>NC_133660.1:197606757-198251000 GCF_037893015.1 Macrotis lagotis
AGGCTTTGATGGCTCTTAGAAATAGCCCAGATAATTTCAATATTACCACTTAGGTATATATAGTGTTATGATTTCACCAAATATTTAATTTCACATAAGCAGGATAGGACTAAAGGACTTTCTAGTCATTATCAAGAAATCCTGAGAAAATCAGAAAAAAAATTTCTAACTGGGTCCATAGTATTCTAATGAGGGGGGCACACCTACAAAAGCACATCAAGATGAAATGAGGAAGATGTGAGCTAGCTCTACATTTCTGAGAGAGAAGGAAATTTTGACTCCATGATACTCTGCAAGCTTGTTGCTGCAGCTGCTGGCCAGAACTTTGTGCACCAATAAAACCATCAGTAAATGAAGATTTTCTCAATGTTATTCCCAACCTTGCAGCAGCGATGGAGAGGGGAAGGAGAAGGAAATAGCCTGAAGCTCAGTAATTTCTGAAAGTTAGCATTCATATAAATGTCTTACTAGCCACCAGCGAGTATCTATTCTTGAATGTTCCCTGTAGCAGAAGATGGATTTTTCCAGGGTCATCCACACTCTCTAGTGGCTTGTGTCTAAGGATGTCTGTTCTAATGAACAAGCTAGCCAGTTATAAACTGAAGACACACAAAGTTTTCTCATTAAATAACAAAGTAAAAGTTGGCACCTATGAAAGAAGGTGGAAACATTTCTAGATAGAAACACTCTAGGAAGAGGGCCATTTTATATTTTATGTGTGCAATGATGTGAATGAGGGAAAAAGTTTTGTATCAGAGCCATGGTTTGCCCAAGGCATCTACAAATCCCTTGGGATATGTTTTTATCCAATTACTATGAAGACTATTTTCAAAATTAGTTGCTCCTTTGTAATGTCAGAGAGCATGTACTATTTCCTGCTTATTCAGATCCATTTTTTATCTTTTTATGGATTTGAAGGAATATAGTTTACAAAAATTATAAAAAAATTCTAGTCTTAATTCCAATTTCCTGGAAAAATATTCATTTCTTTGCTGTAATTTCATTCCTTCCCATTGGAACTTGTGTTCTCCCTTTGGTTTTGGTTGGGGTTTTTTCGGTTTGTTTGTTTGCAAGGCAATGGAATTAGGTGACTTGCCCAAGTTCACGTGGCAAAGTAAGCATTATGTGTTTGAGGCTAGATTTGAATTCAGGACCTCCTGATTCTAGGATGGGTGCTTTATCCATTGTACTACCTAGCTGCCTCCTGTTCTCCCCTTTGTTCAGGCTATTCTTTCCTTTTAGAATGTCCTTCCTCTTATCTAACTATGCATCCAGTGAAGCATGTTACCCCTCTTCTGACAGAGAGGTGATGGATTAAAGGTTGGATATTCATTCCTATCAATGTTAACTTTCAGCTTCAGTCAATGTGGAAATTTTTTTGCTTGGCTACCTTTCTCTGTTAAAAGAATCTGTTTCTTTCTTTTTCTTTTCATTTTGGGAGAAGAAAGAATTAGGGGAGGGCTGGTCTAGGATAGCCCCCAAAGGAAAAAGAAAAAGAAATAATCATCGAAACAGTTGAAGACATAATTTACCTATTAAAATACTTCTTTTTTCAACTGTACACCCATATGACTGCAGATTTTCTTCATATAAAATTACCAGAACAATACATCACAGTCAAGTGAATGCAATAGTTATTGAGAATGCATCTATATTCTATTAAGTCAGAGATTTACAAAAATATTTTTAAAAATCCCTCTCCTCATTTTGGGGGGGAAATAGTTATTTCTGTAAAAAACTTACATTGTTTATGCTAACATATAACTGACTTACTGTCATTTAAGTGAATTATAAATATTTTAAAATGTTGTTAGTTTTAATTTCAGATATGACAAATATTGAAAAATATAAACCACTTAAAGAAGGGAAGAGAGGACATAATCTTATTTATCCTTTGGGTTCAAGCTTGAAATTTCACAACAATATCATTCACTTTGTTCTTTCCATTTATAGTTGAGAATATTATTTTTTTGATGTTTAATTTACTTTTCATCAGTTCACTTAACTCTTCCCATACTCCTCTGTATTCATTATAGTATTCTTATGCCTGATACCTTATATTAATATACTACATCTTCTTTAGCTTTTGCCAATTAAAAAGCATCTGCAATAGTTTCTAGGAATTCAAAGTCAGGCATGGTACATGTAAGTACATGTAAGCAATACTTTTGGAGATTCTACAGTTTATGGAAGTCTAAGGCTGATGGATTATTTAGGATTATTTAAGATTAGAAGTTTAGAGCAGCAGTGAACTAAGCCATTTGGGTGTCTGCAGTAAGCTGGCACCTATATGGTGAACCCCTAGGAGTGGGAAGTTACCAGGTTATCCAAGGTAGGACAAATTAGTTCAGGATGTAGAGATCAGTACTGCTATTATTCTTTGAGCAGCTGCTGCATTTCCAGCCTTGGCAAGTTAGGACAAACAAAATAAAACAAGAAGTACAGAGACTACAAAAAAGAACCTTTGAACCTGGGGAATTAGTTATTTCTCTAGAGTTCTATGATGTAAATATCAAGTTGAGAAAAAGCTTCTATGAGGTGCTCTGCTGGGGTGCTATATGTGAATAATAACCTTTTGCTTTTTCTGATCACTTGATTACAAGTCCTGGCTTTTTAATATGTCCATCGAATAAATTTTGTTTCAGGCTCTCTTTTCTATATAATCTGAGTTGGACATTGAAGAAAGGGATCTATATCAATATATAAAAGAAGGAAAACAATCATAATAACTGAGCTAGGACTAATAGACATAGGTTAAAATTCTGGCATTGTACAAGTAAGTTGGTAGTACTGAGTATATTTTAGTCTATTGTGTTTGAATTTTTTTTGCAAGGGCTAAGTGACTTGGACAAGGTCAAACAGCTAGGTAATTCTTAAGTGTCTGAGGCTGGATTTGAACTCAGGTACTCCTGATTTCAGGGCTGGTGCTCTATCCACTGTACCACCTAGCTGCCCCTTGAATTTTTTTTTCTTTCTCTAAGCATAGATGATTGAATAGCATTTCATGAGAGATGGATATTTTTAGATCTTGGCACTACCTCTGGTGTTCAGGATTTCTGAATTGATGCCTTCTGCTCTGTAGCTATTGCAATGATTCTAGACAAAAATGACCTTTAATAGGAGGATGAGTTCCAAGACTTGCCATTGTTTGCCTGAAGAGGTGCACTCTGATTATTCAGATAATACCAAACAAAACAGTCCTACAAAGTATGTCATGTTTTAGTGTTTTAAGTATCAACCATATAGGGAGATGGTAAAGGGAGAATTATTTTTCAATCTGTAGTTATGTCTTTTATTTTTTATATTAATTTTGTGTTGGGGAAAATCAATTTTATATCTGATTTACTTTGTACAATGAGTACCTTCCTGTTGATTCCTTTTGAAAAGATCCTAAGTATGAGATAAACCTAATCTCTGCTTTGAGACTTTCATCACAATTTTGCTCTGGGATTGGGGAATAATAAAATAGAAACTAGAAGAATTTTGACTCCTTTCTTTAGAGGCCAGGATTATCCTAGGCTTGAATCCTAGAATTCATGAGCTTAGATATGGGAAACCTTTGTGGTGAGCTATGTGTCCCTGTTCTCTTAGACAATTGAATAAATAACACTCTATGGTCATAAAATATTTTCATATTCTTTATCTCATTTGCTTTTTTGGAATAATGCAGGTTAGTGTCCCTGTTTTATCCATAGGGACACTGAAAGACAGAAAAGTGAAGAGATTTTCATAAGGTCACTGAGCAAGTGAATGTGTTATTTTGAGACATCTAACGTCAATGGAGGATTAGGGGAGAAAACTCTCTGAAGCCCTCCTAAATTTCCTTCCAAACCACTAGAAAACCACCTTATCTATGATCAAGGAAGCATGACAGGAAAGTCCTGTCTCACTAAATTTGGAGAGGATTAAGGTCTGGCAGTAGTAGCAGGGGTTTGCAACAAGGCTCCTCCAGTGTCCTCCTGCAAAACAGCAGTCACCTAGGCAAGGAAGTAGTCCAGCAAGACCCCACCTCAGTGACTCCAGCCCTAGCATATGTTCCTCTTGATTCCATTGTTGAGCAGTGGTGACCTCACTCTGCAAATGGTCAACACTGAGACCCACCCCTGGGGTCTGCTTCGAGAGAGACCCTATTTACATAGCAACCCAGAAGAAGGACCCTACTCTGGGACAGCCCAGCCAGGAAGTCTCTGTTAAAATAGCAAGACCCCATTCCAGGGGTAGGTCATCAGTTAAACCCCATACCCAGGGGAAACCAATGGGGAGGCCTCACCCCTCTGTACAAGCAGATGGGTAGCCTACCCTCCTGTGATAATGAACAGCTAAGCCCTCAAGCCCAGTGAAAGCCAGCAGTAAGATCATGAGACCAAGCACAAAAAAACTTGAGACGGGTAGGACCAGAACCTATCTCTCACATAAAAAAACGCTAAGTGACAAAAAAAGAAGAAAAAAAATGAGCAAAAAACCCCCCAAAACAAAGCACAAAAAAAAGAAGTTACAATGGCAATAGCGAAGATCAAGGTATAAACTTAGAAAACAACAATAGCGTCACATGGCTACATGTGAAATCTCAAAAACAATGCAATTTGGCCTCAGGCCCAAAAAGAATTCTTGAAAGGACTTAAAAAGGATTAAAAAAAAACAAATTAGGGAAGAAGAAAAATTGGGAAAATGAATAACAATGCAAGAGAATCATGAAAAGAGAGTCATTAGCATAGGGAAGTTATAAAAAATCACTGAGGAAAATAACTCCCTCAAAATAAAATTGTCAAATGGAAAAGGAGGTATATAAAAACTCACTAAAGGTCATAATTCCTTAAAAATTAGAATTGAGCAAATGGAAGCTAATGTCTCTTTGAGACATCAAGATATCACTTAGCTGTCCAGTTTCTTCTCCACTAGACTGAGACTACTTTGAGAAGCCTGGATTGTCTTTTGCCTTTCTTTTTTCCCCAGGGTTTTAGCACAGTGTCTGGTATTATTTATTTATTGGCTATTTCATTATCCAGTTCTTGGCAATAAATAGACACTCAGATAATATCTATAAATGATAACATATTATCCTAAATAATATCATAATTTTACCCTTAAGAACCAGAATCAGGACTAGGGCAATTTGAACCAAATCATTGATTAGGAAAAATGATGAGAACAAAAGTCTGATTCTCAGCCTATTCATAATTCACTTAAATTTATAATGAATTCCAGAGATGGCCACTTTTTGTGAGTTTCAGAATTTGAGAATGAGAATTGGTTGGACTTTTCATGCTGAGGGAGAGAGGATTTCATATGATGCCCATCCAATTTTGAACTTTCTTAAATGAAATGTCATCTTTGCTCACCTTCAGCTAAGCTCAGAATAGTTCAAACACAATATGCTGCAATCAATGACAATCTACATTGATTTTTCTATGTAAGATTAATCCAAAGAATGGTCTATTTATAGCTAACAGCCTCGTGGTAAGGAAACCTGTTCATTGTGCTTTTGAACCAGAGGACCTCAAACATGATGTACTGAGCTTAAGGGCCCTGACAATCAGTTAGTTGGATAGCAAACAATATTTAAGAAGACAGTGACCCAGACTTTGATTACACAAGACTACAACTACCTGGAAAGTAAAAATCTCTGGCAATAAGCAAGCACATTGTTAACATGTTAAATAAGTGCTTTGACAATGGAAGGGGTTTCCATTGCTGAACTGAATTGAGTTTTGGAGTCATGAAAGCACAGGGTCAGTTTTATAAAATCCCTCACCATTTTTTACATCTTTTAGAAATGATCAGCATTCTGTATAACGTAATAACTTTTGAAACTAAGGTCTCAATTGAATAAAGGGAAAGTTAAGGCAATTATGCTTAACTTGAGAGGGATCATAGCATAGCAGGTAACGAATCTGCACTTCAAAATCAGTAAGAGTAGGGTTTAAAACCCCTCTCTAACACATCCTGGTTCAATGACCATGGACAAGTTAGGTAACATCAAAACAAGTTGGGAAATTTCTAGGACTATATTATAAAAGAATTGCTATCTGCATAAGTGGAGAGAACCCTCTATGCATTAGTGGAAAAAAACCTTTATGAAAATCAAAACAGAAGTCTAGCCTGTGCCCACCCCCAGAAAAAAAAATTTGATTTAATAAACATGTCTTCCTTTCACATCCATTAAACAAACCAATGTATTTTCTTTTATTTCAGTAATTGTCTTAATTCTCCATTACATTTTTTTCCCCAGTAAAGGACTGGCTTAATAGAGATTTCATTGTTTGGCAGAGTTAATACCTATTATAACAACAACATAAACAGCCACTTTTATATTTGATTTTGTATTTATATTTTATACAGTGACCTACTATGTCCCAGTATGCTCAATGTTTTACAAATATTATCTCATTTGCCCATCTTACCTGTAAGTTGTGCTACCTAAATAATACCTCTCTGTTACTGTACATTACATGGACTTTTAAAGGAAAAAGGAATCAGGCACTAGACTAAGGGCTTACAAATATCTCATTTGATCCTTACAGCAGACTGAAGAGGCAGAAAGTTGTTATTTTTTTCCATTTTATAATTGAGGAAAAAAAGGTTAAGTGACTTATAACTGGTGTCTGTCTGAGGCTGATTTTGAAGTCGGGTCTTTCTGATTCTGTCTACCTCATGATCCAACTGGTTCAGCAGGAATACCTGCCATGTATTCCCTCTTTCCTTGAAACACATTTCATGGGGGGAAATATGTATCTATATTTTTTTACATGATTCCATTTCATCCAACATTTTTTACGGTTTTAAAATTGCTAATCTATTAACAATATGAATTTCTCTAAGTAGAAGAACCTTAACTTTTTCCACAAAAGGTGAAATATTGAAAAAGGATATTGTTGCTTGAATTTTGCTAAGATAGAAAGAGAGGGGAGTTACTCAGGGTCTCTTTTCTGTGGTCCTTCCTATCTTTCACTTTCTCATTCCCTATCTCTTTCCTACCTTGCTTAGGTTAGAGTAAGAGGGTTATCTACCACCTTCTCCCTGCACCTATGAAGAAATCTAAATTCATTGCTCTTTTGCTCTGCTCAGAAATCACTTCACTCATCAATGGCTCTGGCATGAAACTCAGTCTTTTTAACCTGGCTGTTTATTAACAATCAGTTTTGTCAATTATGAATCAACAAACAATAATGGATCAGAGTGATACAGCAAGATATTCCAAATCCAGAGAGAGAAGGGATATAGATTATACTAGGCTGCATTCACCCTTTTGAAGCTTTTATAATGAGCTGAAATTGTTAGAAGATTCTCCAGTCCCCTTTTCCTCCTTCTCCTCACACACTATGTAAATAGAACTAGAAGAATGAACCCATTGGTATGGGTCTCTCCTCACTGATGGCAATGAGAACCCTATATATGAATTGGCTATGATAGAAGTTTCAGTCAGATCAATCCTTGAGCTTCCAGTGTAAATTGCACCAGCTGAACCCACTCTAAACTTCTCATCCCTAGAGAAGGTTCTTCAGAAATAAGAAGCAGCCTGGAAACATTGGCATTTAAGGATCTATAATTTGACACCAATTTACCTTTCCAGTGCTCTCAAAATGTTCTCTCAAAAATAATGCATTCTGCCAGCAGTCTAGATGACACACTAATGCCTGAATATGACCCAAGTTTTTAATACATTTGTTCCTTGGTTAATTTCTCTTCATCCTTCCTTTAGTAATCTATATGCTCAACCTCCAAAGTATTAAAAACAAAATAAACAAGAATGAATGAATGATTAAAAAAAGTTATTACCTGGTCATTTAAGGAATTTCCAAGCTACTTGATCTGGTAAAAAGAGAATGAAAATAAGTAGAATATAAAATAGAATATAGCAATTGCATAAGAGGAGTATAAAGTGCCATGATATCAGTAGAAGGAGAAATTTCTACCTTCTGAGAGAACAAGGTATAGCTTTCTGAATAGTCTTTATGCTTCAAATCTCTCTCTGCAATAGGCCATCCTCCATTTGGATGCCAAAATGATTTTCCTATAGTGTTGCCCTGACCAGGTCACATGCTTACTTAATAAATTCCAGTGGCTTCCTATTAGCATCAGAATCAAGTAGAGACTCTTCTCTTTGGCATTAAAAACCCTGCCTATCTTTCTTTATTTTTTTTCAATTTATTCGCTTCCAGGTATCTGATGACTGAATGTTCTCTTCCAGGTATCTGATGACTGAATGTTCTGATCTATCTACTATTCAACTCCTTATATAATTCCTTATAATGTCCTTGATGTCCTACCTGCCCCCCAAATTCTCCCTCCTCACCTCTGTCTCCTCATCCCTTGATATCCTTCAAGATTCAACTAAAATTCTACATCTTTTAGGAGGCCTTTTTTAGCCTTACCTCTGATACTAATATGTGTTGTATATATCTATAGCTATAGCTATAGATATATGAAAGATGAGAGATAGATGAGAAATGGATAAATAGATAATAGACAAAGATATCAAAATCTTATATGTATAAAGTTGTTCATAATTTGTCTTCCTTTTAATTAGAATGTGAGTTCCTTGGCAAGAGAAGAGACCTTGTCTTTTACCTTTTTTTTTTGTTTGTATCCCCCAGCCCTTAACATAGTGCCTGGTTCAGAGAAGTTACTTAATAATTTCTTGTTGATTTTTTTGACTGATGCCTCTGGTCTTAATTTCCTCCTTTGTAAAATGAGGTCAGAGGGTGAGATCACCTCTAAGGTCCCTCCAAGCACACATTCAATTCAATGTTCATCAAAACATTATCTTAATTTGTACCTCACAACTATACTATGAGGTAGGTTGTGAATATTTTATTATTCCCATTTTACTAATGGAGAAACTAAGATTCTGAGAGCTTAAGATTTCATTAAGCAGGTGGAATTTGAACTAGGCCTAGAAAGATACATAAATAGATAGATAGATAGATAGATAGATAGATAGATAGATTAGATAGATAGATAGATAGATAGATAGATAGATAGATAGATAGATAGATGATAGATGATAGGTCTAGAAAAATAGGTAGGACAACAAGTTCTTTTTCTTGGAAGGTCATTTGCCTCCAATTAACTGAAATCTGATGTGTCCTTGGAAGTCTTTATCAAAAACCATCTTGTCTGTGAAATCTAAGTTCTTCCACTGAGAAATAATTTATGCCTCTGCCATTATCCCAATCACTCTTTTACTTCTCCTTTAGAAAATTGTGAACAATAATTGTTAATAAAAACATACAAAGTCATGGATGTAATCTTTTCCCAAATCTCTAGCCTCACAAGCTACAATCAAGTAAATTAACAAATCACCCAAAAGACAGTTAAAGGTTCATTGGCAGCAGGTTATGTTTGCTGTGATCAAACCCTCTTACCCTACTGTTTTTGGAAACATCAATAGTTTATGCTTATTCCCAACTCTCTAGTATCTTCCTACCTTGGATATCAGAGGTGGAATTGAAAATGAAAGGTTGGTCTACAATTGACCATGTTGCTACCAAATCACGAACAGTTCCCATGCTTGTGACTCAAGTCTAGTTATGGGCAATGCACCATAGTTCTGCTTCCAATTTCAGCCAAGAAATCCTTTCATCTGTCTGATCTCCTTACTGACTGTGGGCTGAGAGATCTGGGAGTTCCACTTGCCTCAGCTGATTCAGTCCTCTGCAAGACCTGCTGCTTATTTGCTTGGGTGTGACTTGTGCTGGAAGTCTTGGCTGGACTGTTGCTCCACTCTCACCTCTGTGTGATTGATCTTTCCTGGATACTTTCTAAGTTGTATTGGGCTGGAAAATTGTTTCATCTCACCCTTTTGTGGGTTCTGCTGCTCCAGAATTTATTTTGAGGTATTATTTAAAGTCATTTGTAGGGGAACTTGGAAGAGTTCCTTCCTTTTCTCCACCAACTTTTCTTCATCTCACCAAAATACTCAAACACTCATATATGTATACAACATATAAATAAAAGTTCAGAAACCCTAGATTAAGAAGGCTTAGTTTAACCAGGCAACTTCTGAATCACATAACTATTAGTAAATAGTTATATTTTCTTTGTAAATAGTTTTCTATGTAAACAAAGAAAATTCTATAGTTCCATGTTCTTTTCTAGGTGTGTCCTAAGTTCCAAGACCTTTAGCTCTGTTTTCTTCTTCCTTCTTTCTTGCCCTCCTTAATTTTCTTCTCTTTTCTCTATTTTGGTTATTTTGCTTTATATCATTATATATAGATATTTTCATTTTTTCATTGCATGCTTCATTTTATATTTTTTAGCATCTTAATATGTTATTATATTGAGTTTCTATAATTTATTAAGCAATTCTTTTATCTTATGAGCTTTTCCTCAGTTATTTTTTTTATTACAAATAGGGTATCCATCAGTAGGATATCTTCCCCCATTTAAGGAAGTTTTGGGCTGAAATGTATTTTTCAAATGAATCACTGGGTTAAAATGTATAATCAGTCTTGTGTGGGCATGTTGTGAGACTCAGAAGAGATAATGGATGTAAAGCATTTTGCGAGTCCTAACTGCTACTTTAATATAAATATACTTATAATAATAATAATTATTATTATTAATATCACTAGGAGTCCAATTTGGTTGAGAGTTTGATCCCTAAATCTTTTACAACACTCTTGCTGAATTCAAGCTAGGTTTATGAAGCAGTACAGGGGTCTACTAGAAAATGTTTAGCTACCTGCTTATTTCAAATACTGTTTTAAGACTTCAGAAAAAATGTATGAACATACTTTTTGGTTCAATCTTCATTATTAACACTTTCTTAAGGGAAATTAAGAGTAGACAATAAACAAAACAATAAATCAAGCTCTGATCTGTAGCAATATTTTTGAGGTGTAAATTTCACACTGAAAATTTAATAATCAGCACTCAAGTCAGTTAGAGCTGACACTGCTGGATTCATGATTCTATACTATAGTGTTGTATAAGATGTCTGCATCAATTTGTAGTCACATCAACAATATATTGAATGCCTGTCTTCTCACAGTTTACCACCATTGGACTTTATAAATATAAAATTTAAATAAAATATGCATATATTTTATATGTAGATGAATATATGTATAAACTTGCTTATATATTATACATATATATTAAATTATAGAGCATATATATATATATATATATATATGTGTGTGTGTATTTCTATACTAGAGGGATTATCTTTATTTGAACCATGATGTGCACTGGGCAAAGTGCACTGGATTTGGAATTAGATGACATAGGTTCAAATTCTGCTTTTTTTTGCCATTTAGCATCTGGTGACCTCTCTGGACCACAGTTTCCTTATCCATAAAAATTAAGGAGTTGGATTAAATAATCTCTAAATTTCCTTAAAACTGTAAATCTTATGATGCTAGGCATGTGTATGATAATTAAGAAACTTGAACATCTTTTTATGTGATTATTAACACTTTACATTTCATTCTTTAAATAAGTTTAATCTTCTTTGACCATTGGAAAGCATGCTTTATTAGTATTATAAATATGCATAGATATCTATGTATGCATAGATTTCTACGCATGCATAGATACAAGATTTTATCTTTTCCCTCTTTTAAGATTGTAAATTTTTTCCTGATGAATTTTGCTGCAGAATTATTATGTGCAAAAATATTTGAGATTATGTTCACTCATTTTGTATAGAACCTTTTAGCATAATATTATGTCCTTCTTTATCTCTGCTAATACTTTTGGGTTTGAATTCAGCTTTGAAAGAGATCATTAGTGCCACTCTAGCTTTTTATGATTTGGCAAAAGCATGGTAAATTTTAGACCAGCTTTTCATCTTGAATCTTTATAGATCATCTAAATTAAACATGTTTCCTGAGAGTAGTCAATTATTAGCTTTTCCTTTTTAATCCACTTTGAAATTCTTTTGCATTTTATTGAGGAACTTAAGAGTATTTGAATCTGGTGTTCTAATTATTAAATTTATCACTTTTTCAATCATTCTTTCAGAAGGAAATAGCAGTCTACGTAGCTTTTTTAAAGGTTTGCAAAATATTATATATATATATATATAATTCTAAGCAAATATGAGGTAGATACTATTGTTCCCATTTTATGCTATTGTGTCTGTTTTACAGATAAAAATTGAGGCAGAAAGGTTAAGTGACTCCATAGGTGAACAAAAGTTACTAAAAGTCAGAGATAGAATGTAAACCTAGCTTTATTTTGGCTACAAATCTGCCACTATTTCCATGATACTATGCCATTTCTTATATCACAATATAAGTAGTCAAATGTTCTATCCCTTTTAAATTCATTATCAATTAAATTTTCATAGAATTCATCTCTTTTATATTAATCAAATTGTAGGTTGCTTTAGGGACAATCAAGTGGTATAAGGAATAAAGTGCCAAGTTTGGAGTCAGGAAGATATTTTCATGAATTCATGTCCTTAGACACTGGGAAAGTTGTTAACCCTGTTTGCCTTAGTTTCCTCAGCTATAAAATGAGTTGGAAAAGAAGCAAATGATAAACCACTCCAGTATCTCTACTAAGAAAACCCCAAATGGAATCACAGAGTTGGACACAACTGAAATGACTGAACAAAAAACAACAGGTTCCTTTGAGTTGGACTTCCTTTTATCTTTTGATAAAGGAGTTGAACTTTGAAAGTATCTTGCCTCCATCTACTCCAGCCTCTCCCTGCCTCTTCCTCTACTGCTTTTAATTTAAAGATACTTAAAAAAAATTTTTAGATATTTACCAAAAAATTTCTCTGAGGTTTAACTCATATTTGGTTCAGCAGTTGCTTTATTTTGATTCTTTCAAATATTTTTTAAATTTAACATATATATATATAAATATATGAAATAAGAAATGTATTTATTTTTTAGAAGTGTCATTCTTGTATAACATTTTCTGTGTCTGTTTGCTTCCCACACATCCATCTCTTCTCTTCATAAGCATTGCTGAGTTTTTCTGGGTAAATAATTTGTGATACATGCTACTTAATTTTATCAGTGTTGTATTCCACATAATTTTCTATCATTCTCCTTGTCAAGTTTAGTGTGAACATAATTAATGTGACTGGAAAAACAATTTATTGGGCAGTCTGGAGTCAAAAACGACTTCTTGGGTTCATCTTCTTAAGTTCAAATCTGATCTCTGACACTTACTAGCTGTGTGACCCTGACAAATCGCTGAACTTTGTCTCAAGTTTTTTTTTTTTTAATCTATAAAATGTGTTGGAAAAGGAAATGGCAAACCAATCTAGTATATTTTCCCCAGAAAACCCCAAAAGGGGTCACAATGAGTCAGACACAACTTAAAAAACTACTCAGCAAAAAGCAGTTTAGTGATTTTTGGTTTCCTGTATATTTCCTTTACATTAAAAAATGCTGTAATTTAACTGATACATCTTCTTGTATTAAATTGTGGTTTCTTCCTTTTAGGTATCCTGTGGAGTCTTTTGATTGGTTTATAGAGAGTATGCCTAAGGAGGACCCTAATAAAGCACTCTTAAATCTCCCATGTGTCAATGGAACAAGGCAGTTGATTATCCTTGACAAAGATAGCACTTTGGTAATGTGTATTGACTTTGCTCCTACAAAATCAAATTAGTGAAGACAGGTTAAATTATAACTAGTCATACTCCTTAGGAGATTTCCTTTACTAGGAAGATATCTGACTGGCACACAACAAATGTTTATGAAATGGCTGTTGATTTACACAGCTTCCAATTTAAGACAAATAGAAAGTGATTTCTATTTTAATTTCTGATTTAGAAGTAACATTTTAAGTGGGGACTTTCCCCTTATGAATGCAAGTTTACAAATTCAAAACAAAAGAGATCTTCAAAGAAGTATACAGCACCAAGAATATAGCAAGTAGTAATTTTTCTGTGATTTTGTTTATATATATATATATATATATATATATATATATATAATTTTACCCTGAAAAAGATCTCTCCACAAGTGAAAGGGGGTTTGTATTTGCATTAATTAATGAGTCTCCAAAATAAATCTATTATTAGCATTTATTATACTAAGCACTGTCCTAGATGGTACTGTCAAGGACTTAAATATGAATCATGTAAAAAAGCATTTAGATGGATCAGAAAAATCCTTTTGTGGTTCATTAACTGAGGAAATAGTGATTTTGAGAGATCAAGGTGAGCAAGGAGTGCATTCTAGGAATGGGGAACAATAAGTGCAAAGACTATATATAGATGGAGGTTGAGAGTCAATTGTGAGGAATATCAGATAGACTGGTCTAACTGTGTGCTTAGAGGGAAGTAATGTGCAAATGTATGCATGTATACATATATCTATATCTCTATATAATATATACATACATTATATATTTGCATATATTGTTTAATCATACATCTTCATGTGTCTCTATAAAAACAAGAACCAACTGATATTGAGTAGAGAACCTTTAAGACAATTAAGTCCATTAATCCTCTTTTTAAAATAGGAGGTCTTTAGTTCCTGATTCTTCTAAACTAGTTTCTTAATTTTGAGGTATGGGAAGAAAAAGTCTTGTTCAGCACTGGGATTTTCATATGAAAACTTTTATATCTATGAAATAGGTTTGCAAACGTTTGATGGAGAAGACCATAATGTTCAGGGAGAGCTCTCTGAGGATATCCATTGGAATTTCCTTTTCCAATTTCACTTTTCTTGATATTTTTCTGATATTTTGGAGTAGTATTTTCATTTTTTCAGTACTCTGCTTTCTTAATTTAAAATTTTTTCCCCTCATTTTCCTTTTTCATCTTTTCTTTATTGTCTGTATTTTTATTGTCTTTTTAGATGTTTAAGAGTTTTTTTTTCAGGAGATGGGAACAGATAAATTGAGGAAATTTAGAGAATTGAAGTTTGAAGACATCAAGTGGTTAATTGTGGAAATTGGGTGAACCACACTGACTCCATTTTGTGATTCATGTCTGCAGCTAGCTTAGCTTCTATTTAATTATGGGTCTAGTCCAAATTCTGGGTGATAAAATTTTGTTCAGTTGTGGAAATTGGGAGAAAACTGTACTGCATTGTTTGGACCCAGCCCTATATGGCTGGAAAACTAGACTACTTCTACATACTTTTTAGAAACCCTTAACTAAATACCTAGTTTGTGCTGATCAGAAACCCATCATTTTCAAAGACTGATGTAAAGGTTTTCACAATTGTTCATCTCAAATAATCTATATATCTTGTATGGAAATTGGCACCTACTGATTAAGCAGTTTTTGTTTCCATGTTCCTTTGTTCACAGACTCTTGCAGGGAATGGGACCCTTTTTTTCTGATTTCAGAGAATTGTACCTCTTTGCTCTCCCCCTCCCAACTTGAAAAGTCCTTAACCTTTCCTTCAATTTAAAAAAAAATCACATTATCTAATGCTATATTGTTTCCTTTTAATTAATCGGAATTATTTGATGACTTGTTTTTAGTATATAAAAGTTTGACTCATCCTGTATTCAGGGATCTAGCCCTAAATGCAAGGAAGGGGTCTAGTCCCTATTTGTTGGGCAATTGACATGCATTGCTTAATAAATTATATATACAGAAGATCAAACTTTTGGTTCCTCAGGTGTTTCATTTATCACCAGCCACAGCATCAAGGTGGCAGAAAAGTAATAGATTTGGAATCTGAGGACCGAGTTCAAATTCTAATTTTGCCACTTATTTCCTATGTGACCTAGGACAATTCACTTAACTTTGGTCCTCACTTGCTTCATCTGTGAGAACATAGATTAAATGACTTCTGTTTCTATCATAGGTAACAGAATTAGTGCACTTTTCTTGAGTCAATGGAGATGTAACTCATACAATAATGGAGGTTATGGGAAGGGATAGCAATATATATGCAGGTGTATATTTTTTCTAAGCCCATGCTCTTTTACTCAAAAACCATCAGGGAAAGGGGATTAGAATCATGTCTATGAAACCCTTCTACCAGAAGAAATCCAACGTCTGACTCTTTTTCATTAAGCCACAATTCATGTACCAGACACTGCATGGAAGAGAGACCTTCAGCCACTCTCTAATCATGTTCCTATTTTAAATTTTATAGCAGACTGAAACATTTAAGTCTTTCTTGCTTTTTTATAATCCTTGGACCAACTCAGGAAGGTTTTCTATTCCATCTTTCATCACAGCTATAACCTTTCTATAACACTACCTTAGAAATTTGACTGTTGCTTTGCCTTTTTAGTTGGATTTTTTTTCCATTAAGAAGTTCCAATGAGAGACTTGCTTTGTTATTGATACCCACATAAAGCCTAGAGAAAGAGACCATTAAGCATTGCCTGCTGAGTTTCTCCTCCTCTAAATTCATTCTTGCAAAGGGAAATACCCACAGTTTATCAGGTCAGACATCAGAGAGTTTTGGAAATGTCAAAAGGATAAAAATGATTTCTACTAATGTGTTCAGGGAACTATAAAGAGAATATTGGCCCTCATATGTGAAATCATTTCATTTTCTTGGTCTTCAACAGAGCTATAATTTTTAGGACCACCATATTTCTGCCCCATTTTACCCACTACCCAGTGCCTTACTTTTGAATGTTCTTCCCTGTACTGGCTACCCCCTCAGATTTTCTCAGAGAACCAATTTCTATCATGTCTGTCTCTCCTCTGACCAACCCTCCTCCTCCATGTTCCAGTAATTTGTTTCTGTCCCAAATGATAGAAATTCTAATTTTTAGTTTGTATCTTCAGAAACTTGAGATTGATTTAATTTTTGTATCATGAAGTTGAGAATCAGATATAGAAAATTATTTCCCTGCAATTGAATTTTTCTATACACTGCTCATATATCTCTCCTAAACCCATTATTTTTCTTCATTATAACCTCTAATTGCTATTTTGCTTGTGGTCTTAGATTGCTCCTCAGTTTTTATCTTAGTTTCAACCCTTCTCAATCTTGACTCTGTGGCAGAGCAATTCAACAGTCTGCCACATTCTTCTTTTGTCCCTTTGCTGAACTCCAAATCCAGGTTACCTCAGTCTTCTATCTTTGCTGCTTGCATTTAATATGGAATTGATTACTTTTAGGAAAAAAGTCAGATAACCATGCTTACTGAGTCCTTACTTCTATGTTGCAGTCCTTTTATTCTTCCATGATGGACCCTATGCCACACTCTACAAAATGGGTATTCCAAATCTATTATCTGTTCAAGTTTTTTAAACTATCATCTCTCCTCTCAATCTCTGCAAAAGATCTAGTTTCCTCCTTTATTGGCAAAATAGAAACCATGAGATCCCTTATTTCATACCTCAAAGCCCCACCATATCATTCCCCATTGTCCCTTACTTTAATGCAATCTTTGACAAAAATATGACACTTCTTGGAAATACCAATCTCTTCACATTTGTTTCCAATTCTACCTCCTTCTGTCTTCTCTTGGAACTTACCCCTCCAATCACCTTTTCTCTCAAAATAATATTTATTTATCTACTATTTCCTTCCCTGATGTTTACAGAGATGTCCTGGTCTATGGAATTCTAGAAAGAAGAAAAAGAAAGAAAGAAAGAGAAAGAAAGAAAGAAAGAAAGAAAGAAAGAAAGAAAGAAAGAAAGAAAGAAAGAAAGAAAGAAAGAAGGAAAGAAAGAAAGCAGGGAGGGAGGGAGGGAAGGAAGGAAGAAAGAAAGGAGGGAAGATAGGAAGGAAGGGAGAGAAAGGGAGAGAGGGAAAGAGAGAGAGAGAGAGAGAGAGAGAGAGAGAGAGAGAGAGAGAGAGAGAGCGAGAGAGAGGAGAGAGAAGGAAAGAGAGGAAGAAAGACAGAGAGAGAAAGAAAGGATAGAATAGAAAGAAGGAAAGCAAGGAAATAAATAAAAGAAAATATCCCTTCTATATCCTCATGATAGCCTATATCTCTTTGATCCTTCAAAGTTAAATTCAAAGAAAGGATCACTTATTTTCATTGCCTCCATTTTCTTAGTCCCTCATAATTGACTTCTAACTCCATTGCTCTGATAATAATCTCTTTAAAGTTACTAACAACTCTTAATTGTTAGATCCAGTCCTCTTTACATATTCTTTATTCTATTTGAAGGTGCTTCAAGTCCCACCTAGCTTTTCTTCTTTAGTTTCTATGACAAAGCTATTCCTTCAATATTTTCCTACTAGTCTTATTATTCCTTTTCAGAATTTTTTTCCTGAGTGATCTATCTCCTATCCATTTAGTGTGGGTGTCATACAAAGTTCCCTCATAGGATCCTTGTTCTACATAATCTTCTTTAGTGATCTCTTCACCTGTCAGGAGTTCAATTCTCATCTCTAGGTGATGAATCTAAAATCTATGTATCCAGCATAATTTCTTCTCATGAATCCTATTCTTACATAACCAACCTTTTCCTTAACATCTCTATCTAGATATCTCATCTCTAATTTTTCACATCCAAAATAAAATTCATTATTTACTCATCTCATTCTACTATGACCTATATCCAAATAAAAGGGGAAGAAAATATACATTTATTAAATGTCTACCATGTTCCAGGCATGGTACTAACTGTTTTATAGATATTAGTTTATTTGATCCTTACAACAACCCTGTGATGTAGTTGCTATTATAATCTTCTTTTTACAAATGAGGAAATTGAGGCAAGGAGAGGTTAAGTGACTTGTCCAAAGTCATACAGTTAGTGTCTGAAGCTGGGTTTGAACTCATCTTCTTGACTTCAGATCCTAGCTGTCACTAAACATCTCTCTTCCTAATGAAGTCATCACCATCCTTTTACATACCCAAGTTCACAACCTTGGAATCTTCTTAGACTCTTCCCTCTATCAAGTCCCCTATATCAGTTATTAAGTCTTATTGATTCTCTTCCCATGATAATTTTCACCTCTGTTCCTTTCTCTCGATTTATATAGTCACTATTCTAGTTCAATGTCATATCACCTTCTACCTCCATTGTTATTTTACAATCCTAATTAGCTTCCTTCTTTCCACTCTTCATTCTCTAATATACTTTCCCCACCAAAATCATATTTCTGAAACACAAGTCTAACTATGTCATGTCCCTATGCAAAAATCTGCAGTGTCTATGTTGTGCCTCTAGGAACAATTTGCTTAGCATGCTATTTAAGTCTTTCCAAAATGTGGTTCCTTCCCTCAGTTTTCAAGATTTCTGTTACTTCCTCCATGCCTAAGTAAGACTATAATGCAGTCCTGTTCCACCCTTTTGTCTCCACCTCCCCTATAGTTTTTCAAACTTTACTAGTCCTTTCAGCTTTTAGAATCTCTTCTTTCAAAACTCAGCTACTCTATCAGAAAAAGAATATTTGCTAATTTCTGAAATTTTAGAATTTTTTTCCTCTTCAAGTTACTTGTAATTTCCCTGATGTCCAGTCTGATACCAGGTGGGCTTATTTGTGTAGTAGATATTGCTCCTACCAAAGAATATTAGATCCTTGAGAAAAGGGACCACCATTTTTTGTCTTTGTGGTCCTAGTCTTTATTACATTGTCTCATGTATATTCTTGTAGATATTTTGCTAAATATTTGATTGTTTGATTTGAATCTTTGCTTATATTCTTAAATTGTATAAAAGCTTAGTCTTACATTATATAAAAACTTAGCATATTTTCCCTGGAACCATTGTTTGTAATCCTTTGAGCAATGCATCAAGTGGGCAATATTAGTTGTAATTGGTTCTTGAAATATTGACTCATCATGATCTTCTGGGAACATGTCTACTAGTGCCATGAAACCTAACGGTTATATTAGGAGAGCCAGTAAGGTGTTGAGTTGGGAGCTCGGGCCTAAACAAAACCCAACTCTATTATTTAACCAGTCATAGATGATGCAATTTTCTCTGAGAATTCCTCTTATCAACTGTCTGGTCTAGAGGTTCATTGATGATGAGGGCTCAGATCTTGTTTGTATCTCCACAATGTATCATTCTAAACAATGGTTTCAGGGAAAATATACTAAGTTATAGCTTTCTACAATTTAAGAATATAAGCAAAGATTCAAATAGGCAAACAAATATTTAGCAAAACATCCGATTTCAGGGTCTCATATTTCTCATCTGAGTTACTACAATAGCCATAAGCCCCAAGTTTTTCTCCAAAATAATTCATCTTTCTTCTATCTTGCGTTATTTCCCTAAAATGCAGGTCTAACCATGTTAGTACTCTATTTACTTCAGTGACTTCCTTACTTTTAGATCTCAAATATTAACTTTACTTTTAAGCATTTGAAACCCTTTGCATCCTAGTCTCAATCCTCCTGTCTGACCTTATTACTCCTTTTCATGAATTTTATGATTCAAGAATCCTTTCACCTGATGTCTCATATCCTTTTCTCTTCAGGTATGTGATGGAATCAGCTGGTACTGGCTTGAAAGTGTTTTGTTGTTGTTGTTGTTCAGTAATTTTCAATCATGTCTGACTCTGTGTCCTTATTTGGGGTTTTTGGCAGAGATATTTGGCAGAGGGGTTTGTCATTTCCTTTGCCAGCTCATTTTGCAGATGAGGAAACTGAGGCAAATAGGGTTAAGTGACTTGCCCAGGGTCACATAGCTGGGAAGTGTGCATGGTTAGATTTGAACTCAGATCTTCCTGATTCTAGGACTGGCATTCTATCCTCTCTACCTCTTGACTTCCAGGTTCAGAAGAATCTAATGTTAAATTATGTGCGATCACTGACTAGACTCAATAAAGCATTGGAGAAAATGTTGCCGGTGCAGATAAAATTTAAAAATGAATTAGGTAGCCAGTTTAGCATTTACCAGTCCACCCCTGCATTTCTAACCCTCATGCCTAGAATCCACTCCCTCCTCATTTGTACTTCCTAAAAATCTCTCCTTTTGCGGAGGTTCAGTTCAACTTCTAAATTGTGCATGAATTCTTTTCCAATCTTCTCAGTTGCTCATGACATATAATATCTTTAACCTCTTTCAAATAAACTTGACTATACTCTGAAGTGCTCCAGGGTAGGATTGTTTCACCTTAGTTTCATCCCCTCCTTAGCAAGTTACCTGGCATTGTGTAGACAATAAATGCTTGATAATTGTCTTTGATAGGGCTTCTAAACTTCCCTATTTTTTTTTTTTATGTAGTATGCTATAATACCATTTTTTCCTTTTCCAAGCTTTGGGATAGATTGAGTTAAAAAAAATTCCTATCCCTTTCAACACTAAAGCATTTCATGAAAGATGCATTATTTTTCTAAAATATAAATTGATGATTCTTTTTACAATGAAATCAAGACCCTTCCCATTGTTCATGAAAGCAGTAATGCTCCCGCCTAATGATTTATCCATAGGATGGAAGCATGGTAGATATCACATCCTGGTTATTCTTATTGTAGTCATTTCCTTATACTAGTGACTAAAAAAACTGACAAACTTTTGAGTCAACATGTTCCATTTTGCTAATCTCTATTTTGAGAATAAGATTAAATTCAGAAGAGGCAAATTCCTTCTAGAAATTAGCTGGTGAAATAGAGTCATCCATACAATAATAATGCTTATAATAACAACTTGTATTTCTAGAGTGTTTTAAGGATTACAAAGCATTTCTTCCAGAACCAGCAGAAATAGTAGTCCAAGTAAGTAAATTAGAAATAGCTGATGCCATAAGCAATTGTGTTATCTGCCTCCTCTAAAGCAGCAGTCTTGTTAAATGCCTTCCTTAAATTAACTTAACCTATAAACTTCCCAGGAGTCATGTAGGAGGAGGAGAGAGAGCAGAACGAAAAGTTAAATAAGCAAGATGTTACCTAGTTCTGCAGCAAGTTAAATACAGGCTAAAAGGAATAGAATCTTAACACAACAGGATCAGCTTGTGGAAGCCAAGAAGTTGGAGACTGTTGAGCAGAGCTGTTTAAACCTGGGGCCATAAACTCTCAGGGGGTTTGTAGATAGAATTCACAAGGTCAATGAACTTGGAAGGAGGAAATTAGATTTTTATTTATAACTAATCAGGCTAACTGAAATTTACCATTTCCTTTACTTAGCAATTTAGACTACAATCATTATTCTGAGAAGGATCCCATTTAAGATATATATATATATATATATATATATATATAATACATGAACCTCTTAGTCTATTTCTTCATTTTTCATTTTTTTGGAAATTAAGTGAATCTAGTCATTGTGCCTGTTATACTAATAAAGCACAACTGGTCACTGGTGGCAATTACTAGAGCAAAGTCTATCCCCTAAAAATATCTTAAAATAATCTTTTGGATTTTTTTCCTATTACCAGGAAAAACGATTATAGGAAGGAATTTGATGTGGCATGTGCCTTCCTATTAGAATGCAGAATCCTTATGATTTTGAGCAGTGCCTCCATTTGGTATGTCATCCATGTGAACTTTGGCTCATTAATTGAGGGAACAGAGCCTTGAATGGCAAATATTCAGGCTCTTGATGGGGCTTAATAAATCACCTTGTCAGGATTTGTTTTCCAGGTGAGGTTCAGATCACTGACTGAGGGGATGGGGATTAGGTCTTTATGCTCTTAAGCTTTTGGGGTCCAGCATAAGAGGAAGGGCAGAAATGCTGAACAAATATTTGGCCTTCAAATATCTCCAGAACTATGCAGTTTATGTATATGTGTGTATACATGTTTTATATTTGTATCCATGAGCATATGAATATATATGTGTTTACATCAAAGGAATATATTACTAATTATTTGATTAATAGCTAGGTGACTGTGTGTATGTATTTTGAGGGAGTAAGGGAAAAACTAGTCAAATGAGTCAAAATGACTCATTGCTGTCATTGCTGTTATTATCCTCACTCAATGTATAGGCAGAAATTCTATGTAATACAATCTAGTTTTGTTGATGAACATTAAAAAAGAAAACATTTAGTGGCTTAAAAAGATATTAGTCCATTGGTTTTAATTAACTGTTTTTCTTTGTTATTAAGCATTCTTGTTGCTCAATCCTGCTTTCCAATCATCCAAGAAATCAGTAGTCACTAGATTAATTAACCCTTCAAGGGGTTTTTATTAGTTTAGTTCAATATTTGAATTAGACTCCTGGTAGTACTCCTTTTTTTGTTTTTGATCTGTCAAAATAGAATTATTCAATCACTCTCTTATATGCAGGAATCACTATTTTCTATTAGTTTTTATATTCCTCCATGATCACTAGGCTATTCAAGCCTGGAGACATCATAACATTTCCCCCAATGAAGTGCTCCTCTGCTTCCTCATAAAAAGTAGTTTTTTAATTGTTTTTCTGATGATTGACAACTTTTTACCATTAAAATGCAAAATATATATTTGTATGACGTGGGACTCCAAGTCATTTCCCACTGCAATCATGGTTATTCCTTGTAGAGATAGGAACTGGATGTGTGGTTCCATTGTTTTGGAGAACTTTCAGGTGAGGAAAATCCTTTTATCAATGTAGGTTGGCACATTTGCTGCTGCAACTTCTAATTATATTTTTCAGTGGTCAAACACTCAGTATGAGTCAAAAATGGGACTTAAACCCAGGTTAGCTAAATCAGCTTTCTATCTACCACATCATGCTTCTTCTTCCAAAGAATTCCCTCCTTTCATATCATTAACTTGTAAGAGAAAACTGCCTTTATCCCATGCTCTGAATTCATACTCAAGGAATGAGAAAAGGGACATTTTTTTTCAGTTCAAGTCTTATGGACTAAACCAGGAAAGTGGCTTCTTCTTCACCAACCATAAGCAATTCATAAGAGCTGAAACTGTCAGCAACTGCCAGTCTCTTTTCTTTTCATACCTCCCAATTTCCATTATTGCTTAAAGGATCCTGCTCTTATACATTTCCTCTTAAAACCTCTCAAATGACTGCCATGATCTAGAAGTTCTACTTGCAAGGTCAAAAAGAGAGTGGATAGGGGAGAAAGAGCTGCGCCCACAGCGTGACTGTGACCGTGACCGTGTCCAGGGCCCCCCGCGTGCCAAGGCCGCTCTGTCCACTCCGCGGGTCCGCCCTGCTCCACCGAGGCCCCCCGCCTGGCCGCGGCCTGCAGCTACGCGGACGGTGGTAATTTTGAATGTATCATTGCAGAGAAGAAAGGGAAGAATAATAATGTGGGGCTGGTCCAACTGAACCGGCCAAAGGCTCTGAATGCACTTTGCCAGCCTTTGATAAATGAGCTCAACCAGGCCCTGATGACATTTCAAAACGATTCAGCTATAGGAGCCATAGTCCTGATGGGCTCAGAAAAAGCATTTGCAGCTGGAGCGGACATCAAGGAGATGTGTGATAAAACTTTCCAAGATTGCTACTCAGGGCCATTATTAAAGGACTGGGACACCATCACCCAGATCAAGAAACCAGTCATAGCTGCTGTCAATGGTTATGCACCTGGGGGAGGCTGTGAGCTTGCTATGATGTGTGACATCATCTATGCCGGTGAGAAGGCTCAGTTTGGACAACCAGAGATCCTGATAGGGACTATCCCAGGTGCTCGGGGAATCCAGAGACTTACCCTGGTAGCTGGAAAGTCTTTGGCAATGGAGATGGTCCTTACCGGTGATCGAATCTCTGCTCAAGAAGCTAAGCAAGCAGGCCTTGTCAGCAAAATTTTCCCCGTGGAGAAGCTGGTTGAAGAAGCCATCCAGTGTGCAGAAAAAATTGCCAACAATTCTAAAATTGTGACAGAAATGGCCGAGGAATCAGTGAATGCAGCTTTTGAGATGACATTAGCAGAAGGACTTAAAGTAGAGAAGAAGCTCTTCTACTCAACCTTTGCCACTGATGACCAGAAAGAAGGAATGAGTGCATTTGTAGAGAAGAGGAAGGCCAACTTTAAGGACAAATAACTACTGACTTATCTACTTGAGAAGTGGCAAAGAAACATATTTTTCTTTAGAAGTGACTTTTAAAAAATAAAAATAAATCATAGCTATTATACACAATCAAACTATAAAAAACACAAATGTGACTCTCCTATGACTGCAGCATTTCTTCGGAAGACTTTGTTCAGAGAATCCTTTGCTGATTCAGAGAACATGTCCTTCTGTACTATGGTGCATGAATCCAGGGTCTTGTCTCAAGACATTGAAGTTGTTTATTTGCCTTAATGGATCTTAACCTCTGCATTACTCCAATACCGAATTCATCTTACCAATCCAATCTTATTTATCTGGTATTAGGTCAGAAATTCTTCGAAGGAAACCTTTGCTGTTATGTATTAAAACAACTTCACCTGACATAAGGTACTAAGAGTCTGGACCAGCCCTGTTTGTATTCACACTCATTTGAATGTGATCATGTCAATATGAGAAACATTTCCTTCATGCTTTGGTGTTTGTTATGTGGATAAGACTTTGATTAAAATAACTTCTAAACTTAAAAAAAAAGAGAGTGGATACAAAAGAGAAAGAAGAAAAAACAGAAACTTTTTTTTTAGGTATTTTTTCAAGGCAAATGGGGTTAAGTGGCTTGCCCAAGGCCACACAGCTAGGTAATTATTAAGTGTATGAGACCAGATTTGAACCCAGGTACTCCTGACTCCAAGTCCAGTGCTTTATCCACTACGCCACCTAGCCACCCCCAGAAACATTTTTTTATCCCATCATTTATCTTCTGATTTTGTCCCTAAAGAGAGAGGATTATATCTATCCCAAATAATGATAGTAGAGAAGTCATCATTTTTCCCACACCAGGATCATCAGAGATTGCTTCACCATTCTTTCTCTATATATGATGCTCAGGGCCCCAAAATATTCATAGAGATAAAAATACAAAGAAAGACTTCAGGTTACATTTAATGTGGAAAGTACAGATAAATTGTAAATTGACTATAAAAACAAAAGGCAACATGCATTAATCAGTTTGTCTGCCTTGACTATGACTGTTAATAGAAAATTCTTTTCTTCTAGTTTCTTATATTGAATTGACACATAACTATCTTTAAGGTAGGTTATAGCTGCTACTCCATAGCAATTTCTTAATATTTTCATCATAGCTACAAAAATGAAAGTGATATTTTCATTTTGATTGTTTTTCTCAGAATTTAACATGTTTTTTTTTTAAAGACCTACCTGAACTTTGAACAGAGTTTTAATGTCCCTCTCAGGATTAATTTCCTATCCTCAATCACTTAGAGATTCATAATGGACATCTTTTCTGGAAGTGTACCTTGATATAGGTCAGCTCCAATGAAAAGTGTATTTTTATAAGACAAAGGATCAGCGTGTCAAGTTTTGAGTCTAGTTTTATTATATACCGTACTGGATGGATAAAATTAATCAGCTTAAGCCAAAGCCTTTTCATCTTGAATTTGCATCTTATTAAAATAAAATTGAGAATGTTCTCTTGGGTAATTGAACTTATTGGAAATGGGTTTTTAAAGGGGAATGTGATCAAATATTTTCATAATTCCATGCTACATATCCTTTTTCTCTCTATTTTGAATTTTTTTCTGTTATACCTAATTTCTTTAGCAGGAAGCACTATAGCTATAGATAGAGATGGATAGATATGTATACAGATAAATATGCATATGTATACAGATTTATATGCAAACACAGATGCATAATGCATATGCATATACATATGCATGTGTATGTATATATACATATATACATGCTTGTATGTGTATATAAGCATATATATATATGTATATATATATATATATATACATATATATATATATATATATATATATATGGAGAGAAAAAGAGAACTCACCTAATAGAGCCATCTAGTTCTCCTTTGCTAGATCAAAAGATGGAGGCCAGAACTGTGACTTGCTCAAGCTCACCTAGGTAATTCAAGACAATTCATCCAGATGACCTGACTCCCGATCAAGTAGGTTTTTCCATTGTACCACATAATCTCTCTAAACCAAACCTAGAATATGAACCCATAGTCAGAAATGTAAGGAGAATGAAATGAGATTAGAGGCCCAGTTCATTTCTAACTGATGTCCTTTTGGCTTTGACTCTTTATACAGTTTGCACAGTTCAATGGATAAGCACTATTAAGCAAAATGTAGGCCTCCCAATGACTTGGAACTGGTATCATAAACCTTGATGAACTCATTTGTAGTAGAAAATGTCTGTTAAAGTCCCAGGAGAGCAGCACAACCTTAGTGGATAATTGATAATCTGTCTTACATGGAAAATCTCTTATAACAGCAAAATGTGACAGGGTTGCTATGAAGATGTATTTGTCACAGACTAAACCATCACACATTGTCAAACTTCTATAGAAATCAAACTTTATCCAGTGATTTTATTGACTCATCATTCAATTCAACAATATTTCATATTTTGCCACAAGAAACCTTGGAATTCTATAATTTGAAAGAGAATTAAAATTCTGGAGATCAGTGAAATTTTCCCCTCTAAAATTTTAAATGTGAAATTTGTGTGTATATATACATATATATATATATATATATATATGTATATATATATATATATATCAGTAGAATATAAACTCTCTAAAGGTCTGGATTCAAAGGAATATAGAGAATTTCAAAGGGAAATGCGTGTGTGTGTGTGTGTGTGTGTGTGTGTGTGTGTGTGTGTCTGTGTGTTTCCCTTTGAAATCCCTAAGATGGAGGGTAAGGAAAGGAGGGAGGCAATGTTATTAAAGAAATTCAGTGTTTTAGACAAATAACTGTGTAATCATTCAAATTTTTAGAGAAAATTGTTTAGGACCATGAAAAGTTCCAATGACCACATATTACAAGTTATAAATATTTTATCATTTGGAAATGAGTCTGATTTTCCTCTATTTCATTTTAAAATTCTCTGATTTTTGTTTGTAATTTGGAGACATTCATCCTTATAGAAAAATCATTTACATAGAAGTTACTTCATCCATATATATGTACCTAAACATTTACATATATACATATTTATGTGTATATACATACCACACACATATATATATATACATATATACATATATATATATATATGTATATTAGGTTTCAAAGTCTTTTATGACCTAAATAGCAAGAGAATGCAATAATCTGTATATTCATTTAAAATTCTATAAAGGATTATTATATATTCTGTAATTACTATAAATTTCTATCTATCTATCTATCTATCTATCTATCTATCTATCTATCTGTCTGTCTGTCTACCTTTCTATCTATATCTAGCAACAGCTAGGTCATAGTTAGACCTCAAACTTCAAATCAGAAAGACCTGACCTCAAATATTACTTCAAACAAAAGCTGTGAAAAACTGAGCAAGTTATTTAACTGCTGCTGACTTAATTTCCTGAACTGTAAAATCAGTATAACAATAATACCTACCTTCCAAGGTTTTTTTGAGGATAAAAGGAGATATTTGGATTTTTTTTTAGGTTTTTTTGCAAGGCAAATGGGGTTAAGTGGCTTGCCCAAGGTCACACAGCTAAGTAATTATTAAGTGTCTGAGACCTGATTTGAACCCAGGTACTCCTGACTCCAGGGCAGGTGCTTTGTGTACTGCATCACCTAGCTGCCCCAAAAGGAGATATTTGTGAAGCAAAACTCTGAAACCTTAAAATGCTATAAATGCTATCTATTATTTACATACACATACACAATTTTCCCTTTCATATATATATATATATATATATATATATATATATATATATATATATGCATGTATTTAGGGAAGTATTTAAGGAGCTATTTAGGGAGTATTTAGGGAAGATTAGAATCTCTGGTGAAGAGGGCTTGCTAAACTGCTCATTCATCTTTGGTGTCCATCTGTCACCTAACAAGAAAATGTAGAATGTGCAGTGGCCTTGGCAGAAAGGCTCAACCAGGTTAGGGATATCAAGAGATTTTAAACCTATTGATAAGATGGGGAGATGCCTACACCAAACATTTGAAGTCTTCACCTGGTGGAATGGGGAGATAAGAACAATTTATTCCAACAATTGTGAAGGAGGCTAAAGGAACACTTAGAACACTGTGGAACATTCAGAGCTTTGTCAGACATTAAAGATACCAAAATCATCCTCTGCCTCCCAAGCTATCACCAGTCAATTTAACTTTTCTCATGGTATAGGACTTTGATGGCTCTGGATGAAAGAAAGTTGTGAGTTTGACCATTTGTACAGTGGTCATTTAAATCAAATTCTCTTACAAATGAAGACATCACTCAGTCATGATGTAATTGTTCGTAAAAAGCAAAGTATGAACAATAATACCAACAACTCTGTTTATATGGTAGCCCATTTGTAGATAAGCTACAATTATGCACAAATGGAATATTAGGGCTGACCCAAATACTAAAGATCATTAAAACTCTTCTAAGTCATTAGGATTGTTGGCTCTGACTTCAGATAAATGAGGAAGATTTTTTTAAAATATCAATATAATGGAATTTCTGCCACGAAAGCTCCTTCCATTATGATTTAGCCTGCAGTTTAAGGCTATAAAGAGTTGTCTGCAGGTTGTGTAATACATGAGTAAATAGTATATGTCAGAGAACAGCCTAAGAATCATGACCAGAAACAAAATTTAAATTTGGGTCTCTGTTTCCAAGGTTTGTTCTTTATCCTACCTTACCTCCTGCCTAAGTTCATACAAAGCTCATTCCTTGTCCTCTTCCTTTCCAAATATTCCAAAATAAAATTCTCAAAACCTATTGTCTCACAAGTAACTACTAATAATTTTAGAGTAACTAGCAATTTGTAACCCAAAGGCAAATAATATGAATTACATCAGATAGGAAGCATAAAGTGAGCTCTTAAATCAACTGTATAAATCTTGTGAAAATAATATGAAGAATAATTAAGATAAGTTTAGGTGAATGAGAAGGTAAACTAGGTTACTAAGTGGCTTTTGTGTTATTAAAAGAGTATATGTATTAAAATTTTTTCCAACTTCTAAATTCTCATGTTCTAGGTCAGAGCCTCAGTAGCCCTGTCAAAATACCTTTCTGCCTATTAATTGATTCCATTGTTATATTTCCTGTGTTCATCAGAAATATTAAAAATATTTACATGACTTTATTTTCTTGAATGCTTTTCAATGGCTATTAGTAGTTATCCATACTCAGATCGATCAGTGCTCCACTGCATTAATGAATTAGCTTAATTGCTAATAGTTGTGTTGTTGCTGCTTTTTAATGTTATACTCTCTTTTTTATTGGACTCTGAAAATGTAAACTCTTAAATGAAAATAACTTTGCCTATTTTGAGTAACCTATTTTTAACCTTTCTTTTTGTTGCAAACTCCATTGACAGTCTGCTGAAGTTTATGGACTTTCAGAAAAAAAATAAATCCTTGCCTTAAAATACATAAGAATTGGGGCAGCTTGGTGGCACAGCAGATAGAGAGCACTGGCCCTGGCGTCAGGAGGACCGATTTCAAATTCAATCTCAAACACTTAATAATTACCTAACTGTGTAACCTTGGGCAACTCACTTAATCCCATTGCCTTGCCAAAAAAAACATATAGGATTCTCAAGGAAACCACTTATATGAAAATTTTTATCAAAATATTTATAAAAAAGATAATTGATTTCAGGTTTAGAACCCTAACTTTAAGATCACCTATGGAAAGTCCTAACCATATTTTTTGCTAGAATCCCCTTTTTCCTTTCCCCACAACCTGCTCACAAAGTCTTACTTTGAAATCTCATCATAACATGGCTTCTCAAAAACCATGACAGTGGAGTGTAACCTAGGTCATGAACTTTCATTCTGAAATCATTGAGATGGGAGCTTAGTGATAGACTAAATCTTCCTTTCCATGGCTAACCTTTCTAAGTAGTGAGAGGCTCTCTTCTAGAAGACCAGTCCCATGGTGATGAGTCTTTTGACTGCAGAAACCTATGAAAGGGAGAAGAATAAAAATTTGCCTTTAATTTTATATAGATAGCCTATTACTGCTTCTTCTGTGATGATTATATAGAAAAGGTAAAAAGGACACTAAGAATCAACATTTTGGGACTGTATGAAAATTAATTTAAGCTATAGGTATTTTAAAATGTGTAGACTTGGTGAAAATACATTTTGAAAGAATTGAATCATTTCAATATTGATATTCTGGGGATAAACACAACTAGATGAAAGAAGGAATATTCAATTAAATGGAGAAATGACTCAAGTTCTCCTTGGAGATGATGAAAAGCTGCTATAGTGGGTCAAATCTATGACTTGGAGCCAGGAAGACTAGGGTTCAAATCTCACCTCAAATAATAATTTTCCTTGGTATTTGCAAGGTATTTAATGCTGCTGACTTCAATTTATCATCTGAAAAATGAAATTTGTCTCTGATTTCTAAGGTCCCTCCAGGTCTAAATCTATGCTAGACTACTAAAATTTGATTTGATCAAGATTTTAAAACATTAATTCAGGGGAAATTTGGTCACCTTGTTTTGTATGCTCATGAAGATTATTTGCACAAAAATCTACCATTAAAATTTTAGACCTATGACAGAAAATACTTCATGGAAAGTATTTGAAAAAATAAAAATTGCATCATTATATAGTTTGATACACAGGGTCTTCTAGGCAAAAGCAGAAATAAGCTAGAAGACAAAAATGATGAAAACTACAATCCTGGAATATGAATAAGGGAGAAATTTAGATTTATAGACTACCCAAAAAGCCTCATGTGAATAAATCATAAATATTTTCTTTAAGGACAGACATACAAGGCAATGGGCATAATATAATAAATGATATCAATAAAACATGAATTTGATAAAATTTTGACAACAAGGAAATGGATTATTGATGTGAATCCATTTTTAATTAAATTTCTATATAATCAGGTCATTGACTTGTTAAAATAAAAATAAAAAGTATTAAGACAGAAGAGAGAATAGAAATGAGAGTAAAATATGGAATATAATGAAAACAGCCTTAACATGACATATTTGAACAAGATATAAATGCCAAAAATGGGAAAATGGGTGGAGGAAAGGATACTGACACCATCTGGAATAATTTCAGAGAGAAAATTAACTGATATAAATTTCTCTTAAATGAGGCTAAAACACATGAGACAGCAAATACACTTGATGAGAGACATAACAACTAAAGCAAAACTGATTTTGAATGGATTTTTTTTAACAGAGAAGTATGGTGGAAGGTTGTGAGTAATATTATCTCACAAAACAGTGTGAAATAGTTGAATAAGAAAAAACTTGATGTCAGACTCAGATAGCTGAAGTCACTCTTAGCACATTTGAAGTTAAAAGTAGAAAGCAGTCAACAAAAATACAAAGATAGATAGGATTTGCCAGGAGAGTGACAACAAAATTTTTGATTTCAAAGACAGTTGTGCTACTATATTTGCATAGTAATTTCAAATTCCAAAAATGTACTTCTAAAGGAATTTGTTAAAATGGAATTGAAAAGAACAATGATAAGGAAAGAAACTTGACTAAACTAAGTATAAACAGACTAAGTGTGCCTACTGTACAAAAGAACTTTTTGATTGAAGTGGAGTAACTTTGAAGATCTTAACAAACTGGTTATCAAGATATCAGCCAAAGGTGGAGATACTAAAGACTTAGAGGAAAAATCTCCTATCTTGCAAAAAAAAAAAGAGATAAAAGGGGCAGAGACAATAGATATGTCTTTCTCCTGTGTGTGTCTATATGTCCATATGTGTGTATATATATATATATGTATACATATATATATAGTCTCAAAATCTTTAATAGCTAAAAATTAAACTAAGATTTATTTCTCATACAATTGATTAATAGGGAGAATAAAAAAAAATCACATTGTGATTATTGCTTGTTGAACACAGCAGACTATTTTATAGGTTTTCTTCCAACAATATATACCTCTCATATGTCAAAATTATAAAAGATCACTTGGATTATATATTGAACAAAGATAACCTTGTTCAACAACCATGTGGTTATGAATGGGTGTGATACTAAACAATAAACTCAATAAAGTTTCTCAATACTGTCATAGATACTTATGATCTGTGTTGAGTAGGATTCCATATAAATGTCAAGTTCTTTCTTATAGTGCTTTTTGTGGATGAATTTGGGCTATGACATCACATAATATTGCAGAGATTGATAAACTATCAAAGGTATTTTTGTCTTACTCTCCACCTGGGGAAAAACAAAGAGAATGTATGTGTTTGTTCCAAATTGTGACATATTACAGATGAAACAAACTACACACAAAGAGATATTTAGGTAGATAGATAGATAGATAGATAGATAGATAGATAGATAGATAGATAGATATGGATATATACATATATATGTCAATTATTCCACAAGGAAATTGAGTTGAGCCCAGAAAAGATAAATGAGAGGAGTGAACTAACTTTCCTAAACAAGGGCTTCTATTATGAATTAGAAAAATGTTTTGGGATGGATAGAAATAAAATTATTAAGGCAGCCAAATACATTGAAATAAAGATTTCTTTATCTAAGTTCATAGACCCCCTGAAATCTAGACCCCAGAAGAACCCTTCAAGAAAGACCAAAGTTCTTTTAATGACCCCAAAACAAAGCAGAATTTCAAAAAAAAATCAATATCCTTCTGGTTCCTTAGTATATCCTTGAATTTTCCATGTACAGTTGTCCCCAAAGAAGTAAAAAATGTACATTATTAGAAGGGCAAGAGGCTGGCTCACAGATATGAGCAGGTGACCACATGTTACAAACAGGAATTAAGAAAGAGAAAAATAATGGATATCATCAAAGAAATGTGTGGGTGAAAATGGAGATAAATTCATCATGTAGAATGAAGCATAATTGTTGTGTCCTTCATGAGTAGCACTGTAATATCAGGAAGGATAAAAAAAGTGCAATGGATAAAATGCTGGGTCTGGAGTTATGAAGATTCATCTTTCTGACTTCAAATCCAGCTTAAGACACTTACTAGCTGTGTGACCCTAAGTCAATCACTTAACCCTCTTTGCCTCAGTTTTCTTATCTGTAAAATGAGCTGGAGAAGAAAATGGCAAACCACTTTAATATCTTTGCCTTTAGGACAGTATTAAGGGAAGAAATCCATCACTTATCAAGTGCATACCATTTTAGTACTAAATATTTATAAATATTATCTCATTTGATCTTCATAATGAGCTGGGTACTACCATTTTTTTCCTGAGGAAACAAGGCACATAGAGATTAAGTGCCTTGTCCACTATTAGAATCAAGAGAGCCCCTATATAATGTCATTTACCTTTGACCTAAACAGGGTTTAGGGTTTGCAGTCTTTGAATTCACAGAACTGAAGATTTAAAAATTGACAAGGACCTCAATTAATCTAGACCACACTAAATAGGAATACTCACCACAACTAACCCAACCAGTGATTATTCATCCTTGACTTGACTTCCAAGGAAGAAACAATCACCTCTGACAATCACCCTCAACTTCCCACTTTTGCATAACTCTAAATTGTTAGGAATGTAGGAATTGTTATCTTGAATTCAGCCTAAATTTACCTGTGTCATTTTCCTACTACTGAATGTCTGCTCTAAGAGCAAGTCTAATCACTCCTCCACATTTCAACTTTTTTTGTTTCTTTGTTTTAAAAGTATTTAATGTTGTCTAATTATATACTATTTTAATATTCATTTTATATGAATTTTCATTTCCAAATTTTCTACCTTTGCCTTCCATTCCCTATTCCCTAAAATGGTAAGCAATTTGATATGTTATATAAGTACTGTCATGTAAGATATTTCAAATTGTGAAATTAGAACCCAAACAAAAGGAAAATAAATGAAAAAAATTAAGAAATTGAAAATAGTATACTTAGATTTGAATTTATAGTCCATCAGTTCTCTCTTTGGATATGGATAGCATTTTCCATCCTGAGTCTTTTGAACTTTTCTTGTATCATTGTATTGCTAAGAAGAACTTAGTCAGTCATAGGTAACAGTATAGCTGTTACTGTGTACAATATTCTCTTATTTCTGCTTATTTCTCTTTGCATTATATGAGCCTCTCCAGGTTTTTCTGAAGTCTACATGCTCATCATTTCTAAAAGCACAATGGTATTTCTTAAAGCACAATGGTATATTCATTAGCCAAAACTTGCTTAGCCTGTCCTCAATTAAAGGATATTGCCTCAATTTTCAATTTTTTTTGTCATCATAAAAAGAGTTGTTATAAATATGTTTATACAAATAGGTCTTTTTTCTTCTTCTCTAAAAATCTCTTTGGGAAAGAGAGCTAGAAGTGGTCTTGCTGGATCAAAAGGTATACTTTTTAAACATGGTTCTAAATTGCCCTCCAGAATGGTTGGATCAGTGTACAGCCTCACCCCTAGTACATTAGTGTTTTAATTTTCCCACTTTCCCTCTAACAGTTGTCACTTTCTTATTTGTCATATTAGCCAATCTTCTAGGTGTTAGGTAATACCTCAGAATTGTTTTAAGTTCCATTTTTCTAATAAATTGTGATGTAGCGCATTTTTTTTCCTTTGACCATAGGTAACTTTGATTTCTTCATCTGAAAATTGCCTATTCATATCCTTTGACTATTTATAAATTGGGGAGTGACTTGTATTACTATAAATTGGACTCAATTCTCTATATATTTGAGAAAAGAGACCTTTATCAGAGATCTTTTAATTTCATGTAATAAAAATTGTCTATTTTATACTTTATAATGCTTTCTTGAGCATCTCACCTATTGTGTTGGTACTAGAAACCTTATAGCTATTTTGTTGTGCAGCTGGTCTTCTGAGCAAGATTATTGATCCTCCCTGGAGCAAGGTTGCTGATCTGTGCTGATACTAAGGGCCTCCCTGCTGGCTTGTTGGGACATAGTCTACATTGATCTGCACTCTCTTTTACCTGTCCTTCAGACTTTCTAAGTTATCTTGGGCTGGAAGATTGTTTCACCCCATTTTTTCATGGGTTTTGTAACTAGAATTCATTTTGTATTGATTTAAAGTTGTGTCAAAGGAAACTGAAGAGAACTCGGGAAACTTCTGACCTTTTCTTGATCATCATAACAACTTTTCTAATCCTTGAGCACGGCTACCATGTCCCCTTTGAGTCTACTCTGGGCCAATTCTCTCTAGTCATTTTGAACCTGTTATGACCAATTTGTGTTCAAGTCCCTTATAGTTGGTGTTTACTTGTTTCACTGGTCTGACTATCTGTGATTCCATTTAGAGTTTTTTTGGCAAAGATGGAGTGATTTGTTATTTTCTTCTTTGGCTCATTTTACAGATGAGGAACTCAAATAAACAGGATTAAATGACTTGCCCAGGATCATATGAGTATCATAAGGCTGGATTTGAACTCAGGTCCTCCTGAGCCTAGGGTCAGTGCTCTATCCACTGCAGCTACTGGCTGCCCTTCAAGACCTTTATCATTTTAATTACCCATCCCTTAATGTCCTTTGGCTGATCAATGTTCTTTTAAAACTATTTCCCAGAACTCAACATAAGACTTCAAATGAGATTTTATAATAGCATATAATATACTATAGTATATGTATATATATTGAACTCTTTGTCAACTAAAACCCCTATAATTTTTAGATGTAAAAATGATAGCTAATCATTCCTCCCTTTGTTGTTCATGTGAAATTGATTTTTTTTTTGCTCAAGTATAGGACTACATTTGTCAAAATTGAATTTCATCTTATTAGATTGACTCTAGTGCTCTAGCAAATGTGATGATTCAATAAAATTAATTTAATTTAATAATAGTCAACATTTATGTATCACTCAACCATGTGACAGACAATGGACCAAGCTGCTTTATTATTTCATTTGTTCCTTACAACAACCCTGAAAGGTTTTTTTAATATCCATTTTAGTTATGAGGAAGCTGAGGCAAGAAGAGATTAAGCAACTTGCTTGACCAGGGTTACACAGATATGAAATGCATGAGACTGGATTTGAATTCAGTTGTTACTGATTCCAGGCCTGGCATTCTATCTTCTGTGACATCTAATTGATATAACTTGTCCATCTTTCTTTAAGCTACTCTTAAAACTGTGAGATTGCACCAGTTCAGTTGTTTTTCAGTTGTGTCTGACTCTTTGTGACCTTTCTTGGCAAAGCAATTGGAGCAGTTTGCTAGTTCTTTCTTCAGCTCATTGTACAGATGAAAAAACTGAGATAAACAGGATCCTTAACCTTAAGCCAGGGTCACACAGCTAGTAAAATGTCTGAAATAAGTTTTGAACTCAGAAAAAAGTATCTTCCTGACTGCAGGCTCTATCCACTAGACAACTTAGATATCCCCCAAAAGCACAGACCAAATTCTTGATCCCCTCCACTGGAGAGCTCCTTAAACCATTAACTACATCAACATAACAGAATATAAATATGTTGACCTGTGTGTATTATTGTTGGGTTAAGTACTTTCCCTTCAAGAAGTAAGAAATGGGACTGACAAAACTGAAAGGGGCAAAAAATTAAAAAAAGCACAATATTTTTTTTTACATGTAAAAAAGATGAAATTCCACTGGGAAAAGCATAACATAATACTCCTTTTCTAAGTGAAGAGTTTGATAGCTGAAATGACCAGAGAAATTACTTTTGCTCAATAAAATGGTAAAAACTACATTTCAGATATGAGGTGAGCACTTTGGATGCCCAAAAGGGCAGAAAATGGTCTTTTATATAAATATAAAAGGCTTAAATGACCTTGTAAAAGATGCAATTTGATATCCCTTTCATGGGTAAATGGTTTGGAGAATAAAAGGGAGCAGGAAAATAATTTTATTTACTAAAAAGTTATAAAATGCAATCATGAAAAATAAATTTTTTTAGAGACACAGAATGTTGATGACTAAGTTGAGGACTCAGAAATAGCTAAGACTGCAGAGTGCTGTGGTCCCTCAGCTCATTTGCATAAAACTATTTTTAAGGATTAAGAAATTAAAATTCACAAAATGATAAATCAGATAACACTTTGAAGATAGGGATAATTATATTTTAATGACTGGCATTGCAACTAACAGAAAAGGGGAACCATTTGAGTCATGAAAGTTAAGAATGGCCAGGTAAGAAGAACCCAATAGGAGAATAATGACTATTCACAGAGGTGGAAAAGCTAGCTTTGAGGAAGTTATGTGAAAAAAAAAACTGGCATCAAGAGAGGCAGATGATAAGAAGGTATAATATGCCTTTTCTTGATTAGTCAGAGAAGAAATGATTCTTTTTGGAAAACAATTGAATTACCCCTTAGCACTAGCTCTAATATTAGAGAGGGTTAAAAACTCTCAAACTTTAAAGAAAGGGCAAAACATTCTTTGCAGCTATCTAAAGGATGATCTGTTCATTATTTATTTGAGTTATTTGAAAATGCAGCATCCTACATTGTGAATAATTGACTGGGTTCCTCTGTATTAATTGAGAGCATCAGTCTGATGAATTCTGCAGTTCTTTGGTTTAAGGGGGATTGTTAGTCAATAAATCAGGGAATCATTTCCTCAGGTATCCCTTTTAAGGTGATTATATGTTAAAAGAGTGTGTTAATGTTTGATCAGTTTGAGTATGAAAGAGAAGAGGGTTTGCCCAGTTTGCCCAGAAGAATAATGAGAAAAAGTAAGAGGACAGTTGGCATAACTTCATAACTGGCATAACTGTGGTATAGATTTCATTGAAAAGGCTAATGACATGGCAGTTCAGAAATGCAAGTGAATACACAAGATTTCCTCACTCATGTGTTTCCATGCCAGGTTGCTCTTAATTGCATGCCCATTCTCTTCCCCAAATATTGAGGACCTTGATTAAAGAATATAATCCAAGTTTATGTGTGGACTGTGTTATGATGACTATTCCTACATTTCCTCATATTAAATAATTGCAATATAATGAATATCTGCAATGTGTTCATTATTATTTTTTCATTATTGTCAAGTAAATGGGTATATTTAAATTTCAATGATATTACTGTGAGAAACTGTTTTTTGTGTAAATAAAGCACACCAAAAGGGGGTTTAGAGTTGAAATGGTGAGCAAATGGGATATAGTCGTCCACAACAAGGTTAATCCTGGAAAAGTGAATGAGGTTGAGTGTAAACTGTTTGACAGCGGTCTTTCTCTGGAAATCCAATTTTGTCAATATGAAGGACATAATGGGGGGAAGCCAGCTTGTCCAAACAAAGAGAGTAAGTAGTCCATATACATGTGAGAGGTTGTACTATGAGGTTGATATTAATAAACATGCTTCACTTCATGTGATAGCTATATATTTCCTAGGTGTTACTAGGTACATAATCAATACTTATTGAATTAAAGTGAATAACTGCTTTTTTGCCATTTCACTTTTTGACAGAACTGTTGATTTTCCACACGGGTTATGTTAAAGAAGGAAATAGCTTCCTGGTCTTTGGAAGAGAAATGAGTGCTAAAGTTTATAGTTTGAGAGCCATAGATTCTATTTTAGGATAATTTTTATTGGGACATCTAAACAACCTAGATGGTGGTTCCTCTTCCCAATGTAGAAATATTTAGCAGTAGGGAGTAGCTATACAATTGGGTCAATTGAATGCCTTGGGGCCAAGATAGCACACGGTCCTCAAATGCAGAATTGAAAAGGAATGACTGAAATATCAATTAAACCTAACCTATAAAATAATTTGAGACCTGCTCCATCTAGTAATGGAATATGATCATATTGACCTTATCTAGCCTTATTTAATTCGGTTAATGAAATCAGAATGCTCCACTTTAGGTAAGTATAGTTAAGTGAGAAATGAATTAAAATAGGGTGCAAAGTAATTCTATTATAGTTATTCTAAATATGCATTTTGAAAATCTCTACATTTCACAATGTTGATGTGTTCTCTACTTCCAAAGATTGATTGTGGCACTAACATAACAACCCCATTCCTTGCTATTGCAAAACTTATCGGAATGCATATCACATTGGATGGAGACAGTGAAATACCCCTAAAATGAAGTCTAACTCAAGGCCTTAAATGATATCATCCTCATATTTCTTATTTTTTCATGCTCACAATAGTGGGATGCTATAGGGAACTTGTTAACTCAGGAAGATTTATCATGATTTTGTTTTGTTGTACAATAGACTGTTTTTTTAATCAATAAATGAAGGAGGTAGAAGAGAGAGAAATCATGATAGATTAATGTTTTGGGACTAAATGTGAAATTCAACTTGAATATCATGCCTACAATACTTACTGGACTAGCCTCTCAGGAAAGTGAACCATTCCCCAATAATTCAAGTGCATTGCTTCTATATATCACTTGCTGTTACTTCATTTCTTATAGAGAAAGGATTCTAGAACTGTTTCAATCAATCAAGAATTGATGCTGTTGAGAAAACAAATCAAGCCATGCTAGGAAACTGCAAATTGAAGTTTTCTTTCCTCTGAGTTTACATAAAAATGGAAAAAGTATTTCCAATGATTAGAAACCAGATGAGTGGGTATTTTAATTGATGCCTAGCATGATGAAACAATTTAAAAGTAGCATAGTGAAAAATTTAAAAGGAATGGAGGAGAAGTGATTTGGTTTGGTTTCAAAATTGTGACATAATCTCTCTATAGCAAAATAGGATCTGAGAGTCTATGTGAGGGCAAGCAAGTTAGGGACATATTTAGAATGAAAATCCCTATCAAGTCAACTCCAGAGCAGAGATCATGTTTCATGTTCCAACCAGCTACTATCCTGGTTATCTTGAAACATCCTTTGCTATGACCGTCCACAGCCATTTGACAACTGATTTCCATAAACATTGCTCCTAGACTCTAGGGTGTTAATGTAATCATCTTCAGTTCTCTGATTCTAGAACTGAGCTGCTTTAGTTCATAAGTGATTTGCCTTGCCCCTTATATCTAAGTTGTCCCAAACATAATTCCCCTCTCAAACAACTGGTCATGCTGACTTTTCTACTTAGTGCTGTTGTTGTTGAGTCATTTCAATCAGGTCTGACTCCTCATGACCCCATTTGGTTTTTTTTTTTTGTTAAAGATACTGGAGTGGATTGTCATTTCCTTTACAATTCATTTTACTGATGAGGAACCTGGAGCAAATGGGGTCACAAAGTTACTAAGTGATTGAGACCAGATTTGAACTCAAATTTTTCTGACCCCAGTTCCAGTGCTCTATCTACTGCACCACTTAACTGCCCTTTCTACTTCATACTCTGAACATAATAATGAAATCAATACAAATACTGTTTTTCAAAATGGGATTCTTTAATGAAGCACCATTCCCTGTCTTCCTACACATAAAACTCCAACCCTCCTTTGGATTATAAACTCCTTGAGGGTAGAGACTATCTCAATTTTATATTAAGTATCTGTAATGAATGTTTCTTCATTCATTCAATCACGGAAAAACCAGTCTAAGATTAAACACAATGAAGCAGGTAAGCAGACTAGAAAGACTCTAGAATAATCAGATAACATATTTGTAACAATCTTGATTGCCTGGAAATAATAGATGTTCTAGAAAGAAAAATGAAAAATGGTTTTAAGGTAGAGAGCTTAGGGAACTAGAAACCCGGAATGTTGTTTATAGCAACAGAGGCAGAAGAAGGGACCTACAGTTATTATTACCAAAATGTTACATCATCTATCAATGGGATGTCCAAGTGGAGGTAAGGCATATGGATTCATAGGATCAAAAATAGTGAGAGATCAACATTAAGCCTTATAGATACAATCCTATTTTACAAATATCTTGTTAAAATAGGATTGTAAAAAGGATTTAATTTTCATGAATGCCACTTAGGTGGCAAAACTCATGCCACTTAGATGACAAAGTGAATAGAAACCTGGGGGTGGAATCAGGAAGACCTGAGTTCAAATCAGACCTCAGACACTTACTGTGTGATCCTGGGAAAGTCACTTTGCCCTATGAATCTCATTTTCCTCTTCTGTAAAATTATTCAGAGAAGAAAATGGGTAAACCACTGCAGTATCTTCACCAAGAAAACCCAAATGGGGTCATGGAACTTGGATACAATTGAAAAATGAATGAACAAAATGAAAATAAAAATACTTCTCAAGTTTGTTGTGAGGATCAAAATGAGATAAAAAGTACTTAGCACAATGCCTGTAACAGAGTAGGTACTGCAATTTAAATGTTGATATTCCTCTCCCTTTATCCCCACCCCTACACCAGGAAAATGCATAAAATTCCATAATTTGCCCTTTGATTTCTTCTACTCCAGAAGCAAACTGACAAGTAATAGACTGGGAGATCAAAATTTTAAAAAAAGAAAAAATAAGTAGATGCAGAAGGGCCAGGTTACTACCAGTACTGGTTAAGAATTTTACTGAAATGGAAAAAAAAATACTGAATTTATATTTGGATATCTGAATTCAAATGCTAGCTTTCCCTCTTTGTATGTAAATGACAATTGGAAAGCTGTTACTTTACTTTTATCAGCCTCAGGTTTTTAATCATTGAAATGGAAGGTTGATTTTGGAAACTGACTTAGACTTAGGAAGACTTCAAATTCAAGGTCACCTTCTCTCCCACTTAAACTCTAAATTTTCTCATTGGTAAAATGGCAATAATAGTACTTTCACTACCAACCTTACAAGGTCATTGTCAGGTCCAAATAAAACATTGTGGTTTTTTTAGGTTTTTTTTTTTTTGCAAGGCAATGGGGTTAAGTGGCTTGCCCAAGGCCACACGGCTAGATAATTACTTAGTGTCTGAGACCAGATTTGAACCCAGGTACTCCTGACTCCAGGGCTTGTGCTTTATCCACTGTGACACCTAGCTGCCCCTAAAACAGTGTGTTTTAATAAATGTTGAGTTTTGTGTTTTAATAATAGTAATAAATATTATGTTTTAATAAATATTAAGTCAAAGATATAGTTACTCTCTTCCTTCATTTTACAAATGGGGAAATTAAGTCCCAGATACATTAGTGGAAGGCTAGCATACAAAGAAAGGCAAAAGACAACACCTTGCCTTGAGAAATTCACTGCCTAATGGATGAGATTAAAAAGAAAATTTAATAAATATGCAAAAGCTATATATAGGATAAAGTAGAAATAATCAGAAGAGGTAAGGCACTAGAATTAAAAGGGATTATAAAAACATACCTCTATGGTCACCTACTTCAATATCTTCATTTCACAGATGGGGAAAACTAAGATCCAGAGGGCATGCATATGGCAGAGCCATGGCAGACCTTTTAACAAGATTTTCAGTCTCTGATGCCTCCTGAGCATTATGTTACTTACTCAAGGTCATGTAACTTGTGAATGGCAGACATAGCAATAACCAAGTTCCTCAGCTCCTAGTATCAAAGTTTTTCCCATTTACATGCAACAATTCTTAAAAGTCCCTTGTGTGTTGTTTGGAGAAAGTTATATTTGATTAGCTTCAATCCATTCTGACTAAAGTGATCAATGGGCAAACAGTGCTTGTGGTGAAAAGATAAAGGAACTGATTTAATCTCTGTTATAAAAAAAAAGCAAAAAAACCTCAAGAGTGACCCAGCAGAGACAATTACTTTTGTCAGATCTTCAACTTATATTTCCCAAATGGGTCTGTTTAGAAAGACTCATTTCCTGAGCATGTGTTAAAACAGGTAAGGAAGTGGGTGAGTCTACTTGCCACTTTCTTAGGTGTGAATGAAACAGTAGAGCCTTGGAGGAAGTGGGAGCTCATTCAGATGTTTTCTTCCCCCTTTTTTTCTGGTAGTTAGCACTCGTAGTTTTACAAAGATGAAGTGTAATTGGAGAGTTAAGAAAAGGTGACACTAAATTAAAGTCAATTTGGCTTACAACAGATGTATCAGACACATGGCCTGCAGGGATCCTATATATATTTTAATGATCCCTTCTTGGGTCTGACTCCCTTGCCTTCCATAGTCATTGCTGTTTAGTTCAGATGTGTAATAACTTATAAAGAATACTCTGGAGTTGTCACTTGGATGTTTGATTTCATGCACATTCACTAATATTAACTTCCCCCATGGAAATTCTCTTTACCTCTGTTGTTGTCTGACTTTAATTTTTTTTTTTGTTATTGCTGTTATTATTTTCATTGATATTTTATTTTATTTTTCCAACTATAAGTTATGAATGTTTTTCAGCATTCATCTACATACATATTTATAAGTTGCACAGTTTTCTTCCACCCTCCCTTCCCACCCCCTTCTCTTGGCAATCAGTGGCAAGTAGTCCAGGGAACATTATACATGTACATTGTGTTTAACATGTTTACATATTAGTCATTACTGATGAAAATGAAAGAAAACCATGGAATAGGAAGAAAAAAATATGAGAAAATTTTGAAAAGTGAACATAGTGTTCATTCAGATTCTGGTTTGTCTTTTGCTTTGCTTTGTTTCTTTCATCTGGATGTGGATGGTGTTGTCCAAAACAGGTCTTCCAGGGTTGTCCTAGTTCTCTGAATTGTTGAGATGAGCTATTTCCTTCGAAGTCGATCAATTCTCAGTGATGTTGCTAATGTGTACAATATTCTGTTGGTTCTTCTCTCTTCACTCATCATCAGTTTCTGTAATTATTTCCTTACTTCTCTAGCATCTGACCATTCATGGTTTCTAATAGAACAATAATATTCCATAATATTCAAATTCCATAACATTCTACAGTCATTCCCCATTTGATGGGCATCCTCTCAATTTCTAATTCTTTGCCTCTACAAAAAGAACTGCTATGAATATTTTGGAACACGTAGGACTTCTCATTTTTTACGATTCCTTCTTGATAAAGGTCTAGTATTGGTATTGCTGGGTCAAAAAGTATGATCAGTTTTAGTGCTCTTTGGACATAGTTCCATCTTGTTCTCCAGAATGGTTGAATCAATTCACAACTCCACAAACAATGCTTTAAGGTCTCAATCCTTGCAGTCTCTCCAATATTGATCATTTTCCCTTTTTGTCATCTTAACCAATAGTGTTTGATTCTTTGTGATACCATTTGGAAATTTACTGACAAACATACTGGAGTGTTTGCCACTTCTTTCTCCAGTTCACTTTATAACTGAGGAAACTAAGGCAAAGAAGGTTAATAACTTTTCCCAGGATGCATAACTCATAAGTATCTGAGTCTGAATTTGAACTCAGAAGATGGGACTTTGTAACTCCAGGTTCAACATACTACCTAGTTTATGTCTTGTTTTTGCCTCTACTTTCTTTATTTTGTTTATAGCATAGTAGTTGTAGCTGCTGCTTTTTTTTGGGGGGGGGGGATGGGGGGCAGGGAGAAAGGTAAGAATATATTGAGAAACTAAGTGATTTGCCTTTGACCACCCACTATTGGAGTAATAGAACGGAAAGAGACAGGACTCAAAGTCTTGAAAACTGATTTTCCTGACTCCAAGGTTTCCTCCCTATCTACTGATCACTTTACCTCTTAAGTCATCTAAAGACACACTTGAAGAGTAACCTTGCTGGTGTAGGTTATTTCTGATAGTAATGGAAATCTTAACCAATCTATGCCTTTCCACCCAGCATAATCCTGCAATCACTTCTCTGCAGTCCTTGACACTGTACATCACCCTCTTTTTTATATTCTCTTTTCTCTAGATTTTTTGTGGCATTGTACTCTATCCTCCTCCTACCTGCCTGATGGCTATTTCTTCTTCTTTTTTGGATCTTCATCTAGGTCATAATGACTAAGTGTGGATATCTCTCCAACCTCTGTTCTGGACCTTCTGTTCCACCACTATAGCATCCTCTTTGATGATCTCATCATCAAACATTGTTTTAATTATCATTTCTATGTAGATGATTTTCTCCTCTCTCTCTCTCTCTCTCTCTCTCTCTCTCTCTCTCTCTCTCTCTCTCTCTCTCTCTCTCTCTCTCTCTCTCTCTCTCTCTCTCTCTCTCTCTCTCCTCTGTTTCTCTTTCCTCCTTTTTTCTGTCTCTTTCTCTTCCCTCTCTTTGTCTGTCTCAGACCCTTTTCTATCTTTTGCCTCCTTTTTAGTCTCTTCCTTCCCCACCTTGTCTGTCTCCCCCAAAATGAACATCCTATTAACATTTCATACTTAATATGTCCAAAATTGTCATTTTATTTCCCCCTCATTCCCTCTCCTGAATTTTCTTAATATCATACTAAATTCTGTGACTTTGCAGCTCAGACTTTACTTACTTAAATATCTGATGTTTCGCAATGATAGTTCACTTTCTTCAGTATTATTTTATCCAATCACTAGTATCATAAAGTGCTTTGCAACTCCCTTATGCACAAATCCTTCATCAATTTGCATTAAACTCTTTACTCTGAGGACAGGAACTATCTTAGAATTTATTAACAGTATTGTGCAGGCTTGAATGCATTCTTGGGGAAATGATTTATATGACAAACGATGTATCCCCTTTCCTTTACCATGAACTGAAAAGCATTGTAGGGCTGTGTTTTGTTGTTGTTTTGGAGGGGCTTAACCAATCTGTTACTAGGAACAATTTTATCTTGTGGGCAATGTTTGCTTTGTTATCCCTGCCCACATTGTAGGGATACAAAACACATACTCTATTAGATAGCATCCAATTTTCATAAATGTGTCCTTGCCTAATTTATTATGTTCTTTTTCCTCTTTCAGTGGGAACAAATTCAAACCATTGCCATGTATCTCTGGCAGCCACAGACATTTTTGTTTCCACTTCAGCAGCTTCATAAACACAAATCAAAATCAAATATCCAGTTAGTTTATGGGGAAAAGCTATATATTGAAGGAAGGAAGGAAAAGGTGAATTGTTTGTAATTACCAGCATATCTTACCCAATATTATTAGTGGATTTCATAACAATGCAACTTCAGGCAAAAAAATGTTGCAGGGGAATCATAACATAATACAAATGAATAATGCTACTTAGCCAATCTGAATTTGGAGGTTATTCATTTAAATTTTTGGAATTCAAATATTATAATGAGATTATGTTAGGTTAGATGTGGGGTGGCTTAGATTACTCATCAGAAATATAGAGCTAGAACAGTCATAGGACATAGCTACTATATAGTGAGAAAAGACTGAACTCTGGGCTTAGAGAACACAGATTCCAAGCTGTTCTCTATTATTTACTACTTGTATGACTTTGCTCAAGTCAATTAATTTATTTAGATTTGGTTTCTTTAGTTATAAAATGGAAAGGTTGGGCATAGATGATTTCTGAGATTTCTTTCAGCTTCCGATGCATGATTCATTCATCTCATAGCAACAAGTCATCAAAGGGAACCTGGAGATTTGGGATGGGGGGAATGAAAGGCAGTTTGAAAAGAGGAAGAGTAAAGACTTCAGTAGCACAGGGAAGTGAAAGATGAAGAAGGTAAAACACTTTCCAGGAATCTAGAGATCAGCTTCAAGCCAACACATGCTTATTATTTCTAAGCACAAAGTTAAAATAAGAGGAAGGACAGTGTCCTGGAAGAATTCAACATTTATACAGAAAAGTTTGTCATTGGAGTAGGAGGTAATGTGTACTTAGAACCTTGAGGATCAGAAAAGATTTCCTATTTGAATTGACTTATGAACTAAGCTTTCAAGGCTACTAAGAAGCAGAGGGGAGAAGAGAATCTATTCCAGGCATAGAGAGGCAAAGGACACAGCTATGCAAAGGCAAGGAGACAGGTCATTAAAACTAGAAACAGAAGGTCATCAGGGAAGAAGGAAATAGACTAGTTGGGCTGAAAAGTCAAGGTTATGAAACAGAGAATTTGGAATAAACCTATCATTTGTCATTCATTTCCAAATAAAACCATGACATCAGGGGGTGTGATGTCATAACAAGCACATGAATTGGATTTGAGTGAGGGGGATGTTGTGCTAAGTCATCAGCCTCACTTTCTCCTCCAGAGCCATCTGGGTCCAATGTCCAGATAAGAATCAGGATGATTGGAGATGGCCCTGGATGTGAGGCAAGCAGGGTTAAGTGACTTGCCCAAGATCATACAGCTAATAAGAGTCAAGTGTCTGAGGCTAGATTTGAACTCTTGTCCTCCTGACTCCAAGGCTAGTGCTCTATCCTGGAACCAGATTGCAGAAGGACTCGACTTCTCAATCAGGAGTTTATATTTTATTCTAAAGGTAATAGAACTACAAGTTTCTTGAATGAGGGAGTGATATAGCCAAGTTTTCTTTTAGGAAGATTGCTTTGACAGATATAGACAATGGATTCAATGGGGACAAGACTGCAGGAAGCATTTCAATTAGAAGGCAACTACAATAATATGGGGGGGGCTACTGTTGTTGTTATTTGTCCTTCACTCTTGAAGACCATGATATCATGAAGGTGTTGCCTAGACATGCACACGAGTTGGATTTGAGTGAGGTGGTACTGTGCAATGTCACCAGCTTCACGTTTTTCTCCAGAGTCCGATGGATCAGGACGGAGATTGTCCTGGATTTGAGGCAATCAGGATTAAGTAATTTACCCAAGGTCATACAGCTAGTATGTATATCAAATGTCTGAGCTCAAATTTCAACTGAGTTCCTCTTGACTCCAGGACCAGTACTACTGTGCTACCTAGCTGCCCTTGTGACTACCTTGTGAATGAAGACATGGGATGATTTGAGATTAAGTTAGTTGCCCATAAGTGGGTATGGTTGAGGGAGAGTAAGTGCATGAGAATGACTCCAATGGTACACATTCAGACATGAAACAGAAGTTCTTAATATGGAGTTAATGATTCAAAAAAAAATGCTGATACTTATATTGCGATAATTCATTTCTTTGCACTCCTACATATTTTTATGTGCATTGAGCAACATCATTCTGAGAAAGTATACACAGGCTTCACCAAAATGCCAAAAGGGTTAGGGTAAACACACACACACACACACACACACATACACACACACACACACACACCACATACTTACAAACCCTTGACCTAGAAGGAACTTTAGGAGGAAACTTTCTCAAATTTCAGAAAAGGAATCAAAGATCCAGAGCAACCATTCTTGTACTCTCTGCAACTATCAATCACCCTTTTATCCTTGATGCTCACTTTTCAATCTAGGTTTTTGTAACATTGAACTCTATTGGTTCTCCTACCTATCTTGCCTTCTTTAAATCTTTTTTGTTGGGTCTTCATCTATATCACTCCCACTAACTGTGGGAAGACATTGCTGAACATTCTTGATAATTTATCCTGTAAATCTCTTGTTTATACTTAGTTGTTTGCAAGTTGCCCCCCCCCCCCCAGATGCAGTCCTTAGCACAATGGCATTATAGAGCAGGTTTAATAAATGTTTATTGAGTGATTAATTCATTATGAGCTCCATAATAATAGTGACTGTCTTTTTTTCCTTTTTTTGTGTGTGTTCCTAGCACTTAGGACAAGACTTGTCACATAATTGGCACTTAATAAGTATTTGCTGACTGACTGATTGATCTGTCCCAAGTCACTTAGGTAGCAAAATGGCAGGGGTATTTTCACCCAGGCCTCCAAGCTGAGCATGTTTTCTATTTTGACAGAGATTTCCAGATGAGTTGGGATGTTGTTGCTTAAAACAAATCATTTGTCTATAGCTGGGAAAGTACAATTCATTTTTCCAGAGGAGCAGAGCAAATATATTGACCTCTACTTAGTACAACTTATGAAAGAGAAAATAATTGATTTTATCTGTAACCTGGAGATTCAGAAGTCAAGACTTCTTAACAGTGTCCTCACTTACCTTCTTCTAAAAATTGGAGCAGAAGGGAAACTAACTGGACAATGACTTTGAAGTTCAAGAAGCTAGATTTAAAGTTTTTTAAATGTTCTATTTCTGTTTCTTTTGTGTTCTAAGAGCAGTTATGTAAAACAATTAACTAATTCTTCTTTGTTCATGAATGAGACTGTTACTGATTCAAAGACTGAAGTCTAGGTAAAAATTCTCTATGTCTTTTGATAATCCAAGGAAAGAACAAGGATTTTTACCAAGCAAAAATGGGCTGTCCCAGGGGATTGATTAGCTGATAGCCATTAATCTAAAAAAGGCAGCAAGTTGGGTGAGGGTCTTTTATATAAGGACTTCACTCCAAGAGGTAGTCTTCCTATGGTTCTATTCACTTGGACCCTACAAGTTGCATCACTTATAGAAAATATTTCAATTCAATCCAATTTAAGCGTTGATTAGATGCTTACTGTGCTGCAGGCTGGCAATACAAAGATTTAAAAGACATATTCCCTGTTTCATTAGATTAATTCTAAAAAGGAGACAACAAAAAAGTAGATGATAATATCTTTGGCAGGGGAAAGAAGAAAGACTTTGTTTAGGATGTAGCTTCTGAAATTAATCTGGAAGGGAGATATAGATTCTTGAAGATGGTGTTGAAGAAGGGGAGAACTGGAGGCTTGTCAATAGCCAGAACAAAGACTTTGGGACTAGAACTGAGGCCAGTAGGGACAGATCTCTAATACCATATAACTTGATTGTTTTGTAAAAAGAAATTATGTGAAAGACTCACCTACCCAGAATTTATTTCCCCACCAGCAGTCAGGATGCCTGAAGTTTTAGAACACTGCCTTGCAAATTATAGGTTTGTAATAAATGCTTGATAATTGATTGATTAGAGTCATTACATGGGTTCTCAAGGCATTTTTGGTAAGGCTAATTTACCATTAAACAGCAAAGACCCATGAAAGAATATAAATTTTCACCTTGAAAGCTGCAGATGATGAGATGTGGGTGGAGGAGAGATGGCAATAAAATTAGTTGTTTATTTAAGGGAAAAGAAAAGAATGAGGGGAGGGAAAGGAGGAGGTGTAAGAGAACCTGGAAAGGGAGAGAGTTCCTGAACCAAAAAATAAAAGGGTCCCCAAGCCAGACTTCCTGATTTCACAGTTTTGCCAGGATCAGCCCTGCTATAAAATACTCAGAATGAAGCAATTTGGTACTTAGGAGGATGCTAAAATTAGAGATGTGCTGCATATTGATATAATTTAGAGAGAAGGCCAATCAGTGAACATCAGATTTTTTTAAAGGCAGCCCTAGCCAAAGCTCCATTTTTGCTGTTATGTTTTCTCCCTACTTCATGTGATTTTGATGGAGAATTTTACATTCAAATCATGCAGGGGAAGGGGGAGGGGAGGCTTCCTTTCTCTCTTTTAAGTCCCTAATATATGAACTCCTTCCAGGCATAGAAAACACCTTCTGAGAAGCATAGCTTGACAAAGAGATACATGGAAATAGGATAATGAAGGATAATGAAATCAAATACCCTCACTATTGCTTTCTGGGAAGTATAATGGGTTTTCTTTTGGATTCTAGGACTGAATTTTTAGAAAGTTTTGAATGGAGAGTTGAGTTGGATTAAGTGATTGAGCAATGACTCACTCAATTTAGCTTGAACACCTGGACATCTCACTTCAGATAACATTATGACAAAATATTACTTTCCCTGACCTAGGTGACTGTAAATACTGACAGAAACTGTCCAAGGATTCTTGCTTAGCTCATGACAAACTGGGCATCTTGGAACAAGGGAATCATTTCTAGTCCTTTTTCTAGGTGCAGCCTGGGCTTGCAGTAAGTGACATTTCTGTAAAACTGTATGTGCTAAACCCTAAAACCACTCCTTGCTCTCCCCACCCTAGTCTGGTCCTTTTCTTCCAGAGGATAGTCTCTAGAGGTAAGCTATTGGAGTCACATTTCATAAACTTGAACATATATGCCCAGCTCAGTTTTTTATTGGCAAGAAAGATTTAAGAAGCAGATATCTGGGTTTTTATTTTAATTAAAGCATTACTAAAGTCTTCCACAATCTAAAAAGGAACTGAAGAGCTTTAGTAACTCTAAGAGTGTTCCGCTCCCCATTTTATAATGGTTTGCTAAACATCTTTTATCTCAATTCTTATTCAGCCTTTAATCATTGAATGGCATTGCCCAAAGTGAGACCTGGGAAAGACTTTACAAATGCCAGTCACTCACTGGATCCTGGTCATCACTAGTGATCTTGTCTTTGTCTTGTCACTGAGGACTTGGTGAAGCTCTGGCTCATTCAAATCCAATTCATATGAAAATCAAGACATCACCCTCTTGATGTTATTGGCCCATGCTAAAACTAAAAATAGGTTATTTTTCATCTAAAAGACAAAAGTATATAAGGAAGGAATGCTATTAGATGAACAGATACTGCTTCTGATTTTTCTAAATGGGAACCCGTATTTTGGAGATAGGGTAGGGACTGTCTCAGGCAAAAAACTCTGGCAAAAAACTATACATATATATATATATATATATATATATATATACATATATATATGTAAATATATACACATAAAGAGATATAAATACACAAATACATATAAACATTTCTGCACATAAATGTATTTGTGTGTGTGCATATTTATATATATACTCATATCTTAATTGAATAACCATTTATTATTAAGGGCCTACTATATGATTCTAGATTTAGAACTAGAAAAGAAATTATGGTGTTGAAATATAATGTTTTATAGAAGAAACAATTAAAACCTCTAGAGTTGTGACTGACTTACTCTAAGTTCTATAGATAGCAAATAGACCAGTTCAATTAAGCAACAATAATAGGCAATAAAATGATTGAGATTAGACCTGGGATTTCAGTGATACAAAGAATTCTCAGATGAAGAAACTCCTATCCCTTTAAGTGGTACCTTCTAGAAATTTACATTCTTCCAGAATTGCCTGTAGCAATAAGAAATTCAAAGACTCACCCCAGAGTTATTTATTCATCTGAGGTTTGAGGTCAGCTTTCCAGTCACAATGTCATAGCATATAGGACTTTAATATTAACCTATTTTTGTCTATATGTTATCTCATTCAATCCTTATAATAATTTAAACAAACATTTGATAAATTATTGATATCATTATATCTAAGATCCCTTTATTTCTTTTTTTAGTTTCCTTTTCAAAACTTTTTTCCTCTCCCACCTCCTAGTGAGGGGTGGGGAAAAGCAAAATCCTTATAAGAGATATGAATAATGAAGTAAGACTAATTTTCAAATTGTATTATCCAAAAAATGTCCCTCTGCATTCTAATTTCATCTAACTCCATAGTAACTCTTCTGCAATTTCATCATGTTGCCTCAGGAATTGTTATGTTCATCAGGGTTCTTAAAACTTTTCAAGTCAATAACCATTTACTAAGAAAAATACAAAAGAACAATCAAAATTCCTTCCTGCCTGCTTTACCCCACCCCCAACCCCACCATCACTTTTAAAAAAACAAAGTGTAAATACTGACAGAAACTGTATTCTTGCTTAGCTCATGACAAACTGGGCATCTTGGAACAAGGGAATCATTTCTACTCCTTTTTCTGAAATCTATGGAATATTGCATATCTTTGATTCCTTCGCCTCTGCAAAGAATTTATATTGGGATTGTTTTCTCTTCATTTCATCCTGTCTATGCTTGTTCTTTATAACTCTACAACACTTACTTTCAATTGTTTCATGTGTGTTCTTTCTATTTCCATTGTTGTAGCTTTTGTGTATATTGTTTTCTTGGCTTTGCTCACTTCACTCTATCAATTCATTTAAGTCTTCTCATACTTTTATCTACTTATTATATTTGTTATTTCTGGTAACATTTTAATTTATCATTATATTCATATACAGCAATTAATTAAGCCACTTGCCAATTGATGGACATTTATTTTTTTTTTCTCATTTCTTTGCTACCACAAAAAGTGCTACAATAAGTATTGTGTTGCATATGGGAAGTTTCTTTGCATGAAAGATCTCTATCAGGTAAATATTTAGTAGGAGTATCTCTGGATTAGTATGGTTATATTAGTCACATTATTTGCATAATTTCAAATTGCTTCCCCACAAAGTTACACTAAATCATAACTTTATCAACCATTTGGAAGTGTACCATAATACCTTCAAGTGACTGTTACCATCTTTTGTTAGATTTTCCATTCTGCTGAATTTGATTTGAAACATAAAGGTTGTTTGCATTTTTCTTATTAATAATATAGAACATTCATTGATATGGTTGCTAATTGTTTTGAATTCCTTTTCACTTATCTGAGGTGAAATGATTTTTCATAATATGTCTCCATTTATATATATATATATATATATATATAAATGAGTATATATACACAGACACATACACATATGCACACATATACATAATGTTATATGTCTTAACTGTCAAATACTTATCTCAGTTTTTTTACCATTCAACTTACCTTTCTTAAACCAGTTGCTTTAATATTGAATGTATGGAAGCTTTTCAATTTAATGTATTTGAATTCATCTATTTTTATCTTACATAATTACCTCTGATTGTTATTTAGTTAAGAATATATCTCTTACACATAGCTGTGAAAGTTATATGATTAGCTTTTTTATGACATGAACTTTAATTTTAAAAAAATCACTGTTAATTTTGCTTTTGTATCACCTTTATATCAGAACATATCCTTTCTACCTCCACTGAGTCACCTCCTGAAACACAAAAACAAAAAAAAGTGATGGTGGGTTTGGGGTTGGGGGTGGGGTAGGGCAGGCAGGAAGGATGCAATTAAGTAAAACCATCCTACATATCAACCGATCTTATTGTATATATATTCAATATTCATGTTCCTCTACTTGCCCAGTGATGGAAAAACATAGACTTTCTCATCTCTTCTCTAAGAACAACTTAGTCTTTATAATGATACTATGTTCAGTTCTTATTGTGACTACATTGTTGTAGTCAATGTTTGTACTGTATTCTATTTTTTAAATAGGAAAGGCTTCTTTCTTTATTTTTTTAAGTTTAAGATAATAGGGTTAAGTGACTTGCCCCAAGGTCACACAGCTAGGTGATTACTGAGTGTCAAAGGCTGGATTTGAACTAAGGTCTTCTTGTATTATTCTTCCTACTTGATTTTACAACAGTTCACAAAAGTTTTCCTTTATTTTATTTTTTATTTTTATTTGTCAAGCAACATTGTATATTTTTAAAAATCTGTCTCTTCATTTCTTCCATCATTAAGCAAATTTGTAAGAACACAAAAAACAAATCTCTCAATATTTATCTTTTTCTTTATTTAAAGAATATCACCTCTCAAGTCTTTTAAAGTTGCTCTTCTCAACAACGTTGTTATAATTGTATAAATTATTTGAGGTCAATTCACTTCATTTTTTATCTATTCATAAAAGTCTTTTCAGTTTTTTTTTGTTTTTTGGGGGGGGCAGTGGTTTACAAGGCAATGGAGTCACATGATTTGCCTAATGTCACACAGCTAGATTACTATTAAGTATCTAAGGTCAAATTTGTACTCAGGTCCTCCTGACACCAAGGCCAGTGCTCTATCCACTGCGCCACCTAGCTGTCCCTCAGTTTCTTCTAAACTTGTCCATTTAATCAATTCTTATGATAACATAATGTTTCGTTACATTCATATATCTCAATTTACTTAGCTGTTCTCCAGTTGAAATGGCTTAGGCTTAACCTCTAATATTTGGATTCATATAAAAGAACTGATTTGGGACAACTAGGTGGCATAGTGGATAGAGCACTGGCCTTGGTGTCAGGAGGACCTGAGTACAAATTTGATCTTAGATACTTAATACTTGCTTAATTGTGTAACCTTGGATAAGGCACTTAGCTCCATTGTCATGCAGACATTTAAAAAAGATAAAAAGAAAAAGAACTGCTTCAAATATTTTGCATATACCAATACAGGTAAAAAATAATATACATACAAATACATATATTATATGTATGTTTTCCCATAACCCCTCACATATATATAATTTTCCTTGTCATCTTTCTTAATTTGATAGGTATGAGATCTAATTTCAAAGTTTCTTTCATTTATCGCTCAATAATTTGAAAAAAAGTCTAACTCTTTATTATTCCATTTAGGATTTTCTTGGCAAAGATACTGAAATAGTTTGCTATTTTCTTCTCCCGGTCATTTAGCAAATGGGAAAACCAAGGGAAACAGGTTAAGTGACTTCTTTGTCCAGGGACATACAACTTGTATCTGATGTTGGATTTTAACTAAGGCCTTCCTGATTACAATCCCAGTGCTCTATCTACTATATAGTCTGCTTACTTTCAGTTGAACTTACATAATAATAAGTGATTTATAGCTTTTTTTAATATGATGATTTTTGATAGCTTGGATTTCTTCCCTTAGTAACTATCTGTTCATACACTTTAAAGATTTGTAGATTGAGAAATAGTTCTTTTTCATAATTTAGCAGGGCACATAAAAACATTGCAATCCTTTTGTATTGAAAACTTTTCTAGGGTGGCTAGGTTGTGCAGTGAATAGAGCACTGGCCCTGCCTGGAGTCAGGAGTACCTGAGTTCAAATGCCGCCTCAGACACTCAATAATTACCTAGCTGTGTGGCCTTGGGCAAACCACTTAACCCCATTGCCTTGTAAAAATCTAAAATAAAATAAAATTAAATAAAATGAAAAAAATGAATACTTTTCTGACTGGGGGGGGTGTTTTACATTCTGTGGCTTTTTTTTGTGAACTCCATTCTTTAAGCCACTTTGGACTTTAACAGTAAGGCTGACCTTGGTCATGCTCTTTGGGGCAAAAGCATGTCTACTCTGACCATGTTTAGTGAATGCTATCTTGCATCAGACTTTAGCCACTCCCTAAGGACAGCCCTTGTGGTATGAGCACTGGAGAATACTTGAAGTAAGGTATTAAACCACTCCCCAAATACCACCCTTGTTCTGCCTACCATGGAAATGTATTTGAGCAAAGTCCCACTTTTTTCTGTTGATCAGCTGGATTTCTGTTACTCCAACTTTTCCCTTTCCTCTTCTTTTCTTTAATCTGTATCTCTATGTTCTGGCTCATGTTGCTGGACCAATATGGACCCAGTTCCATGACAATGAATCCATATTGATCTAAACTTCTTTTCTTTCCCCCTTTTCCTTTTTAAAAACTTCATTACCTACCTCCTTTCCCAACTTGGAATTGTCTCTGTAAAATAACTAATCCCATTTCTACTCTCTCTCTCTACTATCTCTTTTGCCTTATTTTATTACCTTCTTAGACATTACTATCTCTTTAGAAACTATTATTTGTTGAGAAACTCACTGTCTAGCTGCTTCTCTAGAGAAACTAATTTATGAACTTTTGTATTAGTATGTGTACTTTTTGTGGTAACTTGTAAATTGTTTATGAAACTAGTGAAGTAAAGTCTAAGCCTTTCTTACCTCTGAGTCAGAGAGTTGGAGAATTCTTCACTCAAATGAACGCACACATTCTTTTTTTAAAATTTTAAAAACCATGTTTTGATTAAATTTATTTGTTTTCATCTATATGCATATGCATATTTCCAAATTACAAAATTTCCCTCCACCCTCCCTTCTCTTCCTCCTCCCCTCAATAGGGAACAGTCAGGTTAGCATTTTACATGCATATTTTGTTAAACATGTTTACAAATTAGTACTTTTTGGCATAAGGATTTAGAATTAAGGGAGAGATATATAATTTTTTAAAGTGTTCATCAGATTCAGAAGCGTTGTTTGTTTTTTTGCCTGTGCCTTTGTTTTTCTTCCTCTGGTTAGAGATAATATAGTCTTTAACCAGTCAAATACAGTTGTCCTAGCTCTCCAGACTGTCAGGAGGAGCTGCTTCTATCAAGGTTGTCATCTCATGATATTGTTGTTGATGTGTACATTGTTCTCTTGGTTCTACTCTCTTCACTCAGCGTCAGATCCCATAAGTCATATCATGCTTCTGTAGGGTCCGACCTTTTATGGTTTCTTATAGAACCATAGTATTCATGTATCATAATTTGTTTAGCCATTCCCAATTGATGGGAATCTCCTCAATTTCCAATTCTTTGTCACTACAAAAAGAGCTGCTATGAATATTTTGGAACATGTGGGACTTTTCCCCATTTTTTTATAATTTCTTCTGGATATAGACCCAGAATTGGAATTGCTGAGTAAAAGGGTATGAACAGTTTTATTGCTCTTTGGGCATAGTTCCATATTGCTCTCCAGAAGGTTTGGATCTATTCACAACTCCACCAGCAATGCATCAATGTCCCAATCCTCCCACAACCTCTCCAACATTGATCATCTTTTCTTTTTCTCATCTTGACTAATCTAACAGGTGTGATACCTCATTGTTTTTAATCATTGCTCTAATCAATAGTGATTTGGAGCATTTTTTCATTATATATATATATATATATATATATATATATATATTACTTTAATTTCTTCTTTGACAACTGTCTGTTCATATTCTTTGACCCTTTATCAATTGGGAACCCTCATAGATTCTTAAGCCCTCTTTCCCCAAAGCCAATTTTCTCTTGTTTTCATCATAATTTGTCCATTATGTTTCATTGATCTTCTTCACTATTTTTTAACCAATACCATGTTATTTTGATATGATAGCTCTTTCATCCCTATCTTGTAAAAATATTTTCCTTGATATTCTAAATACTTTGTTTTTCCAAATGAATTATGTCATTATTAATTATGTTCTGTAAAGTATCTCTTTGGTTATAAAATTAAATTTATAAGTTAATTTAGTAGTAGTGTATAATTATGTTGACATGGCCTAACCAGTAGAATTTAATATTCTTCCAGCTACTAAAGTTCATTATTTCTTCATGTGCTTTGTTAGATTGATCGTGGAAAGTCTCTATATTATGTATGTGCTCTTTCTATTAATGACTCCTGAATTTTATCATTTATAATATGGAAATACCATTGACTTAGCAGTTTATTCTGTTTCAAGAACTTGGGATCACTTTCAAATCATGATGAATAACTACTGAGTTTACCTTTGACTTCTATATAAGCAATTAAAATCATTCAACTCATATCTTTTTCTATCATCTTTCCTTCTCCTAAGAGACAGAGGGTTTACTCTTCACTATTTGTCTTTTTTTTTTAGATTTTTTTTTCTAGGCAATGGGATTAAGTGGCTTGCCCAAGGCCACATGGCTAGGTGATTATTAAGTGTCTGAGGTCAAATTTGAACCCAGGAATTCCTGACTCCAGGGCCAGTGCTCTATCCATTGTGCCACCTAGCCGCCCCCACTATTGGTCTTTAAGCAAAGGCTGGATTCCTATATGTTGGTTACAATATAGATGGGATTCTTGATCTTCAGATGACCTCAGTGATTCCTTCAAAATCTGAAATTCTTGATCCGTATATTTTCTCAAACCTTTTTTAAAAATTAAAGTTTAATTGATATTGCTTGCTTTTTATAGCTTGAAACTTTTCAGGGATACTTTACCCTTATAACAAAGAAAATAGTCAAGAAAAATTGCTGATATCCCAGCTATATTACTTAGCAAAAGCACCATTCTTTATCTCCTACCTCTCCCAAGGAATAGGACAGGATTTAGATAGTCTATATGTTTTAACAGTATTTTTTTTTTTGCTCCTTGGGAGGTAGGTGTTATTATAATTCAGATTTAACACATTTGAGGAACTAAGGCAGAAAAAGTTAATGACTTACCCAAATCACACAACTAGTAAGATGGAATTTCAACTCAGGTCTTCCTCAATCCAGGCCCACCATTCGATCCTTTGTACCATCTAGATGTATCTTATGTGACTCTCCTCTGTGTGAATATGATCTCTGTGTTGGTGAACTCTGGACTCTCCTGTCTCTTTAATCATAGCTTAACATATCCTGGGGCAGCTAAGTGGTGCAGTAGATAGCGTTTCAGACCTGGAGTTAGGGTAACTCAGCTTCCCAAGTTCATATCTGACCTCATATACTTACTAACTCTGTGACCCTGGGCAAATCACTTTTGCCTCATTTTCCTCATCTATAAGATAAACTGGAGAAGGAAATGGAAAATTATTTCAGTATCTTTGCCAAGAATACCTGAAATGTGATCCTGAAGAGTTGGATTTGACTGAAAAAACAACTGAGCCATAAATAGCCTCTAATTTTGAGAAGCAACATAGCTCTCTAGTACCACATATTATCCTATACTAGTATTTGATAATCACTCTCTCCTTATTCTTGCTGATGCATGAAGAATACCCCAAAATGATTGGTTTTTTTTTTTTTTGACATAAAGCATCAATTTATAGTGCTGTGCTATTGGGACTCTGACCTTTTCTTCCTCCATTTCCCCTTTTCCCCAAATAAATTATTTTTGTTATTTCCTAATTATATATATATATATATATATATATATATATATATTATATATTATATTCCTAAAATAGTCAACAATGTCCTGTTAAGGTTGACTTTTATATTGAGAATTGGTGATTTTTTGCAATTAGAAAGTCAATAAGTATTTATGAAATACTTACTATATGCCAGACAACTTGCAAAGCACTGGAGATACAAAGATAGATAAAAACAATTTATTTTTCTCAAGAAATCCATAATTCAATAGATTCAAAAGTCTTTTTACAGGAAGCTTATGAGGCTTCCTCTAGGAGAATTCCCCAAACCCTATATGCAAATATTCCCTCTGACACTTCCTATTTGTCTGATCTTGAGCAATTCAGTTAATCTCTTTGGGATTTAATCTTTCTTTGGGACTACTTTCCTTACCTCCTTTCTACTCTAGTTCTATTATCTTTATGATCCCTATGATTGCATTACTTTATGTTTTCCTTAGAAATCCAAAGATAACTTTCTCTTTAGTGAACAACCTCATTGATATCCCTTAAGAAGTTAGTTTTCTTCCAAGGTAAGGAAACACATCAAAGTTGAAATTTGTTCACCTTGAAAAGTTTTCTTCTACCATTAAGCCAAAACAGGAATTTGCTGTTACACAATGATAAGTAATTTAGGACTAATTAGAGATGCTTTCTACAATTAGAGTGGAAATCAAAGAGTTGTACTTTGTGGTAATTGGGTGAAACCATGAAGCACTGATCACACAAAACTCCTTGTAATGATCCCCTTTCTTTGGTGCACAATGTCACCATTGCTTCTCCAGGAAGCATATCCTAAAATAAGGGTAGGCTTTGCTTCCAAAGCAAAATCTTAGATTTAAAAAGAAATGCTCTCCCCATGTCTGCACTCCAAACAATTAGAAACCTGTGCTCATTTCATTGCAGTATGTAAAATTTCCAGAGTAGCATCCTTTTGAGTTACAAATGCATTCATGGTGGGCACTTATAATTGCAGATTTTGTACTACATTATAAACTCTATGCATGAGGGGAATAGGGAGATAATAGAGAACAGAAGCTTTAAACCAAATGGATATTAGATGTTAATAGGAATTCCCACTCAAATTATGTTTCATTCAGTTGCTGAAACTAGAACTGCATTACTCAGAGACTCACAGAACATTTTTGGAAAGGTTAGTAGGAGAAAAAAAAAGCCCCCAAACAAAAAGAATCACATACCCAATAGAAGCAGATGGGGAAGAGGGAAGGAAGATTGAGAGCATGTATCTGGCAACTCAAGCAATACAGAAAAAGGAAGACCCTTTGTTCAACAGACTGTATTATTCTTAATCTCATAGAGCTCTAGAGACAAGTATGTGACAAAGCTAATATTCTGTTTCTTTCCCTGAAACACCTGAAAACTGAGAAAAAAGACCTAGGAGTATGTACTTACTTTTATAAGTGTATAACAGGCTTGACTTTTTTAATTGTTTGGCTTCTTGATGAATGGGTGTCCAGTTTTCCAAAGAGCCTGCTACCAACAAATACTTTCCTCAGTCTACAGAAACTGTAACTAATCCTATTAGCTGACATTTAAATGGGGATTTTAGGTTTGGAAAATACCTGTTATCTCATTTGATCTTCAAAATTTTATGAATTATGTTATAATCTCTATTTTACTGGTAAAATTAAGACTCATGGGTTCCTAGGTCATGGTTACATAACTAGTAAGAAGTGAAGGTAGAACTAAAAGGATAAGACTGTCCTGACACTAAATTCAGCCCTTTGTCCACTGTATCATTTGCAAATGAGAGAATTAAATTCTTTCCAATGAAATGAAAGACTCCATTGCCTTTACAAAAAGAACCAGAATTTCAGAGTTGGAATGAGCATTTGAATTAATCCATTTCAAACATTTATTATATATGTCTCTTGTTTACTTATTGCTGACAGAAGATTATCTAACCTTTATTTGAAAAGTTAACATAATAAGGAATGAATTATGTCAAAAAGCATTCCATTCCTTTGAAATCTATGATGTATTTCATCAAGAGAGCTGCTAGTGAGAGAACTTCTTCTTTATATCAATGGAGATATGTAACCATTTTCTAATTTCTAGTTTCAGGGAGATGGCTACAGGACACAGGAAGTTAAGTAAATTCTTATATGGAGTCATATGGCTCCACTATGAAGGAATCACTTAAATCCAGATTTTCTGATCCTGAGAAAACAGATTCATTGATATGAAGTTTTCTTCTTTCTATCAAAACAAAATTTGCTTTTCTGAAACTTCCACTCTATGGTCTTCATTTTTCCCTTTGTTTAATTATACAAAATAAATCTACTATTCACTCTTCTACATGAAACTCTTCAAAATATTTGGAAATAACTGTTCTGCCTTCTTTGCCCTTCTCTTCTTTAGTCTAATGCAGGTAAACTTATTCTTTTTTTGTATGTGTTAAGGACCCCCTTGGAAGTCTGATGAGGCTGAGGAACCCATTCTTAGGATAATATTTCTAAATGTATTAAATAACCTATAAAACATTACCAAAGAAGCTAAAGGTAAATGAAAATGAATGTTATGTTTTCCCCAGTCAAAGAAAGAAAGTCTCCTGCAATCCATCCATAGTGCTTTTGGGAGTCAGCAGATCCTTGGTTGAGCCCCTGGCCTAACAATTCCAGGTTCTTTAATTGTTTCACATGTGACAGTGTTCCTAATTTCATCATCCTACTTTAAGTCCCTCAAGGATGTTGCCACCCCCTAAATATATGAGGACTAGAAGTAATATGGTTTGACCAGGCAGAGTATAGTAGGCATCTCTTCTTTTGCTCTTGAAATTATATTTCATTAATGTATTATGAGAGGGAAATGGGGAATAGAGTGGGCAGATACATTCCTTACAGCTTTCAATATATTTAGCTTGCAGCTACAGGGTTACCATGAAAGAAAAGAGAAGAGGACAAATGTAAAATATTGAAAGGAGACAGGATCAGAAGATTGGGTGATTGATTTGATTAATCTATCTTTTCTAGTTCAGAGTACTCTTCTTGATAAAGAATGCATAATATAACAGGAATTGAGAGACTGTTTTGTCTTTAACATCTGTTAGTAGTATTGTGATATGGTAGAAAGAGCAAGAGACTCAAAAACTGAAGACCTGGGATCTAGTAAGAAAAAGAATGCATAAAACTTAGATCTAAAACGGGTCTCCATTGCACAAGCATTTGTTCCACTGTTTTAAAACTAAAAATCCTCTTTGATGGAAACTATCTTTGGTGGGAATTTCTACCTACCAATATAAATTTAGTGGGACAATTCTACCCACTAATATAAACAGGCCATTCCCTGTACTGTAAAGAATTGGCCTTTGAATTATCTTGACATTTTTGTATTATAGACCCCTTTCAAAGTCTGATGAAGCTTATGGATGCCTTTCTTCCTTTTTCCTTTCCCTTCTGTGTGTGTGTATGTGTGTGTGTGTGTGTGTGTGTGTGTGTGTGTATTATGTTGTTCATTTACAATCTTGATTAACATATTTCTATATTTGGTATGTTGTAAAGGAAGAATTAGAGGTAGGGTTTGGAGATATCATGAGAAAATGTGAAACAACATAAAAGATAGTTAAAAAAGTAAACATAGTAGCTTTGCTCTACATTCAGACTCCATACTTTTCTCTCTGGATATAGATGTTATTTATCCTTTCAAGTCTTTCAAGATTATCCTTGATCACAGAACTGCTAAAAGGAGTTGTGTCTATTTGATCATCTCACAATGTTCCTGCCAATGTGTTCAATGTGCTCCTGGTTCTACTCACTTTACTCAGCATTAGTTTATGTCTTTCCAGCTTTTTTTCTAAAGTGCAGGCACTTGCGTTTTTATAGAACAACAGTATTCCATAGCATTTATATATCATAACTTGTTTAGTCATACCCCAATTGATGGGCATTCCCTAATTTTTTTCAAATCTTTGTTACTACAAAAATAGCTACTTTAAATATGTTTGTTCATATGTGTCTTTCCCCCCTTTTTATGATCGCTATATCTAGGGATATAGATCTAGTAGTAGTAATGCTGGATCAAACAGTATACACACTTTTATTACCCTTTGGGCGTAGTTCCAAATTGCTCTCCACAATGGCTGGATCAGTTCACAACTCCACCAACAGTGAATTAGTATCCCAGTTTTCCTACATCATCTCCAATATCATCATTTTCCTTTTTTCTCATTTTAGCTAATCTGATAAGTGTGAGGTTATACCTCAGGTTTTTTAAAAATTTGCATTTCTCTAATCACTATTGATTTGGACCATTTTTTATGTAACTATAGGTAGTTTTAGTTTTTTTGTTTAAAATTGTCTATTCATATCCTTTAATCATTTATAAATTAGGGAATAACTTGTATTCTTATAAATTCAAATCAGTTCTCTCTATATATTTTAGAAATGAATCCTTTCTCAGAAATACTGGCTGTGAAGATTATTTCCCAGTTTTCTGCCTTGCTTCTAATCTTGGTTGCTTTGGTTTTATTTGTACAGAACCTGGAGGCATATTATCTTCCCTTTATTTATACTTTTATTTCTCCTTTCCCCCCATCCCTTCACACCAAAATTTTGCTTCTGTTTGCTTCCTGCCCCACACTGTCCTTTCCCCCTTTTCCTCCTACTTCCCTGTTGAGGAGGATAAATTTCTAAACACAACTGAAAATGTATATCATTATCTCTTTGAATCAAATCTTATGAGAGTAGATCTTTTGTGTTTCCTTTTCCACTTGGTTAATTTTGCTTTTAGAGGAGTTGATTTCTTTTAACAATTGGGCATTATTACTTTTAAAATAATTGCTTTCCTCAGTCAGTTTTTCATAATTCTACTGCATGACTAATTTCTTTTCTCCATTTTCTCCATCCCTTCCTTGTTTTTTAAAAATTCTTTTTGAGCTCTTCTAAGAGATCTTTCTGAATTTGAGACCAATTGAAAAAGTCCTTTGAGGCCTCACAAGAGACATTTTGTCAATGCTTTCTTCTTCTGAGAAGGCATTTTTATCATTCCCTATCAGATAAGCTTTCTATGGTTACCACTTTGTGTGTTTGTGTGTTTGTGTTGTATGCATGTGTGTTTGCTCATTTTGATAGTTGAGCTCCGCTTCTAGGGTATAAGGAGTATAGTTCCCAGCTTTTGCTGCTGGGATGAGGATGTTACCAATGCAAAAGTTTGTTCCCATCTCAGTCCTTTTTGGTACACCAGCATTCCCAGGCCTCAAACTTTGTCCTCTGAACTGGGGTTGGGATACTCACGGCTGACCTTCTGCATTGTCAGCTGAGCTGTACTATTATTAGAAGACTCCTCCTGACTTTCCAACTCTCCTGTCTGCTGGGCTACATTTCCCTTACAGACCTTTACTGAAATTCTTCCACAATATCGTGAATTGAGAACTTGTTTTACTTTTATGTTTTTGTGGATTCTGTTGCTTTATGATCTGTTTAGAGAGACTTCATTTAAGTTCCAGGAGTTACATGCTGCCATATTAACTTGTCACCTTTCTGGGATTTTAAAAAGAAATCTGTCCTGCTCAATACCCTTCCCTCCAACACTGAGAAATAAAAAGAAAAAAGAAAAGAAAAATAAGTCTCCTATAATTGGTCAAATAGTCTCACAAAAAAAAAATTCCCACATTGGAAGTGTCTGAAAATATATGTCTCGTTCTACACCTCTTTCAGGAGAAGAATAGAGCTATATTATCCTCATTTTTTTATATTCATAGTTGATGACAGGTTGAAAGTCTTTCAAAGTTGTTTTTTCTCTATAATGTTGCCATTTTTGTACAAATTGTTTTCCTAATTCTATCATGCATCCGTATATAGAGATCTTCCAAGTTCCTTTTTTATTTCCTCATTTTATTATGGTACAGTAATATCCCATTATAGAAGTCTTATGACTTCTCAGAATGTTTTTAAAAGAATGAAAGAAAATATGTAGGATTTCAAAAGAAATAAATTACATTGAAATGCAGTTTTATATATATATATATATATATATATATATATACACACACATATATATATATCTCTCTCTCTCTCTCTCTCTCTCTCTCTCTCTCTCTCTCTCTCTCTCTCAATTCAATAACTTCATGGACCTCAGCTTAAGAATTCCTATATTAGACAATGACCTGGGAGCACATAAAGGCTAAATGATTTACCCAGGATTGGTCACAAACAACTAGCATATCAGCCAAATCTATATCTACACCTACATCTGCATCTACATCTGTATCTGCATCTACATCTGCATCTGCATCTGCATCTACATCTACATCTGCATCTGCATCTACATCTGCATCTGCATCTACATCTGCATCTGCATCTGCATCTACATCTACATCTGCATCTGCATCTACATCTGCATCTGCATCTACATCTGCATCTGCATCTACATCTACATCTGCATCTGCATCTGCATCTACATCTACATCTGTATCTGCATCTACATCTGCATCTGCATCTGCATCATCTCTCTAGCTCTACCTCTACCTCTATCTCTTTCTCTATCATCTACATCTATTCTATATTTACCTATCTTCTATATCCAGAATTTAAATCCAAGTCTCTCAGACTCTAAAATTGCTATTCACTCCATCACCTCATAGCTTTCTCTGTGTATAACAGGACAGCATATAATGGGTCAGCTTGTAAATCTTTTCTCAATTCTGACTGTAGTCAGGTTCAACCTAAAAGAATCTGATGCTCTTGTTAGAGCTTTAGCAGCAGCTGTTATCTTCCTTATGGCTCAGCTTCCCTGCCTTCTTTATTATTGTCATACTTTCCCCTCTTTTTATTGTCAGAATCCTCTCAAATCCTTTTAGATTTATAAACTTTGGGGTGTAAGTCACTAAATTACTTCCCTATCCCCAGCTGATTTGGTTATAGGTCACCAGAAGTTCTGTTGGTTCATAGATATCCAGAAGTATCAAAAATCTGATTTGAAGGCATGTATCTCTTTTGAAAGGCCCCTTCTCTGTCTTGACCATCTTTTCCATCTCAGTTATTCTAACACCTTAACCAGTAATATCACACTGAAACCTTCTACCAGGCAGTCTCAATTATTTTTATTTTCTTCAAGTGTTAACCAAAAGATAGGAAAAACCAAGAACAGTAACAATAACCCAGTATTCTCCTTCCTCTTTCATCTGAACAAGCCTGATGCAATGTCTGGTATCATTTTGACCAGGATATACAACATTCAGGTTGCTAACTTTGTTTCCTGGATGACTAAGTTCCGATATTAGCCAGTTTTCTTCTTTTTTTTTTTTTCTGGCTTACTCACCAACCCAATTCTTTCTCAGGAATAGTTTCAATTACATTGAATTGCATTTCTTTATTGAAATTGCTCTTCCCTCTAAAGTTTTTGTTTGTTTGTTTTGTTTTGTTTTTTACTAATTGCTGTCAGCCTTTGCTAAACATGGCTTTGTCTTTTGCTTTCTAAACAATTTAAACTGGCTTGAGCAAAGCACTAGCTCTTAAACTTCCATTTAGCATTTGTGTCCCTGTATTTGGCTTGAAATCAGCAAATATTGGGGGGGGGTGGAGTGGAGTTTGGAAGCATAGGCTGCCACTGAAGAAAGATGTACAGCTCAGGGCATGAGAAAAACACTTCACTGTCCTTTCCAGAAGAGTAGACGGGTCTCCTATTTATGTGGTTTGTTTGTATGGACAAGATCATTTTTCAAAAGACAAGTTTTAAGAAAAGAAAAGAAAGCAAATCAATAGGAGAAGCAATTGAGTGATCAGCTTTTTATCAAGCAAAGGGAAAAACCATGAAAAGGCCCTATCATTTTTTATGACTAGAGCAACATCCATTAGACAGCCTCAGACAGCACTGATAAACAGGAAACACTGGCTTCTTTTTTTTTTTTTAAGGGGAAAGAGTATCATCATTCTCTGCTGTACAATCCTTTGCTTACCTTCACATTAGTCTTCTACTGGGACCTGTCTTTGCCATAGAGAAAATTAGCTTCCTCAGTGTTATGGGGAATTATCAGAAATGTCATTCTATTGCAGTTGAATAATATTAATATAATTTGAAAAGCCCACGTGACATCAGTGCCCCAAGACACTGGCATCTGACGAGTGTGTTTTAAACTCATGGTGGTTTGTAGACTTCTGTTTCTGGGACTGGTGCTATATGGTCCTGTGCAAACCTGTATCTAATGGTAGGATTCTGTTTTCTCACTCAAACACAGGCCAAATCCCTCAGATTCCCATCACCAAGGGAGAAACCTACACTGATGGCTCATCTTCCTTTGCTCCCAGCTACTTTAGAGTAACAGGTATGACTCTCTGGAAGACAATAAAAGTATAGTTAAGGTTGAAGTATCCTTAACCATCATCTTCATATCATAATATATCCAATATATCTGTCACACTCTCTCTCTCTGTGCATTTCTCTCCTTGGCTTGTATGCCTCTCTCCTGCCAACCTCCCAACCAACCTGCCAAAAATCCAAGAGTTTTTGTTCCAGGTGAATAATTCCTAGATACATATCTATCTATGGTATGAATATATCTAATGGGTTATATATGAACAAGATCTATATACCTCTATAGAAACAGTCATTTAAAACAATTCTATTGCATAAGAAATAATCTAGGACAGTGCATTAGGTTGAAAAAGTCCTTTAAAGAGATTGAAATGAAATGGTGTGATGCTCCACAAGTGTTTTGTTAGTATTGACTGAGGAAGAGACTCTTATATCCTATGTCTGCTATGAAATAGCCACCTTGTTTGTAAATCCAGGGATTAGAGAAATTACTGTTAAACTCACATAAAACCAGGTCACTATAATCACATATTATCATTATCAGGTTCTATTTTATTTTTATTTATTTGGTTAAATATTTCTGAATGGTATTTTAATCTGGCATTGACAGCACCTGGAAGTGATGAGATTATAATGGGATCCTCTGGATCAGAGTGTCTGGAATCCTAGGAAATGAAGAAGATAATCCAACCAGGCACCTGGGTGGGAATTGTTAATCTCCTCCCTACTCCCTTTGGCCAGATGAGGACCTTGTGAATTCGAGGTTACATGATTTGGGTTTTTCCTTGATGTCTTTGCAAAGTCCTTATGTATAACTTCATGAGTCCTCAACAATGGTAGAAAAGACTTCCAATAACTGGACTCAGTGAGTCACCCTCTTGTCACATGTGCTTTCTAGGTTTGTGTCCACTTTCCCCAGGATTCCATATGGACTATGGGAAAGTGCGTCACAGACTTTGGTGGAGTTGGGGATGGGGCATGCTTTGGACCAGTTGTTTTTTTTTTTTTATTATATCAGCTTAGTAAATACCCCTCTCTAAATAGCTAATTGAATTTGGCTAATTAATTGATACCAATTCATTATCAAAAGAAGAAGGATACCAGTGGGGGCTCATGAACTATGTAGCAATGCAAAAATATCTCTAGCCTCTTCTAGAACACTGAGGGAAGCAGTTGCAGTCTTAGGAGAATCAAGTCTGGCAAAGAAAGTTGGGGTTGGGAGAGTAACTCCTAGAGTATATGCTATAGTTTAACACAGTGTCAGTTCCAGGATAATAGCCATTATAGCTTTCTGTCGTGGCAGCACAATTGGAAGGGACCTGAAAGTTTCAGTCATTTCAAGTTAGGTCCAAGATGACCAAAAAGCTTAGGATACTTCTCATATTCTGTCAGGTAACCTTTGCAAGTAGCAAACCTTTCTTCATTTTGTATAGCCTTGTGATACAGTAGCTGCATTTTGATAGAATGGAAATGATATAACAATGTTTGCCCTGGATAAAATGCTGGGCTTGGAATCAGAGAGACCTGAGTTAAAAATCCAGCCTCAGGCACTTAGTAGTTATGCACCTCTGAGCAAATCACTTAACCATTGTCTGCCTCAGTTTGCTCAACTGTAAAATGGGGATAAATCTATCACCCAGGATTCTTCACACTGGAAACAAAGCAGAAGAATTTATTTACATCATTCAATTTAACTCAAAAAAAAAGTTGAATGAATTTAAAAATCAAAAATGAGAAGGCCAAAATAATAATAGCTAATGTGGAGCACTTGCTATGTGCTAAGCATTATGCAAAGCATTTTATAATTAGTGTCTCATTTGAAACAGATTTAAATACAGATTCCATGGCTGTGTCTTTCTGGATCTGAATCACAAAAAGATTGAGACAGCTACTGGGACTATAACCTGAAGCAAAATATATACTATTTTCCTTTTGAGAAAGGGACCACATAGCAGTTCCAGTTCAGTATATGACCAGCATGTATCAACTATGAACATGTCACAGAGGTAGAGAGAGTATCCCAGAGGGAGCAGTAACTGTTGATGGAGAACTATTGTTGATGGTTTCTGGACTACTAACAAGACAACCTTATGCTTGACTCAATTTATCCTCTCTTCCAGCAAATTTGATAAAGGCTTATAGGTTATACTTTTGAGTGTATGCTGACCTAAAGTCTTCAATGTACTTAAGGTAGGTTTTTGAAGATCAAGTATGACTGTAGGGAGTTCACAGTGTAACAAAAATAATAGTTCCTACTGTTTGCAAGTCACACATAGTCCTGATGTACAACAAAGAGGGTACCATGTCTAGCTGAATAAATTCACAGAATATTTACAGATTAAGAAATTGAAGGTCACAGAGCTAAAATAATAGCAGAACAATATTCTAGAACTCAAATATCTGACACCTCTCCTCTCCACCCCCCCTGCCAGTCTAGAAACACATTCCATTATATTGCCCCCTCAACTTTCAATTCTCATTTGATCTGGGTACATCATGGAAACAGTACTTTGGGCAAAGTACTTTCAGAACCCACCAGGGTGGAAGCACCTCTGCCTGTTCCTAATTCTACCACCAGAGGGCCATGCTGAGTTGACTACACACTTGGCAAGTCTAATTTTGCAAAAGAGAAAATGTCTTTCATTATGATGTGAATGCAAAATAGACCTTATCCTATTTATCAATCAAATACATTGATGCTATTATTTTCAAGCTACTTGTAGGGAATGGAGGCATAGTTTTCGAAATAAGAATGAACAAATCTTAAATAATTTAACAGGCTTTCAATTTGATTCTGGGAGTGCTAAAACTTTCTGATAATGTTCAGTGAGAAAGAATGTCTTGGATGATGGATTTATAATAATTTGGATGCTCACTGAACATATGCACACACAAAACACACACACATATACACACACACGTACAACAGAAAACACACACTACTGAAAGTCAGTAAGCCAAAAATAAGAACTAATATAATTTATGGTTTTGTTTTCACAACTGGGGCTTGAACAGAATTGATCAAAAAGGGATCCATTAGTCTTACTCAGAATGTTGTTATTGTTTTAAATTAAAGTGGAAATATGTAGACTATTAGTGACTGACTGAAAACCATCCAATTATTTAATTCTCAATTCCACCATAGGAAACATGATAACTTTTGAAGTTGGAATTGATTGCATATTAGCTACTTGGGCATGGTCATTTAATCTTTCAGGACTTTCTATTATCACTGTTTGACCCTTGAAGTACATAACTTTGACTATAGCATTAAAAAACAGAAACAACAAAACATCTTGGCTTGGAATCATTCTGCTTTCTTAAACTGGGTTGGCATTTTATTCATTTCAGAGCATCTGGGTTCCAAGGTGGGCAAGTCTTATAACCCTATTTGCCTTAGTTCTTCTTCTGGAAAATCAACTGGAATAGGAAATAGCAAACCACTCCCAATGTCTTTACCAAGAAAAACCCAAATGAAATCATAAAAGTTAGACATGACTGAAAATGACTAAACACATAAGAAAAACTTTCATTACTAAGAATCTTTTGAAGTATGTATTTCCTTTCCCCACCCCCCAAATCCCACCACTAAATTATAAACAATGATGCTTCTGCATACTTTTTTTTAAGGTTTTTGTAAGGCAAATGGGGTTAAGTGGCTTGCCCAAGGCCACACAGCTATGTCATTATTAAGTGTCTGAGACTGGATTTGAACCCAGGTACTCCTGACTCCAAGGCCGGTGCTTTATCCACTATGCCACCTAGCATCCCTGCTTCTGCATACTTAGATATGTCTTCCCAATGGCTGCTGTATACTTATATTATAATACTGCTTTGCTATTTCCATTGCTTTAGTATTATAGGATCATTGATGTAGGACTAGAGTGAATGTTAGAGGACATCGAATGCAATTTTATCATTTTACAACTGAAGAAACTGAAGTCCAGAGATGTTGCCTTATCCAAGCTCATATATCTAGTGGGTATCTGAGATAACATTTGAATCCATTTATTTCCTGACTTCATTCTATCCATTACATTGCATTTTGGCTAAAATGAGGACAGTCTTCTCTCAGGTCATTCATTGGAGCCATATTCCATTGTGAAGGTAAATTTTTCCCTGTCATTTTTGAACCAAATGATGTAATGGAGAAATCATTTTAAAATTTGGATGTCTTCTTTTTCCCTTTCTTAAATTCACTGGCAGTTGAGTTTCAAAAACTTTCCATGCAAGTTTCTAAGTGAAAGGTACATCCTGCATTATCTTGAAACAATATTTAGGACATCAGATGGCCCAGTGAATATGTTGTAGAGACTTAAGGTATGCTTGGGCAGCTAGTCAAATCTTTGATAGGTAAGAGTTTCTTTACCTGTAAAAAAACCAAGCAATCAAAATAATTTAATTGATTGACCTATATAACTATAATTAGCCCTGTCTCTTACCTAAATATGATGAGGATGGAATTAGGAAATAGGTTGAAAGGCCCAGTCTGGATTAAGAGAAAATTGGTCTCAGAGTAAGAATGACCTAGATTCATGATCCAGCTCTGGCATATAGTAGTTATATGATACAGAACAAGTCATTTAGCATTTGAATTCCTCTTCCCCCATCCCCTCTTCACAACTCTGTAAGAATATAAGCTGCAGAGCAGGTTCTTTCACTGGTAGAATTTACTCACTTACATGTTCCATATGCTCATGAAATCAAAAGGTCTAATCTAAAAGGAAAGCAAATAAGAGTTGACCACTCTAACATTATAAAGGTCTTTGGACATATTTCATAACATTTGATGATTTATGCTGTTTGTTTCTGTCCTTTTCATTCTGCTTGAAATGGTGTATTCAAGGTAAAATCATAGACAATGACATGGAAATGATGTAGATAGGCCATAGGAGACTAAAAGAGAGATGGGCTGGTTCCACTTGGCAGAAAGAGTTTGTTGACCATGAACCAAGAAACAAGTATATGAATACTGGCCATGTTAGCTGAAATTGTGACTACGGAAGTGACTCGGAAATGTGCCTGTTTCTTTCTATTCCAACAGCCATCCACACTGTTCCCTTGAGGTTCTCCAATGAAAAATGATCCAACTACTGGATCAATCTGACACTTTTTTATTGGTTTTGTTGATTTCACATACATATTAGCTATATTTAAAATTTGTAAGCATTAGGGTAAATATACCCTTCTTCCTGGAACCATATCTTTCCAGAATGAATATATGGTCAGTTTCAAGAGATAACAGAGAACCTTCTAGGAAGACTTCAATTACCTAAGCTATAAAATATCAAAAGACCAAAAAGGCTGGCTTTGTTTAATTAACAGACAGTCAAGGAAAGTTAAAAAGGAATTTCCTTTTATTTTTTACTACAAATATGTGCATCATTTTTAAAAGTTTTATTGAAACTTTACACTTTTAGATCACAATCTTTTTTCACCACAATGATTGGTGTCCCTTATAATATAAAAGAAAAACCCAGCCAACACTGCACTATCTCTAATAGTATATATATGACATTCCTAATCTGTATTCATCCCACTTTCCAAGTAGAGAAAAATATACTTCATCATCTCCATTCTGGAGACAAGATAGGGAATTAAAATTAATCAATATGACAGACTTTCAAGGTTTATTTTCCTTTATATTTCTGTAGTTAATGTGTTTATGCTTTTCTGGTTCTTCTTTCTACATTTTATATTTTTATATTTTATTCTGAACTCCATATGCTTTTTTTTTGCAAGGCAAACAGGGTTAAGTGGCTTGCCCAAGGCCACATGGCTAGGTAGTTATTAAGTGTCTGAGACCAGATTTGAACCCAGGTACTCCTGACTCCAGGGCTGGTGCTTTATTCACTATGCCACCTAGCCGCCCCTCCATATGCTTTTCATTGTTGTACAGTAGATAGAGTGCTGACATAGAGTCAAGAAGACATGAATTCAAATTTGACCTTAGATGTCATTTACTAACTGTGTCACTTGAACAAGTCATTTAACCTCTGTTTACCCCCATTTCTTCATCTATAAAATGGGAAGAATAATAGCACCTACTTCCCAGAAATATTGGAAGGTTCAATGTGAAGTGCTTAGCATAATGACTGATACATTCTAGTTTCTATGAAGATGTCATCATCATCATCATTATTTTATGTTGCAATAATATTCTATTTCATTGCTATTCCATAATTTGTCCACCCATTTCTCAATCAATGATCACTCTCTTTGTTTCTAATAATTTTTTCCCAAGTACAAAAAGTGGTGCTATGAATATTTTGGTATATATAGATGACAAATTCAAGGATTCATTATTAGTTTATTAGAATGCATATGACTTCAAGATAAAATGCATCTCCCAAAACAAAGCAAAGCAATATTCTAAGAAAATAAACATCCACAAAAGATTGTGATGCTAAAGAATGATTCTACTGTTTACTATGGTACCTTGAATGTAGCAAGTGTCTAATTAATATTTACTGAATTGAACTGAAATTCTTAAGAGAGAAGAAATGCATACTACAGGCTTAGCATCTTTTAAAGCTTGATTATAATTTTATATATACATGACTCTGACAAGATGGAGGAATATAAATTCATGCAAAGTATGATATAGCAACAAAAAACACCACAGAGAGTCAACAAATATCTTCTGATTGTATCTCATGAAATACTGCAAAGAAAAAAAAATACTGTCATATCCCAGCATTGCAAATTGACCTGGGGCATGGAATCTTGAAATAACTGTCAGACTTTTGCCCACATGCTGCTAGTAGACCAGATTTGAGTATATCTCTTTACTCAGATATATTAAATATAGGGATTAACCATAATTCTCCAGAATTGCTTGACTGTTGGAGACCAGGAAAATGGTCACTGGAAAGTCCATAATCAGATAATGGGCATTCTTTTCTTTTCTTTTTTCATGAAATAGAAACTGTCACTATCCTTTTTCTTCACCTGTTCAGATCTATCTTTGATACCAACTTTATAGCATGCTCCCCAACCCCATCTTCCAATTTCACCCTATATCTAAATCGCATTTATTTATGTCCTATGCCTCTAAGCAAATTTCACAGAGGATTAGAAATGAAGTTGCCAATGGAAGAATTTTTTTAATTATGATAGGTCTTGTGCCTTCCTTACATAAGCCCAGAATTTTAAGATAAGGAGTTCCTTTTTTAAAAATTCAGTTTTTTTTTGGGGGGGTAGAGCCAAGATGATGATGTGAAGGCAGGAATTCCTGAAAACTTTCCCCCCCCCCAAAAAAAACTCTAAAAACTGTCAAATTATGACTCTAGACAAAATCTAGAGGGCAGAACCTACAGAAAGATTGACTTTTAATTACCTAGTCCAAGACAACTTAGAAGATCTCCAGGACAGGTCTGTTTCACTGGGATGGGGGTTGGAAAAAGCCCCAGCACAGTCACAGCCTCAGCACAGCTATAGCCTCAGCACAGCACAGCCAGGCCAGGTGCCTGGGTCCATGGCAGAGGGAGTGCTTTAATCATCAGGAACAGCCTGAAAGAATGGTGAGAGAACTCTGCTGCACCAGAGTGAGGGCAGAAAAGAGCCCCAATATCAGAGCAGCCCTGTAGTGAGAACCTGTAGCACTCAGCACATCCAGAGATCTCAGCCTATATATGATAATGGGGTGAGGGGAGATTGCAGAAATTGCTCTGCTCTCCCTGGGACAGTAATCAGCTGTTTACCCACACTCAAATCCAGGTTGCAGTTTGGGCTTCCACACTACCATAGCCAAGCAGGAACCATCCTCACAGCTCCAGGGAAAAGGGGAGGGCCTGAACACAGGCGAGAGAGCAGTCAGAGCCTCTCATAAGAACTTGGAGGAATTAAGGTCACTGTGGATTGACCCAAAAAACCTCCAAAGACTTTGAAGTGTGGTAAAACAGTCATAGGCTGAGGAAATGAGAAAACAGCAGAAAAAAAGAAGAATATGACCATAGAAAATTACTTTGGTTCCCATGGAGGACCAAAATACATACTCAGATGATGACAAAATCAAAGCTTCTATATCTAAAACATCCAAGAGAAATAGAAAATGGTCTCAGGTTATGGAAGAGTTCAAAAAAAAAAAGCTTTGAAAAGCAAATAAGGGAGGTAGAGGAAAAATTGGGAGGAGAAATGAGAGAATGTGGTTGAATCATGAAAAGCAAGTCATCAACTTGGTGAAAGAAATACAAGAAAATACTGAAGAAAATAACATAATAAAAACCAGTTTAGGCCAAATGGGAACAAGAAACCCCATAGACAAATGAGGAGAAGAATGCCTTAAAAAGCAGAATTGGCCAGCTGGAAAAGGAGATAAAAAAGTTATCTTAAGAAAATAACTACTTCACATGCAGATCAGAACTAAAGGAAGCCAATGACTTTGTGAGAACTTAGGAAGAAATAAAACCATGCCAAAAAAACCCCCAAATTAGAAGAAAATGTGAAATATCTCATTGGAAAAACAACTGACCTTGAAAACAGATCCAGAAGAGATAATGTATAAATTATTAGGCTACCTGAGAGTCACAACCAGGAAAAGAGCCAGACTTCATTTTTCAAGAAATAGCACAGCAAAATTGACCTGAGATCCTAGAAGCAGAGGATAAAATAGAAATTGAGGGAATTTACCAATCACTTCCTGAAAGAGATTCCCAAAAGAAAAATTTCCAGGAATGTTATAGCCAAACTCCAAAACTCCCAAGTCAAAGAGAAAATACTAAAACAAGCAATTCAAATACCATGACTCTATAGTGAAGATTACACAGGATCTGGCAGCATCTACATTAAAGTCTCTTAGGGCTTGGAATATGATATTCCAGAAGGCGAAAGTGCTTGAATTACAGCTGAGAATCAATACCCAGCAAAAGTGAACATCCTTTTTTAGGGGAAAAGATGAATTATCAATGAAACAGGGGACTTTCAAACTTTCCTATGAAATAACCAGAGCTGAACAGAAATTTTGATCTCCAAGTACAAGACTCAGGTAAAGCATAGAGGGAATGAACAAGAGGGATTAATTATAAGGAACTTAATGATGTTTAACTGCTTGCTTTCCTAGAGGGGAAGAAGATACTTATAACTCATATGAACTGCTTCACTTATAAGAGCAGCTAGAAGGAACATATATAGACAAGACACAGGAAAGAGCAGAATATAATGGCATAATATATTAAAAATAATGAAGTCATTGTGAAAGTGCTTCAAGGAAAAGAAATGAGAGGAAGAAGGGGCTAAGATATTTTACATAAGAGTCAAGAAAAAAAACTTTGACAGTAGAGCAGAACAGGGAAAGGTGAGGGGGAATGAGTGAGCTTTCATTCTCATCAGAAATGGCTCAGAGCGGAAATCACATACACACTTAATAGAGTACAGAAATCTATCTTACCCTAGAGAAAAATGAGAGAAAAGGGATGGGAAAAGAGGGTATGAGGGGAGAGAAGAAGGGAATAGGTGATAGAAGAGAAGGATGATCATGGGAGAGGGTACTCAGATACAATACACTTCTGAGCAGGGACAGGGTGAAAGGAGAGAGAGAGAATAGGAAAATAAGAGTGGAAAGGAATAGAGTGGAGAGAAATACAGCTAGTGATGGGCAATTATGGGAAAAATATTGACACAAATTCTTTGGTGGACTTATGATAAAGAAAGCAACTCATCCCAGAGACAGAGCGATTTGAATCTGAACACAGACTGAAGTATATTTTTTTTCTCTATCACTATTCTTGAGTTTTCTCATCTTTTTGGAGGGAGAGGGTTTATGATTACTCTCACAACAAGATAATTGTAATACTATAAAATAAAAACATTTAAATATTCAATTTCTTTATTTATAACAATATAGTGTTGGACTAGAAACTTTCTAAGTTATATAGTTCATTTCAGGTCCCTTCTAAGTTTCTGTGATTACATGACCTAGATACAGTTTTATTGTAGAGTCCATTCAGGACAATTTCCCTATTACCACTCCTATACTTCCCAGTGCTTCCTAGACCCAGAGGCTTGCTTGTGGATTCCCAGTTTTCTATCCTATCACACCTTTCCATCATCTTACGCTCTCCCCCAAATCAAGCCAAACTAAAACTGTATGGTATTCTGTTTCCTCAGGGCAATGTTATTTGAATTTATTTATAAATTTATTTTTATTTGTATTTCTAAATTGAAAACAAATTGAATAAAAGATTTTGCAATAAGAAATTAGTAAATTATAGAATTTTAGGAAAAAGGAAACATCTTTTCCAGGAGTTCTTATATTAGTTTTTTTGTTTCCTGTTCTGAGCCTCTTTGACAATGTGGCTATTAGAGTTTTCTTCAACTTTTAGATTTTGTAAGATCGATGCTACTGTTGTTATCGATCCTTTACAACCTTAAAGGAGTGATGAAGTTAACAAAGAACATGAGCAATAATGATGCTATAGTTAAGTTTCCTAAGCCCTAGAAGAGAGCTATTGGTCAAAAACCACCAGAGATGATTCTGAGAGTAGGGAAGGAGCTGGTTACCTGATTTAATGTCATCTCTGAATGCAGGACACATTTAGGTGTCCTATATGGAAGGTATTATGCTCAACATAATAAGTACTTATTATTATTATTATCATTATTATTATTATCATTATTATCATTATTATTATTATTACTGACTGGGGAAAACACAAAAACATGACTATTCTAACCCTCATGAATATCAAAAGCTAGTAAGAAACTATGTGATAGAGTTCTAGATTTGGAACTGGAAGGGACCACAGAGTTATCTAATTAAAACAAAAATGAGTTGCAAGATAGCAAGAGATTTGCTCAAGGGCATACAAATGAGATCCAATTTGAATCCTGTTCCTGATATCTCTTAGTCATCATTCTTTCTATTATGTAATATACCACTATTAAATTAATAGCACTGATATTTATTTTTAAAATATAAATATTTTATTTGTTTTCCAATTATATACAATAGTGTTTTTTACAATCAGTTTATGCAAGATTTTGAATTTTATAATTTTCTCCCTTCCCTTCCCTCCCCCTCCCCCCAATGAAGGTAGTCTGATAGTCTTTACTTTTGTTTCCATGATATGCATATATAAAAATGAATGTGTTGAAAGAAATAACATATTCTTAAGGAAGCAAGAAAATAATAGAGATAGCAGAATTAGATAATGCATAAGATGGCTTTTTCAAAAATTGAAGATAATAATCTTTGGTCTTCATTTAAACTCTACAGTTCTTTCACAGGATACAGATGGTATTCTCCATCACAGATCCCCTAAAATTGTCTCTGATTATTGCACTGAAGGACTGAGCAAGTCCATCAGGGTTGATCATCACCCCCATGTCGTTTTTAGGGTATACAATGTTCTTTGGTTCTGCTTATCTCACTCAGCATCAATTCATACAAGTTTTTCCAGGCTTCTCTGAAATTCCATCCCTCCTAATTTCTAATAGAACAATGGTGTTCTGTCTAATTGTACAACTGCATCATCAAATCTTTGAACACTCAGACATTTGGTATCAAAGACCATATTGATGGGTTTCATTGCAACTTGATTTTTGCAGCATCATCAATCAAATGCTCTGTGTCAGTGAAGACAATGTAGCTTAGGATTGTCCCATTAACTTGGTTATTAGCAATGATCTCAATTTTCCCATGTTGGAAAATCCTCACACAGTAATAAGTGGAGCCAAGATCAATGCTACCTGTGGATCACTTTAAAATGGTTGCTATCATGACAAGGGTCACAGCTGACTGCTGTGAATGAAAAAAGAGCTGTTGTTTCCATAATGTATCATCTTTGAAGCAATTTCCAATAGTAGAATCATACCAGTATCTAACAATGAATCAATCATTTGATAGTGTCAAGGATTTCAGTGACAAGAACTTTTTCTGGGACTTCTAGGCTCTTTTGGGTTTGCCTATTTAGGGAATAAGTAATGCATAAGCCTGGTACTTCTTAAATCAAACTCACTAACATATAGAAGTCTCAGCCACAGCTCCACCCATTCTGGTTCGAAAATCAACCTGTCTCATATAGGATTTTGCTGAGCTCTGACTTTCTCCCTATGACGGATTCCTCTCAAAAGGGTTTTATTCAATCGAAGAAGATTACTACCTTAAGATAAGTGGAATGTATGAATATTTTTCCATACACCCTTTTGGAGAAAGGTCTGGGGGCCTAGTTCTTTGAGAATGCTTTCTGGAATATTTTCACCCAGACCAGAGATACTGGATTTGACTGGCAGCAGTTAGCTTAATGGTGAGTTTAAGAAAGCCAGTGGTGCCTTTGTTTCTAAGACATTCTGGAGCAGTTTCTAAAAAGAAGTGCTAATGCCTCGGAATGCTATAGATCAGTAAGATGCTTTTAAAAGCATTATATGTTTCAATTTCCCAAACTTTGGCACTTAGCATAATGGATTTTTCCCTCTTATTTGCCTTCCTTTCTCCCTCATCCCCACCTCAACCCCACAATCTTAACTAAATCATTTGAGGAGACTGAGTTTTCTTTCTGCTCTGTTTCTCCATGCCCCCTTGTATCTCTCTTAGTATTGTATGGAACCATATTTTTGCATCCACTGTCAGAAGCAGATTTGGAGTTGTTCTCTCCTTTCTTTTCCTACAGTACCAAGGGCAGAGAGGAATAAGGTTTTAAAGACCAGTAAGCAGGAAACAATGGAATAGGTTCAGTCTATTTATAATCAAAGTTGGTTGCTACCCTTATGGTAGAGTTTAATAAACTGTTGTGGCAAATTCTGAATTCATTTTCCAGTGGGGTAAAATTTTTCATTCCATACTTTAGAGTTAGATTTTCAATTGCAGCTTTTCCTGAGAAATATGTAAACAAATTTATTCTTATAGGTGCCTAGGAAGCATAATATATTGATTAACATATTTCACTTGAAAATGTAAATGACTCTTACCAGTTGCAAGGATTTTATGGCAGAAGGATGAAAGAGTCTAGTTGCCAACTCATGAGATGACTCCCAGGAATGAATGTATAATTGATATCTTTACCATATTCATTATGTATTTCTCCTGTACAATCTGTTTAAATCACACCCACAGAAATAGTGATTTAAAGTTGGGGAGAGGGTACCATAAACAATGGAAAAAGGTAAAAAAGGGAATGAGAGTAATTATGACAAACTTTTCAAACTTCCCAATTTTTTTAGGGATAATGCCGAATTTAGAAATGGAAAAAATATTTTTTTCTCTGTTTTCCCTCTTACAATATTTTTTAATTTGATAAAAATGATATCAGACACATAATTAATAATGTATCTGCCTACAGACACAAAGACTGAGAAAGGATGTGATTAAGATCTATAAATTCTCCAATTTGGCACTTTTTGAACTGACTCATTATCTTAAGAGAAGGGAGGTAACTTCTTGCAAAGAAAAAATAAAGTATTAAACTGATTTGGCTGTTTGAGTTTGAGCAAGTCACTTAATTTCTTGGAGTTCCAAACTCTATGTCCTTGAAAATTAGAGTAGATTTGAGCAGAAATTAATTTCTATCCCCCCCCTTAGTAATTTCTAACTCTTAGTATTTCATTCTCTGATTCTAGGGGATTCAGGATGATGCAAGCAAGTTTAAGAAGTATTTTAAGAAATGCATGGCTGTAATGACTGTGTGATCTTGGGCAAATCATTTAACCCCATTTCCTTGAGAAAAAAAAACTCAATAAAAAAGAAATGCATGGATGAAAAATAAGGTATCAAGCACCCTGACCCATTAGATATCCTTAATTCTCTCTTAGTTTCATATCAATGACTTCCCTGCATCTTCTGTAGGCGAATGTACTCAAAGTTCCAAACAAATCAACTCCAGTAACATCATCAAGTTGATCAGTCTCCTTTTCTAAGTATTAAAAGAGGAATGCCAATCAAAAATACTAAGCAGAGAACACATTCTAAGAGGGTAGTGGTGGCCAGATAATGTTTCTAGTAAGAGATAGTTCTCATGTTTAAACATTCTCTTTTCCTAAACATGCCTTTTATTTTTTATTTATTAATTTTTGCTGTGTTAGAAACAGAATACCAGGTTGAGTGGACTGGATCTGGGGAGGTGGTATTGGAGTATTGATGTGCTTCAGAAGAACAATATAGTTGATCTAGTGCTTTAGGACATTCCCAACTTAAAATTAGATTGAGACTTATGGTTGAATTGTAGGCTAGGATTTGGATTCAACAAACCCAGATTCATATCTCAGCTCTCCTACTTATTAGCTATATTGAATTCCTTCATTTCTTTTTTAGGGTTCATTTTTATTTGTAAAATAAGTTATACTAGATCATATCTAGCTCTCTTTTTGTCATAAATCATTGTATGAAGTATATGTCACTAACTCATCATTAGATAGCATATTAGTGGGGGTTTTTGCCTTCTGGATTTGGTTTTTGGCTATGAAGATTTTTTGTGGTTTATTTCATCCTGCTACTTTATTGAAGGCAATTTCATTTCATGCCACTATGAAGACAGGAAAGGAAGTGGATCAGGGAAAGGGATCTTAAATTCTTGGGTTTAGTTCTTTAGTGATAATCTCACAAATTGATCCCATAGATGCAAAAAGCTCAGACTTTAATTCACAGATCTGTAAAGTTCACATATATTACAGACTTCAAACAGTTCACAAATTAAACTTACTGGAGAGACAGTGAGGGAGGAGCTACTTAAGAACAGGCCAAATAACAAAGGTAGAGACTTTAGAGGGGAAAGAGGAAATGAAAGGAAATGGAAAACAGCAATGGGGTAGTGACTGGCCTTAGACTTATGTGGGTCCAGCATGGAGGAAAGTATTAGCCAAACTTTCATAGACAGTCTTCCCCACCACCAGTTCAGGGAGAAGTCAAGAGAAAAGGGTCAAAGAGTAACCCAACAAAATGTGCCTAAGGTCAGGTACCCACTTTGGAAGAACAAGAACCAGGAAAGTGAGGAGGAAATGGGTTTTGGTTTCCCTCCATTTTCTCTTGTCCTAGCAAATTTACATTTAACAATGGAGATAGTTACATTAAATTTACATTTGACCAAGGGATTATACTGAACAATGGAAGTCAGAATTTACATTGAACAATGGAAAGGGAGTCAGAAACCCTCAGAAAATATCAGACAAGAACAAATAATATGTCCTTAATATTAAAAAGGCTAGAGAAATATTTCTCTACTGATTCTATATTATTTTCTAAGTAAACTATCATATCACCAACAAATAGGGATAGTTTTGTCTCTTTTACAAATCTTTATGTAGCTCATTTATTTTTCTTGATCATTTTCCTAAAATTTCTTGAGCTCTGTCAAATAGCAACAAGGGAAGAACATACCTTACTTTATTCTTATATTTGTTGGGGAACCTTCTGATGTTCTTCCATTGCATGTAATATTAGTTTTCATTTAGAGAATTTTTTCATTAATAATAGAATGATTTATGGAATTTAACACAAATATACATTTTATCACAGTTTTTTTCCTGTATCTGTACACTAACCATAAAATTTGCACTAGGTTTATTTGAAATATGATTAATTAGGGTAATTATGTTGAATTATACTTAATTTCCTGGCCTAAATCCAACTATACATGAGGACTTAAAAATGAAAAGATTATTTAAAATAATATAAATGACTCAATTTAAAAAAACATTAAAACAGAGATCGTAATCCAATTTCAAAAGAGTAAATTGAATTATAGATAAAGAAAATTATAGATAAAGAAGCTCCCAAAGATTTCTCAGATCCAAATAGATTTACAGGAAAATTCTATTAAGTTTTTAAAGAACAATTAAGATGTCAAACATTATTCTAAAAAAATAGTGAACATAACCAATTTCCCAAACTCTTTCTATGAGATAAATGTAGTCTTGGAAACTAAACCAGGACAGGATGAAGAAAAGGAGAACTATAGGCCAAAATAATCATTGAATATTTATTTTAAAATGTAAATAACACTTCAAAAATACTGTGATATGTTAATTAATTATTTGTTTAATCAGACTGTATTAAAACCAGGAATAATATTTTGTTTGATTTTTCCTATTCTTTAATCCAATTTTATATTAAGATTTGAAATTAGACTGCCTTTGTTAGGTGACAAGAAATATGTTGAAAAGCACACAATTTAATAATTCAGTCAGATATTTTAAGTTATATCTGCTGCTTAGTAATCTATGTTTCACTATGTATTAGGATGCCTTACTTTCCTAAAGACATGGGATTTTTGTGTAGTGCTCTATTAGAGGATTTCTGTTTACATGTTGACAACAAAGTTGAAGAGAAAGTGAAAAATTCCATCAATTTTCATTCAATATGATGTAAACAGCACATCTAGATGGCTGAATTATGCTTATATTTTCACTTTTCATGTGAATATTTTGGTGATGGCAGGTGTAACTATAAAGTTAGCATAGTGGGCAAGGCAGAGCAACTGGGATGAAGGGAAACAGCTGTAGTTCTTATCCCTGAGTATCTCAATGGGCTCTCTTCTGCTCTGGGGCTGCCCAAGGCCATCTTATAAATGCTAGAAAGATCTAAACTTTCATGGCAGATGAGCTCAGATTGACATTCATATTATAGAAAGAACATAGAAAACAGTCAGGTGGGAAATTTTTCCCTCCATTTTATACAAGATTTATATTCAGTATATAATAAATACCATCCACTACTTTAAATTTTTTTTCTCATTTATCCCAAACTCCTTCAGTTTTCTTCAGTGCATAAAATCATACAAAAACCCCAAAGGTTCAGTGAACCATTTTTAATTTGCATAGATCTTTCAAAAATGAGAATAATAGTAGTACCTAGCTTTCAGGAATGCTGTGAGTTTCAAATGAGATTTTTAATATATTATATATATATATATACATACAAATACATATATATGCACATATATGTATATACATATATACATATAAAGTATGTTGGATATTTTAAACCACTACATAAATTCTAGTCATTATTATCAAGCAAATTTTGCCAGTGATTATTTAGCAGATTGAGAAATTCAAAGCTTTCATCTTAGTCTTCTTAGACCACTTTGGCAAAGTATAAACAAAAACCTTAGTGGTGAGATCGGATTCCTGTCATTAAACAGTGGGGAAATTACTTAAATTTTCTCATCTGCAACATGGATCCTCTATATATCTGCTTTTTTTATCCCTTAGGATTATCATAAAGGCAAAATATGCAGAAGACAAAAGATGTAATGTACTTTATAATCATAAATGTAATTTGTTACTCTGATAATTATTCTAAACAATTTTGCTATAGCATTTTGCGGATTTGAAACAACTTCACATGCTTTTCTCTTCTGATCTTCACATTAACCTTATGAGGTTGGTAAGACAGTTATATGATCATACAGGTAATAAACCACAATGAATGAATCCACAATTTTTAAATTTCAAATCCCATGCTAATTCACAACTTGAAGCATATCACCATATTTTTTTCTCATTTAATCCTCCAAATGATGTTGTTTGGTAAGGAAATAAGGTGTGTGTGTATATATATATGTATATATATATATATATATATATACATATATATACACATATATATGTATATATATATGTATATATTTATATATATTAATTGTCTTGTATCACATAGCTAATAAGTATGTGAATCCAAAGTCAATCTTCATCTTCTTGACTTATACTCCAATGTTCTATCCAGTGCACAAGACTGTTTAACATCTCTATGGTTTCTGGCTTTTAGAGAGCAAGAAGACTGGGTCTTCTGGAAGCACTTGACCTCTTTTAGAATACTGAAAATGTTTTGTGGAAATGTGATTCTATAAATAAGTAGAGGTTCAAAGGAAAGGATGAAATTAAAAATTAATTGCTTAAATACTTTAGAACCTATTATCCATATCTTTTTGATTTATTTACTAAGTGAAAGCCTTGATTCCAAAGCCTGTTGTCTTTTTTAAAAAGCAGACAGAAAAAGGAAAAAAAAAGCTTCCAATCAGAATTTAATTCATGCAGGTATTTTATGTAATGTGTTACCTAGGTAACTTCACCAGGATTCACTGATCCTTAAAACTTACATTTCTATCTGGGAAGAGAGATACTGAGTTTTTATTTGGCTTCATAAAAAAAGGTGTCAAAATCTCTCTGGCTGTAAACATGCCATAGATATTTTCTTTTGGGAAACAGGTAAAATGTTCCCCTCTCCTGTAATTAACCCATTACTTATCTTGTTTTCCCCTGTACCCATCTTAGAATCAGCATAGTTAGATAACTGTTAGATCCTGATAAAATGCATTATGAATCTTAGTTGATACAGCCTTTAATGGTCTTCCTTGCCTTGAATCTCTCCCCTTGTTCTCCATTATTCACTGCTCCAAAATCATTCCTTCAAAAATATTACTTTGACAATGCCATTCCCCTCCTCAAACACTTTCAGTGACCCTCTACTGCTTCGTCTGATTAAGTACAAATTCCTTTGCCTAGAATGCAAGCATCCCTACATATCTCTCCCACTGCTGCTTTATACTGGGCTGGGGAACCTTTTTTTGCCAAGGGGCATTTGGATATTTATAACACGATTTGTGTGTTATATTTGGTCAGCCATTTAATGAATCAGCCTCCTGAAAAGCTCCTGTATTTATTGAATTTTTCGTCCTGTTTGTGACTGCCTTGGCTCAATATAGCTCAGAACCAGATATTCTGTCCCCCCCTTCCCCTACACTTTATACAAACACTTTGTGTCCATCAAATAGATTTGCTCCTTTTTATAATATCTGTCTTTCTTTTGTTTATCTTTTCTCCTTTTTCACAAGGCTTCATTTCATTTAGATTGGTCTTCACCCTTCTCATTGTCTGTATCTTATAAAGCACTTTAGCACTTCTATATAATGCTAAGGACATGTTGTATGTGCATGTGTTTTTTAACCAACATATATAGTTTCATTTGTGTAGAGGAGTTCTAGCATGAAAATCCTGAATATTAATGCAGAGTATAATCCCTGAGGGCACAGGATTTTCATGCTAGAACTCCTCTACACAAATGAAATAAGGGACAAAAAAAGATAATCCAGTTTCATTTTATAATTATATCTTGTTTATTTTCTAGGTGGTAAAGTAGATTGAACCCTGAACCTAAAATCAGTAAGTCTTGAATTCAGATCAAGTCTCAGACACTTACTAGTTGTATAACCCTGACCAAATCACATAACTTCTTTTTGGTTCAGTTTCTTTAATTAAAGTGGGAATAAGAGTACCTCTTATCACCTGTTTACTTTAAGTATTTTTTATTTCTTTCCTTTTGACTCCCTACTTCATGAATAGTAGATACTACATACATACATGATGTCTGAAAAATCTTAATGCTATTTCAAGCTATTAAAACAAAATTGACCCAAGACTCATATATATTTCTTGTTTTGTTAGTGGAAATATACTATAACAGAAAAAAGTAGTGAATGGGGAATTAGGAGAGCATCTTTCAGAGATCATAGTATTAGAAGCTGTAAGAAAGTTTAGTGATGATGTAAATCTAGAGGAATCAAAAACATTAAATAGTATGTGACCTATAATATTTCCCTCCTATTACCCAAATCAGACTAAAATGTTGTTGGGAAATATTTAGCAAAATAAATGAAAATGAAACAGAACATAGATAAGATTACATTTCCAAAACTAAATATTTTAGATTACTGGTGCCTTGATTTTTAAGCAGGGATTGGTAGTCCCCGTTTCTATTTGACTCAATCCAACCAATTCATTTTACTATTTTTTTTAAAGCAGGAATCCAAATAAATGAAGTTACTAGATCATCCATTATAAAAATAGATATCCTAATCCAACTCTATTGACTTGAGATTCCTGTGCTAATTGCGGAAGAGCACATTCACCTAGCAATTAATGAGCTGTAGGTTACTGGAGAACTCATTTAACTTCTGTGAATCTGTTTGCCTCATCTGCATAATGAAGAGATTGGAGTCAATGATTTTTATAGCTTCTTATGATTGATTTTATTTAAAAACAACAATACATGATCTCAGAATTGGTTGAGATGTCAGATAAAACTTTGACCAACCCATAGCTGACCAAGCATCCCCAGTATATTACTGCTGATAAATCACCATCCAACCTATGCTTGAAGACCTCAAGTGAATAGAAATGCTCTGCTTCTTGAGACAATAGGTTCTATTCTTGGTTAACTAAATTTAAGAAGTTTTGAATTATATCAAGCCTAATTCTCTGCCCTTTAGAAATCTTATCCATTGTTATAAATTCCACCTTCTGAGACCAGATAGAACTATTTTAATCACTTGATAGCCCTTCAAATACATGAGATCAGTCATCATGTTTTCTCTATTCCTAGATACTAAAGGTCCTCAATTCTCTTAGCTAATTTTTGATCTTTTTGTGGCAGTTTCCTCAGTTTCTATTCATTGGGCACAGTCTCCAGTTCCTTCACCATACTGACCATGTTCTTTTGATTACACTTCAGGAAAAAGCCCTTACAACATAGGTTGTTCTATACCTCACTATCTCTATGTTCCAGTTTCCTTACTTTGCTTAAGGAAACCTCAGAGACCAAACATTTTATTTTTGCTTCCCATGACATACAGTTGACTCATTAGAGATCATAGTTTTCTAAGATTCTCATATTTCTTTCACAAAAACCTATTTTCCAACTACTTCTCTTCCATATTGTTTAGGGGAATGTGATTTTTGGAACCCAGATGTGGAACTTTAAAATAGCAGTATCTTTATCCATATAGAGTTTTCTATATATTTCTCCATTTATCAAACATTTATATATGCACATAGCTATATGTTTATATTTAATTCATATGAAATTTCAACTTTTTTTCATTTTTATTTTATTATAATAAGTTAGAAGCTTTACTATTATTTAAAATCTCAGCATCATCATCATCTTTATATTTGATAAATTTTTCATTGAGGCCCCTTTCTAAGTCATTGATAAAAATGCTCAACAACTCAGAGAGCAGGAGAAGACCTAGAGAAACTTCATAAGAGACCTCTTTCAGGTTTACAATCATTCCTTAGTGGCTAATCTCTGGTTCTAATCATTCAACTTATCTGAATCTACCTAATTATTTCCCTATTTAATACATATCTCACTTTGTGAAGTGCTTTGCAGAAATATCAGCTTATTAATTCTGTAATATTTCCCCAATCTGTTAGCCTGCTTACTCTGTCAAAAAGGAAATGAAGATAGTCTGGTATGACAGGATCTCATTAGTCCTATTAGTTTTTAGTGTTCAATACTTTCATTCTTAAATATTTTGAAACCATCACTTAATAACATACTATATAGTTTTGTTATGGATAAAATAGAAGCTTGCTGAACTATAAATAAATTTCTACCCTCTTTTCTTCTTTAAAGCAATGGGACAATATTTGCCTTCCCCAAATCTGTGAAGCCTTTGCCTATCTTCCAGACCTTTCAAAGATAACCTACATGAGACCAGCAATCAAATGTGATGATTTTTTCAGTATCAAGAAATGGAGTTCATTTATCTAGTGACTCAGTCATTGAAGCTTACCACGTGCTACCTTAACATCTCATTTATCTCAATTTTAACTTCTTTATCATTTTGTTCTATGCTTTCCAGACCAAAGACTATTGTCTCCAGAAGGAAAAAATAGAAAAAAAAAGATAAGATTTGACTTTTTCGATATTCTTTCTGGTATCCACTGTTCTAGCCATCTAAACAGTGATCTTCCTTCTTTGATTCTCTTCTTACCATCAATAAGAGCATTTAAACAAATCAAAAATAAACCAAAACAAACAACAAAAAAGCAAAATTTTCCTTGATTTTAGCATTTCTTGCCAGACAGCTAAGTCTTTTCATTGTTTTTATAATGTCATGCTATTCTTTTGGGTTCATTCTTCCCTCAATTCCATTTTTTGAGACAATACGTTCTATATATGGTCATGTGCTGTTGATAGGGAAGTCACATGCTCCTCTTCTTCTTCAGAATCATTTTTGTGTTTTCAGAATTTTATTCTTGAAAACTTTGCATCTCTTATCCTTCAGAATTTCCTCTGATTATGCTTTCTGCATTTTCATCTACCCTTTGAAAGGTCTTCTGGAGAATCTAAAGTACATTTCAACTAGATGTTGCTTTGGTTTCTTTAAAAGATTATTAATTCTATAATCCAGTAGTTTTTTGTCCCCAGTGATTTTATTTCTTCAGCAAACAGCTTCCAATTGTTGATAAATGACTTTTGTCAGTTCCCATTGTTTTGCAAAGAATACCATCATTTAGTCATATCATTCATTTCTTAATTTAGTTTTGCTTTTTTGGTTGTTGTTTTGGCAGGGGAGAAAAGAGTGGCAAAATATGTTTGAATTATTGAATTTTCTAACCCCAGTAATTTCTATCACATAATAACTTCATGCTATATTGTTTTTTTAAATGATTCCCAACATTCTTTTCCTAATTTCAAACAAAGATAGTTTTCAACATTCATCCTGTTGCAAGCTTTTGAATTCCACATTTTTTTTACCACCTTCCCTGATCCCCTCCATCCTTAAGGCAGTGATATAGGGAGTACATGTACCATGTACAATCACATTAAAAGATTTCCATTTTCATTGTGTTGTGAAAAAAGACTTCTAAGTGGACAAAAACATGAAAAAGAAAGTAAAAATATAAAAGAAATTTTAAAACGTGAACATAGGTATACTTTGATCTGCATTCAGAATTCATGTTTTTTTTCTCTTCCATAGCCTAAGACCAATTCATATTTTCTCGGAGGCTTCTGGATTCAGAAGCTTTAATTTTGTTATGTTCTAAATGTGTGTTTTGATCCTCCATAGGATCAAAGTATTTGTCTATAGTTGGATTTATTTCTTCTGTTGTTTGCTCATTTCCTCCAGCCTATGACTTGATTTTTCATAAAAAAGTCTCTCAAGATTGTCCTCGATCACTGAACTCTGAGAAGAGGTTGAACCCATCATAGTTGATCATCTCACAAGTTCCTGTATGTGAGTACAATGTTCTCTTAGTTCTGTTCACATCACTCAGCATCACTTCATGCAAATCTTTCCATCCTTTTCTGAAATCAGACCACACATGATTTCTTATGGAACAACATAATATAAATATACCTTATCTTGTTCAGTGATACCCTAATTGATAACTATCCCCTCAATTTCCAATTCTTTGCCACTACAAAAAGGATTGCTATAAATATTTTTGTACTTGTGAGTCTTTTTTTCCCCCTTTTTTTTAGGATCCCTTTGGAATATAGACCACCACATAGTGGTCTTGCTGGATCACAGGGTATATTCATAGTTTTAATGACCTTTGCTTATAGTTCCAAATTGCACTCCATAATGGTTGAATCAGTTCACAACTCTGCCACCAGTACATTAGTTTCTAGTTTTCCCACATCCTCTCCAATATTGCTTATTTCCTTTTTTGTCATTTTGGCCAATCTGATAGGTGCGAGGTAATACCTAAGAGTTGTTTTAATTTGCATTTCTCTAATCAATAATTATTTGTAACATTTTTTCATATGACTACCAAGAGTTTTAATTTCTTCACCTGAAAACTGCCTGTTCATATCCTTTGACCATCTATTGCTTGGGGAGTAACATGTAATCTTATAGATTTGACTCTATATATTTTAGAAATGAGTCCTTTGTCAGGCACATGAGCTGGGAAAATTGTTTCCCAACTTTCTGCAGCCCATCTAATGTTGGTTGCTTTGATTTTATTTGTGGAAAAACTATTTAATTTAATGTAGACAAAACTATCCATTTTAATACATTCTCAGTTTCTTCTTGTTTTTCATTCTTTTTGATTTCGTTTTATTGTTTCTTGATTTCTTACTAAGTCATCAGCTTCCCTTAGCTCCACTCTATATTTTAAGGAATTATTTTCTTCAGAGAACTTTTGTATCTCCTTTTCCATTTGGTCAGTTATGTTTTTTTAAGGCATTTTTCTCCTCATTGGTCTTTTGAATTGTTTTTCCCATTTGAACCAAACTGGGATTTTAAAGATGCTATTATATTAAGTATTTATTGTTATCTCCTTCATCAAGCTGCTATCTTGGTTTTCATGATTTTTCCATCTCTCTCATTTTTTGCTTCCCAATTTTTCCTCTCATACTTGATTTTCAAAGTCTTTTTGAACTCTTCCATAGTCTGAGATCAATTCATATTTTTCTTGGAGGTGTTGGATTCAGAAACTTTGATGTGTTCTGAATGTGAATTTTTATCCTTTGTAGGACAAAGTAATTGTCTATGGTTGAATTTTTTCCTTCTACTATTTCCCCAGCCTATGACCTGATTTTAATTTTTTAAGGGAGGGTTCTTCCAGGGTGGAAGATGAACTGTACCAATCTTTTGAGGGTCTTATGTGAGACTCTGACTTCTCTCCCAGTTTGTGCTCTGGTCTGTGATAACCAAATGCCCTCCTTTATACCCTGGAACCATGAGGAGCATCCCTGAACTGCTGCAGGTAGTTCTTTTGTGCTTTGGTTCCTTTTCCTGAGAAGGCACCTCACTTTGTGACCTGGATCTGAGTATAGACAAATCAACAGAATTCTGCCTCAGGAATAGAAACAAAACTTCTACAATCACCTGAACCCCCTTATAGTTGTGGTTGAACACTCTGGAAGCAGCAGTCTAGTGGCTACCTGATGAATGGCTCCCCAGGTCTGTAACTGGTCCCCTGGGACTGGGTAGACTCTCACTCTGGTGTGGCACAATTTTCCTGCTGACCTTCTCAATTGTCTTTGGCAATATCTAGGCTGAGAAGTCTAGAAACTGCCACCACTACCAGGGACCCAGGTACCTGAGGTCTGTTCCTGGATGGTTGGAGTTAGTTCACTTCCAGCATGACCTGGGCTGCACTGCAAGCTCTTTCTAACCCTAGTACAAGAGATCTTTCTTGCAGTTCTTCCAAGTTGTCTTGAGCTGGAAAATTGTTTGACTCAGTCTTTTTGTGAATTCTGTCACTCTAAAATCTGGTTAAAATCATTATTTAGCATATTTGGAGTGGTTTGGGGGAGAGCTTAGGGGAGTCCCTGCCTTTACTCTGCAAACTTGGCTCAACATCACTCTGGTATCACCCTTTACATCAAAACCTGTTCCAATTTTGACCTTATCTTGGTATGGGTGTGAGATGTTAGTCTATGTCTAATTTGTCCCCATATTATTTTGTAATTTTCACAGAATATTTTTTTAATCAAAAAGTGAGTCTTTAACCCAGGAACTAGTCATTGGTTTTATCAAACAGTAGATTAACATAGTTATTACTGTTTCTTTGGTACCTAATGTATTTCACTGATATACTTATCTGTTTCTTAGCAATTATCAGACAGTTTTTATGTCTGCTACTTTATATTATATTTTTATATTTGTTGCAGCTAGGGTCCCTTCCTTTTTGATTTATTTCAATTCCCATATTTTTGACCTTTTGTTCCTCTAGATGACTTTTGTTATTATTTTTTTCTAGCTGTGCAAAATAAGTTTTTGGTAGTTTGATTGGTATGACACTGAATAAGTAACTTGATTTACATAGAATTATCATATTTAATGTTTTAAGTTAGCCCAATCATGAGGAATTGACATTTTTCCAATTAGGACTGACTTTATTTGTGTGAAAAGTGTTTTGTAGTTGTGTTCATAAAGTTTCTGGGTTTGTCTTGGAAGTTTCACACCAAAGTATTTTATGTTGTCTACAATTAATTTAATGGAATATTTATTCATTTATAGAAATGCTGATGATTTATGTGGGTTTATTTTATATCCTGCTTCTTTCCTGAATTTGTTAATTGTTTCAAGGAGTTTTTTAGATGTTTTTCTTGGGTTCTCTAAATATACCATCATATCATCTGCAAAGTATGAAGGCTTTGCTTCCTCATTGCCAATTCTGATTCCTTCAATTTCTTTTTCCTCTCATATTGTTAAAGCTGCCATTTATAATGCTATATTGAATAGTAATGGTGATAATGGGCATCCTTGTTTCATCCTGATTTTATCCTGATTTATCCCCATTACAAATAATATTTGCTGTTTTAGCTAGATACCATTCATTATTTTAAGGAAATTATTAATTATTTCCATATCTTGTTTTTAGGCTTTGGTGGTATAATATAGAAATTCTGATCACTTCTGTTGTTTTATTTTATATACATCTAACTTTGCTAAGGTTGTCAATTTTTTCAATTAGTCTTTTAGTTGATTTTCTATGATTCTCAAAGTATATGATCATATCATCTGTGAAGAATGAGAGCTTTGTTTCTTCATGGTCTATTCTAATTCTTTAATTTTTTTTTTACTTTTCTTATTTATAAAGCTAACATTTCTAATACAATATTGAATAATGGTGATGATAATGGCATCTCTGTTTCACCTCTGATCTTATTGAGATTGCTCTACTTTATCCCCATTGCATATACTGTTGGTTCATGGTTTTTAGATAGATACTGCTTGTCATTTTAAAGAAAACTCCATTCATTCCAATACCTTCTAGGATTTTTAAGAGGAAAGGGTGAATTCCTATTAAAACACTAGAAGTTATAGGAAAAAATGGAGTTTTCCTTAAATAGAAATGGATATTATGTGGGCAAATATACTGAAAGTAGTGGTATTCAGAAACAAAATACTGAAAGGGGAAAAGTATAAACAGTGGGAAGATAGCATGGAGGACAATAAAGAGTTAATAATTATAACTTTGAATGTGAATGGAATGAAATCTCCCATAAAACATAAGCATATAGCATACTGGATGGAAAATCAGAATCCAACAATATGCTAGTTACAAGAAACTCATTTGAATTAGAGAGATACATTCAAAATAAAGGTAAAAAGTTTGGAGCAAAATATATTTTGCTTGGAGGCAGAGCCAAGATGGCAGCATGAAGGCAGCATTTCCCAGAAACTCTTTCCTCCCCAAAACTCCAAAAGCCAACAAATTATGACCAGCCAAAAATTTGGAGGGGCAGAAGCCACAGAAAGACTGAGTGACACATTTTCCTAATACAAGATAACTTGAAGTTGTGAAGGAATGGTGTGTTTCATCAGGACCAGGGATTGGAAAAGAGCCATGACCTCAGTTCAGCACAGCCTAGTCCAGCCTGGGGATCACCGGCAACAGCTTGAAGGTGCTGTGAGAGAACCCTGCTATACTAGAATGAGTGTTCAATGAGGAACACTGGCCATAGAACCTGCAGCAAGGATCAGGGTAAAGAAGCCTGCAGATCCAGAGCACAGCCCACAGACAGTAAGAGGGTCAGGGGAGACTGCAGAAATCTCTCCGCTCTCCGTGGGACAGAACTCTGCTGTTTGCCCACACTCAGATCCAGGTTGCAGTTTGGCCTTCCATACTAAAATAGCAGGGCCCCTCCTCATAGTTTCATGGTGGAGGGGAGTGCCTGTGGTCATCTACATATCAAAGTACAGGCAAGAGAGCATAAGACCTTGGAGGAATAAAAGTTCCAGTGGGGTGTACCAAAAAAATCCACAAAGAGGGTGTCCCAATAATGCTTAAGAGCTCAGGAAGCACCCCCAAACCAGGCAGAGGCTGGAGAAATGAGTAAACAGAGAAAAAAGAGGAACACCATTGAGAAATTCTTTGTCTATGATCCCAAGGATCAAAATACTCAATCTGAAGATGAGGAAGCTCCTACATCTAAAGACTCCATGAAAAATGAAATTTGTGCCCAGGCTATGACAGAGGTCACAATAGGTTTTGAAAATCAAGTGAGGGAGATAGAAGAAAAATTGGGAAAAGAAATGAGAGAGATGCAGGAAAATCATGAAAAAGAAGTCAGCAACTTAGTCAAGGAGATCCAAAAATTGCTGAAGAAAATAACATGTTAAAACCAGCTTAGGCCAAATGGATAAAACAGTTCAAAAAGTTATTGAGGAGGATAGTGCTGTAAAAAGCACAACTGGCCAGATGGAAAAGGAGATAAGAAAGCTCTCTGAGGAAAACAAATCCTTCAGATGTAGAATGGAACTAAAGGAAGCCAATGACTTTATGACAAGTCAAGACACAATACTTCACCAGCAAAAAATGAAAAAATTAGAAGAAAATGTGAAACCATCTCATTGAAAAAAACAACTGATCTGGAAAACAGATACAGGAAAGATAATTTAAAAATTATTGGGATAACTGAAAGTCATGATCAGAAAAAAAGAGCATTGGCCTCATTTTTAATGAATTCCTACAGGAAAATTGTCCTGATATACTAGAAGCAGAGGGCAAAATAGAAATTGAGAGAATCCACTGATCTCCCCTAGAAAGAGATAGCCAAGTTCCAGAACTCCCTAGTCAAAGAGAAAATATTACAAGCAACCAAAAAGACACAATTCAAATATATGGAGCTGCAGTCAGGATCACACAGGACTTAGCAGCAACTACATTAAGGGCTCATCTGAGAATCAACTACCCAGCAAAACTGAACATCCTCTCCCAGGGGAAAAGATAGACTTTCAATGAACCAGGGAAATTTCAAATGTTCTTGTTGAAACAACCCAAGATAAACAGAAGGTTTGACCTTCAAACATAGGACTCATGTGAAACACAGAGAGTGGAGGAAAAGGGTAAAATATGAGGGACTTCATGATGATAAATTGCATGTATTCCTGCATAGAAAAATGATACCGATAATATAATATAAAAAATTCAAAATAAAATAAAAATTAAAAAATTAAAATATATATTTTGCTTCAACTAAAGTAAGAAAGCAGGGATAACAATACTTATCTCAGACAAAGCAGTTTCAAAAATAGATCTCATTCAAAAATATAAGAAAGGAAACTATATCCTCCTAAAAGGTACCATAGATAATGAAGCAATTTCAATACTAAATATGTATGCTCCAAGTGGTATAGCATCAAGATTTTTAGATGATAAGTTAAATGTGTGACAGGATGACATAGACAGCAAAACTCTATTGGTAGGAGACTTCAACCTCCTGCTCTCAGATTTGGATAAATCTAACCATAAAATAAACAAGAAGGGAATTAAGGAGCTAAATAGAACATTAGACAACTGAGAAATGATATGGCTTTGGAGAAAGTTGAATGGAATCAGAAAGGAATAACCTATCTTTTTCTGTAGTACATGGCATACTAGGCCATAAAAACCGAACAATCAAATGGAGAAAGACAGAAATAGTGCATATATTCTTCTCAGATCATAATGCAATAAAATCACATGCCATAATGGGCCTGGAAGAGATTGACCTAAAACTATTTGGCAACTAAATAGCATCATTTTAAAGAATGAGTGGATCAAGCAACAAGTTATAGAAAGAATCAGTGATTTCATCCTAGATAATGTTAATAATGAGACAACACACCGAAACTTATGGGACACAGCCAAGTCAGTTTTCAAGGTATATATTATATCTTTAAATGCTTACATGAACAAATTGGGGAAAGAGGAAATCAATGAATTTAACATGCAATTAAAAAATTAGAGAAAGAACAAATTAAAACCCCCATATCAATTACCAAATTCAAAATTCTCAAAATTATAGGAGAAATTAGTAAAATTAAATACAAGAAAACTATAGAATTAATAAATAAAACCAAGATTTGGTTTGATAAAAAAAATAAAATTGATAAACCTCTGGCTAATTTAATTTGAAAAAAAGAAAGTAGAAAGCCAAATTACCAGTACCATAAATGGAAAAGATGAACTCACCACTAATGAGGAGGAAATTAAAGTAAAAATGCTGAATTATTTTGCCTAATTTTATGCTTATAAATATGTTAATCTAAGTAAAATGTATGAATATTTACAAAAAATAGGTTAAATGAAAGGGAAATTAAGTATTTAAATAACCCTATCTCAGAAAAAGAAATTCAAGCCATTATTGAACTCCCTAAGGAAAATCTCCAGCACCAGACAAATTCACAAGTGAATTCTATCAAACATTTAAGGAACAATTGGTTCCAATTCTGTATAAACTCTTTGAAAAAATATGTGAAGGTGGAACTCTGCCTAACTCTTTCTATGACACCAATATAGTGCTGATACCTAAACCAGGAAGAGTCAAAACAGAGAAAGAGAATTATAGACCTATCTCCCTAATGAATATATTCAAAAATCTTAAATAAAATCTTAGCAAAGCCATTACATCAAATCATCACTAGGATAAGGAACTATGGCTAAGAAGGATTTATCCCAGGAATGCAAGGTTGATTCAATATTAGTAAAACTGTTAGTTTAATTAACTATATCAGTAACAAACCTATCAGAAATCATTTGATAATATCAACAGATACTGAGAAAGATTTTGACAAAATATAGCACCCATTCCTAATAAAAACATTAGAGAGCATAGGAATAAATGCATTTTTTCCTTAGAATGATAAGTGGTATCTATCTGAAACAATCAACAAGCATTATATGCAATGGGGATAAGCTAGAGGCATTCCCAATAAGATCAGGTATGAAAGAAAGATGCCCGTTATCACCATTACGATTCAATTTTGTGTTAGAAATGTTTGCTTCAGCAATAAGAGAACAAGAAATTGAAGGAAGTAGAATTGTAAAAGAAGAAACAAAACCCTCACTCTTTGCAGATGACATGATGGTATACCTAGAGAATCCTAAAAAAAAAAAAATCTAAAAAAACTACTAGAAACAATTAGCAACTTTAGTAAAGTCGAAGGATATAAAAATAAACCCCCATAAATACTCAGCATTTCTATATATGACTAGCAAGATACAGCAGCAAGAACTAGAAAGAAAAATCCCATTCAAAATAATTTCAGACAATATAAAATACTTGGGAGTCTACCTTCCAAAACAGACTCAGAAACTCTATGCAAACAAGTATCAAACACTTCTCTCACAAGTAAAATCAGATTTAAAAAACTGGGCATATATCAACTGCTCATGAATAGGTCGAGTTAATATAATAAAATGACAATTCTAACTAAATTAAATTACTTTTTTAGTGCCCTACCAAACAAAAAATGCCATCTTTATCCTGAGAAAGAATTGTGGAGTTTGAACAAAGACCAAAGACTTTCTATGTACCTTTAATTTAATTTTTTAAAAAAATTGTCCTATGTTATTTTCCTATATCATACTATATATTTATTCTTTAATGATATGATTTCTCCTGTCATCACACATTCAACTTAGATCAAGGCATACTATGGGAATGATGTAAAGACTAAGAAACTGCCTCCTGTGGGGGGTGGGGGGAGGGAAGCAAGTTTGTGGCAAAAATTGTAAAACTGATAATCAATAAAACCTTTCTAAAATTAAAAAAGTCCCCCCAAAACTACTTTAGTGAATTACAAAAAAAATCATAAATAAATTCATGTGGAAAAATAAAAAGTCAAGATTCCAGGGATTTAATGAAAAAAAATACCAAAGAAGGTGGCCTAGCCCTACTAGATCTAAAATTATATTATTAAAACATCAATCATGAAAACTATCTGGTATTGGATGAGAAATAGAGTGGTGGATCAGTGAAATAGATTAGGTGCAAAAGCAGGAAATGATTATAGTGATCTACTGTTTGATAAACCCAAAGAGTCCAGCTTTTGGGATAAAAACTCTCTTCAATAGAAACTGTTGGGAAAATTGGAAGTTAATATGGCAAAAACTCTGATTAGACCCACACATCACACTTTAAACCAAGATAAGATCAAAATGGATACAGGATTTAGACATAAAAGACAATATTGTAAGTAAACTAGGAGATCAAGGAATAGTTTACCTATCAGATCTGTGGAAAGGGAAGCAGTTTATGACCAAGGAAGAGATGGAGAATGTCATTAAAAACAAAATAGACAATTTTGATTACATTAAATTAAAAAAACTTTTGCACAGATAAAACCACCGTAACCAAGATCAAAAGAAATGTAGTAGATTGGGAAACAATTTTTACAGCTAATATTTCTGACAAAAGATTCATTTCTAAAATATACAGATAACTGAGTCATATTTATAAAACAAAGCCATTCCCCAATTGACAAATGGTCAAAGGATATGTGGAAGCAATTTTACAGATGAGGAAATCAAAGCTAACCACAGTCATATGAAAAATTGCTCTAAATCACTACTTATTAGAAAAATGTAAATTACAGTGTCTCTGAGGTACCACCTTGTTGTGTCATATGTATTCCAGGCTAAGAGCTATGAAGAGTTAACACAGAAATAGTTATGTGCTTTAACCAGCAAGATGTACTTCAGAGCTTAGACAAGGGAGTAGCTGCATGTCTGAGCTCAGGAGGTATATTCCCAGGCTCAGATAGATAGCACATTCTGAGAAAATTACCTTCTGCACTCTGTTTATCAAATCACTGTTTGGTTCTCAAAACAATCTTCTCTCTGTTTATCAGAACACTGTTTGGTTCTCAAAACAATCACCTAAGACATACACAAGGTATGCATGTGAAAAAAATGCTTGCTAAAATGCTTATGTAATTGGTTACGTAAATGTGAGTATAAAAGTATGTATCCTGTGATCAATAAACGAACCAGCTTATGCATCATATTGATGTCGGCCTGGGTTCCCTCCTCCAGACTCGACACCACCTCGCACCTCTCAGACTGGCCAATATGAACAGAAAGGACAATGATCAGTGTTGGAAGGGATGTGGGAAATCTGGGACACTAATGCATTGTTGGTGGAGCTATGAACTCATCCAATATTTCTGGAAATCAATTTGGAATTACATCCAAAGGACAATAAAAATATGCATACTTTTTGATCCAGCAATACCATTACTTACTGTGTATATACCCTGAAGAGATTATGAAAAAGGGTAAAAACATCACTTGTACAAAAATATTCATAGCAGCTCGGTTTGTGGTGGCAAAGAATTGGAAATTGACTGAATGTTTGTCAGTTAGGAAATGTCTGAACAAATTGTGGAATATGTACTTTATGGAACACTATTGTTCTATTAGAAACCAGGAGGAATGGGAATTCAGAGAAACTTGGAGGAATTTGCGTGAAATGATGCTGAGTGAGATGAGCAGGACCAGAATAACCTTGTATACCATAATAGCAACATGTGGTTAATGATCAAGCTTAATGGGCTTGCTCACTTCATGTGCAGCAATCAGGGACAATTTTAGGGTATCTGAGATGCAGATTATCATCTGTATCCAGAGAAAGAGTTGGGGGAGTTTGAACAAAGACTAAGGACCTTTAATTTAAAACAAAGCCATTATCTTATTATGTAATCTTGCTATCTCTTATATTTTTTTTCTTAAAGACATGATTTCTCTCTCAACACATTCAATTTAGATCAATGTTTAGCATGGAAACAATGTAAAGACTAACAGACTGCCTTCTGTGGGGGGTGGTGGGGAGAGGCAAGGAAGATTCAAAAAATTCAAAAACAAATAAATAAATTTATTTATCTAAAATAAGAAATAGAATAATCTATCAGTGGATTGGGATAGGTTCAAAAGAAACTATAGTAAATGATAAACAGTAATCTACTGTTTGACAAACTCAAAGATATCAGCTTCTGGGATAAGAATTCACTATTTGATAAAAAAAAAAGTTGTTAAATCTAGAAAATAGTATGGCAAAACCTAGGCATAGATCCATATCTCATACCCTATACTAAAATAAAGTTAAAATGGGTGCAAGATTAGACATAAATCATGACACCAAAGATAAATTAACAAACTGAGAAATTATCTATCAGATCTATGGAAAAGGGTCAAATTTATGATCAAACAAGAAATAGAGTACATTATAAACTGCAAAATGAATGATTTTGTCTATATTAAATTAAAAAGGTTTTGCACTAATAAAATCAATGGTGCCAAAATCAGAAGGAAAGCAGAAAGTTGGGAAACAAACTTCACCAATAGGAGTCCTGATAAAGGTCTCATTTCTAAAATATATAGAGAATTGCATCAAATTTGTAAGGTTACAAATCATTCCCCAGTTGATAAATGGGCAAAGGAAATGAATAGGCACTTTTCAAATGAAGAAATTAAAGCTATACATGATCATATGAAAAAAAATGCTCCAAATAATTAACGATTAGAGAAAGGCAAATGAAAACAATTTTTTTGGTATCACCTCATACCTATTAAATTGGCTAAGATGACCAAAAGGGAAAATGATCAGTGTTGGAGAAGGTATATGAGAATTGGGACATTAATGTATTGCTGATAGAGAAATAATCCAACCATTCTGGAGAGCAATATGGAATTATGCCCAAAGAACAATAAAAATGTTTATTCCCTTTGACCCAGCAATTCCAAATCTAGGCCTATATCCAGAAGAAATCATTAAAAATGGGGAAAGTTCCACATGTTCCAAAATATTCAAAGTAGTTCTTTCTTTAGTGGCAAAGAATTGGAAATTGAGGGGATGCCCATCTTTTGGGGAATGGCTAAACAGGTTATTGTACATGAATACTATGGAATTTTTTTTTCTATAAGAAACCCTAAATGATCAAACTCTAGAGAAGCATGGAATGAATTACAGGACCTGATGCTAAGTGAAGGGAGCAAAACCAAGAGAACAACTACACTTTAATAAGAACATCCTGAGATGATCAATCTTGATTGAAGGAAATACTCTCAGCAGTTCATCAAGCTAGGCAACCATATTAGACCAGCTATCGACAATGCTAGCATTATCCAGAGAAGAAAAACAAAAAAAAAAAAAGCAAAAACAAAAAAACCAAAAAGCAAAAACAACCCCTTCAGAATCTGATGAAAACTTTATATAAAATATCTCTTATGTATCTTTTTGCCTTAATCTTAGTTCCTCATACTGAAAATGGCTAATCTATAAAAATGTTTGTCACAAATATCTATGTATAATGTTAGCTGGTCTGCCACTGAGGGGAGGGTGGGTGGGAAGGGAGATCAGAAGGAAATTTTGTAACTTAAAAATATACATACGCATATGGATGAATGTTGGAAAACTTTTGTAACATATATTTGTAAAAATAAAATATCAGTAAAAAGAGGAATGAGTGCTCTATTTTCTTAGCTTTTTACAACATCTATTAAAATATATATGTTTTTTGCTAATTTTGCTATTGATATGATCAATATGCTATTTGTTTTCCTAATATTGAACCATCCCTGCATTCCTGATAAAATTCCTATACTATCCTAGAAATAACTTGCAGAAATAACAAGCAATTTTGCAGCCAGGAAGATCTATCTAAAGACAGTGGTATAAAACTTGCCTGTGAAAGGAGGTTCAGCAACTTTGAAAATGTACCTATTATCATGATTATTATATGGCCTATTTAGAAAGCCCCCTAGGAAGTAAGGATGAACAGTATTATCCATTTGTTGGAAACCAGGAAACCATATTCCTGTAAGACCAACCAGCACTAAAGGGACAATATTGGATCCGTGGGACTACTGCCCATACCCTTTTGTCCAAAGGCTGGTCAAGGAGTTGCTATATAGGGTTGGTAAGGCCAAAATTTTTCTTTCTGCCTGGAGAAAAAGGAGACCAGTAAAGGGTAAGGTTATATGATGACTTAAGTGGAAAGTAAAGGAGTGTGGATACCTCGTTAACTAAGACTGGGGATATCAATGGGTGGGGAAATACATGGGACCCCAGAAAGAATTATTCAGGCTTGCTACTTGGGCACAAGATGGGAGTTGGAACTATAGAACTCCAATTTATATCCTGAATAGACTAATAAGACTCCAAGCTGTAGCGCAAATAATTACAATCAAACAGCTAGGGCCTTGGACTTGCTGGCTGACCAAGCCACGCTAACAAGAGAGAATTTATTCAACATTGATAATGGACTATGTTGGCTGAAGAAGGCGGAGTCTGTGGTAAACTAAATTTGTCAAGTTATTGTCTAAAATTAGATGACAGTGAACAGGTGGTAAAGGAGATAACCAGGGATATCAGAAAATTGGTACATATTCCAATCCAAACCAGAAAAGGCCCATTTAGTATCTCTTGGATGAATTCGGTTACTGTTTCATGGTGGAGACCATTGCTGGGTATCTTAGTACTGGCCCTAAGTAGGATAATGCTATTACCCATATATGTCAACCATGTATGATCCAGTTGATAACCCTAATAGTACAAAGTTCTATCAGTAAATTAGGATAGGTGTACCTCTTTAAAAATGGAGAAGTAAAAATATTGATTGAAAAAGGCAGTAGTCCTATCAAGGTTGAGAATTGTGAATTAATTTGAGGAACATAGGGTGTTGTTGGTCTTCACAGGGTGGAGGCTCCCTTTAAAATACAAAGGGGGAATGACCCCAGTCAATCACATAACTGGGAGATTTCACCTAATCCCAATCCAAAAAATGGCAAACTCAAGAACAGAAGAATCTAGTCCTTCAGTCAAAAGTGACCTAGAGACCTGATGCAACTGAGTTTGCACGATTAGTTAATTGAATACTATCCCACATACCCCTTGTGATGATTGAGGTTTATCAACAAAACATGCATTGTATGATGGGAGGGAGGGATCATATTAAGGACATCATGGAATGGGCAGCCTTCTTAGATTGTAACTCAAATTCTGAGAGCCTGTGAAAATCCAAGTGGGAGGGGAAAGAGTTTCTAAAAACTATAAATTGCCTGATATTATAGCACCACCTCATGCCTCATATCCTGCAGGATTTGTAAATAAAGTATCCAATTTTCTTTCACTCCAAAAATTAATAATAAAATACATTTTTGTGACAGTATTCATTAGGGGGATTGAGTTTAATTTTCTTTGTGTTAGCTCTTCCTGGTTTAAGTAGCAGTACCCTGTTGGTGTCAGAAAAGGAATTTTACAGGACTCCATCTCCATCTATTTTTGCAAAATTTTATAAAGAATTGGAGTTAATTATTTTTTAAATGTTTGGTTGAATTCTCTTGTAAATTCATCTGACCCTAGACATTTTTTTCTTAGAGAGTTTTTTGATGACTAGTTCAATTTCTTTTTTTGAAACGGAATTATTTAATAATTTTATTTCCTCTTCTCATAAGCTAGGCAATTTATATTTTACAAATATTCATCAACTTCACTTAGATTGTTAAATTTCTTGGCATACAATTGTACAAAATTGCTCCAAATTATTTTAATTTACTCTTAATTGGTGGCAAATTCAACCTTTTCACTTTTTAATTGGAATTTTATTTTAATTTTTCTATGCTATTGCAGACAATGGTATTTTTCCACATTAATCCATTTGCAAATTTATGAGTTCCACATTTTTCTATCATCCACCCTTCTCTCCCCCCACCCCAATGTAAGGAATGCTCTAGTAAAAGTTGTACACATACAATCCTGTTTAACATACTTCCATATTAGTCATATTGTGAAGAGGAATTAAGGGGATAGAAAAAAAAACATGAGAAAGGAAGGAAAAACACAAAAGATATTTTTAATAAGTGAACTTAGTACGCATTCAGATGCCACAACTCATTTTTTTCTGGATATGGATGGTATTGTCCATAGCAAGTCTCTCAGGATTGTCCTTGATCTTTGAACTGCTGAGAGGAGCTACATACATCATAGTTTGGGAAATGCATCTCACAAAACTGTTATTAATGTGCATAGGCTTCTCTTGACTTTGCTCAGTTCACTGGCATCAATTCAGGTAATTCTTTCCATCCTTCTCTGAAGTCCAACCAGCCATGATTCTTTTAGAAAAACTATTCTCATTATTAATACTGGTAATTTAGTTTTTTTTAAACTAGATTAGTCAATGGTTTATCATTTGGTTAATAGTTTTTCTTTACTTTCAATTGCATTAATTTTTCCTTTGATTTTCAGAATTTTTAGTTTGGGATTTAATTGGGGCTTTTAAGTTTGTTCTTTTTCTAGTTTTTTCTCATTGTATACTCAATTATTGATCCTCTGCTTTGTCTTATTTTAATGAAAGAATTTTGAAATATATGACTTCCCCATTAACTGTTTTGACTATATCCCAGAAATTTTGATACATATTGCATGACCAATTTTGGGAGAGGTGATATGTATTGCAGAGAAGAATGGATATTCTTTTCTGTCAATTTTCTCCAAAAGAGAATCATATTCACCTTTTCTAAAATTCTGTTTACCTCCTTAACTTTCTTCTTATTTATTTTATGTTTAGATATATCTTATTCTGAGAGAGGGAAGTTGAGGTCTTCCACTAATATAGTTTTGTTGTCTATGTGTTTGTATAACTCGAGCATTTCCTCTAAGAATCTGGATGCCATATTACTTGGAGCAAATATGTTTAATATTTATATACCTTCATCATCTATGATACCTTTTAGGAAGATGTAGTTTCCTTCCTTATCGCTTTTAATTTGGTCTGTTTTTGCTTTTGCTTTGTCTGTGATCAGGATTGCTGCAACTGCTTTTTTTACTTTAGGTGAATTATAATATATTCTGCTCCAGTCTTTTACTTTTTTCCCTGTGTGTATCTTTCAGTTTCAAATGAATTTCTTATGAACAATGTATTGTAGGATTCATGTTCTAGATCCACTCTGCTATACACTTCTGTCATATGGGAAAGTTTTCCCCCATAAACATTAACATTCACAGTTATGTTTACTAATTTTATTTCCCTCCACCCTATCTTCTCCATTTGTATTTTTCTCTCTCCTTTCATTATTACTTCTTACTGGTGTTTTGCTTTTGACTTTTGCCTCCCTCAAACTGCTCTCCCTTCTATCAACCTACTTTACTTTTCTTCTTCCCTTCCCTTTCATTCATTCTTTACTTTTACTCTTCCCCTCCATTTTATCACCCCCTTCTTCTTTTTCTATCCCTTCCCTTTTGCTTCACTGTAGGAGAGAATGATTGTCTAAAGCCACTTGGAAATGTATGTTATGCTCCCTTTCAATCAAATCTTTTAAGTGTAATATTTACTTAGAAAATATTCTTTTCCTCTATTATACTTTTTGCTTCTTCATGTGGTGTTATTGATCCTCTAATGCCTCTTCCTTCTTCTCCCAGCATAATCCTTCCCCTTGTGTCCTGATTGTTTTATAGTTGTCTTTTACCCACTCCCTTTATCAAAATTCATTCCTTTCAACTATCTTGATAGAATACAATTCATGAGAGACATAAATATCCTTACATCATAATGAATTTATACTCATTTTCTCTTTTCAACAACTGTCCAAATATAAATACAATCCTCAATAGTTAAAAGTTTGATCACATACAGTCTATTTATACCCACACCCTCTGTCTATGTATGTTCCTTTCAAGAGAAATATAGTTTTTAAGAATTGCAAGTATTTCCTTTCTGTGCAGAGATATGAAGAATTTATTTTTGTTAAGTACATTTTCCCCATTTCCATTTAACTTTTTACACTTCTCTTGAGTCTTATATTTAAAGATTAAATTTTCTATTACATTCTGGTTCTTTTATCAGGTAAGTCTTTATTTCATTGAAAACTCATCTTTTCCCCTGAAAGAATAAATTGAAGTTTTTAGGGTAGTTGATTCTTAGTTATAATCTAAGGCCCTTTGCCCATTAGAATATTATATTCCAGGCTCTGTATTCCTATATTGTTCAAGCTAATTAGTACTGTGTAATGCTGATAATGGATCCCTTGTTTATAAATTGCTTCATTTTGGCTGCTTCTAGTAGTTTCTCCTTTAGCTGAGAATTCAGAAATTTGGCTACAGAATGCCTTGAAGTTTTTTTAAGATCTCCTTGGGGGGAGTGATCAATGGATTCTTTCAAGAACTGTTTTATCTTCTTGTTCTATGATATTAGGGCTGTTTTCCATGATTATTACTTAAGATATTGTCCAGGATCTTTTTCTTTCAGGTAGACCAATAATTTGCAAATTATCTTTTCTACATCTGTTTTTCCAAGTTAATCATGTTTCGTAAGGCATACTTTGTATTTTCTTCCATTTTTAGCCATTATGTATTTGGCTGTTATTTTTATAGCTCATAGAATTATTCATTTCCATTTGTACAATTCTAATTTTTAGGGCTTTATTTTCTTCAGTTAGCTTTTTTCTTTTCTCTTCCAGTTGGTTAATTTTATTGTCCACCTGTTCAATTTTACTTTTGAACTTATTGTTTTCTTCATACAATTTTCCATAATTCTTCATTGCACTCATTTCTTTTCACCTTTTTTTTCTTCTTCCTCTCTTATTTGGTTTTTAAAATCCTTGTTGAAGTTTTCTAAGAGTTCTTTTTGCATTTGAGACCAATTCATAAAACCCTTTGAAGCTTCACATGTAAATATCTGGTCACTGTTTTCCTCTTCTGAGTTGACATTTCTATTGCTTCTATCAGAATAGTAACTGCCATTGGTTAACACTTTTTTGTTATTGTTTTTGTTTTTTCTCATTTTGATATTAGAGCTCTGTTCCTGTGATACATGGTGTATAGTTCCAGTCATTTAGTGCTGGAGCTGTGAGTTTGATTCCTGACTTTCTGCTCTGGCATTTTTGTTGTTTGCTGTTAGCTTCCTGAGCTAGGGTAGCCAACAAACACATCAAACTTCCAGGGTTCAATCCTTGCTCTCTCAGCTGGGGTTGGGACCCTTACTGTTAGCCTACTGAACCAGGACTTAAATGACACTGGGACCTGAGCTATGCTTTTTCTAACAGGCTTTCACTGGCTTCCCAATTGTCCCACTTATGCATATCTACACTCCCCTTTAACACATGTGAGACACACTTTTTCCTGAAATTCCTTCAAGGTATCTCACTGAAATATTGTTTCACTGTTTTTTTTGATGGGTTCTATTGTTTTAAGATTTGTTTGAGGCTTCATTCTAAAGTTATTGCAGGGAAAAGCTCCAGGAGTTAGCTAGATTGACACCACCATCTTGTTTCCACCCTGGAGGTCTTCATGATACATTTTAATGTTTTTCTGAATTCCGTAGCTAATATGTCCTTCTGTCCAGACAATCTGTTGTGCATCTCCATAAAATATCACGTCTGCTTCTTCCTTTATTAAGACTTGGCAAAAGGGTCTCTACCATGTTTCTTTACTTCTGGTACTTAGATTTCCTCATATTAATATACTTCTTTCATATAAAATGCTATGCTTGCATGTTTAATTTGTTATTATAATTAAATTTTAATCTTAGCTGGACAACTAACTTTTGTACATTAAATGTTAAGTGGTACATATATTCTGGTATTAGAACAGTTTGATGGTTCAATGGTTTATTTTAAATTGCTTCTATCTTTGACTGGTGAAAATTATTTTGTGATATAAGATGTCTGTAATGGTTGATTTAGACATTTCATTAAATGCTTTAAAAGGAATAGGAAAAACTTGCCTCTGACTTTTTTCATTTACCAATCATTTATTGTTAAAACATTATCTACAAAAGACTGTTAGGTATTGGGCAAATACAGAAACAGCAGTTGTGATTCTCAGCAAATCATGTGGTAAGCACATCTGTTGCTGCCTGCAGTGATCTCCTGAATTGACCTCTTCTGGAGGGTTTGATGACATGTGCATGCTTTGAAAAGACAGCCCAGAGAGAATGCTATACTAATTTATCTTGCCCTGTCCATGGTTAATGCCTAATCATTATCTGTGTCTGCTTCTACCTTGAAGCCTGCCTCAACCATTCTTTGTGGAAAACTACCTGCAAGATTCCTAGTGTTTGACTCTGGAAGATTCCAGGGCCCAGGATTTGATGGTTCCTGAGCATGTTTTAGTTTTAATCTCCACATGATACTTTTAATGTGTCCTATTATGTACATGTGTCACAGTTTTGTCTTATATTTCTCCTTTTGCTTGGCATTATGGTTTAAAATCTCTCATTTTTTTCCCTATATATTTGCTCTAGGATATAAAGGTAATGAACATATTTCAAATAATAAGTTGCTATATAATCTTCACTATAACTCATATATTTGCCCATAAATTTCTAGAGATCAGCTATAAAATATCATTTGAAGCATATAGGGATTAAAATATCTAGATAAATGTTCCATATCTTAAATATTAATTGAAGTTACAAAAATGGGGTAGACATAAAAGGAAATACCTTACTTTGATGTTGATATTTGAAGAATGCTTTCTCATGCATTTTCAAAGACTAGGGTGGAAAGCTTGTGCTTTGTGAGACTAATTATGGCTTCTAGAGAGATTCTGAAATAGATCCTAACTGCTTACTTTTCACATGGGTGTTGTAACCTTCTGAAGGGACAATAGTACTGGATCTCAGTTATTGCAACTAGAGTGAGTATGAAGAATCTAGCATATTAGCTGGTGAAACATATCAAGAATTACACAATACAGAAGCCAAGATAATACAATCTGGAGCTGTATGTGCAATGGATGACCCTTGAATAAAAAAAAAAAAGGATTTTGATTAATCCATGGGGCCATTCATTTTAATACAAAGATCATTTAAAGATATAACAAATTCTAACAGGAGCAATTCACAACTTTTTTTTTGTCAGTTCCATACTATAAGACTAAATTCACATTTTTTTCCTTGTCATTTCCATAATATAAGATTAAACAGTGGTATCAAACCCTAGAAGAGTGTTGTCATTCTCAAAGAGATAGGGCTACTAATCTCCATGGGTTACATTTAAGTTCAATTTTCAAATACAATTTTATCTAATAAATATTTTCTGATTGCATTTTAAATTCATTATTTCAGTGGCACTCAGAGAAACTGTGGGCTGCATTCAGTCCACAGACCTTTTATTTGTCTTTCCTCTAATATGTGTGTTTTGGTTCCAAATAACAAATCATCATCATCATCATCAGTTTATGGGTTGCTTCTTTCCCCTCAAAGTAAAAAGTAGAACAGATCCTCACTAATTGAGGATTCAAATTAATTGGAGATTTACCACTTTATTGTTTTTTGTTAACTACTATACTTTCCAGGCATACAATATATTAGTTCTCTTCCCACTCTTTGAGATCCAGCCAAACTTACCTTCTTACTCTATGCTTACATATGAAATTCCATGATTCCATACCTTTATGTAGGCAGCCTCTAATTACTTCCACTTCAACATTTTCACTTCAAATATTCAATTTGTATTAAAACAAGTTCAAATGTCTCTTATTAAGAGGTCTTTCTTGATCCTTCCAACTGCTAGTGTCTTGCCATTAAATTCTCTTATTTTATATATCCTCATTACATGTGTGTATATAGAATGATAATAACTAAAATTGTTTTTGTTTGTTCTTTGTTCTTTAAAAGACAAATGTCATCATGAGGGTGACATCTAAATTTTAGAAGTGAAAAGTGCTCGAAGTCTACACTCTTGTTTCTTACAACTGAGAAAATGTGCTATCATTATTCCCCTTTTAATAATGATGAATCTGAGTCTCAGAGAGGTTAGGTAGCTTACCCAGGGTCATTCAACTAGGGATAGCTAGGTGGTGCAATGGATAGAGCACCAGTTTTGGATTCAGAAGGACCTGCATTCAGATCTGGCCTCAGACACTTGATGTTTATTTACTGTGAGACCTTGGGTATGCCACTTAACCTAGATTGAATCACATCCAGGACCACTCCAGTTAGCCTAATCCACATTTGGTCACTGGATTTAGATGGATCTGGAAGACAATGTGAGGTTGGTGATTTAGCCCAGCTCCCTTTCACTCCATTCTAATTCACATGCATGCAATAACATTACTTTCCTGATGTCATGGCCTTCTTTGAGAATGAAGGAAAAACATCCTCTCAAACAAGACTTGGATTATATTCTTTTTATCATGCATTTCAACCAACAGTTTGGGGACAGGAACTCCAGTTTTTGTCTTTGGATTCCTAATAGCTAATAATACCTAGTGCAGCTCACTGATGTAGTGGATAGAACACTGACCCTGGCGTCAAGAGGACCTGAGATCACGTCCAACCTCAGATACTTGACACTTAATGGGCAAGACAGTTAACCCTGACTGCCTCACATCCAGGGCCATCTCTAGTTGCCCTGTTCCAAACTGTCTCCTGGACCCAGACGACTCCAGAGAAGAAAATGAGTCTGGTGACTTAGCACAGCACCCTTTCACTCAAATCCAATTCAAGTACTTGTCAAGGCATCTCCTCCTTGATGCAATTAACTTCTTTGAGAATGAAGGACCAAAAAACAATAGCTAATGGAACTAACATTTTTGATAGTGCTTAACACATGTGTTAAGAACTTTACTCTTTAACTTTATCTTATTTGATCCTCACAGCAACCTTGAGAGGTAGATGCTATTATTAATCCTCATTTTACAGCTGAGGAAACCAGGAATGTAGTGACTTACTCAGGATCACACAACTATCCTTTTTCCATTAATTTAATGGCAAATTTCCATATATGTTGCTTCTTTGTAAGCCCCTGAAAAAGGAAACCAATGCAGGGAAAACTTCACTTGGATTGGTGTCATGCCAAACTAGCTACTTTCATTAAGAGACATTATTCATATTATTTCCTGATAAATATTTCTCTAAACTTCCTCTAAACTCTTTGTAAAACTCATAAATCTCAAATAAAAGAGATTCAGTTTTATTTTGTTTCATTGTAGAATGCTAAATAGCAATCGGCTTCTAAAAAGGAAAATAATGCCAGTAATGCTGAGGTTGTTCTATAACACTTTGTCACTTGTTAGTACTCTGTCATCAGAGGGTATGACCTACTTCTGTCTTCATTCCCTTGTCAACCTTTTTAAGGAAGGGGAGAAAAGAGCACAGTTTATTCTATTAATTAAAAGTCTTTTTTTTTCTACCATGGGCTGACAGCATAAACTTCTTTATTAAATTTGATGATAAAATTTTTCATCATTTCTGTTATTTAAATCCCTTTCCCCTTGTTTCATAAGATCCTTGACATTTACACTTGAAAATCTGTCAAAACTGATATTTGCAACACAAAGAGAAAACTTACCTATTTTATTAATCCGTAGAACATCCTCTTCTTTCCTTGGCTACACCATAAGCAACTAATGAACAGTAGAAAAGACAGATGCTCTCTCCAAAGGAAAAAAAAAACAATTGAAAAATCAAAATATATGTAGAATTTTGTCTCCTTACAGTAGCATTTATGAATACTCAGTGAGTTTTTGATTCTTTACAGAATCCTCATTGAAATAAAGGAAAGTCAAAAGATATAAAAATAAACTACTTTGCTCAAGAGAATTTTGCTGGCTCTCATAAAATAAGTATTATGGAAAAAAATGTCAGATTAGCCAAAGGATTTCATCAAATAAAAAAATAGTTTCAGAAGAAATTGGTGACTGGAGATTAATGAACATTCTTGTCTTTTATTTCCCTTTGGCTACCTTTATATTTTAAGAGATAATATCAATATATAGCATTTATATAATACTTTACAAATATTTTCTCATTCAATCCTCACAATTAACCCTGGAGGTAGATGCTGTTATCACCCCCATTGTATATATGAGAAAATCAAGGCAGATAGAGCTTAAGTGGTTTGCCCAGGGTTATGTAACTAGTAAGCTACTAAAGCTTTTTTGAACTCAGGTCTTCTTGAGTCCAGGTTCAATACCTAATTGAATGTTGGAGAGGTTGTGGGAGGATTGGGACATTGATGCATTGCTGGTAGAGTTGTGAACAGATCCAACCTTTCTGAAGAACAATATGGACCTATGCCCAAAGAGCAACAAAACTGTTCATACCCTTTGACCTAGTGATTCCAACTCTCAGACTATATCCAGAAAAAATTGTAAAAAAGTGGAAAAACTACATGTTCCAAAATATTCATTGCAGCCCTTTTTGTAGTGGCAAAGAATTGGAAATTGAGAGGATGCCCATCAATCAGAGAATGGCTAAATAAGTTATAGTACATGGATATTATAGAATTATTGTTCTATAAGAAACAATAAATGGTTGGACTCTAGAGAAGCATGGAATGACTTATGGGATCTGATGCTGAGTGAAGAGAGTAGAACCAAGAGAGCAATTTACACATCAACATTATGAGATGAACAACCTTGATGGAAGCAATTCCTCTCAGCATTCCAGAGAACTAGGACAACTGTATTTGACAGTTTTGGGAGTACATTATCCTCAGCCAGAGGAAGAAAACCAAAACAAAACAAAATACACAAAAAAAACCCTTCCAAATCTGATGAACACTTCATAAATATTATCTCTTATGTATCTCTTTCCCTTAATCCTAATTCCTCATGACAAAAACCTACTAATTTTTAAATATATTTAACAAAATATGTATGTAAAATGCTATCCTGACCATTCCCAACTGAGAGGAGGCGGGGTGGGAAGGGAGAGTGGAGGGAAACTTTGTAAATTGGAAATATACATGCACAAATGGATGAAAAGAAATAAAAAAGAGAGAAAAAATCCTTACTTGGAGTAATTTTTTGGAATTTCTATCAAGAATTCAAGCTACAGGGGCAGTGAGTGGTGTTGAGGAAGTTAGGTGGCACAGTAGATAGAGCACCAGTCCTGGAGTCATGAGGTCCTGAGTTCAAATTTGACCTCAGGAAACAATAGCTTGTATAACCTTGGCAAATCACTTAACCCTAGTGCAAAAAAGGAAAAGAATCCCAGCTACTGTAGCAGCAATTTTCAGAGGGCATAGACTCTGTTCAAAACTAATTACTAAATTTCATGAGCAGAGCTGGGAAATGTATGTGGTTTAGGGAAAAAAAGGTGCATTAAGGAAAACTGACATAGTTAATCTAGCTGGGGTGGTGGAAGATAACATTTAAGACCTGAAGAAATATGTGTGTAAAGGAACAGAGAAAGAGTGGGAATAAGGTCAGAGGATGTCGATTAGTACAATTTAATAGAATCATACATTTTGTAAAGCAGAAGGGGAGATCAAGGTCATTTTGGAATGGGAATTGAATGTCAGGTTATTTTAAAAGTAGTAGAAAACCAGTAAAAAATTTTTGAGTAAGGGATTGCCATAATTAGAGGGACTATGGGGGCTTTGAAGATGATAGTTTGGAGTGAGAGATAATTTCATGAGAGAAACCAATTATGAGTTATTTTAAAACAGTTCAAGAGAGAAGGTAATAAGGTCCTCAACTATATTATTGCAGTAGATAATAGGAAGGAGAGGGATGATGTAAAAGTTATTGTGGAGAAAGGAACTTGCCAACTGAATTGGAGAGTGGGGATATGAGAGAGGGAAAATTCAATAATGATTCTCCATACTATTCTCAGAACTGTAAAAAGGTTGAAGGGGCCATGTAGCAAGTAACTAGGCCATAATTAGATGACATTTCTCCAGCTTTATCAGTTCTATTTCAGCAGGTGTCATAACTGTTTGCCTCCAACAAACCTTCAGTATGAACCCAGACATTTGAACTGGAATAACAGAGAAACAGGAAAGTTGGCATAGTGGGAAATAAAAATGAAAGTGGATAAAATGATGCATGATGACTGTGGTGGAGGTATATGAGTCAACCTATCTAAACATAAGGCTATATAGCACATGAGACATTGCCCTTCTGTGCAACCATTTGGTTTTGTTTCACTATCTTGAAAAAAAGTGGTTAGTTTCAGTGGAGTTACACAGTTTTGAACACTGTGCCCTTTTTTGGGGATGCTGCAACTTTAACATCTTGGAACATTCACTGGTTCAGATATAAGATACATTGCTAGTCTAAGAACTGAAATCCAACAATTTGTGGACTCATAGAAACATTCTATGACTTACTCTCTAGTTTTCTGCTCTGGGAAATGGGGAAGGCTGTCCTGGTGAGCAGGAACATGAGACTCATAGCATTACTTACATGGAAGATAGGAGATGCAAATATGAGAGAAGGTATTTTGAGATTAGTAATGCATTTGATATATTTTAAACTATGTCTTGCTTAATGTTTTTTGATATGATGACTTTTATTTGAAGGAAATCATTTTTGTTCTCCATATGATAAGAGACTTTATGATCAAATGTTGGTTAGTCTAAAGAACATAATTATTAGCAGGTGGAAGTTCACCAACATTTTTGTGAGTCATTTTGAGACCAAGGTTAGGGGAAATTAGGGGGCACTCTTAAGTGAAGTTTCAGCTTGTGCCTCTTCTAGGAATAACAAATTCCAGAAGTTTTCTATTTTTTGGTTTTTAAAAATTAATGTACAATCCTTTATTATTTATTTAAAACTATCTGTCAAGTTTTAAAGGGTGTCCCAGTTCAAGTATTCTTTGGGAACAGGGAAAAGGACTGAGCCCAAATGCTTTTGGAATAGCAACAATTCCAGTTCAATGCCCTTGGATATCATCCTAGGAAATATGCCCTATGAAAATGAACCTAACAACTGCTCCCAAAATTGCTCCATCACAGCCACTGAAAACCAAAAGAAAGTTCTTATCACTAAATTGGCAAATGTTTTAACATCCTAAATTGATGTGATTTTTATTAATGGAAGTGACTTGAAAGAAGAGACTTTACCATCTGCTCATCTGCTGTACCCTAAGGATCATGGGACATTTCACTCTAATTTGTAGTTGAAACCTTCCGTATTAGTTATCTTCCTCATTAGAATGTGAAGATTTGGATAACATGGTTTTTTTTTATTTGTATATACTGATGATCACAGTGTTATATACACAGTAAGTAAGAGCTCAGTAAATACTATATTCTTCAAGTCTTTGGTTATTCTAGAGTTTAACTGTCCTGATTTGTATTCTTGCTCATATCCACTCTTACTCACCTTATTCATTTTGACCTTTTGAGCCCGTTCATCAGATGTCCCAATCTACTAAGAGAGTATCTGGCAACAAGATAACCAAGAACCTCCTTCCCATAGTTTGGTGAGGTGATCCTTAAAAATGGAACCCTTTATGAACACTTAATCACAACTTCTATTGACATGTCATAGATTAAAATTTATGAGCAGGAATCACAGTGGTTAGCCAGGCCTAGAAATTAACCCTCAAAGCCAAGGCTTTGACAGATTATAAATCTCACATTTAAAGCTGGAAATAGTGCCATGCAAATAGCTTTCCTAGCCATGAGCTATATATTTGAAGAAAGAGAGCTTGTTATACAGCCATTTTTCTTAGCTTGCAACTGTACACATGGATTGATTGCTATCAAGGTAACAAGATTTTCAAATGTGAAGAATATATCATCATATGATACAAGGACTGAAGAAACTGGAGAAGGAAAGAGATGGGGTATAGCATAACTGTCTTCAAATAGAAGAGGTGTAATATGGGAAAGGGAAGAGATTTGTTCTGGTTGGCCCCCTAGTACTATTACTAAGTACAATGAGTAGGAGTTGCCAAAAAAGCATATTACTATTCAACATAGGAAAAAACTTCTTAACCCTTAGAACTAACCTAAATGTTAGCTTCTGAAGGCTTTTGTTGATTCTTTTTTGTTTGAATTCTCAAACAAAGCCTTAGACAATTACCCTTGGGAATATTGTTGAGATACTCAATCAGAGAGAGGTTAAACTAGATCTCTGCTAAGAGTCTGTAAAAAATAAGATTATTTAACACATAATTAGAATGCCTTACCTTTATATAACACTAGAGATTTTGAAACATTTTCACACATACAATTCATTAGATATTCTTCCAATCCCTAACTTTTAGAAATTCTGACTTCCTTTAAGATGGGGTAAGGCAAGATGGTGGAGTGAATGCAGGAAATCCTAGTATCTCTCTCCCAGCCCACTCCAAATGTCTTTAAATAATGACTATAACAAGGGGCGGCTAGGTGGTGTAGTGGATAAAGCACCGGCCCTGGAGTCAGGAGTACCTGGGTTCAAATCTGGTCTCAGACACATAATAATGACCTAGCCTTGGGCAAGCCACCCTGTTTGCCTTTCAAAAATCTAAAAAAAAATAATGGCTATAATCAAATTTTAGAGTGTGAGAACCCACAGAAAGAATGAGTGAAACAATTTTCCAGTCCAAGACAACTTGGAAGATCAGTGGGAAAGATCTGTTACACCAGGACTGGAAAGGGACACAGTGCATTCCAGACTGCACCAGAGTGAAAGAATTACAGCCATCTAGGATTAGTCCAGGGTTGCCTGGGTTCCCAGGAGCACCTGAGTCTATGGTAGTACAGTGGTTTCTAGACCTCTCAGTCCAGGAATTGCCAAGTACTCTACTGCACCAGAGTGAGCTCTAAGCCCAGTACAGCACAGGCCTTGGCATAGCCCCAGTCCTAGACAAGAAGCAGGTCTGGGGAACCACCTGGGGAACCAATCCCACCACCTTGCATAAAGTCAAAAAAGAAAATGTGTTATACCTGACTATCCTCTCCCATGATCTACCCTCTCCTCTATCATATACACCCCCTTCCCCTCCTCCTGTCCCCTTTCTCCAATCCTCTTTCTCTCCTTTTTCCCCTCTAGATTTCTGTACTCTATTAAATATGTGTGTTGATTCCTCTTTGAGCCATTTCTGATGAGAATGAAGGCTCCCTTATTCCCCCTCACCTCCCCCTTCAAATCCATTGCAAAAGCTATTTCTTGACTCTTTTACATGAAATATCTTAGCCTATTCTACCTCTGCTTGCCATTTCTCCCAATCCATTCCTTTTCAACCATTGACTCCATTTTTACAATATAATATACTTTCAAATTCAGCTCTCTCTTGCATCATACCCATCTCTTTTCTTCTCTGGTTTCTTCAGTCCTTGTATTGTATGATGATATATTCTTCACATTTGAAAATCTTGTTGCCTTGATAGCAGTCAGTCTGTGTGTACAGTTGCAGCTAAGAAAAATGGCTGTATAAAAACTTACAAGTTGCAGTTCATCATCATTAAATCCTTCATAATTTACCCTCCTCATCCACCCTATCTATGCTTCACCTCAGTCCTGTACCTGAAGATCAAATTGCTGTTTCAAGAGGAACATTTGAAATTCCCCTATTTCACTGAACATCAATCTTTTCCCCTGGAAGAGGACGTTCAGTTTTCTGGGTAGCTGATTCTCAGTTGCATTCCAAAATCTTTTCCCCTATAGAATTTTATATTGCAAGGCCTACCAGCCCTTAACTGGATGCTGCTAAGTCCCATGTAATCCTGATTGTAGTTCCATGATATTTGAATTGTTTCCTTTGGGCTGATTATAATATTTTCTTTTTGACTTGGGAGTACTGGAATTTGGCTCTAAAATTCCTGGTGACTAATTTTTTTTGGATCTCTTTCTGGAGAAGATTAGTGGTTTCTCTTAATTTCTATTTGGACATCTGTTTTAGGATATCAGGACAACCTACACACTAAGGACAAAATTCTTTAAAAATGAAGTCAGGGTTCTTTTCCTGATCATGACTTTCAGGTAGCCCAATAAGTTTTAAATTGTTTCTTCTGGATCTATTCTCCAGGTGAGTTATTTTTTCAATGAGATATTTCATATTTTCTTCTAGTTTTTCATTCTTTTGTATTGTTTTATTGTTTCTTGATTCTCCTTTAGCTCCATCCTACATTTAAAGGACTTGTTTTCTTCAGAGAGCTTTCTTAAATCTTTTTTCATCTTGCCAATTCTGCTTTTTTAAGGCATTATTCTCCTCATTGATTTTTTTTGAACTACTTTTTCCATTTGACCTAAACTGGCTTTTAACATGTTTCCTTCAGCAACTTTTGGATCTGCTTGACTAAGCTGCTGACTTTGTTTTCATGTTTTTCCTGCATCTCTCTCATTTTACTTCCCAATTTTTCCTCTACTTCATTTATTTGATTTTCAAAATCTTTTTTGAGTTCTGTCATAGCCTGAGCCCAAATTCCTATTTTTTTGGAGGTTTTGGATAGAGAAGATTGGATTTTGTCATCTTCTGAGTGTCTTTTTTGATCCTCCATGGGACCAAAGTAATAGTCTATGGTCAGATTCATTTTTTCTGTTTACTCATTTCCCTGGCCTGTGTCTTGGTTTTGGGATGCTTCCTGAGCTTTTGAGTATTATTGGGACACCCCCTGCAAGGACCTCAATTCCTTCAAGACCTTATGAGAACCTCCCAGTTATCCAGGCCTGTGCTTTGTTCTCTGGTTGACCACAAGCATACCCCTCTGCCCTGGAGATGTGAGGACTTTCCCTGCCACACTATGGCAGTGTGGAGACTCAGACTTTGAGTGGGGTATGAATATGGACAAAGCTTCAGAGTCTTGTCCCAGGGACTGAGGAGAGACCTTGAGAGTTTCCCCCTACCCCCTTAACTTCCCTGATTTGTGTACCTAGCAATTGCCGGGTGGCTCCCTGCTGGACACATCTGTGGGCCTGCTTCCATTTCCCGGGATCTGTGCTGTATTGATGGCTGTGGCTGCATTGAGGGCCAAGCTAGGCTCTGTGCTCATTCTGGCAAAGGTTTCCCTATGGATATTCCAAGTTGTGCTCAGTGTTCTCTGGGTTGGCAGGTCAGGGAACTGCTTCTGTTGTAAGGATCTGGCACCTCCAGGAACCCAGGAACCCTATGGGTTGTTCCTTGAAGTCTGGAGCTCCTTCAAGCTGGCACAGTGATCCTGACTGTGCTGCCATGTCCTCCAGCCCCATGGAACAGAACCTTCCCACAATCTTCCAGGTTACCTTGAGCTAGAGAATTGCCTTACTGCATCTTCTTGTGGGCTCTGTCTCTTGAAAATTTAGGTAGTCATAATTTTAAGGGCTTTGAAATATTTTGGAGAGAGTTCCTAGGAAAGCCTGTTTTCATGTTGCCATATTGGTGTCACCTCCCAGAAGTGATAATTCAAAAATTATTGACCTTTCTGGAAGTCATGACCAGGGAAAGAGCCTAGACTTCATTTTTCAATAAATTCTCCAGGAAAATTGCCTTGATATCCTAGAAGCAGAGGATAAAATAGAAATTGAGGTAATTCATCAATCACCTCCTGAAAGAGATCCCAAAATAAAAACGTCCAGGAATATTATAGCCAAATCCCATAACTCTCAAGTCAAGGGGAAAATATAACAAGCAGCCAGAAAGAAAAAAATAATCACATATTATGGAGCTACAGTCAGGATAACACAGGATTTAGCAACTTCTACATTAAGGTTGGTAGAACTTAGAATATCATATTCCAGAAAGCAAAAGTGCTTGGATTAAAACTGAGACTCAAGCACCCAGTAAAACTGAATATCCTCTTTCAGGGCAAAAGATGAACCTTCAATGAAATAGGAGATTTTCAAACTTTCCTGTTGAAATGACCAGAGATGAACAGAAAGTTTGATCATCAAGAACAGGATTCAGGTGAAGCATAGAGAGGGGGAATAGGAAGAGCAAATTGTGAAGGATTTAATGATGTTAAAATGCATTTCTTCCTGCAAGGGAAGATGATACTGATAACTGAAAGGAACCTTCTCATGTATTAGGGCAGTTAGAAGGAATATATATAGACAAGGCACAAGAGAGAGCTGAATATGAAGTTATAATATAATATAAAGATAGAGTCAATTTGAGAGAAAGAAATGTAATGAGAGAAAGGAAAAGGAGAGATAGAATGGGCTAAGTTATTTCTCATAAAAGAAACAAGAGAAACTTTTTTCAATGGTGTGGAAGGTAGAATGAGTGAACCTTCACTCTATGAAGAAGTGATTACAAGAGGAAACAATATACACACTCAATTGAATATAAAATCTATGTCAATGTTACCTAGAGGAAAATGGGAGAGGAAAGGTATGGGAGAAAGGGGACAGGGGGAGGGGAGGAGTGGTGTAGGTGATAGAACAGAGGGAAGATCATGGGAGAGAGTAGTAAGATACAACACATTTTTGAGGTGGGACAGGGTGAAAGGAGAGAAAGAATATAATAAATGGGGGTGAGGAGGAATAGGATGGAGGAAGATACAGCTAATGTTAGCAACTGTGGGGGAAATATTTACACAATTTCTCTGATGGACTTATGATAAAGAATGCTATTAATCCCAGAGATAGAGGTGATGATATCTAAATATAGACTGAAACACACTTTGTCTATTTGCTACCTTTTTGATATGAGGCAAATAGGTTTTCTTTGGGCCTCAAATAATGGAATATCTGAGGTATGCTGAGGGTAGTGGGATGTTTCTGCAGTCCATCAGGGATTCACTGAAGCACATGGCAGAGTGGCCACTTGTGATTCCCTGTATGCTTGCCTAGGGAAATACTAAATCACAAGGAGGTCTGGCTGCTAGAGGTTGCCTGTTTGCTAAGGCTTTTCTCAAAGCTAGAGTTGTTGGGTATCCTGGCTATGCTGATGCATGTGGGACTCCTGGTGTTGGTGTTTCCCTGGTCCACTGCACTGGCTCAGGAGCTAGTGTTGGTTTGCTGAGTTGAGGCATACTGTTGATTTGTTGGGTTGCTCCCTAGCCTGGACTGAACTCTCCTTTTATCCATGTGAGACAGACCTTTCCTACTGATCTTCCAAGTTTCTTGAGCTCAAATAATGCTTTATCCCATCTTTTTTGCTCATTATGATATTCCAAGATTTGTTTTAGGGTACTATTTATGGTTTTTTGGAGATAAATAAAAGAGAGTTACAGTGATTTACTTATTGCTCTGCCATCTTGACTTCCAATTCCAAAGCCAAATTCTTAAATAGAATGAAAACCTGAAGTTTTCTACTTCTGAGATAAATGAGCTCAGATCCAATTGAATGATTTCATTCATCTCTTTTCATTATATCTAATTAATTGCTATTTTGGTTGAATAACCTAATAATCCTCTTTGGCCCTATTTTAGGAACAGATTGATGTTTTGGTTGTACATTATTAAGGTGAGAGCCACTTTGAATAATAAGGGGGATTAACCAATCGACAATGAGTGAGATACTTCTTGGGGTAAATAATTGCTATCCTCTTTTCATAATGCTTTACCACTTCCCTAATCTCATGACTTGTATTTAGTTAAAAGACTATTGACATTGCCTCTAATTTGCAAAGATATAATTGGAAATGGTTTTAAATCCAGAAACTCAATTGAATGGAATGAGAAGGTCTTGAGTTACATTATTCAGGTATATTGATTTAAGTATTTGCAGAAAAAGATGGTTGCCATGGAATCTATTTAGTCTTTCTGTGAAAATAGTGTTGATTATATCTATAAAAAGACAGGAAAGAAAATGTTTATGAATCCTCTTTTTCTTCAGATGAAATTATCAAAGTTCAATAGGAAAATGAAGCCAATCTTCATGAGTTTTATTTCTATATTTCCTTCCACAGAATGAAAGGATCATAGGTTTAGGTATAAATTATCTCCATTTAGATAATATCTTGTCTATTGCCCCTCATTTTTCAGAGGAGAAAACTGGAATCAAACAAGATAAATGACTTGCCCAAAGTAAACATATTAGTAATTTACAGAATCAAAATTTGAACCCAAGATCTAATTTAAAATATGTATTGTTCTATGTCTCATTATTAAATGTTTTAATTGTTGATATTTTTTAAAATCACTACTTTCAGGGATGCCCATAAAAGAGGATATTTGAAGACACTGTTTATAGGTATAATTTGCTTCATTCAGGAGATACAATTTTAAATAATTGGCTAAAAATTGGAAATTGGGTGGTTCCATTTAAATTTTTTAAGCCTATGATCTCATGTATATAGGAAACTTTAAGGGTAGAAAGTCCATTTACCCTCATTATATTTAACAACTTTGCTATAGCTTACAGACTTAAAGAGTTTTGTGGGAGCAAGGAAAGATTAATTGAGTTAGCCATTGTCCCATAGCTATCATATCATAGTCAGATGTAAGACATACAATTCAATTCTTCTAGAGATGGAGCAGTCTCATGACCATCCTTGACTCTTTGGACTCTTCTCTGTTAGTTCTTTTTTGCTTGCTTGTTTGTTTTGGTTTTTTTCAAGGAAATGGGGTAAAGTGACTTGCCCAAAGTCACACAGCTAGGTAATTATTAAGTATCTGAGGTCATTTTGATCTTAGTTCCTCTTGACTCCTGGACAGGTGCTCTATCCACTGCTCCATCTAGCTGCCTCTCTCTATTATTTTGTCTTTTTTTTTTTTTATCAAAGAAGACCAAAATGACATCACTATGTTTGATAGAAATCAAAGTATGTCTAACTGTGGCTGATCAGACCAATACTAACTCAGAATGCTCTGCCACAAGTCAGGCACAAATAGTTCATGTTAACACCTGAGTGACTTATTCCATCCTTAAGTATGTCATGTTTCCTTTGTGCTGCCTCAATTCTGTCTTTTCCATGGAGCACAGCATCCTCTCTAATGAGGGCATGCCATTCTGGCTGTTCTTTTGACAATTTGTTCCATGCTATCTCTATAATCAATTATAAAGTTTTCTTCTTCTTCTTCTTCTTCTTCTTCTTCTTCTTTCTTTTTCTTCTTCTTTCTTGTTCTTCTTCCTTCTTCCTTTTTTCTTCTTCTCCTTTCTTGTTCTTCTTCCTTCTTCTTCTTCCTTTTTCTTTTTCTTTTTCTCCTTCTTCTTTCTTCTTCTTCCTTTTTCTTCTTTCTTCTTCTTTCTTCTTCTTCTTTTTTCCTTCTTTCTCCTTCTGTTCTTTCTTCTTGTTCTTTCTTCTTCTTTTTAAACAAGACAATGGGGTTAAGTGACTTGCCAAAAGTCACACAGCTAGGTAATTATTGAGTGACTGAGACTGGATTTGAACTCAGGTGTTTGTGATTCCAAGACTAGTGCTCTATCCACTGCACCACCTAGCTGCCCCAATTCTAAAGTTCCTAAGAGAGTCCTTCATCATGTCTCGGTATCACTTCTTCTGAGAGTGCATTCCCTGTATGAGTTCTCCATAAGATAGTCTTTTTTGGTATGCATATTTCTAGCATTCTATTAAGGTACTCAGAACTTCATAGTAATGTTGGAATGTTTGGAAGTTTAGCTCAAGAAAGAACTTCAGTGTTTGGTATCTTCTCCTACCAAATTATCTTTGCACTCTCTATAGTAATGTTGGAATACTTGGCAGTTGAACTCAAGAAAGGATCTAAATGTCTCCTCCTGCTAGATGATCTTCAGTATCTTCCTAAGAAAATTAAAATGTAAGCAATTCAGTTTCCTGACATGGAGCTAATATATTGTCTAAGTTTCACAGGTATACAGCAATGAAGTCAGTACAATGGCTCTGTTGAACTTCAGTTTGGTAGTTATCCTAATACTTTTTCTCTCCTACACTTTTTTCCAAGCCTCCCAAATACTGAGCTAGTTCTGGCAATACAAGTGCCAACCTCATTGTCAATGTGTACCTCACTGGAAAGGATACTGTCAAGGTATGTGAATTTATCCATAGTACTCAAAACTTCTCCATTTGTTGTAACCAATGGTTTCACATATGGATGGTATGGCACTTACTGATGGAGCACCTGTGTTTTCTTGGTGTTAATTGTTAGACCAAAATTAAGACTAGCAACAGATAATCCACCTATACTTTGTTACATCTCAGTGTCAGAGACTGATTAAGTGCACAATCATTTTAAAACAGAAGATCATGCATGAACACTTCCTCCACTTTCATTTTGTCTTAGAGACCTTTCAAGTTGAAGAATCTCCTATTATTAAAGTAGCTGACCCTGATGCTGAGCTCATCCTCAGCACAAGTGTTCAATAGCATGGCTGAAAACATTATGCTAAAACAAGTGAGCAAGGATATACCTTTCTTTCACTTTAGTGGTGACTGAGAAATCTTGAGAACATCATCTACTCTCCACTCACCATTGGAGCATGGAATGTGTACATACTCATAGACAACACAAGATCCAGTAAATCTGAAAGATAAACAGCTCTTGCTGCATGTGAATTCAGCAGGTATCATATCCAAATAGCAACCCTGTGTGAAACAAGGCTGGCAAATGAAGATCAGCTTACTGAAATAGGAGTTGGATATTTATTTTCCTGGAGTGACTGAAGTGAATGGGTGCACCAAGAAGCTGGGGTTGGTTTTGCCATCAAAATTAATCTACTTAATAGGATTGAAAGCCTGTAACTTCATCCAAACTTTCACACCATTGTTGCCCTAGTTTGCATCATGCAATTCATTACTGACTTGAATAAAACATTGAACTTTTATGTAAATTACACAGTTCAACCGTTTCTTCCTTTCTAGGTCCATTTAGTTCAATAAACCTTTACCAAATTATATGCAAGATTGCATTTGCTTTAATATCCATCAGTAATTTTGGTCTCTGGTTTTATTTCTTTGCTCTATACTTGCTTGCTTTGGGTATTAAGACTAGATTTGTATTATAAAAGGAGTATGGTAGAGTTTTCTTCCTCCATTAAAAAATTGCAGAGAACAGATGTTAATTTTTCTTTCAAAGCATGATAGAATTAACCTGTAAATCTATGTGACCCTGGAATTCTTTTTCTTTGTTAATCCCTTTGTAACTGGTTCTACTAATTTTTCTGAAATTGCATTGTTTAAAATCTGTTCTCTTCTGTTAATTGTGACATTTATTTTTAAATAGGCATGTCTCTGCTTATTTGAAATTCTGTTTTTCTGGTATATAATTTGGGCCAGCTCTTACAAAGAAGACATCAATTGACATTCTAGGTTATAGCATATTTGCTCTCTTCCCACATGGACTCACATTTAGAAACTTTCAGAAAAAGGGTAAGTTTGATTTTGAGCTTATCAGATCAATTTCAGGAAGGTTAATGTTGCAATTTTAGAGACTCTCCTAAGGAATAGAAAAACCAAACTCCCCATAGAGTGCATACACTGCTTGGATTTTTATTGTGCTAAGCCAACTTTGATTCTTTTTCTTTTACATTTATCTGTTTTAGAGCAAATGTGGGAGGAGGTAGAGAGAGATCTGGGTAGTAAAAATTGGTAGGAGTTCTAGGAAGGCAGGGATGTCATTATGTTTTATGTTCATATATGGTTTCTCTAATTCTTTGAACATGTAGTTGTTACTGCTGAGGAAATTTAAGATGAGTGAATGACAAGACTTGGAAACTGGCCCAAATTTTAGAATTGGGAAGTAAAGAAGTCTTGCTGTATTTGTCAACCAGCTCATCCAGAAATTAAACCATGATAGCACATCTGTTCAGCACTATCAAAACTTTCCCATTATTCTATAGAATCCTTGACTCTTTAAGGAATCTCCCAACTCAACTTAGCTTTGCTCACAGAGGAGGAGAGGATCTCAGATCTAATTAGTAACACCTGAAACAGTATATTAAAGATAGGTGCTTTATGATTTAGTGGGAAATGAACTTTTGTAGTAATGCTAAGAACAGAAAATAAACAGCCAATTGAAAGTCAATAGGTTTGGCAAATCATCTTTATTTATGTTATTTTATATATTGCAGCATCATCTGTGTTCATCTATGTGATGATTTTTGTGCTACTTTGGAAATCTCTGAGATCACATTGAAAGTCACCCTTTGCTACTTGTCCTTTGTAATAGAATATCAATTTTGTTTTCTTCTTCATGGCATAAGATATTATTTCTCTTTAAGGCATAGAAACATTCACAAGGCATTTAAAAAAGGCAAGCTCAGGAGCAGCATGTCCCATGTGTCTTAAATTTTTTTCCAATTCTATTTATGAAACCCTATGATGCATTAGCATAATGAAAACCTTTCTCTCTCTCTCTCTCTCTCTCTCTCTCTCTCACACACACACACACACACACACAGACACACAGACACACACACAGACACACACAGACACACACACACACACACACACAACTCTTTAATGCTTGTCCAGCAGCAGGATTTTTTTTGGGTTTTATTTTCTTTGTAAATTTCTAATAAGAAAAGACTCCCTGTGGTACTGAGTCATTTTATGACCCTGAAATAGAATTGGAATTGAAGGAGATGTCCCCCTACAGTATGCTAACTTTCTTCTTTTAAGCAGCTGTCTGATGTCAGGCAGGAGTGAGACCTTGGGGATTATCTCTGGATAGGGTTGGTCAGTTGACACTCAGAGTATTTAAGACATTTTTATACATTTTCCTATGATTTTCCCACTAAAATAAACTATTAAAATGTCAGAACAAATTAGTTAAGTATCCTCTACTAAAGGCAAATAAACACAAAAACTAATAAGAAGCAAAAAAGTCTGAGTATCTCAAACTCAATAGGACAAAAATTAGCATGTTTGTCCTAAAAGCTGCTCTACCTCCTCCTCCTGACTTCATTAGTTCTGCCAGCAGCTCCACCATTTACTCAGTTTACCAAAGTTCAAATCCTTAATATTATTTTTGGGGTTCTTGTTTACCCCCATCTTGCATATTCAAACAGTACTTATAGTTTACACAGTTCATCTTTGTGATATCTCTAAAAGTGGTTCCTTAGTCTATTCTCACCGTTACCACTTTAATTCAGACCTATTGCAAAAATCTGTAAAAGTTTCCATTCTTTCTCCCTTTCAACCATATTTTGCATTGTTGTCTGTGCAATCTTCCTTATGTATAGACATGACAACATTATTTATTTGTTCAGAATACCTCATGGGTTATCTACTGACTACTAAGTAAAGTTGGATTTAATTTAGTATGACTAAATAAATACATTAAGTTCATGCTAAATGTAAAACCTTTTGATAGGCATGAGTTGAGAGACCATGTTTAAAGAATATATGAGAACCTGGGGCTTAGCTCTCAAAATCCTTTATCTGATATTAAGGAGACAGCTAAGTTTTGTAAAAGATAGAATACTGAACTTGAAGTCAGGGAGATCCAGGATTGAAGCCTACCTCAAATGTTCCCTAGCTCTTTATTTGGGAAGTCATCACCTCTCTTAGCCTCAATTTCTTCATCTGTAAAATGAAGATAATGAAAAGAATTACTTTCCTTGGCTGCTGTGAGGGTCCATTGAGATATATGTCAAGTGTTTTCAATTCTTAAAGCACTATAGAAATGTTAGATATTATTATTGGTAGTGATAGTGGTGGTTCATCCTCTCCATAGTCTTACAGCACCCTATTTCTCCATCTCTTATTTCTCCTCTTTGTCCTGCCAAATAGTTTAAAATATATTGATGGTTTTGCTCCTCTTGTCTTGTGCAGTACTCATGAGCTTACTTTTTGTCCATTCTCTAGCCCCATCCTCATTTCAAGGAGTTAGGTCTGTTCACTATTCATTGAACTTAATAAATCCAAAATCCTAGATTAAAGACGATAACCAGCTTCCTACTTACCACTGAACAGAGGCAAACCTCTCTGCTCTATACTATAAAGCTGAAAAAAAATATCAGATAGCCCTTAAATTTCATCTTAACCATTTCTTTATGGAAAATACTTGCTCAGAATGTGATAAAAGTCAACTCATTTTTATCTCGAGACAAAACTCAATATGAGCATCCAAATAGCAAAGATGCAATATTTAAAAAGAGTAAGAAAGTCCAAAATGTAAATGAGATTGATTTCCCACATAGTGGTGAGGTGGGAGGGATGGGTAGATGGTTGGGGGAATTATAGATAAATATATCAAGTCACAGCAGCGCAACAAAGCTGCTGCCTTCAAGCAAACATCATGTTCTGTCCAGGTAGATCAATTATTAAGCATAATGCTGAGTCAGACAAGACTCTGACTAATTAAACTGATCTTTATAGCTAAGCTATAGGTAGCAGAATCCTGAAAATTGTATCCTCACTGTTGGTAAATGTTGGGCCCATCTCTACAGGAGTGCAAAGTTCCCCTGCTCCCTTCTGCCATGATTCTTCAATCTTTCTTTCTAGCTAGGAAAACACTTTCCAGAAGTCTTCTTTGTTGATATAGGGTTATATTTTATGTTAGGGAAGCTGTAAAGTATAGAAAGATAGCCACCCTCACAGACAGGAAAATCTGAATTTAAGACCTACATCTGATTTGTAGTATTGCTTGCTCATCTTTGATGTATTAGCCATGTATAAGAAGACCATTTAAAGGTATTGGTGATTTCATATATGTAGGTGCTTCTGTCCATCAGAACAGATCACAAGCTCTTCAAACCTCATTAGGCTGAACTCCATGTACCTCTAGAAATGCTCTGTGGTTCCTTCACTTATTCACTGTTTTGGAGACTTCTGCAGTTCATTTAAGGTCTTGTGGGAATCAACCTAGCACTCAAGCTCTGTGTTTTGGCTTTCATCCATGCTCCATTACTGTCACCTGGTCCAATCATACATGGCCTTTATCATGTCTTTTACAAAATCTCATGGGCACAAATCAGGAGAATAGACTGTATCTAAATTTTGAATCTTCCCCAGTGACTCAAATAATTCTTTGTGTATGATAAACATAGTAATAGATGTTTATTAATTTAGAATAGAAAACCACCTATAATAGATTTAATTCAGACTTTACTATTATTATTATTATTATTATTATTATTATTAATGACTTTACTAAGACTAAGGTACTTACAAAGGTAAGGGAAAAATAGCACCACCACCATCATTATAAACAACAACAAAACAAACGGGCTTAGTCTCAAGGTTATATTCTCTTGGAGTAAGAAAATATTTATCTAAGTATCAATGTTGATGTTAATCAGGAAAAATTTTCATTGTACTCTACAATTTGTATTTACACTCAATATCAGTTTTAAAGATGAGGAAATGGAAAGTCAGAGGTGAAGTAGGTGTCGTAATAGCATTAAATTGGGGGTTTCAGAAGGAGTAACAGTGAAATTTAAGTCTCTGAGTTCAGACCTCATTCTACAACTTCTAATTTTTTGTTCGGAGTATACTACAATATGGAGCAGAAAGGCAAGTTGATTGGTTGATTATGCCTTCCTTCATTTTTAAGGAAAGTGTCGAGGCCAATTACATGAGTTGATAGAGCCCAAAATTAAGCTAAGAAGAGAAGGTTGAATTTGTCTTTTTAAATGTCCCAGTTTCCTTTAATGACCCAAAGTTGTTCTGAGAACCTTGAGATACTCTTTTTCGTATCAGCATTTTATTGGGGATTTTGTACAATTTAAAGACTTAGAACACAGCAATCTCGAAAGAATTGAAAAATGACTATCACATGAGGTACAATGGAGAGTTACATAGTGAGCATTGAGTGGTACATTGTAAAAACATGGAACTTGGAGTTAGGAAAACCTTAGTTCAAATTGTGCTTCAGACACTACCTATGTGACCCTGGTCAAATCACTTAACCTCTTGGTCTTGTTTCCCTCCTCCATTAAATGGGCAAAATAATAGTATTCTACCTCAAAGTGTGAGTATCAAATAAGATTTTATGTCAGCTTTGAATCAATAGTAAACCTTAATGTAAATCTATAAAACAATGCCAAATCAGTTGTTAAAATTTTTGATAATATTATGAATATTAGCAATTTACAATATATAACCAATAATAAGTATCAGGAAGGACAGGAATGAAATTGTCAAGAACAGAAGATGTATTGGTCATGTAGTAAGGGCTTAGGATGTAAGATTGACATCCAGACTTTTCCACTGATGTCAGGAGCAAATGCGGAAAGAGGATATTAGGGTACTATGTAAGACAAACCTATGGAAAAATTTAGAAAAGAATTGCACAGATGTGTCAGGCATAGGTGATGGTGAACTGTATGATTACTAGATGGAAAGTCTACATGAATCAGATGACAGATTCACATGAGGTTTTGAGTCTCCTCAGCATCTTTCAAAGAGTTCAATTTCAGAACAGTATCTTTTTTTTAGGTTTTTGCAAGGCAAATGGGGTTAAATGGCTTGCCCCAGGCCACACAGCTAAGTAATTATTAAGTGTTTGAGACTGGATTTGAACCCAGGTACTCCTGACTCCAGGGCCGATGCTTTATCCACTACGCCACCTAGCTGCCCCCAGAACAGTATCTTGATAAATTCTTGTTGACTTGGATTGAATTATCACAAAATAATTATTCTACACTTTTCACAGCTTGAGATTTGACCTTGACTTTGCCATTTCCATCTCTGCCAAAGGAAATCTCTTGATTTTGCAACTTGATAGATATTTAATAGGCATCAGAGGCATCAGGGTATAGTGCAAAAAAATGTTGAAGTGATCAGGGTTCAGGAATATCTGGATTCAAATTCCACTTCTCTGATTATGGTCAATTTATATAGTCTAATTTCCTCATTTATAAAATAAAGATAGACTTGATGACCTCTAAGGGTCCATCAACTCTGAATCCATGGGTCTGTGGTTCTATAAAATGGCTAGGGTGGTACTATTGCCTAAAATGCCCATGTTTGAGCAGCTAGGTGGCACAGTGGATAGAGTACCTACCCTGCAATCAGGAGGACCTGAGTTCAGGTCTGACCTCAGACACTTAATTGCTGTGTGATCTTGGGCAAATCACTTAAGCCCAAATACCTTGCAAAAACCAAAAATAAAATAAAATAAAATGCCTATCTTATGGAAATAGATTATTCTAATTCTATAGCACCATGGTTGAGAATTGGATATCATTATGATAGCAATGTAGATTTAAAAACTGATCTAACCCTAAACCATGCATAAGACATGGAACTATGCTTTTTATCCATGAGATTTTAGGTTTGATTTGTTGCTCAATAAACTGCTGGGGAAATTCAAGAGCATAAGTTAATGCTAAACTTTCCAAAGTGCTTGTATATTGAGGATCATATTGATAACTAAAAAATTCACATGTAAAAGAAATTTGTCTTCTTTCTGTATGATCCCCAAAATACTAGGTATTATAATGGCTCTCATGTTTTATGTCCTTTTAAGAATTGCTCAAAAATTTTCATGGAAGACAAAAGACTGTATAAATCATGTATTTTCAGATGTATGTATAATAGAAAAGACTATTATCCGATTCATTCTAAAAGATACCTAATTGAAAACACCATTTATAGACAATCTTGTCTTGATCTGATAATTTCTGCTTGAATTCCTCATTGACTGGTTAAAATAATTGATTCCTTACTTCCTTTTTAAGGCTTATTGTGTACATGAAGACAATCATTTTCTCTAAATAGGAGAAATGAAATTCTTTTAACCTTCATGCATTCACCTCCTTTTAGTAACTTGATAAAGCTGCAGAAATTCACTGGAGGAAGACAATGAGATAAAATAAAATAGATTCAGTTTAATTTGTTCCAACAAATGTAAGTAAATGACTAGTGAGGCATTAAAGTCGAAGATACATAGAGGAGATGTATAGCATGGGGTCATATTAAACCCACAATGGTAGTAATTTGGTTTATTGCTGTACTGAGTCATGCTATCTATAAAGGGTGTAACTTTTATATAGAAGATGCAAACTTAAAAATCATCAAGCATTGAGTTCCAACTCTCTGGTTTAGAAATAGTCAAAACAATGGCATTTTCTAGTTCTGTTTCTAAGGCTATTTTTTACCACTCTGAAGATTGTGTCTTGTTCCAAACTCTTCCCTAATATGTTCTGAATCGAAATCAAGGCGTCAGTCTAGTTTGATGTCAAAAGCCCTGAGTTTTCTGTTCTGGCCAGAAAATATTAAAGTCTCCCCATCCTAGGCTGATTATTTTGTAAGGGCAAACTAGGTCATCTTTTGCCTGAATCCTTTTCTAATCTTTAACTACTGAATGGGTATTGTCTCAGACAAACTGAGCTATGGGAAAGACCTTAGCTTAAAATGATCATGATCTTCCACTGTATTTAGTGGATTGTCAATCTTTTTGGCCACTGGATCCTAATGACTCTGGAAGAGAGAGTGAAGATGATGATTTTGAATAGAGCTACCTCACTTAAATCTGTTTCATTTGAAAGTCATTACAGCACCCTTCTGATGTCATCAATCCTCTTTGAGAATGAAGGACAAGCAACAACCTATGACTCTACAGTTGTATTTAGGAGTTGAAAGGTGGGCCATTTCTGGGAGGCTTGACCTCTTACTGCCACCTTGCATACTGATCAGTCCTGATTTGGGCCTTTGGTTTGATCGTGCTCATCTTTCTGCCACTTTTGCTATACTAGCTCTGCCTATGAGTCTTGGTGATTAGCTTGTGCTCTCTATTGCTCCCTCCCCCACCTATTTTTCTATCATCTACCTATCCATTTATTCATTCATACATCCATTATTATCTATTTTTTGTCTCCATTTATTTACATCTCTTTCTGGTTCTCTATCCTTTTTTTACCATAGTATTTATGTTCTCTGAAAATTTCTACTGTAATATCTGGTATTCTTAATAGAAATTCCAGAACCAAGAGAATTTAGATTTGTTTTTTTTTGCAAGGCAGTGGGGTTAAATGGCTTGCCCAAGGCCACACAGATAGGTAATTATTAAGCATCTGAGGTCAGATTTGAACTCAGGTACTCCTGATTCCAGGGCTGCCTAGCCGTTCCTTACCAAGAGAATTTAATATCAATACTAGTATTACAGGTAGTTAGGTGATATAGTAGAGTACTGCACCTGAAGAAAGGAAGGCAAGTTCAAATCCTACCTCAGACACTTCCTAACTGTATAACCCTGAATAAGTTACTTAACTTTTGCCTGTCTTAATTCTCTCATTCATTAAATGAAGCAAATGATAGTACCAACTTGCCAGGGTTCTTGTGAATATAAAATGAGATGATATTTGCAAGGGACTTTGAAAACTTAAAAATATATATACATATATGTGTGTATATATATATGCATATACATATGTATATAAGTAAGTAGTAAGAGTAGCAACAGTAGTAGCAATAGCAGTGGTAGTAGTAGCAGCAGCAGTAATAGTAGTAGTAGTAGTAGTAGTAGTAGTAGTAGTAGTAGTAGTAGTAGAAATAGTCAATTTGGGGGGAGAGTCCAGAGGACCAGGAATAGATATTCCTTGGTGAACAAAAATGACCAGAGTCCTGGCTAAAGCATGCCTATTTTTCTTTTATTTTTTTAGTGTTTATTGTTATTAGTTTTTTTTTTCAAGGCAAATGGGGTTAAGTGGCTTGCCTAAGGCCACAAAGCTAGGTAATTATTAAGTGTCTGAGACCGGATTTGAACCCAGGTACTCCTGACTCCAGGGCCGATGCTTGATCCACTGCACCACCTAGCCACCCCTTTTATTTCTTTTGATGTTAATAATCATAGGGTCAAAAAAAAAAACCTCAACCTGACTCAAAATTTTTGTGTAAGGTTTCTTCTATTATTTGCACATGCATTTCTTTTCACTTTTTGAATAAATTTAATTGTTGGGATTTTCTTTACTATATGTTGTGTCAAATAGGCTAATCTCATCTTACTGTAAGGAAAAAAAACTTAACATATATAATGGATGGCTTTGGAGATGACAGGTTTCTTTTCCCTAAAGGTGCTTGAACTGAAGTTGATTACCTTTATTAGTCAGGTATTGTAGAAAGGAATCTTGTTCAGATTTGGATTAGACTAGAAAGTTCTGAAGCTCATTCTAATTCAGAGACTCTATGATTCACAACTGAAGTTTACCTCCCTGAATTTATATTCATTTCTATTGAACAGTTATTTAAGCCCTAAGACCAATAAGGAATTTGCAATATGAAGGCAAAGGGTCCTAAAAGCAGAGGCTATTTTGGTTTTACCTTTCCTATGGTTAGCAAGACATTCTATTGAATGGGATGCAATATACAGGTAAATACAGAATAACTGAAGAAAGAAGAGATAGGCCACATTCAGAGAGAATACATGTAGGAAGTGGGCACCTCAGATGGGTCCTGAGGGAAGTCTAGTGAGGGGTGAGGAGAATTTCAGAAATGCAACAAAAGATACAAAGATGAGATGAAACATGCATTTTAATAAACAATTGGTAAGCCAGTTCATCTAGAAATACACAAAAGAGAGAAAAATGAAATATTAATAGAGGTAGATGGGAATCAGATTGCAAAAGGCTTTCAATTTGTATCTAATCCTAGTAGCACCAGGGAGCCATTTCAGATTTTGGAGTAGGAGATGTAATATGGTCAGGCCTATTATTTAGATATATTAAATTGACATGTCTACACAGGATTAATTGGAGTTAGTATAGACTACTTGTTCAACCATCTGGAGAGTAGCGGCTGTTTTGCAGAAAATCTGACAGGCTAATGATGTTCCTTCAGTTTGTTAGTCCATAGTTTGAAATCCTAAATGCAATTTACTATTTAAAAAACCTGTTGTGAATATTGCTTAAATTCCCAGGTCATCCCCCCAAGGTCCTATTACGTCATTTCAATTAAAATTATGGTACTTGCCTGAATTTGGGGAGCAGTGAGCCAAAAGGCAAAAAGATTTTTTCCTCCTCTTTTTCTGGGTAGATGCCAGATCTAGGCAAAATTTTAAAACATATATGTTTAGTACTATCCCATCTTTTTTTTTCGATAGTCTACTCCTATCTTCTAATTTTCTTATTACCACTTGAATAAATAACAGATGGATATAGAACCTAGATAAATATTTTCTAGAATGTGATTGCTGGTTTATGATATATAGAAAACTGATTCAAATTTGTAATAAAAAGAACCATTTCCAACTGATAAATGGTTGGATGATAGGATAAGCACTTTTTGTGAGAAGAAATCCAAGTTATGTATAACTATAGGAAAAAATGACTCAAATCATTAATAATTAGAGAGATGCAAATTGAAACACCACTGATATTATACTTATACTCATCAAATTAGCAAAGTTGACAAAATTTTAAAAAGGTCACCTTCTGGAAGGATTGAAGTAAAACAACTACATCAATATATCAATACACTGTTGAAAGAACTATGAACTCTTCCAACCTTTCTGAAAAACAATTTGGGACAATGCCCCAAAACTATTAAAATGCATATACCCTTTGACTTAGCAATACGCTACCAGGTATGAAACCTGATCAGTTCAAAGAAAGAAAAAGATCCCATATGTACAGAACAGCTAGAGCAAAGTTTTTGTGGTGACAAAAATTGGAAATATTTTTCTTTTTTTTCTTTTTCTTTTTATTGATGTTTTTTCCAAATGAATGTTATGAAAACTTTTCCAACACTTATCTATATGCACACACATATATGTATACATATATACATATATATGTAAAATTTCCTTCCACCCTTCTTTCTCACTCCCTCTCTTCAGAGGTGACCAGTCAAATTAACATTTTAGATTCATTTTTTGATAAACATGTTTAGATTAATCATTTTTGGTATGAGGAACTAGAGTTAAGGGAAAGAAATACATGAGAGATAATTGTTATAAAGTGTTCATCAAATTCTGAAGGTTTTTTTTGTTTTGTTTTATTTTTCTTACTCTACATGGGGATAACACTGTCCATAGCAGGTCTAATACAGTTGTCCTAGCTCTTTGAACTGCTGAGAGGAGCTGCTTCCATCAACGTTGATTATCCCACAGTTTTATTGTTAATATGTACATTGTTTTCTTGGTTCTGATTCCTTCGCTCAGCATCAGATCTTGTAACTCATTCCATGCTCCTCTAGAGTCCAACCATTTATGATTTCTTATGGAACAATAGTATTCCATAGTATTCATGTACCATAACTTGTTTAACCATTCCCCAGTTGATGGACATCCCCTCAATTTCCAATTCTTTGCTACTACAAAAAGAGTTGCTATGAATATTTTGGAACATGTGGGACTTTTCCCATTTTTAATGCTTCTTCTGGAAATAGACATAGAATTAGAAATTCTGGATCAAAGGAATGAACATTTTTATTGCTCTATTTCTCTCCAGAATGATTGGATCAGTTCACAACTCCACCAGCAGTGCATCAATATCCCCATTTTCCTACATCTCCAACATCGATCATTTTCCCCTTTTTTCATTTTAGTGAACCTTATAGGTGTGAAATGATTCCTCATAGTTGGTTTTATTTGAATTTCTCTAATCAATAATGATTTGGAACATTTTTTCAAATGATTTTATATATATATATATATCTTTAATTTCTTCATTTGAAAACTGTCTATTCATATCCTATGACTATTTATCAATTGGGGAATGACTTGGATCCTCTATTTCTTAACCAGTACCAGGCAGTTTTGATGACTGCTGCTTTGTAGTATGGTTTTAGATCTGGTAGAGCTAGGCCACCTTCCTTTATATATTTTTTTCCATGAATTCCCTTGCTATTCTTGCCCTCTTTTTGCTCCCAAATGACTTTTGTTACTATTTTTTCTAGCTTGGTAAAGTAGTTATTTGGTAGTTTCATTGGTATAGTACTAAGTAAATTAATTTGGGTAGAATTATCATTTATATTATATTAGCTTGATCTAGCTATGAGCAGTTGACAATTTTCCAATCACTTAGATCTGACTTTATTTTGGTGAGAAGTGCTTTATAATTGTGTTCATAAAGTTTCTGGGTTTGTCTTGGCAGGCAAATTGCCAAATATTTAATGTTATCTGTAGCTACTTTAAATGGAATGTCTCTTTCTGTCTCTTCCTCTTGGGTTTTGTTGTTCATATGTAGAAATGCTGTAGATTTATGTGGGTTTAAAGAATTGGAAATGAAAAAATGCTCAACAATTGAGGAATGGTTGAACACATTATGGTAAATATATATATGATGAAAATATTGAGCTGTAAAATGATGGAGACATTTTCAGATAAATCTGGAAAGACATATAAACTGATGAAGAATGAAGTGAACAGAGCCAGAAGAAAAAATATACATTAGAACAATAATCTACTTTGACAAAATTATGTATATTAATCAACTGACTACAATTCTATTGTACTCTAGATGAATCATTCTATGTATCTTTTGTTAGAAAAGTATTGGAGTGTGAGTACAGATTCAGATATATTTTCCTTTGGAATATGCCTCATGTGGGGATTTGTTTTCTTTTACTCTATGTAGTTGTAATAAGAATTTTATTTTTCTTATCTTCTCAGTAGGGGTTGAGTAGATAGATGTATGAGAGAGAAAGAATATAGATCTGAAAATATTTTTTTTTAAATGAAGTTGCTTTCATTTCTAACTTGTTAATTTTTTATATCATTGAAATTTTCTAAATTTCTAATTTTTTTTCTAAATTTCTTCTAGTGTTTGATTTGACTTGCATACTTCTTAGTTATTTAATTATTTAAGAACAGATAATTAATTTGCTCATGTAGGGTTGGACTCTGGTCTCTTTTGTAACAGCCACTTTTTATTGATTCATTCTGAAATGCAAAGTCTAATATATACTTACATAGGTTTCTAGCTAACTGATTCCTTTGACCTTGGTTGAGCATGCCAAGAAGGGGGATTCAGAATATTTAAACAATCAGACTTGAATTTTTTTCTATATTAAGATCATATATTGAGAGTTGAAAGGGACCACATAAGTTGCACAGACTCACCATTGCCTTTTATAGAATAAGGGAAACTTAGGTCAAGAGAGGTTAAGAAATTTAATCAAGGTCACAAAAGAATAAGTGAAATAAAAGGAATTTCACCTTAGATTGTCTCCTTCCATATCCATTGCTTTTTCTATCACATTGTGATATATCACTTATAGGTCATTAGCTGTGCCTTCCAACCCTCATGATTGAAACCTGACTGACTTCATATTGGCTTCAGATAAAGTGCCAAAAGAATAGTGCTATGCCAGTACCAAGAGGGCACCCTCCCACACATAGCATCATGTTGAGGCAAAGGGCATTGTAGAGAAAAATATCACTTCAGATTTTAAGGGAAGGGAATTTAATAATAAGTGAAATGTTGTAAGAACCATGGCAAAGAGCATGATCATTTTATATCACTTGTCTTCATGATGCCATCAAATTTCATATCTACATCTGAAGTATAACATAGGCAATAAAAATGTTACCTCCTGAGTAGTACAGAAGAAGGAAGCTAAGCAAATCACTAGAGCAGCTTCAAGGAAAGACTGACATACTGAAATCTTAGGCACTATCAATTATTTACAGGGAGAAAATCATAGTCTAAGTGTTTCTTGAAGCATCTTTTAGGATGAATACAAGTCTTTTTCCAGTCCTCTCTTGTCAATCTTCCTATTGTAGATCTTCCTTTGTTCTTAAAGAGGAACAATGACATCATGAGAGTGATGGTTTGATTTGCTTGTGAATTGAATTTGAGTGAGGAAGAGATGCACAAAGTTATTAGGCTTAAGCTCTATAATCAAAGTCCATTTTTAGAATTGAAAGGACCCCAGAAATCCTTAGAGACAAAAACTTAGAACTGTTTTCAAAGTCCATTTTTTATCATTTACTCTCTTTGTCACCTAGGACAAGTCACTACAACTGTTTGGGTCTCAGTTTCCCCATCTGTAAAATGAGGTTGGGCTAGATGACTTATTTTAAATTCATTTTTTCCCTTTCACTATTTCCACTTTTAAAAAAGAAAAAAAAAGAAAATCCCTATAGGAAATATGTATAGTCAAGCAAATCAAATTCCTGAATTGGTCATGCCCAAAAAGATATGTCTCAATTCAATTCCTGGAATCCATCCTCTCTCTTCCAGGAAATGGACAGTATGTATAATCATAGTCCAACCTCAAACCTGTCATTGAAATCCCCATTCTAACCTATATTAATCATGCTTACTTATGTTTCAAACAATAGATTTTTATGGTATTTCAATTCTCCTATTTTACAGATCATGAAATTACGAATAAGAAAAGGAAGAGATTTATTTAAGGTCACATAGTCATTAAATATCTGCTAAAGGATACAATAAGCCTTCATCTTCTGATCCGAGATCCAATCTTCTTTCCTCTCTCAGACTGTCATTAATTATCTTTTAGCACAGCTAAATTTGCTACATTTTCTTCTTGGACCCTTAGCTTTATTAAATTTTCTAAATTGATCTTCCTTTAGTCATAATCATATTAGGGTTATATCCTCTCTTAATTCTGTTAGAGGACTCAATTAGCCAACAATTTGTGATACTTACCAACTCACCAGTGAGCCAATCTGTTCAGATGAATAGGAGGTTTGTGACTAGCTTAAGTTCTCCAGCTAAGAAGAGTGCTAAACTGCTGAAGATTTCTGAAAAATCCTGCTTGCACAGATGGATGAATCTAATTTTCAAACCTCTAAGGACTAAAGGAATTTGAATTACTCACTTTAAAGAAGATAAGGGTAACAAAATTTACTACAAAAAATAACAGTAAAGGTCAAAGTTTGAAATAAAAGTGATGCCATATCAAATCATTTTTCAGAAAGAAATTTTTTTTTAAAACATCAGCATGTTAGTTTAAATCAATCAATCAAACTTTTATTCTTATTTGTAGCATTATTTATTTATTTTATTTTGAACTTAAGAAGTTTCCATAACATAGATTAGGGGGAGAAAAAGATGATTGTACACGAAACTGAAAATCTATTGTGTACAATTTGTGATTCCTTTTAAACATTATCATGTAACTTTCTATTTTGTTTCCTCCCCACCCCATGACCCCATAGAGATGGCTATTCTTAGGTAATAGTTTTTTTTTTAAATCATGGGCTACATGCATGACTTTTTGCTAGGTCCTAAGGATAGAAAGACAAAAGTAAATGTCTCTGACAACAAGGGAACTATTTTCTAATGGGGGAGACAACATGTACCTTTACAGGTTCATATAAAATACATATATAGACATATTTGAATATATCAAACAGAGGTAATTATGGAGGGGATGGAACCAACACCTCTTCAATCCAATGACATTGGTCCTTTGGACATTCAACAAATAAGTCACTCCATCTCTTAGCTCTGAGGATTTCTTTGGTTCTCCATTCCAAAAATGTTTTCCCCTCCTATTTTCCAACTACTCATCCTCCTGGCTTCCTTTAGATTCTGATTGAAATCCTACCTTCTACAGGTTATGTTCTCCAGACCCTCCTAATTCCAGTGTCTTTCCTCTGATAATTATTTCCTATGTTTTGTATTTATATATAAATATATTTATATATACATATATAAATATAGATATATAGACCATGAAGTGCTATGCCAATGGAAGTTATATGGAACTAGAACTGTGCCTTATTTATCTTGTTCTTTTAGTTTATATTTAGCTTGTTAATTGATTTTAAATCACTGCAAAAACATAGAACAGTGTCCTGCACAGAACAGGTAACTGGTGAACATAGAATGTTGAATATGAAGGAGGGGAATTGTGGAAATTCTCAGAAAATTGAGTAGGCTCCAAAACCATGAATTGAGAGTGAGACTTTAGAAGCTCTTGACTGGAAGCCTTAGAATCAAGTGAATTATAAGAATCTGGGTTAAGAGAAGTGTGGTTTTGGCTGAAATTCAGGGATAGGATTAAGGGAGCTTCCAACATTTTCAAGAAGGAAGGAACCAACTATGTACAACATAGCTCTAGACAGCCAGCATCTGGGCCTTTAAATGAAAAGTATTGAAAAGTACAGTCAATAAGTATTTAATACAAGCTGAACAGAATATTGAAAATACTTACAGACAAATGCCCTACTTGATGCCAAGAAGATTATGTGTCAGGTGGTAATAAAGCCAGTAGTATAGCAGCATAAGTCACCTTGAAAGCAGATTGAATATAATCAATGATTAATGATGACTTTATGGTCCCTTTCATAACTAGAGCTAAATCATGTCAAATTAGATCATAAATTTGGAGACTATCCATAATCAGTACATGTAAAAGTAAGTTTGACAAAGAAAAAATCAATTTTGTAATCTGCCAGTAGATCCAGACATTGAATTCCTCCATTTTGTCAACAGAATTACAAATTTCCAACTAGCCCATTTACATATATTGGACTCTGCTCAGTTGTGTTTGAGGACTTTCAAAGATCATAGAGCTCCATTGTTATCTTTTATCAAATTTGCTACAAAAATAACAGTAAAGGTCAAAGTTTGAAATGAAAGTAAAAAGGAAATGTAATGAGTATCACTTCACTTCAATTAATGGGGAAGTGGAATGATGCAAAAGAGGGACAAAATATCCATTTAAAGTCAGGGAGTTGTTTTTAAGCTCTGTTGGAAATATCCTCAATGACAGCTAGTAGGAGAGTAGCACACTGGATAAAGGGTTGGACATGGAGTCAGGGAGACTTGAGACCAAAAAGACTCACTAGCTGGATGAAAGTGGAAAAATCATTGAACCTCTGCCTCATTTTCCTCAACCTTAAAATAAAGATCATAATAATATATATATATATATGTATATATATATATATATACATATATATATATATATATATGTATATATATATATATATACATATATATATATATATATATATATCCTGTAGGGTTGTCGTAATTCTCAAAATCAGATAATATTTGTAAAGTACTTAGCAGAGCTCTTGGCCCATAGTAAACCCTATATAAATGCTTTCCCCTTCCCTTTTCTCTTTTCCTTTCCCCATCCTCTCCCTCTCTGGCCACCAGTGTTCACCTGACCTCTAAACTATTCTTTTCTTCTTTAGTATGTTTACATTTATTTTGTCCCTTTCTTTTTTTCCCCAATTATATGCAAAAGATAGTTTTCAACATTCATTCTTTCATAAGCTTTTGAGTTCCCCAGTTTTCTACCACTCTATCTTCTTTCCTCCCTCCCCATGGAAGGGAACAAACTGATACAGATTGTACATGTAAAATCATATTTAACATATTTCCCTATTATGCATGCTATAAAGAAAAATTAGACCTAAGGGGGGGGATTATGAGAGAGAAGGAAATTTAAAAATGTGAACATAGTTAACTCTGCATTCAGACTCCATGGCTTTTTCTCTAGATGTGGATGGCATTTCCCATAAAAAGTCTTTCAGGATTGTTCTTGATCACTCAACCACTGAGAGGAACTGCATCCATCAAAGGTTCTCATCTCACTATGTTGCTGTTTATGTGCACATTGTTCTCCTGGTTCTAATCACTTTACTCAGAATTAGTTCATATAATCTTTCCAGACTTTTCCAAAGTCTATCTGATCATTATTTCTTAGAGAAAATAATAACTGTGAAAATCACCAGCATTTCTGCATTCCTTCTAATCTTCGTTTTGTTGACTTTGTTTGTACAAAAATGTTTTCTTTCTTTCCATCCTATCTTTCTTCTATTTGTACTTTTCTTGCTCTCTTATGCATATCCCAGTTCTGCCTTTAACTGCTGGCTGCCAAACATTGTCCTTTCTCCTGTTTCTTCCTACTTCCCTGTAGGGTAGGATAAATTTCTAAACCCAACTGGGAATTTATATTATACCCTCCTTGAGTAAAATCTGTTAAAAGTAAGGTTTTCTCTCCCATCCAAGTATTAACCAGATCCAAACTTGGTTAAAAATTTAAAAAAAAGAATAAGGTTTTCTCAGTGTTTATACTCTCCTTACTTTCCCTCTACCATAATAGATCATTTGAGCCTCTTTATGTGGTACTAATTATCCTCTAATGACTATACTTTCTTCTCCCAGTATAATCCTTTTTTTCCATGTCTTTACTGTTTTATACCTGTCTTGTAGTCCCACTCTCTCCCAAAGTAAACTGATTTTGACTGTCTTGATAGTGTACAATTCTCAACAGTCAGAAATTTCATCACTTAATCAATTTATACCAATACATTCTTTTCAAGTATATTTCCTTCAACTATCCTCAAAGAAATATAACCTTAATGCGCTAAAGTACCATAACATCGTAATCAATTAATACCATACCTTCTGTCTATGTATACTCCTTTCAACTGTCCTAAGAGAAATACAGTTCTCAAGAGTTGTAGGTACTGTCTTTCTAATTAGTCTTATTGACTGACTTTTTCCCCCTTAATCTTATTGATTAAGGAATCAATATTATTGATCAACAATTTTTTGTCTGTTTACCTTTTTATGTAATTTTTGTTCAGTTCTAGTCTTTTTATGAAGTAAAATTGAAAGTCTTTTTATTTCATTGAAAATTCATCTTTTCTCCTGAAAGAATACGATGAATTTTGCAGAATAGTGGATTATTGGATATATATATATATAATTTAAGGTCTTTGCCCTCTAGAGTATCATATTTCAGGCCCTCTGATCCTTTAATCTTGAACCTGCCAAGTCCTGTGTATTTATTGACTCTCTCTAGTATTTAAATAGCTCTTTTGATAGTTGCAGAATTTTCCCCTTCAGCTGAGAATTCTGAAATGTGGATGGTCTTCCTTGGGGTTTTTATTTGGGGATTTCTTTCTGGGACTAATTGATGTATTCTTTCAAGGATTATTTTATTTTATTATTCTAGGAAATCAGTAAACCTTTTCCAGGAAATTTTCTGCATGATATTGTCCAGGTTCTTTTTTTGATAGTGGCTTTCAGGTAGACCAATAATTTATAATTTATTCCTCCTATTTAACACCTTGGTTCTTTTTCCTAAAAGGTACTTAACATCTATTTTTTCCCCCCACCTTTTGGTTTTATTTGATTGAATCCAGGTGTTTCTTAGAGTCATTCATGTCCATTTGTCCAATTCTGATTTTTTAGGGTTTTATTTCTTTCTATTAGCTTTTGTTTTTCCTTTTTCAGTTAGTCAATTTTACTTTTTGATAAATTATATTTCTTTTCCAGTTGACCATTCTTATTTATATAGAAGCTGCTTTCTTTTTCCACTTGTATAATTTTACTTTTAAGGTTTTCTCCAGTCAATTTTTCATAATTTCTGCATGTCTCTCATTTCTTTTCTTCATTTTCCCACTTCCTCTCTTTTGTGGATTTTAAAATACTATTTGAGCTCTTCTAAGAGTTTGAGATCAATTAGAGATCAATTAGGGTTTGAGATCAATTTGAAAACCCCTTTGAGGCTTCACTTGTAGACTTTTTGCCACAGTTTTCTTTCTTCTTCTGAGATGGCAGTATTAGCATCCCTGTCAGAAAAGTAGCCATTAGGGTTCATGCTTTTATTCTTGTTTGTTTTTCCCCCTCCTTTTGAAAGTTGAGTTTATTTCCTGGGGCAAAAAGGCCACAGTCCCAAGCCTTTTGTGCTGGGGGGTGGGTGGTGTCTGCTTCCTCCTCCATTACCACTTGCCTATATAGTCTTTCTGATACTAGCTTTTAATTTGTTCCCTGAATTAGGGGAATCAAAATCAGTCCAACCTGTTGCATCAACATTCCTGCAGCTCAAACTTTGTCTTCTAAGCTACAGTTGGGACCCTCTCTGCTTATCTGCTGAACCCTTGGCTTTCTGAATGCAGACCGAGGCTGAGAGACTCTGGCTATCTTTCCAGCTCTCCCACCTATGCTATATTATACTTCCCTTTTACCCATATGATACAAACCTTTGCTAAAGTTCTTCCATGTTATCTTGAGAACTTGTTTCACTGTTTTTTTTTTTTTTTGTGAGTTCTGTCACTTTAGAGTCTCTTTAGACACTTCATTTAAAATTATTTCTGGAAAATTTCCTAGTTTCCTAGCTTCATGCTGCCATCTTGGCTCCACCCCTAGAAATCCTCTCTGAGTTATTCTTATGTATTCTTGGCTCAAGTATAAATCTTTTTTTTCTCTTTATGTTATCCAAACAATGTTTGGATTTTCTTTAATGCTTTTATTTGGAAACCAAAAGGAAGAAAGTGAAATGTAAAAAACCTACAGATAATATAATTAGTCAATTATGGAGAACATAGATATTTTTTCTATCATACCTCTGGAATAATAGATAAAATCAGATGTTATTATAGTGGATAAAATGCTCAACTTATATACCAGAGGGCCTGATTCAAATCCTACATTTTGCAATAGTTGTATACTATAGAAATGTCCCTTAATCTTTCTGAAAGAATGAAAACTCTCTAATGCAATTAATTTAGAATCAGATGTGATAACTAGAATTATAGATCCCGGTATTGATGTAGCCTTTATCTAACTGTATAGTTGGCACATTTCCCCAGGGCTAACTAATCTCAATTCTCATCCTCAATGAATTAGCATCTAGGCTAGTCCTTTCCATATGACTAGTTATTGTCCTTGGTCAGCATCTCAGTTCTTTTTTGTGTTTTGCTTCTAAGCTGGTGTTCCTTTGAGGTTCATTTGTTTTTAGTAGGAGTTTGAAAACTTTTTTACTTTGCCTGTCATAAACTTCTTTGACATTCTAGTAAAACCTATGGACTCAGAATAATGTTCTAAAATTCATAAAATAAAATATATAGAATTAAATAGGAAGCTAATTTCATATATATTATATATAATATGCATTTTAAACAATACATATATTCATCCATCCACACACACACACACACACATACATATATATATGTATGTGTATGTGTATGTGAACATATAATCCAAATATCTAGCTGTATCTCTTGATATCTATCCCAGTTTAAAAATCCCTGCCACATTGTTTTATTCTTTCTCCTCTGGTCATAGCAGATCCCAAGTAGTAGATATACCAAGAAACAAAAGATAACAACTGCAAATTTACTTTGCCTTACTACAGTCCTGACCTTGATAAATGGTATCTCATAATCTACTATCTTGCCATTGTTCCCATGACAAGACACAAAATAATCAGTATCTGGCAAATATGTGCTACATTCTTGCCTTCTGTGAAACATGCCTTATACTTTTTTCAAATTGTAATAGGAATTTATGTTATAAACCTTTTTCACTTTACTCACCAGGATGGGAAAGACTGAATGGTAGGTTTGAGGAGGTACACCTTTTAGGTAGTACTTGACCAACATACTGGTAACATTACACAACTCATTATATACTAAATGGTTTAGAAGTTATTGATTAAAACTGAAAGTTTCTCACTCTTACTACTCTCCTCCATAACCATAAGATGCCTGAACAAAAAATCCTTTTAGAAAATAAATTCTTAATTTGGGGCATATAATCTTTCAAAGGGACTCTAGACTAACATGTATGCAATAGGGCATTAAGAAAAACTGACTATGTCTACATGGAAGGTATCTAGAAAATATTACTTCTATAGCACCATCATTTTCACCTGTATACATCACTGAAAAATGCTGCCATTTTTAAGAATGAATTTTTGTTTCAGAGAGAATATTATAGTTATTGAAAGTCTTGCACAATTGCCTAAATTTAATCCAGTTCTCTTCCTTTTGCCTTTTCTTTCCAGGATCCAGGTCACAGTCTTTCTGCAATAACTGTTCAATGTCTGCCCTAGTTACTGAAGAATCAAATCCATGACTGTTCATCTAACTTAATATCTGGAAACAGGAATTTTTTTTATTCTCATGTATGTTTGCACACATGTGTATGTGCTTAGTGAGGTCGATCGTTTTGGAAGAATTGCAGGTGTAATTTAGAAGGTTCAGTGAAATAAGAATAATCTATGAATAAATAAGCAAATAAATGGCAGCATAAATAGTGGCATCTGAATGAAGGATTTCACCATATATGGGGTACTCTCACTTTCATTTGGACTCTTCCATTACCTTTGGGTGAGCAATCATCTCCCTTCTGCATTTTTTATTTGACAATAATCAAAAAGTTATTAAAATTATTCAAGGAATCTTATATGGTTTTAGCATATGCATATGACAAATCTTGTTGCTGGAGAATCTTAAAGGTAGCTTTTGTTTACTGAATTTTTATATAATTAATAAACAAGAAAAATGGGATTTTTATTCTTTGCAGTTTTTCAGTCAATTGTGAAATTGTAAATATTTGATCTGCTATAGAAAACAATTTACATAATCCTTTGTTTTCCCTGTAAATGTTTGCATCAAAGCCCTCTATAAAAATGTAGATTATTTTCATATTTTGTAAAGATCAGAAGACATTTCCATTGATAGCTTTTAATATGTTCTCAGTCACCTTTTAAATGGTAGCAGATTCATTTTTCACTTTTAAAATAGATATTAAAAAGTGAAAGTAGAGTTTGTGTTTTTTGCTTTTTTGTATAACCAACTTTTTGCACAATATAGGCACATAATAAAGTATCCAAGTAATAAAGTATCTTTTAGATGTCTCAGTAATCTATTCCTCAGTGTCTTTTGAATTTTGTCACCTCTAGCCTGAACCTCCTCATATGCATTTATTCTGACTCAGTTATCATCACTATCTTTGTTTGCTTCATGCAAATATTGGGGAATGATATATTACATTATAAGATTTGTAGCCACACTGTTATTGACGGAGATACAATTTAGATATAAATATTGATAGTTCTTATTCCATTTTTCATTTGTTTATTATCCTAGTTGCAGCTTTAGCTTCAACTTCTCAGTTTGACCTAACTTAAATGGGTCTCTAATCCTGCTTCCTATAAACTTGTTCTTGCCTTTATCATTCCTTTCTGTATTATGAGGAAAAAGTGATCATAATTGATTATCTTTCTTTGTATGATTTTATTATTCTTTTATCATTTTTCAGTTATGTCCAACTTTTCCAGACCCCATTTAGGATTTTGTTGGCAAAGATACTGGAGTGGTTTCATTTCATTCTGCAGTTCATTTTACAGACAATGAAACAGAGGTAAACATGATTAAATTGCTTGCTTGTGGTTATATGACTCCTATAATTTCATGAACTATTTTATAGTCTAAACCATCATTTCTCTTGGTTGCCAATTTTTGATTTTGAAAAGGTGATCAAGTATTTATTCATAAATGCAGTTTCTAAGCTCTTTCGGACTTCCTTGTTGTGGTAATTGATTTATATGATTTAAACTTTTTAAGAAAGGAGATATATTACCACATCAATCTATGTTCTGTTACTCATTTATCATTTTCCAGCAACAATTGCTTAAGTAAATAAACCAAGGCTGAAGCTGAGTATTTTTTTGCATGCCATAGAGCTTGATTTTTAGCTTTTCTTTTAAAAGAAAAACATTTTATGTGTTTTATTTATTTTTAATACTCCTATCAATTTCTAATGTTCTTCCCTCAGGGGTATGCTGTTAAATCTTTAAGAAGAATTGGATCTCTGGAAAAATATAAATTCGTGATGCATAACTCACTTTTAAGATTAATCTACTTTATTCACATTTTCTCCATTATATTCTTAAGTCTAGATTGTCAACAAAACAATGAATCAAGTCCAGATTTGTAGCCTTTGCATATTTCAGAGGTGGAAAGACTCCTAAAGAAAATGTAACAATTGGTTTCTCTGAGATAATTTGATCTGGCTCCAGTGTACCCTTAATCTGCTACTGCCCATAACAAAGAAATATAGTCAAGAAAATGTTTGTTGCAATTTAGCGTTAATTATCTTTGTTCCAGCAAATCAGTGGTCTTTTAGGAGGCAAGTGATTCAAAAAAACTACCTCCTGGTAAATAGTGATTTATTGTATGTTAAGATATAATTAATTTCATTTTTGTGAAGTTATTAGATACCATATCCAGTACCCCTCTACATATTTCTAGAGAAAGTATTTATGATAGGTTTGAATATCGTTTAGTGTATATTTCCTTATCCTCATTTATTTCTGAACATTGAGTCATATTTCTTAAACTTTTTTTGCACATCTTTGCATTTGGTTATGAAATATTCAATAATATTCTGATTGAAATGAAAGTGTCTTATCAAGGACTCTGGAGAACTCTTCCGCATCTTTTTTAAAATATATATATATATATATATATATATATATATATATATATATATATATATTGGTGTATAAGCTGTAATTATCTTCATATTGAACTTATAGTAAATACTCATTAAGAGCACTTCCATATATCATGAATATTTTGTTGACTTTGTGCACATAATAAGGCAAACTACCAGTTCTATTTATTCTCCAAGGGGCAATTGTGAGTCATACAACCACTTAGCAGAAACTTCTTTTTTGTAGTTAGAGAATTTTTTAAAGGTTTTTGCATGGCAATGGGGTTAAGGTCACACAGGTAGGTAATAATTAAGTGTCTGAGGTCGGATCTGAACTCAGGTACTCCTGACTCCAGGGCCAGTGCTCTATCCACTGTGCCACCTAGCAGCCCCCAGAATTTTTTTAGAGTCAGAATGTCAATATTGATGTAGTTCAATACCTCTGATGGTATAACAATTTTGTCATTACGCAAGTATTTTACCTTTGGAGTAAATATAGTTGATAATCTTTATTTTAGAAGGTCTAAAAACTCTGGGCTTCTCTTTTTTTGCCCTTTTTTACTACTCTACTATTATTATTGTAACAACAGAACTCAGTCATACAAAATTCAGGGCTATTTTGTATTATTGCTTTTATGTTTTGCCATTGTGTAAGACTTCATGACCTAGGAGTAAACCCACTGGCCATGAAACTCTCTATACTCATAATGGTTTTCAGAAAGCAGAAAATAAAGAATATCACAATAATCATATTTGAATTACTTTTAGAATATTTCTCCATTAATGGAGTCTTCAAGAACCCAAGATAACTTCTTTGTGAAATTAGACAATCCAAATTGGGTAAATAAAACTCATCATACTAAAATTTAACTTCCCTTCCCTAATAAAGCTCACCTCTACCTTGCACCCCATCGCTAGTCGAAAGGAATGAGGTTACCCAGGAAGAGGGGTACTGAGGAAGCATGAGTTTCAAATTTAACTTGATCTTGTAGCTTTCTGATATTCCCAAGAATATATTAAAGATAGATGGAGAAGGAAGCCTCTTCAAATGAAAAATCGAGGAGGAGCTCTCCATGATCCACATCCTCTACTCTCTCTAATCAGAGGAAAATGGTAAGTAATAATTTTAACTTTTTAAATATATAGTATCTTTGTGGTAGCAATTAGGGTACATAGAGCAACTATACATAGATGCTCTCAGAAAGAGAATCATGTTAAATAGTCTAATTAGGGAAACTATGCAACATCATTTATGAGCATGTTCTATAGAGTGTATTTCATTGCCCCGGACTCTTGGAGGCATTTTTTTCTTTTTTATCTTTTTGCAAGTCAGTGGGGTTAATTGACTTTTCCAAGGTCACACAGCTAAGTAAGTATTAAGTATCTGAGATAGGATTTGAACTCAGGTCCTCCTGACTCCAGGATTCTATATAGCACTGTGCCACCTTCTAGACATTTTGAAGCTGATACCATGAAATATGATCTATCAAACAAAAGCTATAAATATATTCAAATGAAAAAAACCTAAGACATCCTACATAATGAATCCCAGTTGATATCTGGACTAAATACATAGAAAGAGATATCCTCCTATTTTTTTCAAGTGACATGCTTTTTGCCCACCCTGGAATACCATGAATATTCCTCCATTTTATGCCCAGCACCAACTACTATACTAAATCATTTTCTCTTTCAGTAGAACCTTAAGCTTTCATTCTGTTAGTTTCAGTCACCTTAAAATGAAATATATTTCAGAAGATTACATATAATAGCTATAAACTTGAAAAGGATTTGGGTCATAGTATCAAGAGAAAAATGCTTCCCAGATGAAAACCTTTGAAGCATGATGAAAGACCTAAACATAATCACATAGCATAACCCCTCTCAACAAGAGGGGATGGATATATGTCACTCTTCTAGGTCATATCCACCCTAAAGTGATGTCTGCCTTTCCTGAGGAAGAGTAGACAGCCAACTGGGAGGGACCATTTGGCAGGGCACCAGGAAATGATTCTTTTCCTGACCTCACATATCATTCTCCTAGGATCCCACCACTTGAAATGATCATGTTTCACTTCTAAGGGTAAATATTAATCTATAGATGTTAACTAGGAAAGATAATATTCAGGTAGGACTCATGGTTGGCTATTAGCACTATGACTGCAACTAGTTTATTGGTTTAGCTCTTCTTGAAAAAGATTCTAAAGCATGGGTTACTATGTAGATAGTGCAAACTGGGGCTATATGTCCCAGCTTGCACCACAGGAAAAAATGGAGGAAAGTCTGAAAGAACAAAATGAATGGAGACAGGGACAGAAGTACAGGCAAATGGATAGAACACAAAGGAAAATTTTGCTTAGTTTACTTTTTTTTCCTTTGAAGTCAGAAGACCTAAATTTTATTCACATTTCTGTCATTAACTATGTGTCTGGCCACAGAAAAAATCTCAACTTCCCTAGTCATTATTTCTCTCCTCTGTAATATGGATGAGTCAGATTATACCTTCTATAAGTCTTTTTTAAATTTATTTTATATTATTACAATACTCTTGTTGTGAGAATAATCATACACCCCCCCCAAAAAGATGACAAACTTCAAGAACAGTGAGAGAGGAAAAAAAGTGTCCCAATTCCAATGGCTCTATTTCTGGGATGAATTTCCTTCTCCATTATAGCCCTCAGAGAAGTTGCTTCAATATTTTTCCCACAATTGCTCTCACTAGCTGTATTTTCCTCCACTCTATTCCTTCCCACTCTCATCTATACCATTCTCTCTCTCTCTCCTTTCATCCTGTCCCTGTTCAGAAATGTATCTGAATACCCTCTCGCATGATCTTCCCTCTCTTCTATCACCTATTCCCTCCTTCCCTCCCCCCATTCCCTCTTATCCCATCCCTTTCTTCTCATTTTTCTCTAGGATAAGATAGATTCCTATACCCTATTAAGTGTGTATGTTATTTCCTCTCTGAGCTGTTTCTGATGAGAATGGAGGCTCACCCATTTCCCCCTTGCCTTTCCCTGTCCCATTCCACTGTCAAAGCTTTTAATTGACTCTTATGTGAAATATCTTAGCCCCTTCTTCCTCTCCTTTCTCTTCCTCCCTTTACTTTCCTTTATCACCCATTGAATCCATCTTTACTATATTATACCATTATATTCAGCTCTTTCCTGTGCCTTGTCTATATATGCTCCTTCTAACTGTTCTTATAAGTGAAGAGGTTCATATGAGTTATAAGTATCATCTTCCCTTGCAGGAATACAAGCAGTTCAACATCATTACGTTCCTCAAAATTATTCTTTCTTGTTCATCCCCTCTATGCTTTACCTGAGTCCTGTACTTGGAGATCAAAATTTCTATTCAGCTCAGGTTGCTTTAATAGGAAAGCTTGAAAGTCCTCGTTCATTGAAAGTCTATATTTTCCCCTGAAAGAGGATGGTTCAGTTTGCTGGGTAGTTGATTCTTGGTTGTAATTCAAGCTCTTTTACCTTTTGGTCTATCATATTCCAAGTCCTAAGAGACCTTAATGTAGATACTGCCAAATTCTGTATAATCCTGATTATAGAGCCACAGTAGTTGGATTGTTTGTTTCTCTCAACTTTTAGTATTTTTCTTTGACTTAGGAGCTTTGCAGTTTGGCTATAATATTCCTGGAAGGTTTTCTTTGGTATCCTTTTCAGGAAGTGATCAGTGGATTCCCTCAATTTCTATTTTACCCTCTGCTTCTAGAATCTCAGGGTAATTTTGCTGCATTACTTCTTGAAAAATTAAGTCTAGGCTCTTTTCCTGGTTGTGATGTTCAGGCATTCCAATAATTTTTAAATTATCTCTTCTGCATCTGTTTGCAAAGTCAGGTATTTTTCCAATGACATATTTCACATTTTATTCTAATTTTTTTTGTTGTAGTTTTATTTCTTCCTAAGTTCTTGCAAAGTCATTGGGCTTCCTTTAGTTCCAGTCTGCATTTGAAGTAGTTATTTTCTTCAGAGAGCTTTCTTATCTCCTTTTCCAGCTGGCCAATTCTGCTTTTTAAGGCATTCTTCTCCTCATTTGCCTTTTGTGTTGCTTTTTACTTTTTGGACTAAACTGGTTTTTAATATGTTATGTTTTTCAATATTTTCTTCTATTTCTTTTACCAAGTTGCTGAGTTGATTTTCATGATTTATCTGCATTGCTCTCATTTCTCCTTCCTATTTTTTCCTCTACCTCCTTTATTTTCTTTTCAAAGTTTTTTTTAGCTCATCCATAGCCTAAGGCCATTTTCTATTTCTCTTAGAGGTTTTTGGATAGAGAAGCTTTGATTTTGTCATCATCTGAGTATGTATTTTGGTTTTTCTTGGGAGGAAAGTAATTTCCTACGGTCAGATTCTTCTTTTTTTCCATTTTTTGCTCATTTCCTCAGCCTATGACTGATTTATTGCACTTCCAAGGCTTTGGATTCTTTTGGGGGGACAACCCACTGGGACCTTAATTCCTCCAAGGTATTATGAGAGGCTCTGACTGCTCTCTTGCCTGCTTTCAGGCCTTTCCCTCTTTCCTGGAGCTACTCAGCTATGGTGGTGTTGTGGGGGCCCACATTGCAACCTGCATCTGACTGTGGCAAACAGCTGCCCTGCCCCAGGGAGAGTGGAGAGACCTCTGCAGTGTCCTCCACCCCCTTATCATGTATGGGCTGAGAGCTCTACACATTCTGGGTAGCTCTGCAGACTCAAGCTGCAGGTTCTCACTACAGAGCTGCTCTGAGGCTGGTGCTCCACTCCACAGGCACTCTGGTGTGACAGATTCTCTCACCACCCCTTCCAACTGTCCCTGAGGATCCTTGGGCCAAGAGGTCTAGAAACCCTTCCCTCTCCCATGGACCCAGGTGCCTGGCCTGGCTGTGCTGCACTGCAGGTGTGATTGCACTGTGACTTTTTCCAACCCCCAGTCTCAGTGGAACTTCTGAATTGTCTTGGATTGGGAAATTGTATCACTCAGTCTTTCTGTGAGTTCATCCCCTCTAAATTTTGATTAGAGTCATAATTTGACAGCTTTTGGAGTTTTGGGGGGGAATGAGTTTCCAGGAATTCCTGCCTTCATGCTGCCATCTTGGCCCTTCCCCTCTGCTTAATTTACTTTTGTCTCCAATCACCTCTATCTTACAAACTATAAAATATTTACAAGATTTTTCTTTACAAAGGGAAGTGGGTACCATTCTAGTAACAATAGTAGCTGACATGTAATATTTTAAAACATGCATCATATTTAATCCTGGCAATTACTCCAAATATTATGCTATCTATTTTTAGAGATCAGGAAAAAGAAAGAGTCTCAGGTTCAGAGTTATGAAATGACTTGTTCATTTTCATATAGTTAATGAGTGTCAGAGACAGGTTGATAATCTCTTGGTTCCAAGTATAGCCTTCTTTCTCTTTCATTATATGGTCTTATATTGCATAAATGTTACAGGCCCAATCTTCATAGGATTTCAGAGCAGTAAATAATAATTTTTATTTTTGAAATTCAAAAAAACTTAAAAATTATCTTGGAACTTTAGTGAACTGCAAATTCAATATAAGCTAGAAGTGTGGTGGTGATGGGGTAGGCAGAAAAGTTCATTTGAAATTGTTCTTCAAAGATAAAGAAAACCTTGCTTCTAAGCAAAGGGAAGTGTTAATTCCTCTGCCCTCTCTTCTAGTCTGAAATCATCTGGAATAAAATGGAGAATGTTTAGAAGATGGAAACCAAAATGGTGAAGATCCTTGAGATTATTTCATATGAGCATCAGTTAAAGGAAATAGAAATAGAGCAGTTTTGTGCATGACAAAAAAAGATATAGAGAGGATGGAATAGTTGTGTTTTAAAAACTGGAAGAGATGTAACATTTAAGAGGGATTAGTCCTGTACTTTTTGGCCTTAGAGGACAAAACTAGAAGCAATAGACGGAAGTTGCCAAGAAGTGAATATAAGAATGACATAAGAAAAGACACAGATATACAAACATACAATCCTCATTACCATTAGACATGTCTTTCCCCCTAATTGGGGGGGGGGAGCTGATGTCTTTAAAAAAAATCTATGAGGTCACTCTTTCAAGTAAGAGGTAATTTCTTTCTTTTTCCAACTGATAAATGGTCAAAGGATATGAATAAACAGTTTTCAAATAAAGAAATTAAAGCTATATATAATCATATGAAAAAATGCTCCAAATCATTATTGAATAGAGAAATACAAATTAAAGCAACTCAGGTATCACCTCACACCTATCAGATTGGCCAAGATGACGAAAAAGAGAAAATGATCAATGTTGGAGGGTTTGTGGGAGGACTGCAACATTGATGCTTTGCTGGTGGAGTTGTGAAATGATCCAGCCATTCTAAAGAGAAATATGGAACTATGCCCAAAGAGCAATAAAAATGTTAATTCCCTTTGACCCAGCAATTCCAATTTTAGGTCTATATCCAGAAGAAAGCATAGAAAAATAACAGAAGTCCCTCATGCTCCAAAATATTCATAGAAGCTCTTTTTTGTAGTGACAAAGAATTGGAAATTGAGGGAATGCCCTTCAATTGGGGAATGGCTAAACATATTACAGTACATGAATATTATGGAATATAATTATTCTATAAGAAACCATAAATGGTTGGACTTTAGAGAATCATGGAATGAGTTAGAGGATCTGATGCTGAGCAAAGGGAGTAGAACCAAGAGAACAATGCACACATTAACAATATCATAAGATGATCAATCTTGAAGGAAGCAGTTCTTCTCAGCAGTTCAGAGAGAGCTAGTACAATCATATAGAATGGCTATGGACAATGTTATCTCCATCTAGGGGAAGAAAAACAAAACAAAAACAAAACAACCCTTCAAAATCTGATGAACACTTTATATAAATTGTTTTTAATCTATCTTTTCCCCTTAATCCTAATTCCTCGTACCAAAAATGACTTATCTGTACACATGTTTATCAAAAACATGTGTATAAAATGCTAACCTGACTTCTGCTGAGCGAAGGGGAATGGGAAGGAAAGTTGAAGGAAATTTTGTTAAAAATATACATGTGTATATGAATGAAAAAACAAATAAATAAAATAGGTGATTTCTTTTAGGGGTAGTTTTTGGACTCTATGGCTGCTGAGGTTCCTTCTACCTCTTTAAGTCTATGATTTTATTATATATTTTGAACTTTTCATTATTCTGATGAGGAAACTGAAACCTAGAGAAATTTGGATCTAGGTCATATGGCTAATAAATCTTGATTGTTTCTCACTGGTGAAGTTAGGACTTAATCCAGGGCTCTTAGTGTGTGATTTTAATGCCTTTCCAATCATGAACTTTGGTTTGGAGGCAAATGAATCTATCCCAAGTTTTCAGGTACTGCATCCCAAACTTATTATTATGGCATTGAGACAATTATCCATTTTGGTGATTGCACAGGGACTGTGTGGTGGTCGAGAAAACCAGACAGGATATTTCCTTTTGGCTTTTTCCAGATGCAAATGGTCTGATGAAAACTTTCTGAAGGCAAGTTAAAGACTCCTCAGGGAAATCAATGGCAATGAAGTTATAAAGGATTTAATGAGCTTCATTGAGTAGGTAGGTGGTAGGCTTGTTTTGACTGCTGCCTAAATTAAACAGAAAACACTTTCTCTGCGTTTGGTTTCTTCAACATTTCCTGTACCTTTTCATCATTGCAGCATAGATGTCAACTATAAATCAAAGGGCAGAGGTCTTAGACTATAATAACTCAAAGAGACCTTAGAGATGAAGAACATTTTTTAATCCCCAGCTATCTTCAAAATCTCATGCTATATATTGGGTTTATAAAAAATGTTTAAGTGACATGATTTTTGTCCATGAAGGAAACAGAATAGAGTAGATATACAAATCAAGGTTATGCAAGATAGTAATTGCAGAGCACAACAAATATAACAAATATTCTAGGAAAATTTGAGGGAAAAAGTCAATACTTTCCACTGGTAAACTTGGCACCAGCACTAAGACTAGGAGGAAATTAAGATATTTGCAAAAAAATGGAGTAAAATATGGAGTATATTTCATGTATAGAGGATAGTTTGTGCACAACTACTTAAGACAATTAAATTTTGTGACCCTAGGCAAGTCACTTACCTTTTCTTTGACACTCAGTTTTCTCATCTCTAAAATGGGGGTAAAATAGTACCTGTGGCTCAGGATTGTTGGGAGGTTCAGATAAGGTAACATAGGCAAATCATTTTAGAAATATTACAACCCAAGGTAAATGCTATCTAGAGAAGAAAGGTGATTGCCAAGAAGCTGTATGGATTTCAGCTTCATTAATAGTGCATTTCTTTTCATTTCTGAAAATAGTAGCATGGTTTTCTTCTTTTTAAAATCAAACCAACCAATTATTAGCATTCATAAAGGCAGTTGCTCATCTTTAATTTTACTATTCTTTCTTTGATTTGAAGGGTTTCCTCTTTTGATATTTAATTGAGGATTTAAAAATGTTCTTTTTCTAATTTTTTTAGTCACATACCTAGTTTATTGATCTGCTCTTTCTTATTGAAATTTGCAACAAGAATCAATATCATTTTCATTTTCAAGGGAGTCATATGAATCAGGGGAGTTATATATGCTCTTTATCTGGATTTTAGAAAAAAATACATACTCTAGCATCCTACTGAAAGACATGGATTAAATGATGGCAGAATTAAAAGAATTTGAAGCCCTTTGGTCAGAATAAAAAATATAATAATTCATAATTTTATGTACACTTTGAAGGAGGTCTCTATTGGAATGGCACAAAGTTTTATCCTTAGCCCCATAAAATTTAACATTTTTATCAATTGCTTAAAAATACGGATGACATTCTTATCAGATTTAGAGATGATAGATATGGGAAGAAATTGCTAACAAAATGGATAACAACATTGAGATCCTTAAAGATGTTGACATGCAGAAGTCAGCAATAAAACACTATAGTTTATAGTAAATGAAATGGAATATCATTTTTCTGAAAAAATTCTGAAGGGATCAGTTTCAAAGAAACCCAATATTAAGAACTCTGCTCAAGTTGGTAATTAACAATATTTCTAGAGGTCTGATGAAGAAACAAAAAGCCTAATGCCTATTAGAGAGGTGTTAGATTCATAGTACAGAATGAAACATTTTTAATATTTGCCTTACAAAGGGATTTGTTTTCCTTAATTGTTCATAGTTTTTACACAGTTTTGTTTTTCTTCCTTTTGCATTGGCATTTTGCATTTTTCATTGGCAAAAAAGGAAGTTGGGTTAGATATTTTTTTCAATATATATATAGTATTGATAAACTGTTAGTTTTAAAATATTTGATTTATTTGTTTTTCCAACTAGTAGTTTTTAACCAATCATTATTTTTGCAAAGTTTTCAGGTTAGCATTTTTCTCCCTCTCTCCCTTACCTCTCCCCTCCCCCTGAGAGAAAGCATTGATCATGTTGTGAGAGAAGAATCAGATCCAGAGAGGGAAAAAATGACTTAATACATAAGAGACCTTATAAAAATTGAAAATAATAACTTTTGGTCTTCACTTAAACTCTATAGTTCCTTCTCTGGATATGGATGGGATTTTCTATCATAGTATTTTCTATCACTGTATTGCTAAAATGAACGAGTAAGTCATCACCTCATATTATTGTTAGTGTGTATAATAATCTTCTCATTCTGCTCATTTCACTCAATCAATTCATGCAAGTCTTTCCAGGTTTTTCCTGAAATCCCATCCCTTATGATTTTTCCCCTTTTTTCCCTTTCCCCTTTTTTCCTTTTTTTATTTTTCCAAATATATCATAAAATTTTTTGTCATTCATTTGCCTATGTATGTATACACACATATACATATATGTATAGTTCACACATACACACAAATATGTATACACACATATGTACATATATATATATATTTTTTTTTTTTGGTAGGCAATGAGGTTAAGTGACTTGCTCAAGGTCACATAGCTAGGTAATTATTAAGCGTCTGAGGCCATATTTGAACTCAGGTATTCCTGATTCCATGGTAAGTGCTCTATCCACTGCACCACCTAGCCCTTATATATATGTTTTAAGTTACAAAATTTCCTTCCACTCTCCCTTCCCACCCACCTCCCCTCAGAACTGAACAGGCAGATTAATATACAAAACATTTGTGTTAAACATGTTTGCAGATTAGTCATTTTTGGTATACGAGGAATTATAATTGAGGGAAAGAAATACATAAGACATGTTTTAAAAAATGAATTTTGAAGAAGGATTTTTTTGTTTTGTACAAAACAGTTTTTCTCTGGTTGGAGAGAACATTATCTACAAGTGGCCTATACAGTTGTCCTAGCTCTCTGAACTGCTGAGAGAAGCTGCTTCCAAGGTTGATCAGATCACAATGTTGTTGTTAATGTGTAAGATCTTCTCCTAGTTTTGCTCCCTTTATTCAGTATCAGATCCTGTAATTACATGCTTTTCTAGAGTCTGACCATTTTTATGGTCTCTTATATAACAATTGTATTTCATAATATTCATCTACCATAACTTGTTTAATCATTCCCCAACTGATGGGAATCCCCTCAATTTCAAATTCTTTGCCACTACAAAAGAGCTTCTATGAATATTTTGGAACATGGGGGACTTTTCCCATTTTTTTATAATTTCTTCTGGATATAGAATTCTAGAATCAGAATTGCTGGGTCAAAGGGTATGAACAATTTTATTGCTCTTTGAGCTTAGTTTCATATTACTTTCCAGAATGACTGGATCAGTTGAAAACTCAACCAGGGATGCATTAATGTGCCAATCCTTCCTCAACCTCTCCAACATTGATCATTTTCCTTTTTTTCCATCTTAGACAATCCGTAGGGTGTGAGGTGACACCTCATAGTTGCTTTAATTTGCATTTCAAAAAAATTAATTTGCAATTTAAATTTGTATTTAAATTCAATTTTTAATTTGCAATTCAAATAATCAACAATGATTGGGTATGTTTTTTCATATGATTATATATAGCTTTAATTTCTTCATTTGAAAACTGTCTATTCATATCTTTGATCATTTATCAACTGGGGAATGACTTGGAACCTTATTAATTCAATGCAGTTTTCTATATATTTTAGAAATGAGACCTTTATTAGGACTGCTATTTGTGAAGATTGTTTCCTCAGCTTTCTGCTTCTCTTTTAATTTTGGCAGCATTGATTTTGTTAGTGCAAAAACTTTTTAATTTAATATATTTAAAATCATTCATTTTGTAATTTATTCTAATGATTTTTACAGAACAATAGTGTTCCATCATATACATATACTACAATTTGTTTAGTCATTCCCCAATTGATGGGTGTCCTCTCAATTTCCAGTTCTTTACTACTATAAAAAGAATGACTATGAATGTTTTGGTATGTGTGGAATTTTTTACCCTTTTTCATGATCTCTTCAGCATACAGTCCCATGCCTTTCAACATAGTTCCAAATTGCTCTCCAGAAAGTTTGCATCAGTTCACAGCTCTACTACCAATGCATCAATGTCCTAGTTTCCCATATCCCCTCAAATAATGATCATTTTCCTTTCTAGTCATATTGGTCAATCTGAGAGGTGTGAAGTGTTACCTCAGAGATGTTTTAATTTGCATTTCTCTAATCAATAATGATTTAGAGCAATTTTTTCATATGACCATAGTTAGCTTTGATTTCTTTGACTGAGAATTGTCTTTCCATATCATCTGAGCATTTATCAATTAAGGAATGAGTTTTATTTTTATAAATTTAATTCAGTTCTCTATATATTTAAAAATGGGTCATATATCAGAAACACTAGTTATAAAAATTGTTTCTCAACTTACTACATTCCTTTAAATCTTAGGTGCAGTGGTTTTGTTTGAGGGGGGAAAATATTTGATGTAAGCAAAATTATCCAGTTTGTTTTTTTAATGTTCTCTATCTCTTTGATCATAAACTGTTCCCCTTTCCATAGATTTGACAGTAAACTATTCCTTGTTCTCCTAATTGGCTTATAATACTACCTTTTATGTCTAAATCCTGAACCCATGTTGCTCTTATGTTAGAATAAGGTATGAGATGTTGGTCTATTACTAGTTTCTGCCATACTATCTTTCAGTTTTCTCAGTAGTTTTTTTTTTATTTTCCAAAAAATGGACTTTTATCATGGAAGCTAGAATCTTTGCATTTATAAAACAGATTACCATGTTCATTTACTGGTGTCTATTTTGTACCTAATCTATTCCACTGATCTAGTACTTTGTTTCTTAGATTGTACCAAACAGTTTTTTTGATTGACGTTTTATAATATAATTTTAGATTTGGTATGGCTAGGTTGCATTCCTTTGCATTTTTTTCATTAATTCCCTTGATCTTTTTGATAATTTGTTCCTCCATATGAATTTAGTTATTATTTTTCTAGCTCACTAAAATATTAATTTATATAGAATTATCATTTTTATTATATTAGCTTGGCCTCCCCATGAAAATTTGACATTTGCACAATCATTTAGAGCTCATTTTATTTTTAAAATTTTTTATTAATTTACTTTTTAATTTATTTATACATTACTAAAATAGTCTTGTTGTAAGAGTAAACATAATCTCCCCTTCCCCCACAAAAATAAAGAGCCTCACAAGAAATAAAGTGAAAGAAAGAGGAAAAAAAATGTGCTTCAATCTGTGCCCCAATACCATCATACCATCAGTTCTGTCTTGTGATGAATCTGATTCTTTATCTTAAGTCCATCAGAGAAGTTACTTCCACAGTTGATGTTGCTGATTGTAATTCCTTCCATCCATTTCTCCCCACTACCAATTATTATATTTTCTCTCTCCTTTCACTCTGTCCCTCATCAAAAGTGAGCTGCAGGGAAGCTGAGTGGCACAGCAGATAGAGTACCAGTCCAGGGATCAAGAAGCCCCAAGCCAACATCCCACCCATCCCTGTGGTCCCGGACAGGCCATCCAATCCCACGAATTTGCAAAAAGTAAAAAAGAAAATGTATTGTCTAACTATCTTCTTATATGATCAACCTTCTCGATCCCCTACCTCTCCCCTACCATCCCCCCATCCCCTTTCTCCATTCCCTTCTCCTTTTTCTTTTAGATTTCTATGCCCTTTTAAGTATATCTGTTTGCGCGTGTGTATGTGTGTGTGTGTGTGTGTGTGTGTGTTGTTTCCTTTCTGAGCCATTTCCAGTGAGAATGAAGCTCCCTCATTCCCCCTTATCTCCCCCCCTTCCTTAACATTGTAAAAGCTATTTCTTGACTCTTTTACATGAAATATCTTAGTCTATTCTACCTCTCTTTTCCTTTCTCCCAGTGCATTTCCTTTTCACCCATTGACTGCAATTTAAAAATATATCAAGCCTTCAAATACTCTCCTATGTCTCAACTGTAAAAAGCTCCTTCTAACTGCTTTAATAAATGAGAAGGTTCATATGAGTATTATCTGTATCAACTTCCCATGCAGGAATACTCTGGTTTCTCTTTAGAATGTAATAAATCCTTTGCCTTTTACTGATTTTATTTTTGTGTAAAGTATTTTCTATTTGTTTTCATAAAGTTTCTGACTCTGCCATAGAAGGTAGGTTTTCAGGGGTGGCTAGGTGGTGTAGTGGATAAAGCACCAGCCTTGGAGTCAGGAGTACCTGGGTTCAAATCCGGTCACAGACACTTAATAATTACCTAGATGTGTGGCCTTGGGCAAGCCATTTAACCTCATTTGCCTTGCAAAAACCTAAAAAAAGGTAGATTTTCAAGTATTTTGTATTGTCTGAAGTTATTTTAAATATAATTTCCTCTTTCTGTCTCTTGTTGCTCTATATTGTTAATAATATATAGAAATAGTTTATGGTGAGACTTACAACTTAGCTAAACTTGCTAATTGATTGCAATAATTTTTAGATGATTGTCATTTGCAAAAAGTAAGAGTTTTGTTTTTTCATTCCCAAGTCTACTTCCTTTAATTTCTTTTCCTTTTCTTATTATTAAAACTAACATTTCTAATACAATATTAAATAATAGTGATGATGCTGGCAGCCTTGCTTCACACTTGATCTTATTGGGAATGCTTTTAGCTTATCCCTATTGCGTATGTTTGTAGATGGTTTCAGAAAGATACTGCTGATCATTTTAAGGAACAATTCATTTAATCCTATGCTCTCTAGTGTTTTTAGTAGGAATGGTTGTCAAAAGCTTTTTCAGGATATAATATTGATTATATAACATATAATAAAATGATAATCATATTTCTTTTAGTTTTTTTTATATGATCAATTATGCCTTTAGTTCTCCTAACACTGAACCCCTGGAATCCCGGTATAAATCCTTGATGCTTGATCAGAGTGTATTATCCTATTGATAATTTGCTGTAATTTCTTTGCTAATATTTTTTTTTCAAGGCAATGGGGGTAAGTGGCTTGCCCAAGGCCATACAGCTAGGTAATTATTAAGTGCCTGAGGTCATATTTGAACTCAGGTACTCCTGACTCCATGGCTTGTGCTCTATCTGCTGCACCACCTAGCCATCCCCTTTGCTAACATTTTAATTAAAATTTTTGCATTTATATTCCCTAAGGAAACTGGTCTATAATTTTCTTTCTCTGTTTTGATTCTTTCTGGTTTAGGTATCAACACCATGTTGGTGTCATAGAAGGAATTTGACAGACCTCCTTCACCTATATTTTTCAATAGTTTAGATAGAATTGGAACTAATTGTTAATTGCATGTTTAGCATTGACTTGTGAATCCATCTGACCCTGGAGATATTTTCTTAGGGAGTTGATTGATGGCTTGTTCAAATTCTTTGTCTGAGATATGGTAATTTAATGCCTTCTTCAATTTATCTAGGCAATTTATATTTTTGTAAACATTTATCCATTTCACATAGATCAAGAAATTTATTGGTATATAGTTGGGCAAAATAGTTCTGAATTATTACTTAAATTTGTTCCTCATTGTTAGTGAATTTACCTTTTTTCATTTTTGATATTAGTAATTTTGTTTTCTTCTTTTTTATTAAATTAGCCAAAAGTTTATCTGTTTTGTTGGGGTTTTTTCATAAAACCAACACTTGGTTTTATTAGTTCAATAGTTTTCTTGATTTCAGTTTTATTAATTTTCAGAATATCTAATTTGGTATTTAAATGGGGATTTTATATTTGTTTTTTCTCAACTTTTTTTAGTTGCATGCTCAGTTCATTGATCTCTTCTTTCTCAATTTTATTCATGTAAATTTTTAGAGATATAATATTTCCCCTTATGGTTGTATTGCATAAGCTTTGGTATGCTGTCTAATTTTTGCCATTGTCTTGAATGAAATCATTATTTCTCTCTATGATTTGTTGTTTGATGCACTCATTCTTTAAAATTAGGTTATTTAGTTTTCAATTAGTTTTAGGCCTTTATTGGTCCTTTATTGCATAGGATCTTTAACACATCATAATCTTGAAAAGGATACATTCATTATTCCTGCTCTTCTAGTTTAATTATGAGGTTTTTATCCCTAAAATATGGTCAATTTTTTGATTAGGTACCATGTACCACAGGGAAAAAAAGTTTATTCTTTTCTATTCCTATTCAACTTTTTTCTAGAAGCCATTCATATACAAGTTTTCTAACATTCTTTTCACCTTTTTAACTTCCTAGTAGTCTATTTTATGGTGAGATTTATCTAATTTTGACAAAAGGAGGCTGAAGACCCATACCAGAATAGTTTTACTATCTAAGTCTTCCTGTAACTCATAGTTTTCCTCTAAGAATTTGGATCTTATACTACTTGATGCCATGCACATTTAGTATTGACTAAGTATATTCCCTCTAACAGTTTCAATTCTCAAGTGTTATGACAATCTTCCTCCCAGGAGGCATGTAGCCAGTTTAGTCTCCTCCCCCCATCCCTGTCTTGAATCTCCTGTGTCTTCAGTCATGAATGCTCCTCTTTGCTCTGAATTATATGCAGGAACTTTCTCTGGATAACAGGGTCCTGCATCTAGTGCCATCAAAGGGTTTCCTCTAATCCCTTTCTGACTAGTTGTTTGACTTTCTTGCCATCTCTGAGCTGAGAACTCTTGAAGCTGCTACCACTGTTGCAGTTGCCTCCAAGACCTGCTGCTGACTCTACTGCTGCATCTACTTTGGACCAGCATCTCTACCTTTGGTGAAGAACTCTCCTTCTGACCTTCTAAATTGTCCTGTACTAGAAACATATCTCATTCTGACCTTTTCTTATCTCTGAAGCTCTAGAATTCTATTTGAAGAATTATCTTAAAGTTCTTTGGAGAATCTTGGAAGAATTTAGCTGTGCTCCTGTCTCTACTCTGACATGTTGGCTCCCACCTTCTGTATTTCTTGAAAGTTGGTTAGTAAAATGCTCAGTGCATTTGTAAGTTTGAAAAAAAAGTTTCCATGGAGTGTTGGAGTCTGAAAACAGATTCCAAGCAGTTAAATGAGTGGGTGGCAAGTAAACAATGGCATTGAATGTAGATGATGCTTTCCAGTTTAGAAAGAAAATGGCAGAAACTAGGAAAATAACTCACAATTTTCAGGGACAAGTCAAAGAATTTATTGGGAAGAGGAAGAAAATTTTAATATGCTTTAGGTAGTCAAAAAAATAAGTCATTAATTAGGGTTAAAGCTATATTTGTTTATGGCTGTGTGTCTGAGTGAGACAGAGATAGAGACAGAGACAGAAACAGAAGCAAAGAGTAGAATAAGAGAGTTAGAGAAAGAGAGGGAGAAAAACAAAAGAAATATAGGAGAGAAAGAAGAAACAGAGAGATACAGATACAGAGTTGGATGGGGAAAGAGACCTAGACACATAGAAGGGGGAGGAGAGAGAGAGAGAGAGAGAGAGAGAGAGAGAGAGGATGAATGAATGATGGAGTAAATTCTTGAGGAGATAGAAAAGATAGTAACTATGGACAAAAATAAGACAGCTAGTCAGGGTGAGGACAAACATCATCTTTCCTAAGAGACTGTAAATAAATAGAGGATGGGGATATAAAGTTATTTATAGATGTGGAATAAGGGATATAGGGGATGCCTGGCAAATATTCTATATAGTATCAGTAAAGTAGAAGAAATATTTCTAAAAGAGGGGAGGGGGTAAGAAGCTGAAAACTTTCAAAGAATAGACTTCCAAAAGTTGCTGTAAAGAGTATAAAAGTTAATAATATATAAAAAAAGAACTTTCCTTCAGGGATAAGTTAGCAACTGAATTTAGATATTATGAATTTGTAGAGAAGAACCCCCAGAGACTCTTTGACTTCCTTTAGTGATATTCAAGAGCATAAAGTAGAAATAGTGAAAGTGAATAGTGGGGAATATTTAGCATTTGAGAGTAATGGAAAATGTGGTGGGAAACCTATTCAGGAATGGAGACCAGGGTGTTACTGAAATGACTACAAGGTCAAGCTAATAAATCCTAATCTATGTGTTGCCACTGGACTCCTATGACTCTGTAGGAGAGAGTGAACCTTATGACTTTGCACAGATCTGCCTCAGGTACATCCAATTCATCCTCTGGATGTAATTAGTCCTCTTCAAGAATGAAGAAGGACCAGCAAAACACATGGCCTATTTTACATGGATATTATTCAATTTGGGTGTCATCTCAATAATCATGCTGCGGTTTGTGCCTCCAAAGATTTCTCTGGGAATATCATAGTAAAACTCATGTCTAGCATTCGACTTACAAATCATCTTCAGTCCCAATGTTAAACACTTAAATTAATATACATAAACATTTGCTAGGTTTTATTCTACCCTTTAGAAAATGACTCTCATGCCCAAAAATAGTTAATAAGTTTTGCTTCCAGAACTACCACCAAAAGAGAAATTACTCATGGATAACACACAGTCAATTTCTTTCTTCAAGTTAGCTTCATTTTTCCAGAGATCCACATTAATACTTTCAGACATATGGTAGTGTCTTTGACTGAACTCCCCCAAAAGGGAGAGGCAATTTCCCCAAGACCTTTGCAGTCTCCGTAACTCAAAGCATGTCTGGGGGGCATAATTCAACTTTACTTTTCCATATTGTGGTTACGTTCCTTATTGTCATTAGTTTCCAGGTCCTACCTGGCTCAGGCCTCTTCAAAGTGGCACAGTATCATAGCATAATCTGAAAAGTTTTCCCACCCTTCTCAAGACATGTGGCCCAAGAACTTAGCATGACCAAGCAATAGCTCCTCTGTGTCTGAGAAATCTAGTCCTGAGATTTCCTCATTTTTCCAGGAGCTCCTACATGCTTCCATCACTACCATTCTAATGATGACAATTCTTAATCCTGTCCTTCATTCACCTAGGTACTATCTGAAAGCTCCTAGCAACTAGATGTGCAGTGGATAGAGTACTGGCCTTGGAATCAGGAGGACTGAGTTCAAATCCAACCTCAGACATTTGACATTTGCTAGCTGTGTAACCCTTGGGCAAGTCACTTAACCTTGATTGCCTTGTATCCAGAGCCATCTCCAATTATCTTGATTCATATCTGGTCACTGGACCCAGTAGAAAGTAAGACTAGTGACTTAGCACAGTACCCCTCTAACTGAAATTCAATTCATGTGCTTGCCATAACATCACCAAACTGATATCAATGGGCTTCTTTGAGAATAAAGGACAAACATCATCATCTGCTGCTCCACCATTGTGTTTGCTCATACTTTTCTTTATACAGACATGATCCCTGCCTCAAGTGGAGCCAGTCCTCATCTAAAAAGCTAGAGGCTTGTGCCAGAAGACTTATGCATTTCAACCTTACAGCCTTTGTGCCAAACTTCTTTCCTTGGAGTGACTCTATTTGTTCAAGATTACATAGCTAATTAGCATTAGAGCTGGGACCAGAACCTAGATGTCCTGATTCCCAGTCCAGTGTTCTTTTCATCATAAATTGCTAATTGAAATTTTACTTTTTTTCCCTTTGCATTCTGCCTCTTTGAAATACCACCCCAGAATGCAGACAACTAAGGAAATTCCTTGTTTCTTCAAAATGTTGCTTAATAAGGGTTCATGCTGGAGGCTTTCCTAAGCAATGAAGAGTCAAATATTTCACCCATATAGATTTTACAAGAACAGTAATAATGATATTATCTGTATATTTCAAAGCATCTATGATCTTACTGGTATGGGTCAAAATCACCCTTCCATTATTATCATCAGATTCTCTTCTTGGTCCTCATATTAAGTCTCAAAAGCAGATTAATGCTGAATGCTGGGGATATCCTCTGGATTCAGTTGAAGCTCTCACTTATCCATTAGTCATCCTAATCCAGTTCTATATGATTGACCTACTTGCATTTCTAATCATAAGGCATTCTTTTTTTAAAATTTTTATTAAAGATATTATTTGAGTTGTACAGTTTTCCCCCAATCTTGCTTTCCTCCCCCCACCCCCACCCCACAGATAGCACTCTGTCTTTCTTTACTTTGTTTCCATGTTGTACCTCGATCCAAATTGGGTGTGATGAGAGAGAAATCATATCCTTAAAGAGAACAGAATTCTCAGAGGTAACCAGATCAAACCATAAGACATCTGGGTTTTTTTCTGAATTAAAGGGAATAGTCCTTGTACTTTGTTCAAACTCCACAGCTCCTATCTGGATACAGATGGTACTCTCCTTTGCAGACAACCTAAAATTGTTCCCAACTGTTGCGCTGATGGAATGAGCAAGTCCTTCAAGGTTGAACATCACTCCCATGTTGCTGTTAGGGTGTACAGTGTTTTTCTGGTTCTGCTCATCTCACTCAGCATCAGTTCATGCAAATCCCTCCAGGTTTCCCTGAAATCCCATCCTTCCTGGTTTCTAATAGAACAATAGTGTTCCATGACATACATATACCACAGTTTGCTAAACCATTCCTCAATTGAAGGACATTTACTTGATTTCCAATTCTTTGCCACCACAAACAGGGCTGCTATAAATATTTTTGTACAAGTAATGTTTTTACCCTTTTTCTTCATCTCTTCAGGGTATAGACCCAGTAGTGGTATTGCTGGGTCAAAGGGTATGCACATTTTTGTTGCCCTTTGGGCATAGTTCCAAATAGCTCTCCAGAAGGGTTGGATGAGTTCACAGCTCCACAAACAGTGTAATAGTGTCCCAGATTTCCCATATCCCTTCCAACAATGATCATTATCCTTCCTGGTCATACTGGCCAATCTGAGAGGTGTGAGGTGGCACCTCTCTGAAGCTTTAATTTGCATTTCTCTAATAATTAATGATTTAGAGCATTTTTTCATATGGCTATGGATTGCTTTGATCTCCTCATCTGTAAATTGCCTTTGTATATCCTTTGACCATTTGTCAGTTGGGGAATGGCTTTTTGTTTTAAAAAATATGACAGTTCTCTGTATATTTTAGAAATGAGTCCTTTGTCAGAATCATTAGTTGTAAAGATTGTTTCCCAATTTACTACTTTTCTTTTGATCTTGATTACATTGGTTTTATCTGTGCAAAACCTTTTTAATTTAATGTAATTGAAATCATCTAATTGGTTTTTAGTGATGTTCTCCAACTCTTCCTTAGTCATAAACTGTTCCCCTTTCCATAGATCTGACAGGTAGACTAGTCCTTGATCTTCTAATTTGCTTATAATATTGTTTTTTTATGTCTATGTCCTGTAACCATTTGGATCTTATCTTGGTAAAGGGTGTGAGGTGTTGGTCTAATCTAAGTTTCTTCCATACTAACTTCCAATAATCCCAGCAGTTTTTTATCAAAGAGGGAGTTTTTATCCAGGTGGCCTGACTCTTTGGGTTTATCAAACAGCAGATTACTATAATCCTCTCCTGCTTTTACACCTAGTCTATTCCACTGGTCCACCACTCTATTTCTTAGCCAATACCAAACAGTTTTGATGACTGGTGCTTTATAATATAATTTTAGATCGGGTAGTGCTTAGCCATCTTCGTTTGCTCTTTTTTTCATTAAGCTCCTGGCAATTCTTGACTTTTTATTTCTCCATATGAATTTACTTACAAATTTTTCTCACTCATTAAAGTAATTTTTTGGAATTTTGATTGGTAGGGCACTAAACAGATAGTTTAGTTTTGGTAGAATTGTCATTTTTATTATATTAGCTCTCCCTATCCATGAGCTGTTGATATTTGCCCAGTAATTTAAATCTGATTTAATTTATGTGAGAAGTGTTTTATAATTGTTTTCAAAAAGATGCTGAGTCTGTCTTGGCAAATAGACTCCCAAGTATTTTACACTGTCTGAGGTTACTTTGAATGGGATTTCTCTTTCTAGCTCTTCCTGCTGTGTCTTACTAGACATATATAGGAAAGTTGAGGATTTATGAGAGTTTATTTTATAACCTGCAACTTTGTTAAAATTGCTAATTGTTTCCAGTAGTTTTTTAGATGATTTCTTGGGATTCTCTAGGTAGACCACCATGTCATCTGCGAATAGTGAGAGTTTTGTCTCTTCCTTCCCAATTCTAATTCCTTTAATTTATTTTTCTTCTCTAATTGCTGATGCTAACATTTCTAATACAATATTGAATAGTATTGGGGATAATGGGCACCCTTCTTTCACCCCTGATCTTATTGGGAATGCCTCTAGCCTCTCCCCATTGAGTATAATGCTTGTTGATGTTTTCAGATAAATACTGCTAATTATTTTAAGGAACAGTCCATTTATTCCTACACTCTCTAGTGTTTTTAATAGGAATGGATGCTGTATTTTGTCAAAAGCTTTTTTAGCATCTATTGATATGATCATATGGTTTCTGATAGTTTTGTTATTGATATAATTGAGTATACTAACAGTTTTCCTAATATTGAACCAACCCTGCATTCCTGGAATAAATCCTACTTGATCATAATGTATTATCCTATTGATGCCTTGTTGTAGTCATTTTGCTAAGATTTTATTTAGGATTTTGGCATCTATATTCATCAGGGAAATAGGTCTATAATTTTCTTTCTCTGTTTTAACTCTTCCTGGTTTAGGTAACAGTACCATATTGGTTTCATAGAAAGAGTTAGGCAGAGTTCCATCTTTCCCTGTTTTTCCAAAGAGTTTATATAGGATTGGAACCAATTGTTCCTTAAATGTTTGGAAGAATTCACTTGTGAATCCATCAGGCCCTGGAGATTTTTTTTTAGGGAGTTCAATAATGGCTTGTTGAATTTCTTTTTCTGAGATAGGGTTGTTTAGGTATTTAATCTCTTCTTCATTTAACCTGGGCAACTTATATTTTTGCAAATATTCATCCATTTCACTTAGATTATCAAATTTATTGGCATAAAGTTGGGCAAAATAATTTCAAATTATTACTTTATTTTCCTCCTCATTGGTGGTGAGTTCACCTTTTTCATTTATAATACTAGCCATTTGGTTTTCTTCTTTCTTTTTTTTAATTAAATTGACCAGAGGTTTATCAATTTTATTGGTTTTTTCATAATACCAACTTTTGGTTTTATTTATTAATTCAATAGTTTTTTTGCTTTCGATTTTATTAATTTCTTCTTTAATTTTTAAAATTTCTAATTTGGTATTTGATTGGGGATTTTTGATTTGTTCTTTCTCTAATTTTTTTTAGTTGCATGTTTAGTTCATTGATTTCCTCTTTCTCCAATTGATTCATATAAGCATTTAGAGCTATAATATATCCCCTGAGAGTTGCTTTGAATGAATCCCATAGGCTTTGGTATGTTGTTTCATTATTATCATTATCTAGGATAAAATGGTTAATTCTTTCTATAATTTGTTTTTTGGCCCACCCATTTTTTGAAATGAGGTTATTCAGTTTCCAATTTGCTCTGGGTCTATATCTCCTTGGCCCAGTATTGCATATGACTTTTATTGCATTGTGATCTGAGAAAGATGTATTCACTATTTCTGCCTTTCTGCAGTTGATCATTAGGTTTTTATGTCCTAGTACATGGTCAATTTTTGTATAGGTTCCATGCACTGCAGAGAAAAAGGTGTATTCCTTTCTATGCCCATTCAGTTTCCTCCATAAGTCTACCATATCTAATTTTTCTAACAATCTATTTACCTCCCTAATTTCTTTCTTGTTTGTTTTATGATCTTCTGATAGCAGGAGATTGAGGTCTCCTACTAGTAGAGTTTTGCTGTCTATGTCTTCCTGTAATTCTTTCAGCTTCTCCTCTAAGAATTTGGGTGCTGTCCCACTGGGTGCATATATATTCAATATTGAAATGACTTTATTGTCTAAGGTACCTTTTAGGAGGATAAAGTTTCCTTTCTTAGCTCTTTTAATGCTATCTATTTTTGCTGCTGCTTTGTCTGAGATAAGGATTGCTACCCCTGCTTTTTTTACTTCAGCTGAAGCAAAATATATTTTGCTCCAACCTTTTACCTTTACTCTATATGTATCTCTCTGCTTCAAATAAGTTTCTTGTAAGCAGCATATTGTAGGATTCTGGTTTTTAATCCATTCTGCTATTTGCTTACATTTTAAGGGAGAGTTCATCCCATTCACATTCAAGGTTATGATTACTAATTCTTTATTGCCCTCTGTGCTATCTTCCCTCTGTTTGTATTTTCCCCCTCCCCCCCTTATCCATATTCCCCAGTATTTTGTTTTTGAATACCACTCCCTTCAGTGTGTTTGCCCTCCTATATCACACCCTCCCCTTTCTTTCCCCTTTCCCTGTTCCCTTCCCTTCCTTTTGTTATTTCCCCTTATTTCCTCCACTCCCCTTGCCTTTCTCTGTCCCCTCCTCCCCTTTTCCCCTTTTACTTCTTGAAAGGTTAGATGTTTTATAAGTTAATTGAGTATGTATAGGTTGACTTTAAGCCAAGTCTGATTAGAAGAAGATTCAGGTGTTTCTCCTCTACTCCCTTCTTCCCTTCTATTACCATAGGTTTTTTGTACCTCTTAGTGTCTCTTTCCTGTCCCCCTTTTTTATGGAGGTAGTGTATTTTTTTAAATCATTCTATCTAAGTCATAGAAAATTCTGAGTGTCTGTCCCTTCTAGTTCAGTATATTCTGTTGAATAGAGTCAAAATTCCTGAGAGTTATTAGAGTCTTTCTCCCCAGTGGAGTTAAAGCCAGTTACATCCCATTAGATATCAATCTCATGGATAGGTCATGTATGCCCATTATTTCTGGCTAGGTATGTTCTCTCTGTTAGAGTTACATTTCTCAGGATTTATGAGAGTCTCTACCCCCCCCCCCCCCCCATGCTGGGATATAGCTAGTTTCAACTTGCTGGATTGCATTTTATTCCTTTTACCCCCCCCCCCCCTTTTTTTACCTTTTCATGTGTCTCTTGAACCTCCTGTTTGATATTCAAATTTTCTGTTTATCTCTGGTCTTTTCATCAGAAATTTTTGGAATTCTTCCATTTCATTAAATGTCCATCTTTTTCCCTGGAAGAGAAGGCTCAGCTTTGCAGGAAAGTAGATTCTTGGCTGCATTCCAAGCTCCTGTGCTCTTCGAAATATCTCGTTCCAGGCCCTGAGATCCCTTAAAGTTGATGCAGCCAGGTCCTGCGTGATCCTTACTGTGGCTCCTTGATATGTAAATTGTTTCTTTCTGGCTGCTTGCAGGATTTTCTCTTTTATCTGATAGTTCTGGACTTTGGCCACAACATTCCTTGGTGTTTTCATTTTAGGATCTTTTTCAGGTGGGGATCAATGTACTCTTTCAATAACTGCTTTGCCCTCCGATTTGATGATGTCAGGGCAGTTTTCCATCACTAGATCCTGCAATATTAAGTCCAGGCTTTTTTTCTCTTCAATATTTTCAGGAAGTCCTATAATTTTCAGGTTGCCCCTCCTCGATCTATTCTCGAGGTCAGTGGTTTTGTTGATGAGGTATTTCACATTTGCTTCTATTTTTTCTATTTTTTGATTTTGTTTAACTGACACTTGCTGTCTCGTGGAGTCATTAGTTTCTGTTGACTCCATTATTTTTTGGGGGGAGGAGTTTTCTTCATTAACCTTTTCCAGTTGGTCAATTCTACTTTTGAAAGAGCTTTCCATTTGACCAATTGAGGTTTTGAGAGAATTAATTTCTTTTTTGCATTTGCTCATTTGAGGATCTGAGAGAATTATTCTCATTTTGTAATTGTCCAATTGATGATCTGAGAGATTTATTCTCCTTTTGTGTTTGTCCAATTCTACTTTATAAGGTTTTGTTTTCTTGTTGCAAGGTATTAATTGTCTCCCCCAAATTTTCCAGTTGATTTTTAAACTCCTTCCTTATTTCTTCAAGGAAGTCTTTCTGTGCTGGAGACCAGATTGCATTCTCCTCAGATTTCAGGTCTCTCTGGGTTGGGGTCTTCCCCTTCCAGGAATTTTTCTATGGATCCACCTTTCTGCTGACCCTTCTTCATTATGCTGAGACCTTGAGTTGGGTGGGGCTGGTTCACCTGGGCTTGGGAATCTCTAAAGGCTTTACTGAGTGCAGTTCTCTAGATGGCCAGTAGGAGGTGCTGGTAGCCCTCTCTGGGGTGTCTGTGACCTTGGTTGGGAGGCCTTCTCCCTTTGCTTGAGGGAGGGAATTGGAGCTATTGAATTCTTTTGCCTTCAATCAATGGTGGGCTTTACCCTGGCCTGAGGTGATTCCTCATCTGGGCTGGTTCTTTTGCTCACACACCTGGGCCTGAGGCAGAAGTAATTTGCATTTGTTTGGGAGGGAGGCCTCTGTGCAATGGAGGAGTGGACTCAGAGTTTCTCAGACCCAAGGAGCTCAGGGATGGCGTCCACAGCTCTCCTGTACCAGACCTCTCCCCGCAGCCCCTTCTCTAAGCTCCAGGGGGACAGCACCAACACCAGCGCCTCTGCTTCCCCATGGACCCAAGCCCCCTTCGTCCAGCCCCACTGCTGATCCAGCAGGTCCGGCTCTCGGGCCCTCAGGCTCCCAGTTACGATTCAGCTGTTGATCTGGCTGATCTTCCCTGGGAGCTCAGACTCACCTGCCTGTACTCAGCCAAGGCTGCTGCGGGAGACAAATCCTGAGGTAGATTTTCCTCTCCTGGCTTTTCTTTCTGGGTTTCCTAGTTTGGATTTCTTTTAAGAGGTTTGTTTCATGTGATAGATGGGGAAGAGATCAGGAGACTTTAGAACTGTGCCTGTCTTCTCTCCGCCATCTTGGCTGGAAGTCCAGAGGCATTCTTAATGATATCTTTATCTTCTTTTGAGTACAAGACATGAAAAAAAATAGAGGAAGAATGTATGTGTTCCAGAATATGACATGCATTGGTATGGACAAATTATTTTGTTAATATGTTGGTCTTAGGTATATCCTAGATAATGTGAATGAACATCAGGTTAATAAGTCAAGAGCATATGAAGTTAAGCTAGATCATATTTGAAAGAAAAACATGCAGTGCTTTTAGTGATATCAAATTGTTTATTAATGAGTGAATAAACCATTTATTTAGAACTCACTATGTGCAAAGAATTATGCTGCCAAGGACACAAATAGAAAAGACAGACTATTCTTTGTATCAGAGTGTTCATATTCTAATGGGGCTGAGAGCAAAAAAGAAAAGTTTCCTTAGCCAGTCAGACAGCAGGGTCTGATGGTCCTTAGAGTGTATTGGCAAAGCATATGGTGATATCTCTCCTTTAATGCCATTTCTATTGAAGTAATCCCATCAGATTCCAAGGTTAAACTATTTGATAGTGCCAAAGACTTTTGAAGCAAGAGCTTTGTTTTCTGGGTGATCAGCAGCTGTGACTGTAGCCTATCCCCCACAGCAATTGCCAGCCTGTATTTCCCCAGGTGTTGCTTCTCATCTCCCCAGGAGTTGTTTCCCAGGATGACAGCTGAGGTCACTGGACTGGAAACATTCCTCTTCTCAGAGCTTGTGTTTCAGGGTCCTGGGTTATCTTCATCTGTCTGATGGGAGATGGACGATAAGACATAGGGGTGATTTTGACTTGCCTGACATTTATTTGCATTTTGTCTATTCCTCAAGGTTCTTTGTTACTTCAGCTAGAGTGGCTTCCATGTATATGTGTGGAGCAGGGGAGGGTGGGGCAGTACAATTGGTAGAGTTGGCTGGCCCCTTGTGTACAGGTGTTGTTTTTTGCAGATAATGACTACCTGCCCATTGGTGATAGTTGGGCAAAAGTTGTTCCTGGAAGTGATAAGAAGTTTGGGCTGCCTCCTCAGAATGCTTTCTCCACTCAACAGTATATATGGGGACTGGACACATCCTAGTAGTCTGGCAATATGTGGGGTATTGTGATTTTCAGGGCTCTTGGACTCAGAGTGCTGGGCTGTGTCCATCATTTTCTGGGGTGAGATGGTAGTAAAAATGCTGTCACCACTGGTTATACTTTCCATTAACTTCTTATCATTAAGCAGTTTTTGCGGTAATACTAAATTGCTAGGAACCAGAGAATAACATTATCTCAGAAGAAGTAAAATTTCAGGTTCCTCAAAGACCAATGGAATAATGTATGGTGGGTACAAATAAGTTATAAAATCATCACTAAACCAACCAGTAAGAATTTAAGTGTTCACCATGTGTTAGTCATGGGATTACAAATGCAAAGAATGAAAAAGAAAGAAACAATCCTAATTTATGATAAATTTAAATTTTTACTAAGGAAACAAAGACATTTAAATGTATATACCACATATAATCAAGCTAGGTTATACAAAGGTACAGAGTAGTTAAGTACAATGATTTTTTTGAGCTTTTTTATTTTATTTAAGACAATGGGGTTAAGTGACTTGCTCAAGGTCATACAACTATGCAATTATTATGTTTCTGACAATGGATTTGAACTCATGTCCTCCTGACTCAGGGCCAGTGTTCTTTGCCACCTAGCTGCCCTAATAAAATGGTATTTTTGAAAAAGGTACACCTAGCACTTTGGGAGTTCAGAATGAGAGGGGAGAGAGAGAGAGAGAGAGAGAGAGAGAGAGAGAGAGAGAGAGAGAGAGAAGAGAGGACGGAGAAGAAAAAAGAAGAGAAGAAAGAACAAGATAAAGAGGAGGAGGAGGAAGAGGAGGAGGAGGAGTGGAAGAAAAGTAGAAGAAAACAGAGAAAAAGAAAAAAGAAGAAGGAAGAGGGAGGAGTAGGGGAGGAGGGGAAGGGAGCAGAAGAAGAAATCTGAGCTGTATCTTAAAGTAAGCAAAATAATTCTAAGTAAGGAGGAACTGCATTAAAGTCAGAGAAGATGACCAATACATAGATACACAGATGGGAATAGCATGTTATATGTAAATGACAGAGTTCTTAGTTGCAGAGTATAATAGAAGGCATAATGCCAAGGAGGATGAATAGACAGATTAGGACCAGGTTGTTTTCTATCTATCATTTTTTGGGGGTAATGTTCTGAATTTTACAATTTTCCCACACCCTCCCATTCCTCTCCCCTTTCCCCCCACAGAAGCTAATCTGATAATCTTTACATTGTTTCCATGCTATACATTGTTCAAATTTGAATGTATTGAAAGAAAAATCATAACCTTGAAGAAAAATAACATATTAGAGATAGCAAAATTATATAGTACAAAAGACAACTTTTAAAAAAAATTAAGTTAATAGTCTTTGATCTTTGTTTAAACTCTACAATTCTTTCTTTGGATACAGATGGTATTTTTCATCACAAATACCCTAAAATTGTCCCTGATTGTTGCACTTATGAAATGAGCAAGTCCATTTAAGGTTGATCATCACCCCCATGTTGCTGTTAGGGTATATAATGTTCTTTTGGTTCTGCTCATTTCACTCAGCATCAGTTTGTGCAAGTCTTTATAGCCTTCTCTGAATTCCTATCCCTCCTGGTTACTAATAGAACAATAAGATTCCATAACATACAAATACCATAATTTGTTCAGTCATTCCCCAGTTGATGGACATTCACTCAATTTCCAATTCATTGCTCCCACAAACAGAGCTGATATGAATATTTTTGTACAAGTGGTGCTTTTACCCTTTTTCAATATCTCTTCAGGGTATAGAACCAGTAGTGGTATTGCTGGATCAAAGGTTATGCACATTTTTGTTGCCTTTTGGGCATAATTCCAGATTGCTCTCCAGAAAGGTTGGATGAGTTCATAGCTCCATCAATAATGCATTAGCATCCCAGATTTCCCACATTCCTTCCAGCATTGATCATTGTCCTTTCTGTTCATATTGGCCAGTCTGAGAGGTATGAGGTGTTAGCTCAGAGATGCCTTAATTTGCATTCCTCTAATCAGAAATGATTTAGAGCAATTTTTTTCAGATGCCTATGGATAGCTTGGATTTCCTCATATGTAAATTACCTTTGCATATCATTTGATGGTTTGACAATTGGGGAATGGATTTTTTTTTATAAATTTGATTCAGTTCTCTATATATATTTTAGAAATGAGTCCTTTGTCAGAAATACTATTTGCAATTTTTTCCCCAATTTACTGCATTTCTTTTGATCTTAGTTACAGTGGTTTTGTTTATACAAAAGCTCTTTAATTTAATGTAATAAAAATCATCTAGTTTGTTTTTAATGATATTCTCCATTTCTTACTTGAGGAACAGGTTGTTTTAAACAGAAGTTTCATACTTTATCCTATAAGTGATAGAAAATCATTAATGTTGGTGTAGATTGGAGTCATGAGAATATTATAATTCCATAACACTCAATAATTACAAAGCACTTTTTTTGCAAATAGTCTCATTTATTTTTAACATTATTTTGTCAGACTAGGCTTTGTTACCCTCATTTCATGTTCACCCCCAGGAAGGTGAGGAAACTGAATTCAATAGAACAGCAACGATAGCAAATAGGCAAAGGATTCCAATTCTTCCAGACTTCAATTCTATTTTTATTGCCATTTCTGGACTTTTGAATGTGATTGCTTCAAAAAATTTTCCACTGAGAGATTTTTCTATCTAATTGGCCTTGACAAGCTCAACATTCTATCCCTTATGTTTTGTATAATCAAGATAATATTGATAAAATTTAATTTAATAGAAAGAAGGGGCCATTTCTGTTTCCCTTCTTAATATCCCAAGTTTCAAGGACTAAGTTTGACATTCAGTAGGTACTTAATAAATGTTTATTGATTGGTAGATTGAGAAATTTCTGAGAAAGCTGTCAAGGAAAGTATAAGGGCCTAGGATGCTTTTCACATATTGGAATCACTTTAATTTAGAGTTAATATTAGTTTTGTCTGGGATTCCACAATGAGATATGGCAATAAAAATGGTGGACAAAGTGATAAATTGATTTCAGATAGAAGAATAAAAAATTAGCAAGTGATTTTTTTCCTTTTCTTTTAAATTTTTATTTAAATCTTAAATATGGCAGTGAGCCAAATTTCTGTCATTTATAATTCTCAAAATCACAAACACCTTTATGTCTTAGTTATGACTTACTGTATTGGTAGTCTTGTGATTTCTCCAATTTGAGCAAATTAGTATAGCTTTCGGGACTTTCTACATACAGAACAAAAGAGACATTATGATGATAGAGAACTAATCGAATTAGAGAGGCATAATATCTATTCCTGGTTGGGTGACCTTGAGCAAGTCATTGAACCTCTTCTCATGGCAATTTTCCATTCCCTAGAGATGAGAATTTTCATAACTTACAGATATGTCCTGCTTAGATGATTCCTGTAATTATGTGTTGACAGAAATTTAGTTGCATCTGAATGGTTGTTACATGAATATTTTAAATCATTTGCATCTTTAAGTTGTTCTAACCACACACATACACACACACACACACACACACACACACACACACAATATTCATATCCCCCCCCTTCTCTACTGGGACTGAGCAATAAAGGTCCTCTGACTGTCTTGTCTCAAAGCTTAACCAGAAACGTCATTGTTTTTCTTCAATTTTAAAGTAAAAGGCCAAAGGAATATTTAAAATGGCAGTCTCTAAAATTGACCCCAAGGAAACAATCTGAGAAAATTTAGTCTCCATGTTTTGAGATTTTTTTTAAAAACCTCTATTTCTTTAATGGAAAAGTTCTAAGTCAATTTTATATCCACTAAAACTGCATTTGGATTCTATAACTTATTCAGCATTATTGAGGGAAAAAGTGTTCCATTAAGATGAATTTTCCATCTACCAGGAAAAAAAAAATCTATCCCATCTAAGCTTATCATTGAGGTGTGGAGGTGACCTTGGCTTCTTGAAGCTTATGCCAGTGAAATATAATCGTTGGCAGGTCTTTCTAAGCTGAAAAGATTTTAAATGTGGCCCAATATTAGACTATATATCTCCCCTCTGGGGAGTAATCTGGCTAAGAATGGAGAGTCACCACTAAGTTGGTCTCAAAACCTGGGAGGGGTAGGTGGAAGAAAGTGATAAGGCAGCCTGGGTAGGCGCCTGATTTGTTATCTTCCTAATGTCTAGTGCAAAGATGTTATGTGTCTATGTTATACTTCCCAATTAAGCCATAAACTCTACTAGCATAAAGGCAGTTATTTTTGGTGCCTTCTGCAATATTTAACACAGTATCTTGAGTTAGTTACCTCAATAAACAGGATAATAGGATGTAGATTCAGGAATCCTTACTTAAAGAATCCTGCCTGGTCTAGGAACTCATCCTATTTTTGTGTCATTTCTTGACCCCTTTGGCAGTCTTAAATGAATAAAGTAAAGAGGATTACAAAAGAAACCAATTATATTGAAATACAGTCATTAAAGTATTAAAAACAAAGTCCATGGACCCTCAGGTTAAGAAATCCTGATCCATAGACTCCATTATCCCATTGATATTAATTGATTGATTCAAGGTCACATAATTCACCTGGTCCCCTACCACCTTCCCAAATTTCTTATAGTACACTCTGAGATTCAATGGAACTATTCTCCATGTTTTTCTTTACATATAACACTCCATTTTCTGCCTCTAGTGTATTTTCATTGGCTGACCCCCATGACTCTAATGCTTTTAATTTCTCATCTCTGCCTCCTGAATTGTCTTGCTTCCTTCAAGGTTTAGCTACATTTCACCTTCTGAAAGATTTTCCCATTGCCCTTAATCTTAGTGCCTTCCATCCTCAGCTACCACTAAGTTTTCCTGTACATACTGTATCTGTATATGGGTCTTTGTGTATTGTTTACTTGAGCTTTTTGAGAAAAGGGAAAGGTTTGCCTTTATTTTCTCAGTCCTTAGTAGAGTGACAAGTAGATGTTGAATAAACCTTAAATGACTAACTAGATTAAAATCCAAAGCTTTTTATATTAGGTCCAGTGAAATACATGATATATATATATATATATATATATATATATATATATATATATATATGTATGTATATGTATATGTATACATACATGTATGTATACATACATACACACATATATGTATATACAGTTTATACAGCATTTCCCCCTGACTGTAATGAGGAATTACCTCACCTCTTGTTCTTTACAGTTGTCCATTTCCTCAAGACCCTTGCTAGTTCTTTCCCCTCTTCCTAAAATTATTTATCTAAATCTATGTAAGAAAATGGAAGTTCCTTAAGTGCAGGATTGGGGGGGATCTTAAATTTCCACTACCTATGTGCCTTATACACTGTAGATACTTAATAAGATGAATACATGTATATTAGTATTCATATTACATAAACCAGAACCATTTGTTAAAACTAAGCCAAGAAGTTAAATATCAACTGAAATGTGCCTGCAGACACAAGCAAAATTTTGGATAATTAAAAATATGAAAGCAGAAGAAAACAAAAGGAAACTTTCATATAGTTTTAATTTTTTGTAAATACAGATGGTTTTATTGGACTTCATATGGTTAATATTAGTCATTCTGGTGTTGAGAAGTCACAGGATACTTTGAAACTGAGTACGATGATGGGTATAGGATGACTTGTTAAATGAGGAGTCACTTGACTAAAATACAAAGTCATATGATTAATTCTTTTAATTTTTGAATCTTCTTTAAAACTATTGCTGATCATAGAACTCCCTTTTATACTAAAAAGGATCTTAGAGGGCACCTGATAGAATCTTTAATTTTATAGATGAGTGAACCAAGATAAAAAGAATAAAAGAATGTTATTGCATGAGGACTAGAATTCAATTCTCCTAACTCATGGGCCAATCTACCTGCTCAAACTTTCCATTCCTCCTACTCAAAGCTTTCTCTTAGGGTTTAGTACTATACCTCGTTGACACGATTCTATAATTCATTTCAGTGTTTTGTGTGATTTACTTAGTAACTAGAAAGTTATGAGAGCCAGGCAAAATGCTACTTCTTTAGGGTGGAGAAACAGGAGAACTGAGAAAGAGAATGCAAAGTTTTTCTTTTTTCTGTTTTGGGAGTGAATCCAATACCTCCATAATATGCTTTGGAACAAAAATATTAGATAGCAGAAGGAACACAGTCAAGGTCTAATGAACAATTCTCATCACAGCAGCCAATATTCTCTGTCAGGATGCCAAGAAAATAAGCCTACTCAGCTCTGTAGAATGGTGCCAAAGCTAACAACTGTTCTCAAACTCTGTTTTGAAGACAACCTTAATCATCTATTCTTCCCTTACATTAGATGATTTATCCTCCTGTCCCCTCATGGAAATTTAGTGGAGAGGTCATGTGGTTCAATAGTTTTGAAATTAGAAGATGACTTCATGGCATCATAAGACTATAGACCCCAGAAGAGATAGGGAAATTAGATCCATCTATTTTAATACTTTTTCCTGATGGAGATATTGATACTTAGAAATATTAATTAATGTTTGCTCAATGTCACCCATGTATTAAGTAGTGAGGATGAAATTCAAACCTGAGTCTTCTAACTCCAAAATCCAACTCTTTTATTTTTCTAGATGGGGAAATTGAGACCCAGAAAGGCCTAATGTCATAGGGTAGCAATCACTACACCATTTTGCCTTCACTTTCCTGTTCTAATTCTTAGTAGGTATATCACACTGAGCAAATTATCTGATGATACTGTGCTTCAGTTTTTCATCTAGTAAATGGAGTTAATATTAGAACATTTATTTTATAGAGTCAAAACATTTTTGTAAACCTTAGTTTTAGATAAATGTGAATTATTATTACAGGTACATTCTAGTTTACAATTTTTAAGTTTATATTATGCCAAAAAATTTAGACAGCATAGTATGTGATATGGAAAATCATATTGCTTCCTAGTGGTTGGTATAATTTTAATAAAACATCTGAAAAACTGACCAATTCTTTGATATAATAGAGGCCAAGCCAGAGTCACATTTCCATGGTACAGGGGAGATGGAGGTTCATAGTCCCTTCATTTCTTTCCATGGGAACATGATTGTTGCATAAGTAAACTTTTAATAATAGAACTTTAATATTATTAATTAGCCAAATGCAAAAAAGGAATCTTTTCATTAGATGCAGAAAAAAATCCTTGTTCATAAAACTATGGACTAAAAGAAGAAACCCTGAAATCAAAATCCCACTTGCTATTTCTGAGCCAACAAACCTATATACTTGGCATGATTCCCTGGCTTGTTCACATTTAAAATTTCAAATTGTTTTGCTTCTAAAGCAAAGAAATTGAATTTATAAAACAAACCAGAACTTTTGTACCTAAACTAATGTTATCATTCAAAGTCCTCCTAGAAGGTGAAATATTTATTTTAGTAATAATGTCATTATTTAATACATTTGGGTTGGGGAGTTCATTTTGATATTTTTCCTTAAAGCAATGTTGAAATAATAATAACAGTAACAATAACAAAAACTGACATTTAGGTCTATAATGTTTTCATAACACTTGGCATATATTGCCTCACTTGATTCTCAAAAGAAAACTGAATTGGGAATCCAAACATGTAGGTTCAAATGGCTCTTCCACTATCTAATGAGGTGACCTTGGCTAAATCACATATCTTCTCTTCGTCTGTTTCCACATAAGAAAATGAAGGATTTGGATGAAGTGACCACTATAATCTATGCCAGTTCTAAAAATATGATCCATATACCTCAATCCTGATCCAAACTGCTGTTGCTTTCTAGCTTTATGTACTTGGGTATTTCATTTGAATTCCTGGTTGTTCCTCTGTGAAATAAGGAGATTATTCCCTGCATTCCTTATCTTCCTGGGTTGTTGTGAGGATTGGGAAAAATAATGTGTGGAACAAATTGTATTCATAGTGTTTTATAAATATGGGCTAATATTATTTGTAGCTATGCATGAAAAGCAAACATATCACATATTTGCCTTATGTGTGGTCCAATCATAACTTGCTTTAATGGATTCTCATCTAGTTTCAAAGATCAAGCTCATCTTCAAGGCATGATATGCTAGCAAAAATTGTACTTCTTCCCTTCCTGCCCATGTGATTTCAGGCACATTCTTCCACAAATCTCAGATTCATTATCTGTAGAATTGTGAAATAGGACTATATAGTTTTTTGGCTTTCAATCTAAGACCAGGATTTTAATATGACCTCTTCTGAAGGTAGTTTCAGAATTTAGGGAAGGGAAGAAGATGTACTCCCAAAATGTTTTGAACAAACAAATGGACAGTTAAACTCTGAAGGGATTATTTTGAAAGGAAAAGCTAACATTGTGTTGTAAAATGGGATGGCAGTTAATGAATCTCAATCTCTCTCTCTCTCTGCTTTCAAGTCAAAGTTCCTGCTTCTACCAAACCATTGAGATATTTGTAGAAGGAAAACTCATATGATGCATTTTGCACCTTTACCAAAGAACAGATTGTTGGAAAAAAGACTGCTTCTGGGACAATAGCTTTGATTAACACCTATCAAAATAGAATCATCATTTGCTTAGTTAAGCATTTGCTAATTAACCCAATCTGCTACCAAATTTGAAGCCAGCTGAGAGGGCAATTGCTGCCACCTCTTCCCTTCTCCAGCCATAAATCCTCACCAGTTATGAGAACCTTATCACATGTTATTTAACTTGCAGGGGAGAGTTCTTTTAACATACCAAGATACCACTCAGAAAGCACCAATTTGGGAATGATATTATTCAACACTGTGTCAAACACTGATTTGACTTTAATTTAATTACAAAGAACAATAGTCATCTGGATCTTACAATCACATGATGTTAGACTTGGAATAGACCTTGGAGCCTATCTAGTCCATTCTGCAAGAATCATCTCTACATCTAAAAATAATAATGTATCCTTTGCTTAACCACTTTCAACTTTCATAAGGAAGTATAAACAGTTCTAAGCCTTTTTAATTTCTCCTCTCCATTCTCATATTGAGCAAAAGTTTAGTTTTACTATTTGACAATTTCACAAGAAATCTCCCTTTTCCATGGGATAATCTTCATTTATTTGAAAATTTCTATCCTCTCTCTAAGACTTTCCCAGGATAAATGTCCCCAGTTCCTTTAACATTAATACCTTTCTTCAACAATGAATCATTTTGTAAACACCTATTATATTTTTAAAAAAAACTCTGAATGTAACTGTCCCTAGCTTTCAGATACTTACATTCTAAAGTGTGCAGAAGTGAGGTTGGGGGTGAATAGATTTTGGCATACATGAGAATAAATAAATATTAGATATGCATTTACACTGGGTATGAAAGCAGTTATGACTGGTTAGGAATATTTGAACTGAAATCTGATCTCAGTTACTTACTAACTATGTAACCTTCAACAAATAATTCAAACTCTACCTCTGTTGCCTCATCTGTAAAAATGGGGGTAATAATAATTTCTAACTCACAGGGTTTTTGTGAGGATAAAAGTGCTTATGAAACTCTTTGGAGAACTGAAATCTCTATTTTAATTTAAATATTTTTAATATTAGCAATATTGTATTTCTCAGATGAACTATTTGAAAAACTGGAACTCAAATAAAGGAGGACTAAGTTTCTTGGGAGACTCAATATCATTCTTATGTGGTGGTGACTCAACGTAAAAAAATACTATTGATTACTCTTGCCATGGCATAATGAATCATTCATATTTGATGTTACATTATTCCTCAGGCAATTCAAGGCTGTTTTAGCTTTTTTTTAGCAGCTATATCCCATTTTTGGTTAATAATGAGTTTGTAATAGGATTGGGGCAACTAGGTGGCACAATGGATAGATTTCAGGGCCTGGAGTCAGGAAGACTCATCTTCCTGAATTCAAATCAGACTCAGACATTTATAGACTTGTGTCCCTGGGCAGAGGAACTTTTGCCTCAGTTTCCTCATCTATAAAATAATTTGAAGCAGGAAATGGCAAACCACTCCAATATCTCTGTGAAGAAAATCTCAAATGGTGTTACAAAAAGTTGGACACAAATGTAACGACTCAACAACAAATAACTCCTGATCAGTTGATTTGCTTTTCTGTCACATCTGCATTCAGTACTTTGGCTCAAATAACCTCATGTAGTACCTTATTCCTGTTATATTTCATTTTGTTGGTTTTGACTCTTCATCTCTAGTAATCAAAAACCTTTTGATTTCATCCTTTATTATACTAGTTATCTCACTCAGCTTTGTAATTATGCTAAAGAATAGTAATGATGATGATAATAATAACTAAATTTTTATGATATTAATAGATTTGGAAATCACTTAACATACATGCTATAATTTTATTTTCAGAATAAACATGTGAAACATAGGTATTTTAAAAATCCATTTTATTTGAGAAAATTAAGCCTGAGAGAAGTTTATCAAATTGCTTATAGCCACATAGTCTTGACTCTAATCTCATTCTTCCCATCATGACTAAGATCCTGATGGAAAACAAACAGAGAAACAAACAAACAAACTATTGTTCAATTTTGTCTTTGTCTTCCTTGGACCTAACACAGTGGCTTCCTAGGACCTTAATACAACACAGGTGCTTCATAAATAATTGTTGAATTGTATTGAACTTACTTATTTTTATCTTCAGCTAATTGATAACTGTTGAAAGGTAGGCCAAGGCAAAATGCTATAGCAGGAAACTCAAGACCTGGTAAAGATCTTTCTCTGTAAAATGCTGGTGGAATATAAGACCAAATTTAATGAGTAAAGAATACATGTGAGTAAAGGTTAAGGGAAGACAAATAATTTTAACTAGAAAAAAATCAGGGGTAGTTGTCTTGAATCGTCTATTCTAAAAATAAAATACATATAAATTTGTATAAAATAAATCCAAACATCTTGACTATAGTCAAGTTCTGATGAAGAATAAGCATTCAGTTATTTTATGGGAACTATCTTTTTAAAGCTTTCTATCTCTCTTATAACTTTGTTTCTCATATAGTAGTTACTTTTTTTGTTGAAATGTTGTCTCTGTTGAGGATGGATCAAGAAGAAACTGTCAAATTTATAGGAGTATCTTTTCTTAGGAAAGAACTTTCTAATGAATGAAACATTAATTTTAGAATTGTTTGTTTTAACAAATATTCATTAAATGACTGTCATATAAAAGGCATGGTGCTAGTTTAGACTTCTGGGAACTAAGAGAAAGAGTAACAATCCTTGACTTTACAAGTTAACATTTTAATGGTGAGAAATTTAAGATTTAATAGATCATATTATTCTATATAAATTTAAAGTATCTTTTAAGTAATGCAAAGTAATGTGAATAGAGAGCATGAATCACTAGAAGGGAAAAGTCATTTAGTAGATGATAATTCAAATATTTGAAGGCAAATAACAATTCTTAAAAAAATAAGATAATGATTGCAGTATATTCCAGATGAAGAACAACATATACAAATATTTATAGAATAAAGGTGAAAATGGACTACTAAGAAAGGTATGAGAATAGTTTTCTGATTTTTAATAAAGTAACTGTTGGAAATTCATATCTATTTTATTAAAAGCTATAATAATTCAGAGGTCTGATCATATTAATATAGCCTCTTATGTAAGGAAAATAGAGGTTGTCTAAATTACAAAGTGCAGTGGTGAGGTTTAAAGATTTTTAGGGATATTCTGTATTAGAGGACTTAGGACATTATCTTATACATTGGACAATGAAATTAAAGGACTTAGAATTTCCCTATTCATAATCATGGTAGATATCTGTCCCTGCTTTGATGTTGCTATGGTCAAAATTGAGAAAGAAAGACATACTTCCTTCAGAGAGCACATAACATAGATTTTTTTCTGTTTCCTGGACTTCAAAATACCAAATATATCACTCAATAGTGGGCAACATATGTTGAGCAGAGATGTGGCATAAAAAAATGTAGAATCCCAGAGTAGGTGAAAGGAAACCAAGTAAAGAGATATAAATAAAAGTGAAAAGTGTCTGAAAAGCTACATATCTGGAGATGGCAGAATGCTAGGTGTTAACTAAATATCATCTTCACTTCTGCTTACCCCCCCCTCAAAAAAAAGATACTGATGATAGTCTTGGAAAATTGTGTGTGTGTGTGTGTGTGTGTGTGTGTGTGTAACTAAGAAACAGTGTTACTTCTTTCTATTGAGTTTGGTCCAAGAAAGGGTGAATATGATGACCTCAAGCATAAGGTCTCTTCTGGTTATAAGGAACATTACATTGATTCTGAAGGCACTTCCTTAATCTGCAACTGCTCATAGTGCCCCTAGGTGACAAATTTAGGTGGCCCAATGGACTTGGAATCAAAAAATATGAGTTGGTATCTTTCCTCAATGCTTACCAACTGTATGACCTTGGCAAGTCCCTAAATCCCTGACTTAGTTTCCTCATTATCTCCCAAGGTTATTAAGAAGCTCAAATAAGAGAATATATTTGTGTATGTATATAAATATGTATAAATGTGTATACTCTATATAAATATATGTATATATATGCATACATACATATATATTTATGAGTGTGTGTATATATATATATATATATAGTCACAAATGCCCTGTTTGGAAGAGTTTTTTTTAAATGTATATAAAATGGGAAGTTATTCTCATAACTGCTCTGAATAATAACCTCCCAAGTCATTATGAAGACCAAATGAGAGAATATGTGTGTAAATATATAAAATGTATATTATACATTATACAATATGTACATATATATTATATATGTATTTGCATGTATATATGTGAGAATGTGAGTATGTATACATATATATGTGAGCATATATATATATATATATATATACATACATACAAAAATTCTGGTTGAAGAGGTTTTGTAATGTATATGAAATGAAAATTTATTTTCATAGTTGCCTTCAATGGAAGATAGGGAAGACAATGTTCTACCTGGGTCACATATGAGGAAATTGAGACTCAGAGTGGTAAAATAAATGACTTGTTCAAGTTTTCACAGTTAGTCTATCTGGAACTGGAATAACAAAAACAGCAATATCAAACAATGGGGGTTTTAGAGTTTGCAAAACCTCATGCTTTTGAAACTCATCTGATATTTACAACTCTCTTGAAAGGTATATATGTTTATATTTTTATCCTCATTTTACAGATGAAGTAAGGATTTCTTGGTATGCCATTGGTGACACAGCAAGAATTAGAGGCAGGGCTTTCTTTTCCAAGTCAAGTACATGCTAGATACTACTGTCTCCCTAAATGTAGTTTTTTTCACACTTAATTTGTAATGCTGGTATTGTTTCTATATTGAATGGAAGTGACCTTTTCCCTTCCTCTTGGATGCCACACTGGTCAGCTTCATATCCTTTCTTTGGCAAAAATATGAAGCAATTCCTCTGGCTACTTTCTGAAGAAACTTTGAAGCACAAGGCAGATAAAGAATTGAAGTGAAAGGCTAAGGTTAAAATAGTTTAGATTTCAGTCTAGACCATCAGAAATTAGACAAATATATTTTATGAAATGGGCAGTGAAATGGTAGAGTGGATAGAGTACCAGGTCTGGAGATAGGAAGACTCATTTCCTAATTTCAAATCTGACCTCAGATACTTCTAACTTCGAGGGGAGGGAGACAGTTAAAAGATGCAGAGAGAATAAGAGATAGTAGCTGTCTTTGTGACCACAATATGAAGTCCCAGTAGGTTCGCTTGTGATGATGATGATGATGATGATGATGATGATAATGATGTGTATATAACAAATACATCCATATTTTATGTATATATTTATATATAGTATACACATTTATATATTTAAATGTAGTTGTATATGCATATAAGTCACTTAACCCTGTATGCCTCAGTTGCCTCATCTGTAAAATAAGTTAGAGAAAGACATGGCAAAGCATTCTGGAGTCTGCTGAGAAAACTCCAAATAAGGTCACAAAGACATGAATAAAATTGGCTGAATAACCAAAAGAGACACATAATATGCATATCGCCTGGTGGCTTTTATTATGTCTGCTAGAGACTGTTGGCACCACCTTCCCTGAGAAATGTGCCTGTCTCATATAGGTGACTAATGTATGTAGGCCTCTGCCAATATAACTTTTCTTCCTTAGTCAATAAACAGCCTCCAGGATCAAATATAAAGTTCTCTGACATTTAAAGCCCTTCACAACTGGAATTCTTACTACCTTTACCCTTTACTTACTTTCATACATTTTAAGATATAGCTACCCTGGCCTCTAAAATAAAGGTGAGAGCCTTGGAAAAGGAAACTCATCTAAATTGTTTAGTAGGAGTTGAACACTATATTTACCCCCCCCCAGGACAAGCAAGAAGTACATTTGCTAAAATTTGGAAGGGGGTCCTCTAGGCTATATTTTTTGGGGGGGGGGGCAATAGGACTTCAGTGACTTGTCTAGTAAGTATCTTTGGTTAGATTTGAACTCAAATCCTCCTGACTCAAGGGTCAGTGCTCTATTACTGTACCATCTAGTTGCATTTAGATTGTAATTGGTTTTCCAAAGGAAAAAAAAACTAACATAGTGCAGAGTGTTGCAAGGTCACTAAATTGGAAACCAAGTTGCCAAGTTTTAAGTTCCGTTTCTACCACTTGATCTCATGATCTTGGACAAGTTCCTTAGCTTTCCTCTCAGCATTTAAGAAATGGGAGGGTGAGAGTAGATCATTTCTAAACTTCCTTCCTGTTGTAACATTTTATAATTCTCTGAAATGTAAGTGGGCAAGTAACAGCTCAAATAACATTGGTTAGAAATATATGCCATCTGACAGGTAAAGGAAATGTGATCCATGGGAAAGAACACTGTTTCAAGTCAGAGGAAACAGAATTGCTTCTCTGCACCACTTCTAATTTTTATATGAACCTGGAGGACTAAGCTCATCTCTTTGCATTTAAGTTTCTCTTCCAGCTTGGCCTGGGTGATTTCTAAAGTACTTATTTTAGCTCCAAGTCCTAGAGACATTTCTTTTGCTTCTATTTCAGAAAAAAAAATTAAATCAACTTCCAAAGCATTTTGTAAAAACACAGATCACTAAAAGTCTACTTGCTTCTCAAAATTTATATTACTCCCCACCCCTTCCCCAAGCACTGATGCCTACTTCCTTTCTTAACCAGTCCTGTTTTCTTTTACTGCTCTCTATATCACTTGATTGAGACAGCATAGCATCTGCCTGCAGTAAATACCTGCTGAGTTTCACACAATCCCAGATTCCTATGGTACTCTCAGAAAAACAGAGAGAGAGAGAGAGAGAGAGAGAGAGAGAGAGAGAGAGGGTGGGGGAGGGAGGAAGGGAGCAGTAGAGGGGGAGGGGGAGGGAGAGGGGAAAGGAGAGGGATGGGGGGAGGGAGACAGACAGACAATTAAAAGATGCAGAGAAAATAAGAGATAGAAGACAGCTGTCTTTGCAACCACAATATGAAGCCCCAAATAGGTTCTCTTGTGATGATTATGATGATGATGATGATGATGATGATAATGGCAATATGGACTTGTGTTTCAGGTCTAGTTTAAGAGTAAGCCAATCATTCAATAAGAATGCTTAGGTCAGATGATGTCTTTGTGTAAATGGACCTGTGAAAGAAAAATAACAATAGTAATTATAATCTTATGTTATATTTATATAGTTCTTTGAGATCTAGGGTATTTTATCTCATTTGATTCTCATAAAAACCAAAGGAATTATTGAAAACCCTCATATCTTTTCTAAATAAAAATGCTGCTTAGCCATGCTTCTCCCATTTTGGGCTTGAGAAGCTGAACATTTTTTTGCACTTGAGTATTAGGTTTTATATTTATTCATGTTGAATTCTATTTTGTCGTGTGACTCAATATTCCAGTCAATCAAATTCTTTTTTGTTCCAAGATTGTATCATCTACTTGCTACATTCTTTCAGCTTAGTATCACTCTCAGATTTGATACACATGCTCTCTTGGCCTTTATCAATAACATAGATTCCATGTATGAAAAAAATGTAAAACATCAGAGGGACAGAGACAAATCCCTGAGATTTCCCACTCAAATCACCTCTAAGATGATATTGAAACACTGATGACTGCCCTTTGGTTCCACTCATTCAACTAGTTCCAAATTAGCTATACTATCTTGTAGTTCAAATCTTTCCATTTTATGTATAAGAACAGTATAAAGTAGCTTGTTAAAAGTGTTGCTTAAATCTATTTAAATTCTATCTATATACTTAATCCATGTTCATCTTCCTAAATCTATCCACTTGCTTATGTGAGAGATAGATTTAGATAGATAGATGGAACTTTCACCAGATATTTGTTTAGTAACCCTATCAAAAGGTCAGCTAGATGGTTCAGAGGCTAAAGAATTGTATTTGGAGTCAGGAAGACTTGAATTTATGTTTAGCCTCTGACACTACATGTGTGACCTTGGGCAAGTCACTTAACCACTTTATATAAATTCTTTCAGTTGCTGGGTACCTCATTTGCTGGGCTTAATGACTAACTTTTTGAAGGGCAGCTAACTTCCTTCTGTATGGCTGCTTATTATCATTTTAATTATCTAATTCACTATTTTTATTTTGTCCTTTCTGATTCAAAAATTAGTAGCTGGCCTGCTTAGCCATCCTTTGCAATGCTGTAATTAATGACTTATACTCTGCCACCTTTTGGCTTTTTGGAATGGAGCCTGAGGATAGAGAATACTTTGTTCTTTTCTCCAACTTCAGCCAGAAAAAAAAATAGATATCAGTAAAGAGAGAAGTTTCTCATGTTTCAGGTTGACCTTATTGAGATTATTGAAACTTTCTTATAATTAGTTGAGAAAGACCTCTTTGATTCAAAACTATGCTCTGCAGAATGATGATGGACTTGAGTTGTTAGCAAGACTTTTGGTCCTCCTTTATTTTAAACTGACTCTTTCTTAGAAAATAAAGATTTTTCATTAAATTTTAGAGCTGACTGAGTTTAGAATATGGAAGATTTCATTGTCAAGTGGGCAAAATTGAGAATGCCTAGATCCTAAAGTGATCCCTTTTTCTTGAAAGTAACATGCAAAGCTTAAATATTTTCTCCTGGAGTTACTGTGGTACACTTGATCTACCTCTACCCTCTCTCCTTGTATGTCAGTCTGTCTTTGTTTCTCTTTCTTCATCTCTCTCTCTCTCTCTCTCTCTCTCTCTCTCTCTCTCTCTCTCCCCTTCAGCTTAACCTCTCTGCTCCTCTTTACTGATTTTATGCTGTCTTCTGGAATGAAGGTCATATTTCAATGGACAATTCTTTGCCATTTTCCTATAACTAATATTTACATGCATCATATATTTTATGTTTATTGTTAGAGAGTCTGTATTCGTCATTTTGATGGATTCTGTACATTTGTATGGTACCTTGTATATAATAGGTATTTCATAAATATTTATCAAATTATATTTTAATTTAGATGGAGCTACCAATTTGCTCTTATAGTCCATTACCTTGATAGTCCTAATTAAGTACCTCCCCTCTTTTTGTTCTCTCTCTTACATAGGCACACATACAGTTCTTGTATTTAGTTAAGGGGTTCATACTTAGTGGTCAGCAATCTCAAAGATTCCTAGTGGAAAAGTACTAGAATTTAAATGACCACCATGTTGTATTATCTTAACACTCTTTGGTGGAAAGGTACTGGTAGTCACATAATTGTTCAAAAGAGTCAGGAAATTATCCTTGGCAGATAAAATAGAAGCATAATATAACTACAGTGATTAGTTCTTCATTCTTTTCATCATTCATTCTTACTATCCCTTTTGCCCTAAACACCAATCCTATCCCTTCTTTGATCTTCCTCATTTCTCAATTTAGCTAAAACAACAACACATCCCTTTTATTATCTTAAGTATTCCTAAATAGTCTCAATTCATTTTGAGCTTTAGGATTCTTGATTCTATTCTTATAGATAATGCTAGATTTTATATTAATGCTCATTTCTTGATCTTGTTTCACTCTTCTGTATATTTAAATTCTAAGCTTGTCAATGAGTTTTCTGGGATTAAACTTTGATCTCATTATAGTCACCTACTCATTTCCATTCTAACCAGTATTGCTTTAATTTCTACTTTAGAAACCTCATGGATAAGGTTGCCATTTAATAATTAAGAATTTGAAAAACAATTTACATATATTAGTTCATTTGGACCCCTGACCAATCTTTGGAGATGGCTACTAAAATATTATGCTTCTCATTTTATAGGTTCAAGATTGAGAGAGGTTGATTGACTTTGCTAGTCTCAGTTAATATCAGACCAAATTTGAATACAGGTCTCAACTGATTTAAATATATCACTCACATTATTTTCAATCTAAGATTTCCCTGTAGAATTTTAATCTGTGCAATGTTACCTTTCCTTTTTCTTATTCCTTTGAGATCTATGCCCCCCCAAATTTAGGATTCATATAAGATTACATAAATTCTTTGTTTCTCTCTTTTTATCACAGCTATTAGAATGGAATGTTGAATTTCTCTTGAGGTAAACCCTCCCCCCTTTCCCTCCCCCATTATACCCTGTCTCCTCCCATTCCTTCCCCCTTCTCTCCTCTCTTCCCCACTCCTCCCTTCAAGAGGAATATTTTTAAGCAACTGCTTCTTTTTTCCAGTAGAAAGTCTAGAACCAGGTTCTATTCCTTCATTGGTCCATCTTTCCAAGGATGAAATTATCATTAAGGCAAGTCAGTAAATTATTATCCAATATTGCTTTTGGCAGAGGTTGGAATTCATCAAGTGTCTGGATAATTGAAGTACTATATCACTATTATAACTCCCATGCTTGGCTTGTGATCTTTATCCTGAAATAGTTATCTATTTTCTTCTTCAGTCCAAAATAGTTTTGATAGGCTTGAAAAGTGGCTCACAGCTAATGAAAAGGATTTTAATGGCAATAAATATGAAACATTATATTTGGTTTCAAAATATCAACTTCTACAATACAAATGAATGAATTTCTGAATATAACTCTCTGAAAATTGTTACTTTTGAAGTTACTAGCACCCTCGCAGTCATCTGGGCTCACAGCCTAAGTGTCATATTCTACTCCTCATTCTCATTCCCCATATATAATCTATTGCCAATACCTACTTATTTTTAATCTTTTAATATCTCTCATATATGTCTCCTCTCCTCACTCTGTCACCACCATGGTATAAGCCCTTCTCAACTTATACCTATATAAGTCAATAGCCTGTCAATTGATCTCCCTGATAGAACTTTCTCCCCACCCCAGTTCCTCCTCTATATATGGCTGTCCAAGCATTCTTCCTAAAGCACAAATCACAATAGGTCACTCTTCTCCATCCTGCTACCCAATAAACTCCAGTAGTTTCCTGTCACCTCCAGCATAAAATGTAGTCTATTGTTTGGCATTGAAACTCCTTCATTAACTGCCGCTTAGTTTTCCAGTCCTCTTATATCTTATACTACCCTGCTCTGACCTAGATACTCTGGGATCTAGTGAGATGGATATCCTTACTATAACGAGAACAAGAAATTCTAACATTCAACTCTACATTTTTACTCACTGTCCTCCATTCAGTCCTTCCTAATTTCTGCCATCTTACTTGGCAGTAAGTAAAATTCCACCTTTTTCAATCATCCTTAATTTCATTGCCTTCTCTTTGAAACTACTGCCAATTTATATTGCATACATCTTATATTTACACAGTAGTTTTTATCTTTTCTTTCTCATGAGACTGCAAGATGAAGGATGGGGACTCTTTTTCTTTCTTTCTTTCCTTTGTACAACAGAACAGCAGGTACAATTTTTAGCTCTTAGTAGGACTTTAATGAAAGTTTATGGACTCAACTGACTGGCAGTGCTCTCTAGTAACTAAACTACTATTTTGTCAATTTTTTATTAGGAAGACAATCATCTCTAAGTGTGAAGCGATCTCCTTTGCACGATATTTGTATGTCTTAATCTTTGATGAGTGCATTGTGAAGATGTTTGACTCTTCTTTTTTGACACATTGCTGTGCTCAGCAAGAAAAATGAATTTGTTATGAGCTAGGGAGATGTCATACTGTTGGATTAGTTTTATTCTAAGTTCAACAGCTATAACTGTGAAGGTTTTCTCTGATCCCAGCTGGGTTTTGGTTCAAAATTCTTGAGTCTTTTAAATGTGATAATCTGATTTAATGAATATATCTTGAGAATGAGGTTGATGTTCATTGTAAGTCATGATGAATAATATTTGATATTTGGTAAAAAAAACAGTTCAGCTACCCTCATAAGCCATGATGAAGCATGAAGGGACGATTCCATTAGAAGTCCAAAATCCTTGTGAGATCTTTGCTGACTACTGGATCTTCTAGGTAGGATGGGAAAGCACTGGATTTGGAGTCAGAATCCATGTCCTACTCCAATATATTTTCCCCAAAATCACAAATGGAATCATTGGGAATCAGACATGACTAAAGAGGGAAAAAGATAAAGCTAAAAGAGAGTTGAGAGAGTTCTAATTTTCCTGCAATGAGCTATCAAGTTGCCCTAAAATATGTTTTGAGAATATCAATAGGGATTAAAGAAGAAAGAGTGAGTGATTTTTCATAAAGAAATGATACAGAATGATGGACAAAAGCAAATGGTTTTATACCCGTGTTTTAGATAACCTAAAAGAATATGAGGACAATCAGAATTTTTTTTATAAAAGAAATGCCCAAGGTCTTGGATTTTGCTATTAGAATAACTGGAGAGAGGGAAAAAAGGCACAAAATCTTGGGGACAGATGTCCTAAAGAAAGAAGTGATGGGATTTTCTAGTCGAATTTGGGGAAAGATATAAATAGGAGAATCAAAGATGATTTCTAGCTTTCATTTCTGAGTCACTGCAATTGATTGAAGTGCCTCCCACAGTACTTAGGAAGCTAGGCAGTAGAGTGGGTTGGGGTGGGCTGGGCTGGTCCTAGGCAAAATTATAAAATTAATGAAATTTAGCTTTGATTCCTTTCCTCTGGTGCCATTCAAATCATGCCATCTCTGAGTTTCTTGCCCTACAACTCTAAGGTGGGCATTAAGGAAAAAAATGAAGAACTCATTTTGTTGTCAAATGTGACAAGAAAATAATATTGGCAAAGAAAATTAGAACTTTAGAAGATATATCTAAGAATTGCCAGTTTTTGAGATAACCCAAAGATCAAATGAGAAAGAATGTGATCCAGGTCTGCCCTGTAGATTTTACTGGGAAAGATTTATCTCCAAGTCTCAAAGAAGGACTGATCCAAGGGATAAGTGAAGAAGCATCTGAGGATGATATTCCCCAAGGTGGGAGATTCTCTTCAAGGAATAATTAATTAAATATATCAAAGACTAATTTCTATTTGATAACTTGTTAGATAAAGTAGATGTATACAGCAAACCATGAGGTGAATTCCTGTTTTCTCCATGCAAAGCCCATCAACTTGCATTGTTTTGTTTTGTATTTATGCTCAAGAAAGTTCTTTCCAAGCAAAGGTGACCCATTTGCCAACAGTCATGGTTAATCATAGGCAGCTATCATTTTTGAGAAGTGACTCATCAAGATGGAGAATCACTTAGCAGCTGAAAACAGAATAGTGAAGATCACTTACTAGCTTGACAAAGTCCCACTAGGCACTGAAATCATGGAAGACAAAAGTGGCTTTTTTCAAAAACCTATATAAATGACATTGGGGTTCTGACACTCATTCTTTTCTCACACAGTCTTTCTAAACAGAGGGAAAAAAAGTCAATCAAATCAATGCACAGTAAAACACCATGGGATGATACTAGGGTTGGAGATGAGGGCATTTGACTGTAATCAGTTATGATCCCTAGTGACCTTATCACTGAAGAGAAACATAAAGTGAGATTCAATGCTAAAAATATTCTTCATGATTATATTATCAAGGACTCTCACAAATTGAAACATTCCCTGGATATTTTGTCTGTTATACATAAAACCAAACTGGATACCTCAACCACAGATACTAAAACAATCTAAGAAAAGTCATTATGTTATAAGTCTGCTAAAAAGGACAAAAAAGAAATTAAATAGCAAACAGCATAAATTTCATATTTTGAACAAAAAAATTGGATGAATTTCTATTTATTTTTAATTGAACAGCTTTTATTCGTTGACTACCATGTTGCTAGGATAGAGGTGGTTTTGCTGCTAACTGATTGTGTGGCCTTTGAGAATTTGCTTAATCTCTCTAAACCTCAGTTTCCTCATCAATAAAAGATGAGCTTGGACAAAATGATCTCTAAAGTTCTTTCCAGCTCTAGCATTCCATGAAGTAATATAACCAATTTAATGTAATGACTACCTACTGCTCTAGAGAATATTGTGAATATTAGGCAAATCAAGCTGTATTTTTCCCTACTTGTTAGGATCTCAAGGCAACTATCTCTTAGCTCTGCCCCCTGGGTTAATTGTGCAGTGCTCTCTTCTTTCTTCTTGTTCTCCTTGTTCATTCTGCTCCTCCTCCTCCTCCTCCTCCTCCTCCTCCTCCTTCTTTATTTTTCTTCTCTTCCTTATTTATTTTTTATTTTTTGGAGAAGGTGTGATTTTATTGATGTAGGGAACTTCCGATGTGGAAACTCATTCAATTTGAAGCAGATTGGCAATTTTTCTAGAATTTGTATTAAAGAGTTGCTTGGGCCATTCACAGATTAAGTGACTTGTTCAGATCACATAGACTCAATATTTCAAATGTAGGATTTACACTCAACTACTCTTGAATCTAAGGCTGATTTTCTATCTGCTACAAAAGACTTCTTGTACATAGCAGGTATTTAATAAATGCTTATTGAAGTGCAATGAATCTGCAAAGAATAGGTATTCAATAAATGTTTATTTACATGTTTATATTTTAAAGAAAATTATCACAAATAAGCACAAAGATAATAATCAGCAAATATTTACTGATGTTCTTGAGGAGAGGAAGAAGGGAAAGCAAAGGAAGAAAAATAAGCATGGAAAGAGCACCTATCTATATAGCAAACTATTTCAATATCCTTGCCAAGTAAACCCCAAATGGAATGAACAGATGGATTTCAGAAACACCTAGAAAGGCTTGTGTGACCTGATGCAAAGCAAAATGAACAGAACCAGGGAAATAGTCTACATTGAATCAGTATATTTGTGTGGTGAAGAACTGTTATAGACTCAGCTCTTTTCAGGAATAAAATCACCCAAGGAAAAAACAGATAACTCATGAAGGAAAATACTATCCACCTCCAGATTAAAGAACTGATGAATTCTGAAAGCATAATTTTTTATTTACTTTATTCCTTTTCTTATTTTTTCTTTTGATCTGTTTCCTTTATAACCATAACAAATTTGGAAATATGTTTTACATGATAGCATATGTAACATATTTAATTGCCTACCATTTTAAAAAGTGGGGAGGGAAGAAAGGGAGAAAAAAATTGGTACTCAAAATCTTGTTAAAAATCAATGCTAAAATTTGTCTTGATAAGTAATTAAAAAAAATACTATTAGAATGACAAAAAACATAAATGAGATTGTGATAAGTTAAACATGAGTGAAAAACTAGTGAAGAATAACAAATAGTCCCATATAAAATCACATTCATTCACAAGACCAATTTCATATATCTGAAAAAATCAATAATTTAAACGCTCTGGATGTGTTACCTATAAAAAAGGAAGCATTTAATAATTTGAAAATGCCTATGTCCTTGTTGCAATTTAAGCAAGAACAAAATTTTTTAAAATGATGAACAAATGATAGGATGCATCCCTAAGTCTACCCTTTGATTTGGGGTCTTTATGATTTAACCTTGCAATCAGAGAATAAAGTGTCTTTTGACCAACAAACAATTAGGCTCTGGTACTATAGCTCAAATATAGCTTGAGGTCCAGCTGGTTTAGCTTAAAGTTCCAAACTTTTTGAGTCCCTGTACCTTATGCATTTCAGTACAAATCTTTTCATTTTCTCTTTTCAATATGAAATGTGAAAGGAAATAAAATTTATAATTTACCACACATATTCAAATAGGAAGTAAAATATTTTAATAAAGGAAACTTTATTCGATATATAACTTTTTAATTGTAACACAGTTGTCAAATATTTGAAAGAACATGGTCAAATTAAGTGATTCCTTTGATACTGTTTTCTTTGTTGCATTATAATTTTTTGCTTTAGGTTTGTTTGAAAGATCTTCCCTACCTCTACAAATTTCTCTCTCCAAACCAGGAATTCTTTCATTATTATTCATATTTTTGGAGTTGATTGAATGATTATTTACCAGTTTTTACATTCCTAAAAACCTTCCTAGACTTTTTCTTAAAGACATTTTCCATTAACCCCTTGTCTTATGTGAATAAATTTTGGTTCTGACTCAGTTTCTATTTAAGAAACCTCTTTCCTTTGAGCTCCACAAGGCACCTAACCTGTGCTTGACATGGGATTGTTCATAGTATTATTTTGATCCCTCTCAGAAGGTTACTGAAAGAAAACCCAGGAACTCAATTCTTTGAAATATTGATCAGCATTGCAGACCTCATTCATCATAGACCTCAATAAGGTCTCACTTTCAACCTCTATAAAGGTCAGAAGCAAGAGAACATTACAGCAACAGCCCCTGAAATAGTAAAATAGATCATTTCTCACAGAAGGGGAAAAAATAGAAGTTAATTCATTGCCATCTCTTTTCTGCTGTTCTTATATAAGGAATGGAAAAAAAACCTATTTCATAATACTTTCCTGAAGATTGTAAAGCATGCTGATGAGACCTTCATTTTCATAATTAATCCCATGATTTCAATTCTAGCTTTAATGAAGTCTCATGTAATTTTGGTGGGGAAATTTAAGATTTAGAAATGGAAAATTTTAAAAAACTCTGGAAATATTCTAGTCTTGGCTAGATATTTGTGTGTGTGTGTGTGTGTGTGTGTGTGTTCCAACACCACCAGCTTTGTCTCGGGTGGATTGTATTCTGTATGATAAGTCCATCACAAATGCTACATCCATATTTTCCCATTGTTTGCATTGCTGATGGAAACTCCCTCCATTCATACCTCTCCACTACCATATACTATATTTTCTCTCTCCTTTCACTCTGTCCCTCTTCTAAAATTTGCCATAGGGTAGCTGAGTGGTGCAGTGAACTGAGCACCAGCCCTGGGGCCAAGAGGCCCCAAGCCCACATACCACCCCTAAGGCCCAGCAACCACTCAGCCCCATGGTCCTAGACAGGCCATCCAATCCCAGCTCCTTGAAAGAAGTAAAAAGAAAATGTGTTATATCTGACCACTCTCCCCCATGATCCACCATCTCCTCCATCACTCACATCCCCTGCTTCCCTCGTCCTCTTTCTCTCCTTTTTACTCTAGATGTCTATACCCCATTGAGTGTATATACTGTTTCCTCTCCTAGCCACCTCTGATGAGAGCATTCCCCCTCATCTTCCCCCTCCTCTTCCAATGGGCAATAGCACATTTCAATTTAAAAAATTTATTATATGAAATATCTTAGCCTATTCTACCTCTCCTTTCTCTTACTCCCATTACATTTTCCTTTAAGCCATTGACTCCACTTTTACAATATATTATATCTCAAATTCAGCTCTTTCCTGTGCTTCATCTATAAAAACTCCTTCTACTTGCTCTATTAAATGAGAAATTTTACATGAATATGATCAGTATCATTTTTCTGTGCAGGAATACATGCAGTTCATCATTGTTAAGTCCCTCATATCTTACCCTTCTCCTGCACTCTCTATGCTTTGCCTGAGTCCTGTATTTGAAGGTCAAAGTTTCTATCCAGCTCTGGTTGTTTCAAAAGGAACAACTGAAATTCCCCTGATTCATTGTAAGTCCATCTTTTCCCCTGGAAGAGGATGTTCAATTTTGCTGGGTAGTTGATTCTCATTTGCATACCAAGCTCTTTTGCCTTCCAGAATATTATATTCCAAGTCCTAGGAGCCCTTAATGTGTGATCCTGTGTGATCCTGATTGCAGCTCCATGATATTTGAATTGTGTTCTTCTGGTTGCTTGTAATATTTTCTTTTTTTGACTTGGGAGTTCTGGAACTTGGCTATATTATTCCTGGGGGTTGTTTTTTTTTTTTTTTTTATCTGGTTCAGGGGAAGATCGGTGCATTCTCTCAATTTCTATTTTTCCCTCTGCTTCTAGGATATCTGTAGGAATTCTTTAAAAATGAAGTCAAGGTTCTTTTCCTGATCATTACTTTTAGGTATCCCAATAATTTTTAAATTATATTTCCTGAATTTGTTTTCCGGATCAGTTGTTTTTTCAGTGAGATGTTTCACATTTTCTTTTCGACTTCTCATGAAGTCATAAGCTTCCTTTAGCTCCATTCTACATCTGAAGGATTTCTTTTCCTCAGAGAGCTTTCTTATCTCCTTTTCCATCTGGCCAATTCTGCTTTTTAAAGCATTCTTCTCCCCAATAACTTTTGGAACTGTTTTATCTATTTGACCTATGCTAGTTTTTAACATGTTATTTTCTTCAGCATTTTTTGGATCTCCTTGACTAAGCTACTGACTTCTTTTTCATGTTTTTCCTGCCTCTCTCTCATTTCTCTCCCCAATTTTTCTTCTATCTCCCTTATTTTATTTTCAAAATCTTTTTTGAGTTCTGTCATAGCATGAGCCCAATTTCAGTTTTTCTTGGGCTCTTTAGATGCAGGAGCTTGTACTTCCTCATCAGATTATTTTGATCCTCCTTGGGATCAAAGACAATGTATTTCTTTTTTTTTTCAGGGTTTTTTTTGCAAGGTAAATGGGGTTAAGTGGCTTGCCCAAGGCCACACAGCTAGGTAATTATTAAGTGTCTGAGACTGGATTTGAACCCAGGTACTCCTGACTCCAAGGCCAGTGCTTTATCCACTACACCACCAAGCTGCCCCAGACAATGTATTTCTCAATGATGTTCCTCTTTTTTCTCTGTTTACTCATTTCTCCAGCCTGTGCCCAGTTTTGGAGTGTTTTTTGAACCTTTGCATATTATTAGGACACCCCCCCCCACAAAGATCTCAGTGTGTGTGAAGCTCTGACTTCCCTCCTGGTCTGTGAATGACCACAAGTGCACCCCTCTGCCATGGGGCTGGGGGGGGCCCTATTCTATGGGGGCCTAGACTGGGATCAGGATCTGAATGCGGTCAGAGCCCCAGAGTCCTGTTCCAGGTACAGAGGACAGCCCTCTGAAAGCTCTCTCCACTCCCCTACCTTCAGCTGAGCACTCCAGGTTCAATCTGCTCCTGCTTACTGGCTCCATGCCTGCTTCTGTTTCCTGGATCTGGGTGGCACCGCTGCTGAACTGACCATGCTACAACTATCCTGAGGTCCTGGGCTTTGTGTGCTCACTCTGGCAGAGGTGCCCTCTGCTGATCCTCCAATTTGTGCCTGGTACTCCCCAGGTTGTAGGTCAGAAAACTGCCCCTGCTGCCATGAACCATGGCTTCCAGGCACCTCAGGGTTGCCTCCAGGAGGCTGAAGTTTCTTCACTCAGGCAGGCGATTTCTCTAACACTGGGGAGCAGAGCCTTTTCACTATTTTCCAGGTTACCTTGGCCTGCAGAATTGCCTCACTGGATCTTTCTGTGGGTTCTGTCCCTCAAAAATTTAGTTAGAGTCATAATTTTAACATTTTTTTAAATATTATGGAGAGAACACCTAGGAGAGGTTCTTATCTTGGCGCCACCTTGACTCCATCCCCTTGGCTATATATTTTTAAAGATGAATGAAAGTTTTTGTTCAGGGTTTATGTTTTGTATTTCAAGTGATACATGACAACAAGCTTCTTGAGTTTGGGCGGTCTCTTTTAATTACTTAATAAATAATACAAGCCTATTGAGCCTTAAAGGAGGTTTTGTGGGAGCTTTATATATATTAAAAACAGTAGTACATGTAGTGGAAGGTTGTGTTGCTTAACTAGTACAGTGCATATAGGGAATGCTTGATTATGACTATTGCACAAGCATTCTGAATGATTGAACTTGAACAATCAATTAAACAAGTAACTGGTAAGGATTGGCAGATTCCAGGCCTGCCTTGATTCAATGAAAGACAAAGGAGAAATATAATTTTCTTATCACCTAATGTTCAAGGAATTGGGGATAGATTATATAGGGATATATACCTAAGACATAGAAGGGAATCCTAACACCAGTTATTTGACATGATATATTATGATATAACTAAGTACTACATTTAAATAATAAGATCATCTAATGACAGATTATTTGGATAATTTTTCTTTTTTTTGGAAGATATGTTTTCTTTTGTATATACAAAGCTGGTGGTTATGATGGAACATTCAAATGAAAACATCCAACAGACATTCAATATTTAAAAGACATTTACAAAACAGCTACTGCGTCTGATGTACTGTAGTCTATGGAGTCATGGAATCAAGTAGGCATGTTCAGATTCTGTGTCAGTATTTACTATCTGTGTGGTAGTTATATATCACTTTAGCTTTTTAGTGCCCTTAAACAATTCTCTAAGACTGTAACTTATGAATGAGTGACTGATTTGCATAAATGGGGGTGGGTATTTACAATCTTGACAATTGTATATACTAAGGTTAAATCACATGTCCAAGGACTTTGTGAAAAACACAAAGACAGTAATTTCTAGAATATATATATATATATATATATGCATATATATATATATATATATATATATATATAGTAAGGAGCAGTTATAAATTTGTGGAGAGAGAGAGACAGAGAGAGAGAGAGAGAGAGAGAGAGACTGAGAGATCCTCACACTGAGGAGAATCAGCAGAAGCTTCATGAAAGTGACAATGGCACTTGAGTTGAAAAACAGAGATAATTTCAGAAGTCTTAAAGAGGGGCAAGTCAAAGAGAGCATTGATGTCAATATGTGTTTGGGGAGTGCTAAGCAATTTAGTTTGATCAAACTTGAATTATTCATGGTGAGAACTGTTGTGAAAGCAGATAAAAGCAGATTACATATAAATTTTGAATTATTTTGATTAACAACCTAAGGAATCTAGACTTCATTTCATAAGCAGTGAGGAAACAGAAGGCTGAGGATACAGCATTATAGTTCATAAGTACTCTTCAGAAGAAAACCATTAGGGTTGAAAGAAGATAGAAGAAAGAGAAAGCACAATCCAATTACTTCAATTTATGATTTAACAAGCATTTATTTAGCACCTACTATGTTCCTGTGATTATGTATATATAAAGACAAAAACCTTGCATTCAAAGAGCTTAAATTGATTTTTTGCCATACCATTAGATTAGTAGTATATTGTTAAAAACTTCATCACTAAGTAGATTGCTTCCACATATTCCACAGTTGAGGGTTCTTAGAAGCAGAAAACCCTAAAGTTGAAAGTACAGAAGGATTGATCAGTCAATAAGAGTACAGAGTCATTGTGCAAACCTGGGTCTAAAAATAGAAAGAAATATACACTTGTACAAAATAGAGTTCATTTCTTGGTTTGGCTGGATGTTAGAGTGAGTAAGCTACCCAAAATAATTATCTTGCAAGAACCAAAATGATGTGTGTTTATATGTGTATGTGTGTGTATAAATATATATATTCATATATATGAATATATATACATATGAATATGCATAAGTATTAGGAGGAATAGGGAAATATGTTTTGGGAACTGGTTTACTTCTTTCTTGTAGGTCTGACTAGAAAGCAATTTTAATGTTATCTTGGGCAAATCACTAACCACTCTGAGTTTCATTTTCTTCATATATAAGATGAAATTGTTGTAATAGATTACCTTCAGGGTCCTTTCCAGCTCTTAATTTGCAAATCTAATAGCAAAGTTATTTTAGGCAGGATGCTGTAGTTCAGCTGTAGACTTGTCCACTAATCTTTAATGAATTTTTGGTGGAAATAAATAGTTAGCTCTAGTCTTGAATTTCTTTTCTTTGCTTATAATGTAAATGATGCTTCATTTTGGCCTTTGTCTCATACTTCTGTCCTGTACATCTGTGTCATTGAGTCTTCCAGTAAATTAACTATGAGCTGCCCTGCCTCATGTACAGTTTCCTCTCTTATTTCCCATATGTAAAAATTGCTGTTATATTCAAAGAAAAGTCAAAATAAATACTGATTCTTTATTTACTTTAGGAGATCAGAGAAATGTATTTTCAAAAACAATTTCCTTTTAATAGGCACAAAGAGCTGAAATAAATTGCAAGCTGAATTTCTTACTGTTTTATTTCAATACTAATTTAAGTATTCTTTTATTGTTATGACAACTGACAGATTCTAAACTTTTCCTTTTTTTATCATCCTGCACCGACCTGCATAAATAAAAGTGTTTAGAAGACATGATAATGTGGAATTGACTTATAAACTTTTTAAATTAATTCATATCATGAATAAACACTTCAAGAGAAACCACAGCCATTCAGAGTACCTATATAAAATAGGAAATGACAAATAGGACATTAGAGTAAATCATAAGATAATTATGCTTCTTGCCTCCCAACTTATATCTTCTTTTTTTATGGACAGATTCTTTATAATCACTTGATAATGAACTACAAATAGAAAGAAGAAATTTGCTACAATTTAGCCTACTCATTAAAGTGGACTTCAAAACATTATAAATATAACTCTAAGTAATCTTAAATTGTTTTCTCAATAAAATGGACTTTGAAACATTAGCAATATGATTATCTTTAAATAATCTCAAATTTATAAGTAATGAGTGTTATACAGTTATGCCATTGAGATCTTCTTTTAGTATTCATATCTTATTGTCTCAGCTAAAATATAAATCACTTAGTTAATCAATTAGAATTTATTAACCATCTACTCTGTGTCAGACACTATGCTAAGCATTAAGAATACAAAGAAAGACCTTTTTCCATAGTCCTCTCCCTGAAAAAAACAAAAAAATAACTCAGCCCCTATATTTAAGGAGCTCACAGACTAATGGAAGAGTAACAAGCTAGAAACTATATACAAAAAAGTTGTATAGAGGCATAAGGAGGACAGAATCAAAGGAAAGGGATTAATGTTAAGAAAGATTAAGAAAATCTTTCAAAGCACAGAAAACATATTTAATAGCAAAAGGTTTATTATTATTATTATTATTATTATTATTATTATTATTATTATTATTATTATTGTTTTATGGAAGTTCAGATCTGTGACCTCACCTTTGTAAAGAAATCTGGAAACTTCTTTACCAATATCAATCAACACCCCATAATTTACATTCTTAGATAGTTTCCTGGACCACCAGGCTCCCTTAGTTGGTTTGCATCAGAAACACAACATTCAAACTAGATCTTCTTGGCTCTCAAACCAGGCCTCTAAATCACAGCTCATATTTATGTATCTAAAGCCTTAAAAATTGGAAAATATTTTCAAGTACAATAATATTATTTTATTATATTATATTATGGAAATCCTTATTTTATTTCATAAATTAAAAATAAAATTAATATAAAAATAAAAAGGAACTCTATAAAAAGGAAAGCAGTACAGAGACTGCTCCATTTTGTATTGAAAAAAAATCTCCTCTGATTAGCAGTTTACTTATTATAGTTTCTTATATGTAGGAGAAGCTCAATAAATCTTCCTAATGTATAATAAACATGCTTACATTGTTCATGTTTCCTCTGTATCCTCGGGATAGAACTGGCACAGTTAAAGAGTAAAATATCTTTAGCTAAAAAGAAGTAATCTTCCTATAAGTATACAGATTATATTAAGAACTAGAGATTACAAGATTATAGGATTTGGAACCAGGAAGAATGTATGAGATCAGATGGTCAGAACAGTTCAATTCAGTCAAAGAAAAAAAATTAAAGAAAATTGTCATATCATAGGACAGTTTGCCTTTTGCCTCTGGTACCTTGTTACACAACAAAATGCCTTAAGTATCTGAAGGCACTTAATGAATGATTGTTGGATTGGAATTAATCTGTCCTTTCCTTATTTAATTTTACATATATGGGGTAATGGAGGGGAGGGGGGAAGATGGTGATTCCACTCCTTCTTGGCATTATTTACAAGTTTGATAAAAAGAAGGTGGAAAGCAACACTAATAACTGTCTGCATCTATTACGCTTCAGGAAAGCAACAGGTCAAAGATGCAATATAGTACAAAAGAGGTCCCAGTTGTGATTTAGGAAAGATAATATGCGGACTCCTTATTTTATAGGGTTAATGTGAAGAAAGCACTTCATACATGAGGCAGGTCAGTGACATGGTGGATAGAATTAAACCTGGGAGTCTTTAAGACTTGAATTCTAATATAGATTTAAACACTAATTAGCTGTGAAACTCTCAAGTTCATCACTGAAACTTTCCCAGCCTCAGTTTACTTATCAGCAAAAAATGGAACTAATGATCACTATACCACATGTTTATTGTGAGAATCAAATGAGATAACATAAATCATATTGCGCACATAAAAATACTATATAAATGCTAACTCATTATTAGCAACAACTATGTAAGCTTACGTTATGACTTTTTTAATATCACATTTCAAGATGGAATGTCTTACTGAATTTTTTGGGACATAGTACTTTGAAACTCAGTGCATACTTTGTAGCCTATATGTTTAATCTGTTAAAGCTAGTCCTATATTTATGTCCTTCTCTTGTGCTAAATTAAGGTACCTAGGGAGTCATATCAATTCTTTAGACCACAGGCACATCATTTAGTGAAGACCTGAAAAAATGTATGTAGTTTGGACAGTGGAGAGAGGAATACCCAGTACAGTTATTTGTTCTCAAATTTAATTGGTTAATTCCTTTAAATTAGAACCCTGACTGCCCTGTGAAACTGTAACGGCTTCTTCTTGCAAGTGTTGTTGTTGTTTCCCTGTGTTTCCTCTAATTAAAGTATAAACACTTCAGGGATAAGGTAATTTGTTGTCTTTTTCTTTCATGAAGTTCTCCTAGAGTCTATATACCTACAGGCCCATTTAAATGGCAATTATACCACACTGTGCTAGAATCTGAAATCAGTTTTATTTCAACCCCCCCGTGAACCAGGTCTGACCTTGGAAGGAAAGAAGGAAGGGAGCAAGACAAATCCTGTAGCATTTCATACATAACAACTGTAGAAAAGCAATTTGGAATGTTCTTCATCACTTGCCAATCTCTAAAGTTCTTATCATGTCTCTAAAGACATATCTGGGGAAACTAGCCAGCTGAGTGGCACAATGGATAGAGCACTGGTCTTGGAGTCAGGAGGACAGTAGTTCGAATGTAGCCCCAGGTTGTTTGACTCTTACCAGCTCTGTGACCTTGGGCAAATCACTTAACCCTGACTACCTCAGATCCAGGGCTATCTCCATTCTACTTGATTCATATCTGGCTGCTGGACCCAGATGACTCCGGAGGAGAAGGTGTCTGGTAACAACACAGCCTCCCAATCCAATACATGTGCTTGTCATGGCATCACCTCCCTGATGCCATGGTCTTCTTGGGAACATTATTATTGTTATTAATGGGGGCATCTAGGTGGAACAATGCCAGGGCTAGCATCAGGAATACTCCTTATGAGGTGTTAAAAATCTGACCTCAGATGCTTATCAGTTGTGTGACCCTGGGAAAGTCACTTGATCCTCTTTGCCCCAAATTCCTGGAATAAGAATGTCTTTGCTAACAAAACCCCAAATTGGGTCACAAAGAGTTGGGCAAGAATGAAAAAGGAATGAACAATAATAAAGAGATAACTATTGTTATTTGGACATGAGGTACTTACAGAAAAATATATCTCCTTTAAAAAATTTTTATTTTCCCCTTTAATATAACTTTGTGTTTAAGGTAAAAGGACTATTTACCTAAAGCATTCCACATTCCTGGAATATATTCAATCCTCATTACCACCTATAACAATTTTTCATGTGTACCTTCTTATGTTTTTTTTTTTCTGAATTTTATAAATCAAATTTCTGTTCAGTATTGGTCTTTTCCTCAAGAATAGCTGTAAGTTTTTTAGATCATTAAATAGCCAACTTTTCTTTGTAGAATTATACTCAGCTTTTCTGGGTAGGTTATTCTTGATTTCAAATACAGTTCCTTTGCTCCTCAGAATATCATACATCTTCAGTCTGCAAAATTTTGAGTAGAATCTACTAAATCTTGTGTTATTTGATTACAGTTCCATAATATTCAAATTGTTTCTAATTGCTAGTAATTTTTTTTTTCTCCTTGACCTGGAAGCTTTGAAATTTAGTTATATTATTCCTATGAATTTCCATTTTGGGATCTCTTTCAGGCAGTGATTAATGGCATTTTTCAATTCTATATGAATCTCTAGTTCTAGAATTTCAGAGAAACTTTTCCTAATAATTTCTTGAATAGTGTCTTGACACCAGTTTTGATCATACCTTTTGAACAATTCTTTTATTATTTCTCCTCTATCTGTTTACCAAGATGGTTATTTTTCTAATGAGATGTTTTACATTTTCTTCTTTTCAATTCTTTTGAATTTGTTACTTCTTGATGCCTTAAAAATAATTACTTTCCCATTAATTCAAAAATTTTCAAGGAGTTATTTTCTTCAGTATTTGGATTTTTTAAAAATAGTCAACTTCCTTTTTATATTTTCCTTGCTTTTCTTTCATTTTCTTCCATTTGTCTTTTCTCAGCTTTTCCTCAACCTCTCCTATTTTATTTTATTAGTTTTTTCAAGGCAATGGGTTAAGTGACTTGCCCAAGGTCACAAAGTTAGGTAATTATTAAGTGTCTGAGGCCAGATTTGAACTTAGGTCATCCTGACTCCAAGGCCGGTGCTCTATCCACTGAGCCACCTAGCTACCCTCCTATTTTATTTTTAAAGTTCTTTTTGACCTCTTCCAAGAGCTCCTTTTCAGTTTGTGACCATTTTACATTTTTTTCTTTAATTCTTTTCAGGGAATTTTTTTGTTGTTGTTTTTCTGAGTTCAAATCCTGACCTTCTCTATTTATGGTAGGCTCTTTCTACATTATTTACTCTTTATAATGTCTTATTTATTGGCTATTAACTTTATTGTCAGTCAGGCTCTACTCCCAGAGTGTGTGGGATAATATCTTACTATGTAGGTTTTTTGGTAATGTTGTTTTCTAAACTTTATTTAGTATCTTTGACCTCTTGGTTCATCCTGTATTCTAAAATCCAAGGTCAGAGGTACAGCTTCTTCAAATCAAAGCACTCTTCTCCAAGCCTGAACCATGACTTAGACTTCCACCATTGCCCAACAAATACTTTTTCTCCTCATGATCTCTTCAGTGGCTTCTAGGTCAACTCATCCCTCTTCTGTAGAATTGAAGTGAGGGACTCTGCTCTGTACAATCATCAGGGTATTTGCCCCTGTGTCATTGTAATCCCTAGCATATGTTCATTCCTCCTTAACCACAGCCATAGCCTTGGACTCTCTCTGGTAAGTGTGCTTGGACTCCTTTTCCAGAACAAGTAAAGGTACTCTACAATCTTTCTTTGATCAGCTACCCAACCCCACTATTGTCCATCTGTGAGGCAAAAGCTTCTAAAACTAAAGCTGCTGCTGAAACATATTCCTGAGGGTTTGCTTTTTATTGACTTGATGGTTTCTGCTAGGCGCTATCCATTCTTCAACCAGATCAGACCACCAACCTGGAAAGTCATATCTTTCCTTCTTTCCTAAAGTTGTTCCAAGTTATCTCATTGGATTGCTAGTTTACCCTGACTTTAATTATTTCTGCAACTCTAACTATGAAGTGATTTTAGGTTATTTGTGTGGAAATTTAGAAGAACCAACTTACTTCCTACTTTGTTCTAACATCTCCATAAAATCCCTTTAGATTAATTAGTTGTTTGGTTTTTTTTTTGAAACAGATTGAAGTAGTTCCTTACTCAATGTTGCTTCCCCTACCTCCCTACCCCTTATACCTGGAGCTTAACTCCAATGGACAGATTATTATTCTTTCCCAAAAAGATCAGTTCATCCAAAATGTATTTACAGGACACTGGACGTGGGTCCAAATCCCTTAATATCATATCACATTAAATGAAAAATTGTTGATTTGATTGAACATTTCTTAAACATCAACTATGAGCAAAGTACTGTTTGCCAGTCATTGAGGATAAAATATAGAAACAATGTGTGAGTGCTTGTGGGTGTTGGGATGATTCAACCTAAATGCTGATAAAAATACTTTTTTAAAGAAAAAAGTAAATGAATGATGAGTGGAAATAACAAAACCATGATAGTGGGGGATTTCAACCTTTCTCTTAGAACTAAAAAAATCTAACCAAAAACTAAACTAAATCAAAAGAAGTTAAGGAGATTAATACACTCTTTGAAAAGTGAATATGAAATATATCTCAAGAGAACTGAATGGGAATATTAAAAAATACATTTTCCCAGTGGCACATGACATCTTTTCCAAAAATTTACTTTATTAATAGGCCATAAAACTTTATAGTTAAATGCAGAAAGGTAAAAATATTAAATACATCATTTTAATATAGCAAAACATACATTTAAAAAAGTACATGGAAACATTGATTAACAATTAATTAGTGACTAAATAGCCTACACTTAAGAAGCTAGTAGATACTCTAGGAAAAAGATGGAAGATATAGATATAAGTGAGCAACAATCAGCCAGAGAAAGCTAGTGTCCTAATCTAGAGGGTTTGCTTTTGCTCCAAAGGGCTTATCATTTTCTTTGGTCTTAAACAATGTTTAGCAAATTGACCCTTGGGTCACATCTGTGGATCTATGGGGTCAGAATGTCCTAAACCTAGATCTAGGAAGCTAAGAAAAAAATCTTTCTGTTTACTCTGATAGACCAGTTTTTAACTAGGTAATACAGGGACTGCAGAGTGATCAAAAAAGGTTGGAGATTTCTGTTGGGAGACATAAATACTCTAATGCCTCTTACTAAAACTCAGAATGACTTCATTTATTTCCAGACTGACTAGTTTCTCCAACCTTTGTGGTATTAACATTGACTATGTAACAACCACTGATTTATTTGATTAGCAGTCACTGATTTACTTGATATAAAAGAGTCTAGACAACAGAGCAACAAAGGAGAGAACAAAATGATGAAAGGGAGGCAATTTGTTGTACATAAAATGGCCCACAGGACTAGAAAAGACCTTTTCTGCTTGAGGGAAGCAGTCATTTTCAAATTTACTTAGTAGAAGAGAAACTTCTTTCCCTGACTTGGTGACAAGACAGGGATAACAACTCTGAAAGAAACTTTGCAAAAAACCACTATCATCAGGCTCAACCAAAGCAATGTAGAAATGAGTCATACTCTTTGAAAGAAAGATTTAGAGTTTTAGACCAATTAACAGACCAAAAAATACTTTGTTCTATGAAAAGGGGAGAAATTTATGACAAAGCAGGAAATAAAGTACATTATGATTTTTATAGAATGGATGATTTTGACTATATGAAATTAAAAAGTTTTTGTACTAATAAAAACCAATATTGCCAAAATTAGAAGGAAAACAGAAATCTGGGTAACAATTTTCACATCTATGGGTTCCTATAAAGGTCTTATTTCTAAAATATATACAGAATTACATCAACTTTATAAGGTTATAAGGATATTCCCTGATTGATAAATGGTCAAAGGATATGAACATACAGTTGTCAAAAGAAGAAATTTAAAGTTTTTTATAATCATATGAAAAAAATGTTCCAAATCATTACTGATTAGTAAAATGCAAATTAAAGCAACTATGAAGTATGACCTCACACTTATCAGATTGGCTAAGATGACAAAAAAAGGGAAAATGATCAATGCTGGAGAGGTTGTGAAAGGATTGGGACATTGATGAATTGTTGGTGAACTGATCCAACCATTCTGGAGAGCAATAAGGAACTATGCTGAAAGAGCAATAAAACTGTTCATATCCTTTGACCAAGCAATTCCAATACTAGGCCCCTATCTAGAAGAAATCATACAAAACGGGAAAAATCCAACATGTTCCAGAATATCCATAGCAGCTCTTTTTATAGAGGCAAAGAGTAGGAAATTGAAGGGATGTCCATCAATTGGAAAGTAACTGAACAAATTATGGTATATGAATGTTATGGAATACTATTGTTCTATAAGAAACCATAAATAATCAGACTCTAGAAAAGTATGGAATGAATTACAGGAACTGATGTTGAGTGAAGGGAGTAGAATCAAGAGAATGCTCTACATATTAATAGCAGCATTTTTTGTTGATCAAAAATGGATGGATGCAGTTCCTCTCAGCAGCTCAGATGGCTTGGATGATCCTAGGAGACCAACTGTGGACAATGCTATCCAGAGGAAGAAAAACAAAACAAAACAAAAAAAAAAAAACCTTCAGATCTGAATGGTTACCACATTCACTTTTTAAAGATTTATCTTATGTATTTCTTTCATAACTCATAATTTTATTTCTTTTCCCTTAATACTAATTCCTCATGCCAAAAATGATTTATTTGTAAACATGTTAAACACGAATGTGTATGTACAATATTCACTTGACTGTTCAACACTGAAGGGAGGGGAGTGGGAAGGGAACGTGGAAGGAAATTATGTTACTTAAAAATATGCATATACATGTAGATGAATGTTAAAAAAATTTCATAACATGTAATTGGAAAAATAAACTAAAATATCAAATAAAAAATAAAAAAGATTTAGGGGAAAAGAGATAGATTCCTTGGGTATCTATCGAATCCTCCACATGTTACCAAGATGGAAGATATCATATAAGTTACAATCATACTACTGTAGTTTCCTCTTCCTAGAAACTCTCTTCCAGAATTTGACATTTATTCCCAGTAACCAACACTTGGTGGTTAGGTGTTACAGTAGAAAAAAGCAGAGACTAAGTGACTTGACCAGAGTCTCTCAGCTAGTAAGTGTCTGAGACCAGATTTGAATTATCCACTGCTCCACCTAGGAGCTTTCCTGACATAGAAGAGAGTCTGTGTAAAGCATAGGAGATAAGAAATGAAATGTGTAAAAAACAATAAGAAGAACATGGGAAAAGTGAAAAGGAGAATAAAGTATAGTGTCTGGAACAAACCAAGGTAAAGAATGACTTTGGAAGTCAAGCAGGTTTTATATTGTCCTTATGTCACTTGGGACAGGGCAAGGCTGTATTTTTTTTTATTAGTTTAGGTCTTACTAACCATACTAACTAGCACACACATAGCTAACAGCTGTTTGGAGAATAATGTGGGGTGAGGGAAGTATGGTGGGAGATTTGGAGGCCAGAGAAGAAAATAGGATAATAGTTTAGATGAGGAGATGAGGACCTGATCTGGGCTTGTTATGTATGAGTGAAGAGAAAGGGATAAATGTGAAATATGTTGTAGAAATAGATTCAAATATTTATAGGAACTAACTGAATGAAGAAACAAGGTAATTAAATACTATATTATACTATACTATATATGTATATATATATGTATATACACACATATAATATTATGTAAACATGTATATATACTTGATATCTTTGTAAATTGAATTTAAATGAGTCAGGTTCCTTATCTGTAAAACCAAAATAGCAATAGCTGTGTTATAAGGTCATTCATGTAAAATGCTTTGTAAAATATGTTACCTCTTATTATCAGATTTGGACTCACTTATTTGGTATTCTACTATGTCTATTTTAAAGGAATTCAAAGACATTTATAATATTTAACTGTTAAGACTGGCTAGAGATAAAAAATAGGAAATATCTTTACCAAAAGTTATCTTTTCTTGCATTACTCTTGACAATGGAATTCTAGTGGCAAGATAAAAGTCAAGACAAATGGAAATGACTTAGGATACAATGGATAATCTTGGTGACTTCAAGGATACAATGGATAATCTTGGTGACTTCAATGTATGACTAAACTCTAACCATCCCAGACCACCTGCTTCAGGGGCCTTATGGCCTATGGAACAGAATTTGTTCAACTCCGCCACTTTTAAATCCAATTCACACATAAGTCAAAATGTCATCTTGTGATGCCATTGGTCCTCTTTGAAAACAAAACAAATTTTGTAACTTGGAAATATGCATGTGCATGTGGATGAAAATTAAAAAAATATATAAAATTGAAATCAGTGTAAAACTAATTGAAGGCTATGTGCTAGTATCTGTGGCAGAGGGTGAGAAGATTTAAAAAAAATGAGGCAAAAGAGTTTTCAAGATCTCCCAAATCAAGTCATTGTATATCCTAATAGTGACTTCACTGTGAAGGTGGACAAAAGGGTAAATTACAGATAATCTGATTGAAAAACACCTAATGTATCTACTATCCTATTCTCTTTAGGAAGCCTTTCTCAAGTCTTCTTAATTTTAGTATCATCTTCCTCTTATTTATTTCCTATTTATCATATATTTACATATATATCCATATATCCATAGAAACACACATATATATATGTTTCTATGTGTATATGGATACATACATAGAAACACATACATATATGTCCATATATATGTATTTATTTGCATAATTATATGTCTTTCTTGTACATATTTCTTTACTTGTCTCCACAATTAAATTGTGAGTTTCTTGAGGAAGTGTTTTGCACAGTGTCAGATACATAATAGATTTTTAATAAATGTTTGTTGACAGATTGTCTGATGAAGATCAGGTAAGCAAAACCCAAAGATACAGTGACTTAGGCAAAATATGTGAAAAACCATACCATTATCTCCAAGAGTTTTTTTTGACTTCTAGGAACAAGATTGGTCATAGTTTTTAATCTAAACTCAGAATTCTTTTGTTCTCATTTGCAGTTATTCCAATTTCTGTGTATTATCAATCCTGTTCTTTATTCATTTGACATTATACAATTCTTAACTTGTTTTTCTAAATTCCTTATAGTCATAGTTGCTAGTAGTAAAATTAATACTTGATTTCTTTCATATATGACAATTTGTTCATCCATTCCCCTAAGGACTTCCCAATTTCCCTACCACAAATAATTTTTACTGTTAAGTATTTTTGTATATATGAAATCTTCACTTCTTGCTTTCACACTTTAGGGCATATTCCTGGTAATAAGATCATTGGCTCAAAGGGTATACCTTAGTGACTTTTCTGGCATTATTTCAAACTACTTTTCAGAATGTTTGTATCAATTCAGAGTTATAGTGACAGTGTATTATTTTTCCTGTCTTTCCACCATTCCACAAGCATAGACTATTTTTGCCTTTTATTGTCTTCCAATTTTCTAGGTATGAAAGGATACTACAGATATTTTAGAAACATTTTAATAGACAACAAATAACTGATTATTGAGATGAAGGCATATTTAAAATATCTATCAATATGCATTTAGATAATTGTTTAGCTAGGTCAAAAGTCAAAAGTAACATCCAGTTAGAACTGCAAAAACTAAGAAGATATTCCATGAGATTACAGTAGTACCAATCTAACTTATGTAAAGAGGCTCTTTCCCTTTAAAAGTGAGGAGTGGAAAAACAAGTTAAAGTAATTACTATTGTTTTTTAGAGTTCAGCTAATATAATACAATTTTCGTGATGTAGTAGAGGCCCAAATATCCCAAAAATCGTGTTAATCATTCAATATTTGATCTCCTTGCCAAGTGAAAACACACAACAACCAAATAAATAATCAAAGTCCTTGGGAAAATATTTTGGAGAAAAATGATAAAAGCACCTGAGCAGTATCACTCAATAAAACTGAAAAGCAGTGGAGAAGAAAATAAACCTGCAGAGATCTTAGCTTGAGCTCTATCTGAGCTACATCATTCCAAGACCAGTCATAGATGAAAATAAAAGGACAACAGCTGTGAAACATAACAGATGTCAGCAGTTCTGTAGTGATTCAGTCTCATCATCTATGATAGCAAAATCAAAACATTTGGGCAACTACAACAATTCAGTAGCCAATATGTTCCTTGAAAAAATAGAAATGGTAAGCTTTTCAGAGTTGTTTGATCTGACCAAATATACACAATGAAAATTTGTACTGGAAATTAACAGTTTTATAAGTATCCAGTAATCAATTGAAAAAGAGGAAAATTCCAAGAGAAAATAGATCACCAAAGACATTATTGAGGGCTGAAAGTTCTGGACAATATCTAACAACAAGTTTTAGCTATAACTCTCAACCTAGATATCAATTTCTTTCCTTTAAAATATTTATGAAATTGGTTTATGTAATATTTGTTTCAAAGTCTTCCTCTTGAAACCAAGGTCCTTAGTACCTATTGTAATATTTCTAACTTTCTCCCTTCTAACTTGTTCCCATCCAGATCACCTGAAAGCTTCATTATCTAATCATTATCTAATGGTCACTTCCCCCCATACTCAGCACAATCCCTAGTTTCTTTATAAGCATAAGGCTAAATTTGAGATGCTTGGTCAGGAGAGAAGGTGGTAAAGGACTCACCTCATATTTAAAGAAAATAACAATGCACACCATTGAGAAGCTGTCTTTCCAGGTGCTTTTCCAACTCAATCCCTTACAATACTGCTGAGAGCCTTATAGTGATCTATCTTGTAACACCAAAAGTTTACTCTGCCATATTGGTATTCCTACTTAATAAATTTTCTCTAAAGGTTTGGGCAGCATTGCTTTCCTAAGACTTTTCCTTTTTTAAAATTTTTTATTGATATTTTATTTTTCCAAATACATGTTATGAAAGTTTTTCAACATTCATATGCATATGTATGTTTTAAAGTTACAGTTTCCTGAATAATTCAACAAAATAGGGGTGGGACATAGCCAAGATGATGCATGAGAACAGTTTTTCCTAGGAGCTCTCTCCAAAATATTTCATAAACCTTAAAATTATGACTCTAACTAAACTTTCGAGAAACAGAGTCCACAGAAAGATCCAGGGAGGCAATTCTCTAGTCCAAGCTAACCTGGAAGACTATGGGAAAGGCTCTGCTCCATGTGGTTGGAGGGGCAGTACAGCCAGGAGAAATGCTGGAGCAAAGGAGCTCTAACCTTCTAGAAATAGCCTGTAGGGTACTTGATTCCCTGGGAGTGCCAGCTCCAGGCAACAGAAGCAGTTTCCCAACCTTCCAACCGAGGGAACACCAATCACACCTTGGAAGTTGTGCCCTCCCAAAGTTCTCTGCCAAAATGAGTGGAAGACAGCATGGCCATCAGCACAGCCCAAATCCCAGGAAACGGAAAAAAGCCCATAGAACCTCCCAGTAGGGAGACACCTGATAGCCCATGAAAGGTAAGGGTGTGGGAGGAGACAGTCTAGGTGTCTCCTCTGTCTCTGGGACAGGACTCTGGTGATTTGTCCATATTCAGACCCTGGTCACAGTCTGGGGCCCTGCATTGCCACAGAGCAGGGACCCTCCTCACAGCCCCAGGGCAGAACACAGGCTGGGAGAGCAGTCAGAGCCTCTCATAAGACCTTGAAGGAATTGAGATCCTTGTGAGGGGTATCCCCCCAAATACTGAAAAGCTCAGGAAGTAATCCAAAACAGGCTAGGGAAATGAGCAAACAGTAAAAAGGAACCTGACCATAGACAATTACTTTCATCCCATAGAGGATCAAAACATACACTCAGAAGATGACAAAATCTGAGTTTCTGTATCCAAAGCTTCCAAAAAATATAGGAGTTTGGCTCAGGGTATGACAGAACTCAAAAAAGATTTTGAAAATCAAGTAATAGAGGTAGAGGAAAAATTGGGAAGAGAAATGAGAGAGATGCAGGAAAAACATGAAAACCAAGTCAGCAGCTTGGTGAAGGGGATCCAGAAAAATGCTGAGGAAAATAATATGTTAAAAACTAGTTGAGGTCAAATGGAAAAAGCAGTCTAAAATGTTAATGAAGAGAAGAATGCCTTAAAAAGCACAATTGGCCAGATGGAAAAGGAGATAAGAAAGGTCTCTGAAGAAAACAGCTCTTTCAAATGTAGATTGGAGCTAAAAGAAGCTGATGACTTTACTATGAATCAAGAAACAATAAAACAGTACCAAAAGAATAATAAACTAGAATAAAATGTGAAATATAAAACTGAAAAAAACAACTAACGTGGAAAACAGATCCATAAGAGACAATTTAAAAATTATTGGGCTACCTGAAAGTCATGAACAGGAAAAGAAGCATGACTTCATTTTTAAAAATTTCTACAGGAAAATTGCCTTGATATCCTAGAAGCAGAGGAAAAAAATAGAAATTGAGAGAATCTACCCAGCTCTTCCTGAGATTCAAAATAATAACCCCCAGGAATATTATAGCCAAGTTCCAGAACTGCCAAGTCAAAGAGAAAATATTTCAAGCAGCCAGAAGGAAACAATTCAAATATCATGGAGCTGCAGTCAGGATCACACAGAACTTAGCAACATCTGCATTAATGGCTCATAGGGCTTGGAATATAATAGTCCAGAAGGCAAAAGAGCTTGGAATGCAACCAAGAAACAACTACCCAGCAAATCTGGGTAGTTTCCAGGGGAAAAGATGGACATTAAATGAAACAGAGCAATTTCAAATGTTCCTGTTGAAACAGCCAGTTTGATCTTCAAGTACAGGACTCAAGTGAAGCATAGAGAGGGTGGACAAGAAGGGTAAATTATGAGGTATTTAATGATGATGAACTGTGTGTATTCATGCATGGAAAAAATGATATTGATAATGCTCATATGAACCTTCTCATTTATTAGAATAATTACAAGGTTCATATGTAGACAAGGCACAAGAGGGAGCTGAATTTGAAGCCATAATATAATGTAAAATTGGAGTCAATGGGGAAAAGGAAACATACTGGGAGAAAAGTAAAGGAGAGGTAGAACATACTAAGATATTTCATGTAAGACTCAAGAAATAATTTTTGCAATGGAGTGGAAGGGGGAAGGTGAAGAGGAACAAGGGAGCCTTCATTCTCATCAGAAATCCCTCAGAGAGAAAACAATATACATATTTAATAGGGTATAGAAATCTAGATGAGAAAGGAGAGAAAGGGGATGGGAGACAGAGGACGGGGATATAGGTGATAGAGGAGAGGGTAGATCATGGGAAAGGATAATCAGATATGACACATTTTCTTTTGTTTTTTTTTTACTTTTTTGCAAGGTGGTAGGATTGGATGACATGTCCAGGACCAAGGGACTGGATAGTTGTTGGGTCATGGGGTGGGATATGCTTGGGACCTCTTTGCCCCAGGGCTGGTGCCCTGTTCACTGTGCCACTTGGCTGTCCCACAGCACACTTTTGAGAAGGGACAAAGTGAAAGGAGAGAGAAAATATAATAAATAGTAGAAGGGAGGAATGGATGGAGGAAATTACAATCATCAACAGCAACTATGGAAAAATACGGAAGTAACTTCTCTGATGGACTTACGACAAAGAATGCGATCCACCCCAGAGAGAGAGAAAGAGCTGATGGTATTGGAACACAGAGTGAAGCACATTTTTTTCTCTTTCTTTCATTTTATTTCTCATTATTTTTTTTTTATTTTTGTGGTGGGAAAGGGGTATTATGCTTATTCTTACAATTAGCCCATTTAAGTAATGTATAAATAAATAAAAATATAAATTAGAAACAAATCTTTGCAAAAAAACAAAACTAAAAAAAACCACCTTCCACCTTCCCTTCCCAACCCCATCTCTGCAGTGGCAAACCATCAGGGTTGATATTACGCATATACATTTGTGTTACATGTATAAACAGGGGTAGTCATTTTCAGTATGAGGAATTAGAATGAAGGGGAAGAAATACATAAGAAATATTTTTTTAAAGTGAATTTAGTGCTCATCAGTTTATGAAGGTTTTTGTTTTGTTTTGTTTTGTTTTTCTTCCTCCACATGGGGGATAGAATTATTCATAGCTGATCTAATAGTGTTGTCCCAGCTCTCTGAACTGCTGAGATCTGTTGCATCCATCAAGGTTGATCATCTCACAATATTGCTGTTAATGTATACAATGTTCTCTTGGTTTTTCCCAAGAATTCTCATAGAAGCTTCTATTGTTTCCTATTAACAGATTTCTCCCCATCACTTCCCCTTGTATCTCTACCAACTGCGTATCTCTAGTTTCTGGCCCCTATCATAGTTTTTTCACCATCTGAATTCTAACTGAAGTCTACTTGCAACTTTCTTTAGCTTCCATCAGATAGTTATTCCCTAGGGAGTATTCCTCTTCTATGTTTTGACAACCTGTCCAATAATTTAAGTATAGTTCTGTTCATAATTATCTTTGATTGAATTATGGTCCCAGTCCTAGGATTCACATTTAAGGTCTTGCAGAGGTTAGAGACATCTCTCTCTCTCTATCTCTTCTGTCTGTTTCTGTCTTTGTCTCTGTTTCTCTCTCTCTCTCTTTCTCTCTCATATATATATATATATATATATATATATATATATATATATATATATATATAGTAGGTTTACTTTCAAATTACAATTTGTGATCTTTCTCCTCCAATGCACAATGATGTGTACCCACCTCTATACCTATCTGCATTAGCATTCCCTATGGGGGGGGGAAGTCTTAGAGAAAGAACTACTCTCTTTGGTTGACTCATAGTCAGTCTTGATTCCCCTACCTAGTACTATAGTACTATATCCTCAAAGATTTAGAGGCAGATGAGGCTGTTTTTCTCCCCATTTCCAATAATAGGAAGAGATATACTTTTAGTTCATATTTCCAATGTATTGTATTTAAATTTATAAAAATAAGCAGGAATTATCAAGTCCACTCAGATAATTTTCTTTTAGTTCACATTTTCCCCAAGAGGTAGAGAAAATATAAGATTCATTTGTGTTTTGTCAATAAAAAATAATTATTTAATGACGTACAACTCAGTCCTACTAACACTTCTTAAACAAGATGACACTCATGTATACATAGAAATCACACACAATTCTTTGATGGTTACTACTATAGAGACTACTTTGTTTAGTGATCCTATGATAATCAAATAAATAAAAGGTAATATTAACTTTCAGTGAATGCTCATTGAAAGTGTTTGCATTGCTAGGAATTCAACTCTCTATGATGTTTTACCCACATATTGGTCATCATATCTCATTGCCCCCCCCCCCCAACTGGTGGGGAGCCAACAATGAGGCTTCAATCTTGGTGACCTTTAATAGCAATATTTTTAGTTGAAGACATCTTGGAAGTGGACCTCCAGCGGCATTTTAGGTTTTTGACAGAATGTAAGTTTAGATTAAATTGTTCTTCCTTTATGTAAAATCAAATTTCTTAAAGAAGTCATCAGTAAATTCTCATTACTCAATATGGGCTATAATGTATTGGAAATGACATTTGTCCAAGTAATACATAAGTGAATTCATGGATAATAAGCCCTGAATTCATGATTAATCTTTTAGGCAACACAGTCTTGTCAGACACTCAATATCTTCAGTGACTTTAGACACATGTGACTGTTTTCTACTTACAAAATGAAGTAAAGACAAGAAAATGATAAAGGAATCAAAGAAAAACAACACAAATATTAAGCATATATCCTCCAAATGGAATAGATTCTAAATTCATAAGGAAAAAATAATTCCATTGTAAGAATATGTCAAAAAAAAGGTGTTAGGAAACTTTTATGTACCCCTTGATATTTGGACAAACCTAACAGAAAGATAAAATAAAAGGCAAAATATCAAATTTACTGTAGAAACTGGACCCAAAAGACTTGTGACTTGTTCTAAGTAGGAATACAACAAAATAGACATATTTTCCCATGCCACATGGAACTTTTATAAAATTTATTAAGGGGCAGCTAGGTGGTGTAATGGATAAAGCACCAGCCCTGGAGTCAGGAGTACCTGGGTTCAAATCCAGTCTCAGACACTTAATAATTACCTAGTTGTGTGGCCTTAGGCAAGCCACTTAACCCTGTTTGCCTTGCAAAAAAAACCCTAAAAATTTATTGAGGCACAGACATGTTAAAATAATTGTAAAATGACAGAAATAATATGAGGACCATGAGATAATTTTTTGAATCTTAAAGTTTCCATAAATATGACTTATTTTTGTTGCTGTTATGGTTTAGTGTAAGTCCAATTTTCTCTTATTCAGTCTTTGATGATCATTCCTTTCTCTGAGCTTTTAATTGAACCTATTTATTTGGATCACAAATGTAGTACATCCTAATTTGTGTATTTAATTTTTTCATGATTATTCATTCAACAAATATGTAACATGTAGTATAGTTCAAGATATGATATAAGCAATGTGGAAGATAATGAGGCTATCCTTGGCCTCAAAGCATTTGTCAACTAAAGACATCTGAGTAGTGCAGCAGATGGAGTGTTGGATTTAGATTCAGGAATACCTGTGTACAAAACCTACCCAAGACACTATCTGTATGATCCTCAACAAATGCCTTAACCTTACAAGGCCTCAGTTTTTCTTACAAAAGGGTATTTATTGTACTTAATGGTATATAAGTCACCTTCTAACTTTAAAATCTATGATCTTATTGTCACTGTGCTTCTTCAACTAAAATATAAATACTTTAAACATGAGTCATTTCTTATTGCACTGTTTATCCCCATGTCCTTTACATGTTCTATAAATGTTGCTTGATAATGTTATAACAAAATTTAACCTGTACTAATTGATTCTATTCCTACTTCTCACTTCTCAATTAAAATTGAGGCATTTAATTACTGTTTCAGAATCTATAGACAATTATGATTCTCCAATAGGAGATAATACTATGAAGAGTATAGATTATGAGTTAACCCTGTTTTGAACCACTGACCACACTTATAATGAAAATGGTAGCCAGTCAGTCAAGAAACATTTATTAAGCACCTATAATTGCCTTGCATTGTATTAAATGCTGGAGATGCAAAGAAAAGCAAAAGATACCTCAATGAGCTCACTATCTAATACAGAAGAAAACATTTAAAAAGAAACTGAAAGGAGAAGGGAAGAAAGGTGCAGGGGCACAAATGAAGATATGTAACCAGAAAGGAAATGATAAGATATCATTTGATAAGGTATCTGTGATGTCTTTTTAAATATAGGATCTAGTTGGAACTCTGTTGTTTATTTTCTTCTCTCCCTTATTAAAAGGAAACAAGATTCCAAGGTACTGGAGGTACAGAGGTAAATGAAATACACACCAATGAAGAATCCCAATACTCCCCTTCCCTACCATTGACACACACAAGAAAACAGCTGCAGGTCTTGGTATCCTACTAAATAATCATTTTGTCAGTTATGGATTAGGGGGAATGTCAATACAATAGATAGCTTCAGGGAACTGAGACACAAGGAATACAGGATACAAGGAATCAACAATCAGAAGAAGAAAGAAATGAGATCTAATACTAGGTGTATGATTGCTGAAGCTTCCCTGACTTGAGGGCACTGTACTAAGTGTTATATCCTGTGATTAGTATCTACTCCTTCATGGCCAGACAATTGCAATATTTAAAGAAATCTATGCCAATGAGACATGAGCACAATGAAAAGAAGAAGTCAGCCTAAATTATAGGAAAGCCCATGTGATAGAGTATATATTTATTATTTCAAGTAGGCATGTAGCTAGAGCTCAATTGCTGCATATTGCCTAGCAGAGTTCATTGGAGTAATTAATAGATAAAATGGTTTGTAATTGGTACTTTTTTTAAACTAAATAAAAAGGTTCTTCTAAAGTCCTTCAGTTTGATTGAAAACTTGTAAGCACTCTCAAGCACTCTCAGCATTCTCCTGCAATCTTGTTGAGACTGTTAATTTGCTTGGCCAAATTGTAGTGGATTTTGAATTAATGAGATTGACAGCAAGAGGACGGAGAAAGGGGCATAAGCCAGGTGCTATGGAGGGAGGTATGACAAAAGAGGGCATGGACTGCTCTAAGAAGTGCCTGTGGCAGCATAATTCATTAGAAACTTTTTAAGGAAGAATTTTAACTTGGATATACCACTGTTACTTAATAAAATTGATCAGGTAATCTTCAGGGTACAAATGTACTTCTAAGAGTGAGCTAGGAGAGAGTTTCCTAAGACATATAGAAATCTGAGAGTCTGAGTGACCATATGACTTGACCATGACCATATATTCAATAACAATGGAAGGGGAGATTCAAAGGCAAGTTTTGACTTGAGTTACATACCATATACAGAACTTTTATATTTCAAAATCATTTTGGGGGGTTCCTTAACAACAAAAAGATGCTCAGATCACACATTTTCTGTGTCTATATAAGTTGCTCCTTTTCTTGACTGCAGAAACATTCCTTTCCTGTTGTTTTAAAGCAGCGATCTCCAAATTGGGGACCAGGACTCCCTAAGAAATCATGACATAATTCCAAGAAAGATGGATTGATTGCCTTCAACCCTTTTTTTTTAGGTTTTTGCAGGGCAAATGGGCTTAAGTGGCTTGCCCAAGGCCACATAGCTAGGTAATTATTAAATGTCTAAGGCAGGATTTAAATTCAAGTACTCCTGACTCCAGGGCCGGTGCTCCATCCACTGCGCCACCTAGCCACCCCTACCTTCAACCCTTCTTGAGATGGTCAATGAGGGGATTTTCTACAACACAATTACATCTAATATTATCCCTCCACACTTCTCCTAACTTTGTCCTCTATTGCAAATATTAATCTATCTCCCCTTTTGCCCTGCAGCATAATTTCAACACCCCCCCCAAAAGTTTATCCTGTGGTTACTGTGAGAATGCCCCTTAGAACCAGGACACTGACTCTGACCAACTAAACCTAACCATGATGAGAGCCCTGCCTCCCCCTTTCCATTTTATGCAGTACAGAATCAAATGGGATGAACATGTATGAATGAATAGCAAAATGAATTTTAGATTTCCCTACATTCTCTTTCTGCCCAAAGTCAACCCTTTTTCAAAGTTTCATTCCTGTCAAAATACTGAATACTGTTCCAAATTTTGGTGTCCTTAATAAAGCACTAAAGGGATATAGGGAATCATAAATGACTCCTTATTCACCTTCACCCCATGAATCTATTCATTTGCCAAATCTTATAATTTCCAATTCTACAGCATCTGTCTGACAGTTGTCTCCTTTTTTGCTAAATATGCACCAGACTATTTCAGGTCTTCAGAAATGAACTCTTGTGATAGTCTCCTAATTGGTTGCTCTGCAAACCATCTTCCACATAGCTGCCAAAGGGATTTTCATAAAGTATAATGTTATACCCCTTCCCATATAATGAACCTCAATGTCTCTATATTGACTTGTAAAAATTATTGCACCATTTAGCATTCTTTTTAGTTCTATTTTTGTGTCAGTTATATAATGGGCATATATACACACTTATACTTTATGAATAAGTAAATGTATATATATATATATATCTGTATATATGTTCAAAGTATATTTTTACCAATTTATGGCTTTCTTCAAAGTTATCACTTCAATATTAATTGTCAAATATAATGACATTTTCCCTTACTCATTATTTTTTACCTCTCTGTGAACTTTGACACTGTCATCAGTTCTTATTAATACTCTTTTTGCTATAGGTTTTGTAACACTGCTCTCTCATGGTTCTCCTCCTACCTGTCTGATCTCTCTTTGTCTTCTTACCTGTATCTTCATTAAACTCATGCCAATTTATCATGAATGTTTCCTGGATCTTTATCATTGTGCTTCTCTTCTCCTTCTATATAATACCTTTTGTTGAGCTTATCCATTCTACAGGTTAGACTGTATCTAACCTCCAATATTGCTTCTCCAATTACTGATTGGACATCTCAAACTAGATGGCTTCTTGATATCTTTAAATTCAACATGTTCAAAACTGAATTCATTATTTTCCTCTCAAATCTTCTCATCCAAAATTCCATATTATGTTTGAAAATACCTGATACATCTGATGACTCAGGCTCACAACCCCAGTCACAATCCTCAACTCCTCAGTTTTTCTTACCACTTCCATATCTACACTATTGCAAAGTATAATTGATTATTCTTCTATAAAAATTCTTATATTTTCTACCTTCATTCTTTTAACACTTCCATGACCCTGGTCCACGTCCTTATCACTTCATTCCTGAACTATTGCAATAGCCTTCTGATTTCTTCTTCCCTCGTTTCTGTGCATTCTAGTGCATCCCTCGATGTGTTATACAAATGATCTTCCTAATGTATGAGTCTTGCCATGTTACTTCTCTACTCAGTATAAACTTCAGTAATTCTCTATTACTTCTACTATCAAATATAAAAATCTTTAATATATAAAACTTTTTTCTTTTCTTTCTTTTTTTCTCATTTTAATTTTTCTAATTGCACGCAAAGATAGTTTACAACATTCATCCTTTTGCAGACTACTGTGTTACACATTTTTCTACCATATGCCCTTCCTTACCTCACCCCATGGCAATGAACAATTTGATATAGGCTATGTATGTAGAAAGTTTTTAACATATTTTCATATTTACATGTTTTGAAAGAAGAATTAGAACTAAGGGGGGAGAAATTTTTATAAGAGAGAAATAAGCAACATAAAAGAAGTTTTAAAAAGTGAACATAGCAAAACAGAAATCCTATTAATACATAGAAATAGATTACAGTAAGCTCTTCTCTGCATTCAAACTCCAGAGTTTATTTTTCTCTAGTTGTGGATGGTATTTCCCTTAGCAGGGATTGTACTTGATCACTGAACTACTGAGAGGAGCTGCATCCACCATAGTTGATCATTTCCTATCATTGCTGGTAATGTGTGCAATGTTCTCCTAGTCCAAGTCACTTCACTCAGCATTAGTTCATGTAAGTTGTACCTGGCTATTCTGAAATCCCATCCCTCATAATTTCTTATAGAACAAAAGCGTTTCATCATATTAACATTTCATAGTTTGTTTGTATAGCCATTCTCCAATTGATGGTCATCCCCTCTATTTCAAAATCTTTGCCACTACAAAAAGAGCTGTTATAAATATTTTTTTACATGTGGGCCTTGTCTTCATTTTTATGATCACTTTGGGATATAGGCCTAGTAGTGGCATTTCTGAATAAAAGGGAATGTACAGTTTTATTACTCTTTGGACATAACTCCAAATTATTCTTAAGAATATTTGGATAGGGCAGCTAAGTGGCACAGTGGATAGAACACCAGTCCAGGAGTCAAGAGGACCTGAGTTCAAATCCAGCCTCAGCCACTCAATAATTGCCTAACTGTATGACCTTGGACAAATCACCTAACCCCATTTGCTTAAATAAATTTTTTTAAAAAGAAGAACATTTGGATCCACTCTCATCTCCACTAATAGTTTATTAATGTTCCAGTTTCGTACATCCTCTCCAACATTTATCATTTTTCTTATTTGTCATTTTAGTCAATCTGATAGGTATGAGGTGGTTGCTCAGAATTGTTTTAATTTGTTCTCTCTGATCATTAATACTCTGGAGCATTTTCCATGACTATAGAAAACTTCAGATTCTTTATCTGAAAACTGTCTATTTGTATCCTTTGACCATTTGTAAATTTGATTAAATTCTCTATATATTTTAGAAATGAGACAAAAAAGAGAGACTTTCAATAAAATACCAAACTCTCAAACTTACCTATTAAAAAAAACAGAACTGAACTGAAAATTTGATCTTCAAATATAACACTCAAGAGGTAAATGGAAAAAAGTCAAGAAGAATAAGAAAAAAATGTTATTCAATAAGAGTAAATGGAAAGACAATACCTGTAACTCTCAAGAATTGCATTTAAGACAGTTGAAATGAATCAATTGGGGAATAACTTGCATTCTTAAAAAATTAATTCAATTCCCTCTATATATTTTAGAAATGAATCCTTTATCAAAAACAGTAGTTGTGAAATGTTTTCCTCAGTTTCCTGCATTCTTTTTAATCTTTGTTGTATTGACTTTATTTGTGCATCCTGTCTTCTGCATATTTGTACTTTACTTTCTTCTTTCCCCCTTATCCCACTTAATTGATATTTTGTTTCTGAATGCCATCTGTCTCACACTGTCCTTTTCCCCTTTCCCTCCTATTTTCCTGTTGAAAAAGATAAATTTCTAAACCCATTTGGGAATGTTTATTATTCTCTCTTGGAGTCAAATCTGTTAAGAGTAAGATTTACTTAGAACTTTTACGTTTTCTTCTTTCCCTCTACCATAATAGGTCCTTTGTACCTTTTCCTGCGGTGATAATAATCCTCTAATGCCTCCACTGACTTCTCCTAGTGCAATCCTTTTTTTCATGTCTTAAGTATTTTACACTTGTCTCATACCCACCACTGTCTGGCAAAGTATACCCCTTTCAACTGTCCCGAAAAAGTACAATTCTCTGGAGCTATAAGTTTCCAACTCTAGAGAAGCATGGAATGACTTACAGGATCAGATGCTGAGCAAAGGGAGTAGAGTCAAGAGAACAATGTACACATCAAAAACATTATGAGATAAACAACCTTGAATGGAAGCAGTTTCTCTCAACAGTACAGAGAGCTAGAACAACTTTATTAGACTGGTAATGCTTTATATTATCCCCAAACAGAGGAAGAAAAACAAAACAAAACAAAACAAAACACAAAAAAACACCCTTATAGAATCTGATGAACACATTATAAAAATGATTTATGTATCCCTTTCCCTTAATCCTAGTTCCTGATGCCCAAAATTATAAATGTGTAAATATGTTTAACAACATATATATTGACTGTTCCCTACTGAGGTGAGGGAGGCGGGGAGGAAGGGTGAAAATTTAAAAATATAAATAAATAAAAAGGAAAAAAGAACTATAAGCATTATCTATCATGAACAATTTGTACCCATTCCCTCTGTTCAAGTATACATCCTTCAACTATCCCAATAGAAATATAATCCTCATGAGAGTTCCATAAAATTATGATCTATTTATACCTATACACTCTATCTAAGAACCTTCCCTTCAATTGCACCAAAAGAAATACAACCCTTATGACCTAAAGAAAATCATCACATCAAAATTAATTTATACCCACACCCTCTGCAACTTAAGTTCCTTTCAACTGATCTGAATACAGTTCTTGAGTTACAAGTATTGTCTTATTTATTAACTAACATTTTTCTTAGTCTTATTTACTAACTTTTCCCCCGTTTACCTTTTTTATATAACTCTTGGGTGTTATATTTGAAAATCAAATTTTCAGTTCAGTTCTATTTTTTTAATAGGTAAGTTTGAGAGCGCTGCATTTATTGCATTTATTATCTCTCTCTTTTTTAGGTTTTTTGCAAGGCAAATGGAGTTAAGTGGCTTACCCAAGGCCATACAGCTAGGTAATTATTAAGTGTCCGAGGCCAGATTTAAACTCAGGTACTCCCGACTCCAAGACTGGTGCTCTATCCACTGCTCCACCTAGCCACCCCAAAAAGTCTCTTTTTTTGGTCTCATTCCTAATACATTATATATATATATATATATACATATACATATATATATATATGTATATATATATATATATGTAGAGAGAGAGAAAGAGAGAATTGCATCAAATTTACAAAATTAAAAGTCATTCCCTAATCAATAAGTGCTCAAAGGATATGAACAGGCAATTTTCAAAAAGAAGAAATTAAAAAAGAAATGCCCAAAGAACAATAAAACTGATCATATTATTTGACTCAGCATTACCATTGCTATTCCTGTATACAAAAGAAATCATAAAAATGGCAAAAGTTCCAGATGTTCCAAAATATTCTTTGCAGCTCTTTCTCTGGTGGCAAAGAATTGGAAATTGTGGCATGTCCATCAATTAGGGAAGGGCTGAACAAGTTATAGTATTTGAATGCTATAGAGCACTATTGTTCTATAAGAAACCATGAAAGATCAGATTCTAGAGAAGCATGGAACAAATTACATGAACTGATGCTGAGAGAAGTAAGCAGAATCAAGTCAGCACTGTACACATTAACAACAACATTGTAAGTTTATCAACTATGCTGAATGTAGCTCCTCTCAGAGGTTTAGAAAGCTAGGATAACCCTGAGAGACCTGTTAATGATAATACTATACACATCCAGAAAAAAAACCCCAGAAATCATAGAATCTTGGTCCTATTTCTCATACACAAAATGACCAATATGTAGACATGTTAAACAGAAATGTGTACCTATCTATAGATAGATGAGATAGAGATAGAGATAGTGATAGATGATATAGATATAGATAGAGACATAGACATAGACAAAGACAGAGCTAGAGCGAGATAGAGATAGAGATAGAGATAGAGATACATATACATATACATATACATATACATATACATATAGATGATATAGATAGATGATATAGATATAGATATAGATAGAGTTATAGATAGAGATAGAGATACATATACATATAGATGACATAGATAGATGATAGAGATAGAGATAGAGATAGAGATAGAGATAGAGATAGAGATAGAGATAGAGATGATAGAGAGATAGAGATACATATACATATACATATACATCTACATCTACATCTACATCTACATATACATATACTTATACATATACATATAGATGATATAGATAGATATAGATAGATATAGATATAGATATAGATATAGATATAGATATAGATATAGATATAGATGATATGGATATGGTTGGGGATAGGGATAGGGATAGAGATGATAGAGATAGAGAGAGATAGAGAGAGATAGAGAGAGAGATGGAGATAGAGATAGAGATAGAGGCAGAGATATAAAAAATTCACTAGACTGCTGCTGCTGAGGGGAGAGAGGTGGGAAGGGATGGTGGAAGAAAGTTGTGTAACATAAATGTGCAAGTGAATGAATATTGAACAACTTTCACCACATGCAATTGGAAAAATAAAATGAAATATCAATCAAAAATAAAAATGAAAATGAACTGAAAAAATCATTGGAAAAAAATTCCTCTTTTCCTTTGAATGAATAGTTTTAATTTTGCAGGTTGTAATCCAAAGTCCTTGACCTCCAGAATATGATAGACCCTTTTATGGTGAAGCTGATAAATTCTGTGTCATTTTGACTGTGGCTCCCTTAGTATTTAAATTGTATCTTTTGTCAGCTTGCAGAATTTTCTTCTTTAATTGAGAATTCTGAAGTTTGACTACAATATTCCTTGTAGTTTTTATTTTAAGAACTCTTTCTTTGAGTGATTGATGGATTCTTTCAAAGTCTGTTTTATATTCTTGTTCTCAGAGATTAGGGCAGTTTTCCATGACAATATCCTTCTCTATACTTTCCAGGTTCTTTTTCTTATTATGACTTCCAAGTATTCCAAAAATTTGTAGATATATCTTCTGGATCTACTGTCCAGGTTTTTATTTTTCCTGAGAAATATTTTACATTTAATTCTATTTTTTTTAAGTCCTTCAGTTTTGTTTGGAGTAATCTTGGTGTCTCATTTATTTCCATTTGTACAATTCTGATTTTTAGAGTTTTACTTTTTCTAAGTGAACTTCCGTTAACATTTTCCTTTTCTTTATTTTCATCCATCTGCATATGTATATTTTTAAGTTATAAAATTTCCTTATTGCTTAACCTATGTCATTTCAAGTGCTAGCTGTTTGTTGCCTGCATTAGGATAGCTGAATCCAGTCCTACCTTTTGCACCAGCTTTCCTTCTCCTCAGACTTTGTCTTCTGAGCTAGGGTTAGAACCCTTTACTAATTAGAACCCTTGCTAATTCTGGACCTGAGCTTTACTGTGGCTAAAATCCTCCCCTAGCTTCATAGCTCTACCTGTCTATGTTGTACTCCATCAGCCTTTTACTAATGTGTGAAAAATCTTTACTGAAATTCATCCATGATATCTTAAGTTGAGAACTTGTCTCACTCTAGTTTTGTTTTTTTTTTTTAATTTTGTCACTTAGGGTCTATTTGGAGGCTTGATTTAAAATTGTTCCAGAAAATTGCCAGGAGCTTCCAGATTTGAGCCCTCAGAATGACAGTTCTTCCTAACTTTCCATTATTCTTCATTTTTTTTTTCATTTTTTACTTCATTTTACTACATTCCATGTACAATTTCTTGCTAATATACTGTTTTTACATAAGGCAATCCATCTCTTGATGCTATCTTTTCACTGGCTTTTTTAAATTTTTTTTCCTTTTTTAATTTTCCTTTTTTAATTCTCTTCCTTTCTCCTGACTTTCATTATTTCTTTCACATCTCAGGTCAGCTCACTCCATCTGCAAAAAGTCTTTCCTAATCTCTCTTAATTTTATTTCTTCTCTTTGAGATTGCTTCCATTAATTCTTTCTGTGCTTTGCATGCCCCAAATACTAGAATGTGAGTTCCTTGAGGGTCAGACCTGTTTGTGCCTTTTTTTTTCTTTCTCCTCTGTGTAACATGGGGCTTGGCCCTTAATAGGTGCTTTTATCTGTTTGTTCACTGTGTCTGAGTCGTTTGGGGTATGTTCCACAAAATTTTAATGTTCTTTAATTCATTATAATTCTATTGGGGAAGATGAAGGAAGGTATTGTCACTGTTTCATTGAATACTGAAACTTCCTAGCCAAGTCATTCCCCTAATGGGAAAGAGCATGCCTGCTTTGGAGATAATAATCTATTTTATGCCAGAAGTTTTACTAAATACAATAATCATTTAATTAAATGACTAGGAAAATAAGTTACTTATCTCTTTGGTGAAAAGAGTTCCTCAAACTTCTTTCTAAGTTCTCATATTTAATTACCTTTCATGAGGCCTAACTAAACTCATTTTCCCCATTAAGTGCACCCTTTTTGTTCACACATAGTAAGTAGTTTAGCTAAAAATTGTTATTATTATTCCTTATATTCCCATTAGCATTAAGAAAATATCTGGACTAATTATAGCTATTTCTTAATTATAGCTCATTTACTAAACTGTAAGTTCCCTGATACCAAACAATATATGCTATTTATGTATGAATGATTTGGGACAGTATGATTCTCTGGGAAGAGTCTAGTAAACAGTAGACATATCAAATATTTTTTAATTTGAATTTAATTGAATCCAGCAATTGGAAACCTAAGTATACAGCATCTACTTTACTTCATTATTTGCTTAAAGTGAAAGGAAAATGCAAGACTGCGAAGTTTTTCATAATCATAGGATTTAGAGTTAGTCCAACATTCCTATTTTATAGGTAATTGTTCAGAGACTCAGACAGGTGATAAAATTTCCTCAAGCTCAAAAAGCCAATAAAAGTCCAAGCTGTAGTTCAAAGCCAAGTGTTTTTAATCCAAGTGAAGTTGTTTTCCCCTTAAAAATAAAAACTAAGAAATCCAGGAGCAAAAGTTTCAAAAACTTTCAGTGTATAATGGGTCTGTTGAAATATGTACTTATACCTTATAAAAATACTTGAAAAACTATCATTTTGTAATGATACCTTTGGAAAAAAATTTGGAAAAAATACATAAATCTATCAATTCTCCTCATTATGCCATTCAAATATTAAAAAGTTCATCTATAATGATCATTTTTTCAGGGAGTATTCTGAAAAGATCTAATTTTATATAGTTCAGTATAATATCATTCCCTATCCTAACACACACACACACAGCTCATATTAAAATAACTCATTTAATAAACATTTGAACAGTACAATCAATTGAAACAACAAACATTTTCCCTGGGCATTGCCAATTACCATTCAGATAACTAAAAATGACTATACAACATTTTTTTTAAGATTTTTTCAAGGCAATGGGGTTAAATGGCTTGCCCAAGGTAATTATGAAGTGTCTGAAGTCGGATTTGAAACCAGGTACTCCTGACTCCAAAGCCAGTGCTCTATCCACTGTGCCACTTAGCCGCCCCGACTATGCAACATTTAAACAACAAACTTCTGATGCACATATTTTAGACTCTGATGTCTATAATAAGATGTCACATGCAGTTTTATTATATAAATATACATTGGTTTCAGGGATTACAATTTCTGGTATAGCTATGCTCCAATTGAAATACTCAGAAACTCAGGCCTTGTGGGATCAAGATATTTGTTTTCTTCTTTTTTAAAAATTCTAATTCTATAAGGATTGAGCTCTATTGGGGGCACAGGATTTTTGATCACCAAAATTTTTCCAAGAAATGTCATACAATAATAATAACAATAACAATAACTACAACATCATCAATTAAAAATATATACTGATTAAAAAAGGAAACTATTATAGGAAGCATTTAGATAAATAAAAATTCCCTTCTTATAAACGAGCTATTCAAATTCACGTGCAACTCTGAATCCCAGGACTTAGCATTAGGAAATAAAATATACATAAAGGATTTCAGATGAATAAAAAATTAAGGTTAAACTACAAGACTGACATTTTCATTCATCAGCCTATGTCCTAAATAAGTAAAGGAATTGCTAGCTGTTTTTAAAGTATTGGGATCAATAAAAATCAATGAACTGATTGACTTTTATTCTTGTAACCTGACTGGGTATTTTAAATTTCCCCCAGTTGATCTTTACAATATTAATATTTTGTACGATGTTATCCTGCTTCCACTCATTTCACTTTATAACAGTTAAAATATAAGATTTCACACATTTTTCCTGAGGTCATCCTGCTCATCCTTTCTTATAATGCAATCATATACCATAATTTATTCATCCATTCTTCATTGATGAGCATTCCCAGAATGAGATCTTTATCAGAGAAATGTACTATAAGTTTTATGCCTGCCTCAGTTTCCTGCTTCCCTTGTAATTTTTACAGCATTAATTTTATTCATGCAAAATAATAATTTGATGTAATCAGTTATTCATTTTTCCCATTATCCTCTTTGGTTTGATCATGAACTCTTGCTTATTCATATATTTGAAAGGTAAATTTTTCTATGCAGTACTAATTTATGATATTACTCTATGTCTCTATGATTTATCCATTTGAACCTTCTTTTAGCTTACAATGTGAGATATTAATCTATATTCCAAGTTTCTATCAAACTACATTCTAATTTTTCTTAACAGTTTTTGTCAGTTAGTGAGTTTCTGCTTTAAAGCTTGAATTTTTTGATTTATTAAAAAATAATCATCATTTACTAGTATATGATGGGAACCTAGGGAAAAAATAAACAATGGTACAATAGAAAGAGACCTGGGCCTAAATCAAGAATTTGGGATCTTCCTGAGTTCAAGTCTGGATTCAGATATTTACCAGTTGTGTGATGTGGAGCAAGTTATTAAACCACATTGCAGGCATCTAGGAGGTTCAGAGGATAGAGTACCAGCCCTGGAGTCAGGAGGACTTAAGTCAAATCTGGTCTCAGATACTTACCTAGCTCAGTGATCTTGGGCAAATCACTTTACCCCATTGCCTTGCAAAAACAACCAAAAAAAATTTAAGAATTGTGACAAAAGTAATTCCAGATAATTAATGATAAATCTGGCTACTTATCTTTTAATACTTAATCCATTGGTCTCAGTTCCTTATCTGTCAAAAGAGCAAGAGAAGGAAATGAACAAGCACTCTATTATCATTGTCAAAGGAACCCTAAATAAGATCACAAAGAGTCAGACTTGAATGAAAAACAATTGAAGAACAATAAAATTCTGTACTTAAACTATTCCACTGATATGCCAACTCTTTTTTCTTAGTACCAGATTTACCATTTTGTAATATACTTTGAAATCAGTTACTGGTAGGTGACCTTCCTTCAGTTTTTTTTTAGGATTTGATTTAAGGCATATTTTAAAGTTGTTTGAAAGTGAATATTGGAAGAACTCAGCTGCAGTTATTCCTCTATTTGGCCATTCAGGCTTTGGCATGGAATCCCCCCTTCCATTTAACTTTTTTCCATCCCCCCCTTTAACTTTTAATGACACACTGTTCCCAGTCATCAACTATCAAAAAGTTTTTGGGTTTGGGCTTTCCATTTTCTGTAGAGATGAGAGTAAAGTTATAGGAACAAAAAACTGAGTGGATAAGGTTAATATCTTTCTGACTATCACATTTATATCTCATCCTACATAAATGTGGGTTGTATAGAAAAGTTCCCTTTATTAAAAGACTATATTCCAAAAGGGAAGAATTTATAAATTTTTTAAAATCAGAAAATTAAAAATTCTTAGTAAAGAAATTAGTAACATAGCAAACTTTTTGCATTTTTCTAAAACAAACTAAATTTTCACTGTTTAGCTAAAAAAAGCTGTTTATTGACTTCAGAATATTAGTAATCATTAATAAGTGAAATAAGGTGTAGGAGCAAAAAAAACTGGATTTGGAGCTCAAAGACTGGTATTCAAATCACAACTCCATGTGTAGTCAAATTGCTTAATTTCCCAAAGTCTTAGATTTGTTCTTTTCAAAAAGATGAATTAAAACTAGATAATTTTCTAATACTTTCCAGCTCTAAATCATATAAAAATTGTATTGGATTAGAACATCACAAATGAAATGTTTGTATTTTCCAAGTCACATTTCATTCTGAGACACCAGCATAATTTAACACATTTATATAGCAATGTCTTCAAAGAAGAAGAAAATTCCCAACTTGAAAAATCATTCCTTAGCTATTGGTACTGAAATAAGAAAAAGAATTTACTACTTATTCATTTGTGGTTTTCTTTTCTGTTAATTCTTCTGGAAGAAAGCCTTGGGACAGTTGAAAGAATATTGAAAGGAAAGTTTAGAGACTGGTCTGTAGCTAAACTCTGCAGACAATCCAATGTTCCAATATTACACAATACAACAACTTCATCTTTCTAAATAACTCATTACAATTTTGCTGATATTTCTTCATTTTTGAAGAGGAACAATGACATCATGGATAATGACTTGCATATGAATTGAATTGGAGTGAGGCAGAGTTGCAAAAAGACATTAGTCTGATTCTTTCTTCTAGAGTCATCAGAGCCCATTGATAAGACAAAGATCAAGGCTAACAATGGCCTGGGATGCAGTAGATAGAATTGGGAAAGTCACTTCTCTAGCTCTTAGTGTCCCAATGTATAACATTTGGAGTAAAGGAGAAAGATTAGAAAAACTGATTTCAAAGATCCCTCTCACTTATAATATTCTATGATTTATCCACATTATTTAGATGTACAGAAAATACAGTTAAAAGACTTTGTAACCCTGAAGCACAGGGAGAAAAAGTTTCAAGGAAAAAAAATAAATTTAGGCTAAATTAATTTGCACTGCATGGTTTCATCATTGAGAGGAACTTAATTGAGCTGCTCTACTGCTGCTCATCCTGCAATTTCCCAGTGTTCATATTACACAAAACTGATAATGGGCCTTTAGAGGTTAGCAAGCTATTGAGTGAGAGCAGCAAGGATTTTTTCTTAAGGTAAAAAAGAATGTTCTTTTGCTTATTGCTTTAGAAAATAGATAATTGAATGCTCTGTCTAAATTGTGATCTCATTCCTCTCTGTGTCATAGTTTTTCATTTTATCACCAGCAAGTGTGTATCTCTTTGATGTTAGCTACCTTCCATACCTCATCCAGAATATGAAACTGCTCTGGTTCTTTGCCTTATGTAAAATGTAGACACATCACAGAGACATCTTGTAATTTTTATGGAAATCAACTGCCGGAGCAGTGCAGTCCTGGGAACAACTTATGATTCATTCTGCCTAATGTGGTTGTCTTCGTGGCATTGCCAAAGTAATAACAGCATGTATTTCTGGAAAGTAAAAAAAAAAAAAAAAGATTCTCTGAATGTGGCATATTGCAAAGCCCATCAAAAATCTCTATGATTTCCAGGGGGTGAAAGTACTTTGAACATTACAATGGATTTTTGCTGATTAATGATTGCTAAAGAAATTCATGAGTTTTAGAATTGGGTGTAATTATCTGAAAAATCTTCATCTTATATCCACTTGTCAAACATGCAGGCAATGCTGTCTAGTGGTCACATCCTCCTGAGGGAGGAATAAGAAAGACTTGGATAAAAATTCCACATCTGGCATTTAGTACTATGTGACCTTGGATGGGTCACTTGTCCTTTCTAGACCTCAGGCAATTCTCTAGGACTTATTCTATCCAGTTGTAAACAGGGATTGTTACCTGCTTCATTGGAAGGAACTGCTGACCCAACAAAGCCACAGACTATTGATATAATACACTTATAGTAGTAATATTTTTGAGAAGGCACTAAGTCAGAGGAAAGAGCAAGGGTTTCAGAGTCAGAGGACCAGGGTCTGTCTGAATCACAATTCTAACATTTATTGACTTGAACAAATCTGAGCTTCAGTTTATAATCTACAAAATAACAAGTTTGGTTCATTTCAATGATGTTTAAGGAGAAAGGAATATATATTTATTAAGTACCTACTGTTTCCAAGTCATTATGCTAAAAACTTTGCACACATTTCATTGTATCCTTACAGAAAATCTGAGAAGTAGATTTTAGTATCATCTCCATTACACAGCTCTATAAATTGAGGCAAATAATTTTTTATATTATTTTTTTCTAATTACATGAAATGGTAGTTTGCAACATTCATCCTTTTGTAAGTTTTTGAGTTCCACATTTTCTCCCAACCTCCTCTCTCCCCCTTCTCATGGCAGTGAACAATCTGATATAGATTGTACATGAACATCCATGTTTAACATAATTCCATATGTTACTTTGTGAAAGAATTGAAACAAAAAAGAAAAAAAATGAGGAAGAGAGAAAAATCATAAAATAAGTTTTAAAAATACAGTATACTATGGTCTACATTAACAGTCTATACATTTTTTCCCTCTGGATGTTGATGGCATTTTCCATCACAAGTCTTTTAGGATTGCTGAACTGTTGAGAGCAGCTGTATCCAATATAGTTGATCATCTCACAATGTTGCTGTTAATGTGTACAATATTCTCCTGGTTCTGTTCACTCAGCATCAAACTGTGGCAATTTTAAATCCATAAGACTTTATAATAAATTTTGATTTATCCGGGACAATATTAGCCCTAAATAGGTATTTCTAGCATAGCTATGTATTTTAAGACATGAGTTGTGTAATGTAGGGCATATGAAATGCCCTTAAATCTATTGCAATAAAAATAAAACAAATATGCTAATATAAAGTATAAATATAGTATTTATTGAGTGAAGTAAAAATAAAGTTATAAAAATGGTCACAATTATAAGAGATCAATTTAGACTTGAAATAAGGGAAAACTTCCTATTACACAGGTGGAATAGTTGACTTTGGAGGCAACAGGTTCCCCTTTGCTACAAGTCTCCAAGTAAAGACTAGATGATCATTTCTTAGGAAATATGAGAAAGGGACACTTATTCCTGTCAAAAATAGGCTAAAGAGTTAGCAGTGCCTTCAGACATTAACCTTCTATATGATTTTCTGGGTAAGAAACTGAAAAGGGAGAGATCATACATGATCATATTTTTTTCAAATCTCCTACAATTCCTTGTTTCCAAGATTGCCCCATGGACTTGGAGCAAAATGTTCAGAACAATGGACATCCAGATGTCAAAGTGGAATGGAGGCGTTTAAATGTAGTTTAAAAGAAGGTTTTATGAGGTAGCGTTTGAATTAGGCCTTCATGATAATGATAAACAATTTACAGGTTTTATTTATAGTTTTATGATTTGCAAACATTGTATATATAGTCTAATATAAAAATCCTTTGAGGTACATACTTTTGTTATCCCTATTTAATAGATAAAGAAGCTCAGGCTTAGGGAAGTTAAATGACTTATCCATGGTCACGTAACTAATAAATGCTTGAAGCATGAGTTGAACTGTCCCTAGGTTTTTCTGAATCAAAATTCCAACACTAGGTGTGCTGTGCCATGCTTATGAATTTAAGAATAGGAAGGATTTTAGAGATGTTGTTAAATAACACTGTGGATAGAGTAGTAGTCCTGGAGTCAGGAAGATTCATCTTCCTGAGTTCAAATCTGGTCTCAGACATAAGCTAGGTGAACCTGCACAAGTCACTTAGCCCCATTTGCCTCAGTTTCCTCATCTGGAAGATGAACTAGAGAAAGAAATGGCAAACTAATTCAGTAGTTTTTGCCATCTTTGCCATGAAAATCTCAAATGAGGTTACAAAGAGTTAAAGATGACTGAAAAAAATACTGAGTAGCAATAACAATAAGAAAGAGAGTAGTCTATTAGTTTGGAGGCTAGGAACCAAATGGATGGAGATATAAAAGCAATGAATGTTTACACTCATTAGTTTTAAATAAAACAGAGGGAATATGAAGAAAGAAAACATGTCTGGAATGATAGATTAGATCCATATAACTGAATGACTTAAATACCTATCTGAGGAATTTGACTTAATCAATATGTGATGATAAACTGGTGAAAGTTTTTTGAGTGAGAGTATGACAAGTAGCAAGATTATCGGATCTAGAATTAGTAAGAATCTTCAAAGTTCATCTTGTCCAAGATTTGATTTGTTTTTATAATTGTTAAGGAAACCTAGATGAATTAAGTAATTTATCCAAGTTCTCATGGACTTGAATAAGCTAGCATTGGAACTCAAATTATTTTTCAAATTGAATGACTTTTACATTACACCATGAGGGAAAGCACTACACAGGCTGGATGAATTAAAATTTTATGAAATAAAATAGACAGGGATTTATAAAATGAAGAACTTGGAATACATTATTTCTGAGGTGTCTTCCTGCTCTAACATTCTATAGTTTTGTTTATATTTAAAATGCACAGTAGTGTTTTGGGTATTGGTGAAGAGTAAAAGGTAAAAATTAAAAAAAAACCTCATTCATTTTTCATCAGGAAAAACTATCTATCATAGGCAATGTAGAAAAGAATCAGATTTATAACTTGAAGAGAATGTAGATCACCCTTAGTCCTTATTTTATTTTATTTATATTGTCTCTCTCCCTCTCCCCACTTCTCTCGCTCCCCCACTCTTTCTTTTCTCTTTCCTCACTTCTTAGTTGGAGATCTCATCAATATCTATGACTTTAAATATTATTTCTATTCTGATGACTCCCAAATCTATACCCCCAGTGCTAATTTCTCTCTTGAGCAATCAGTTTGAATCAATAAGTATCTATTATCTTTCTAGGACTGAAAATTTTATAGGAAACTTAGTCAACTTATCCAAAATTGATCTCATTATTTCTTTCCTCCCTCGCAGCCCAACCCTATACTTTTTTTCCCGAACTACCTTATTACTCTTAAGACTCTTACTGTCCTTCCAGTCACCAAAGTCTGTAACCATAGGGTCATTCTTGATTCCTTATCTCTTTCATACTCAAGGAGTAGTGAGATTTCATCATTTCTATTTCTGTAATATCTCTCACATCTCACTTTTCTCTGTTCATAAAACCATCATTGTAGTTCAAGTCCTTGTTATCTCTTGCTAGGAGATAACATTTTAATTGATCATCTTGTCTTAAATCTCTCTTCTATACTCCAATCTATCCTTCACATAACAACCAAAGCAGTTTTCTCAAAATACAAATATGAGCTTAATAAACTTCAGTGATTCCCTGTTTCCTGTAAGATTTGATACAAGGGAAGCTAGGTGGCACAGTGGACAGAGCACCTGCCCTGGAGTCAGGAGGACCTGAGTTCAAATGTGACCTCATACACTTAATAATTACTTAGCTGTGTGACCTTTGGCAAATCACTTAAACCCATTGCCTTAAACAAACAAACAAACAAACAAACAAACAAACAAACAAACAAACAAGCAAATAAATAGCCTACGGAATTCAAGCTGGGGGTCAAGAAATAGGAAAAATCTGTAAACAGGTATGTACAAACAGAATATATGCAGGGTTAGTTGGAGAAAAATTTTAGAGGAAAGGGGATAAAATTAAAGAGGAATGTGGATTGTTTTTTTTAATAGATGAGACATTCATTAATATTCAGAAGAAGTCAGGAAAATTCATTGACAAAGATGAAGAGTGAGAGAATTCTTAGGTTTGGAACATAGCCAGTAAAAACCCTTGGACTTTGAAGATGTAATGGCATTTATTTGCTTATTTATTTATTTGTTTGTTTATTTAAGGCATGTTGAGTTTATGGTGTCAAATAGATAGATAACTGGATTTATCTAATAGGAAATTAGGAATGTGAGACTGGAGGCCAAGAGAGAAGACAGGACTGGAAAAATATGTCTGAGATTCATCTTCAGAGGAGTTGAAGAGATTACCAAGAAAATTATAATAAATGGAGAAGAGGAGCCAGGACAGAGTGATAAAGGATATACTGATAATGAGTATGACCTGAATAAAGAGTTATCAAAGGAGACTGAGGAAGACAAACAGGAAGAAAACCAAGAGAGAAAAGTGTTATGAAAACCTAGAAAGTAGAAAATTTTAGGGAGAAAATGGTGACTGAAAATGTGAAAGACTACAGAAAGGTCAACAAGAAAAGGCCATTAGTTTGGTGATTAAGAGATCAGTAATTTAGGAGAGAGCATTTTCAATTGATTAATAAGGTTGGAAGACAGCCTGCAGAGAGTTTAAAAATAAAGAGGAAAAGAAGTAGAAGCATCAATTATAGTCTGCCTTCTCTAGTAATTTAGTCACAAAAGGAAGAAGAGATATAATAGTGTAGCCAGCAGGAATGGAATGTTAGTAGGTGGCACAGTAGATAGAGCACTGGGCGTATAAATGGGATCAAATACAGCTTCAGACACTTAACAGCCTGGGCCAGTCACTTATTCCTGTTTGCCTCTGGAGAAGAAAATGGCGAATCCTTCCACTATCTTTCCCAATAAAATTCTAAATTGGCTCATGAAGAGTCAGGCATGCCTGAAAATGATTGTACAAAGGAAGGGATGGATAGATAAAGTGAGAACATGACTGGGCAGTAGGAAAGCACTGGTAGATAGGGGAAAAGTAGGGAATGATAGAGGGTATTTTCATTCAGCATTCTTCTATAATTGATGGAATGGAATAGGATTATCTGTACATATAGAAGAATTTGCCTTCTCAAGGGGAAAGTAGAATATACAGATTATATATTATATATATATATATATACACATATATATATATGTATATGATATATGTATATGAAATAGGGGTGAAAAGGGAGAAAAAGGTAACTGGCATCAATGGCAAAAAAAAGAAAGGAGAATGATTATTCTTTAAATGGTTTCATTACTTTTCAGTAAAATGTGAGGGCAAGCTCTCAGCTAAGAAGGTAAGGAGGAGACCCCTGAGATGGTTAAGGAGGGAAGAAAAGGTTTTGAAAACTCATTATGTTAAATGGAATGTGTCAATTAGGGAGGCTCAGAAGGACTGACTTACCTTAAAAAGGACTCAGTTGAGATTATCTTATTTAATTTTATGGAGTACCCAATCAGCAGTTTTATGATTTCCTCTATTCTTTTGGCAGCACATTAGGAAGAGAAATGACAGAAGATTGTGGGAATGATTCACAGCTGAATCTTGCCAGAAATAAAGATCACAGTAGGATAAGGGTGGAATGGACTCAAGAAAATATGACAGAGTAGAATTGAAATGGTTCACTAAGGAATCAAATTCAAAGAAGTTTCCAGGGCGAACATCTGGGTAAGAAATAAGGAGTGGCAGGACTGAAGGATAGGTTGAGGATAAATGTGGTTTTAGAGTGGTATAAAAGAAGAATTACCTGTGAACAGGCAATAAATTTTAGAGTTCATAATTAGAAAAGCTGGTAAATTTATGGGTGATCACAAGATCAAGGGGTCACACAGACCATTTCTGTGTGAAACTGAAATGAGGTGGACAATAACTGACAGATTCTTTTTGGACAAAAAAATGAATAAACTTCAAAGGAATAAAGGTTGTTTAGTAATGGTGATAGAGTGGAAGAGTTTGGAAGTGGCAACAAGGAGCAATGATTAATCCAGTTCTTTCATTTTAACCAGTGAATAGGGATAGGAGTAAAAGTGTAACCATTGTTGCAATGATTGGACAGGAAGTGCAAGAAAATGCAAGTGATTTATAATGAAAGCTGGTTTAAAGGAGAGGAAAAGGTTCAAGATAAAATCTTATAAAGTATTTCCCTTCATTCACTTTTTGATGCAGCTAGACTAGATGTCTTACTGCTTCTCACCTATTTCATCCCTCAACTTTGTGTTTTGGAACAGGCTCTTCCTCATGGCTGCAATTTATTCTCTTTCAATAATGAGTATGATAACTCTGTCAATTCAAATAGTCTTTTTCAAGTGCACCTCTGTTTTCAGTCATTACCCTTTTTTTTTGCTTCTTCCCAACCCAACTTCCCTTGTATTTATTGTATGGGGTGTATTACCTCCCCTGGGAGAATATAAGACCCTTGAGGGTGGGAGAGATTTTGTCTGATATATTCTTGACCTGTTGAGAAGATAAAAACATTATACACAGAAAAGAGAGTTTTGGGTCATAGATTTTGAAGTTGAATGGGACTTTGGGCATCAGCTCCTTCAAACTTTAATGGATGATTTGACAGATGAATACTAAGATTGCTTTTAATTCTAAACTATATAGGCCAAGTTATTTTTTTCTTTGTATAATTTTCTATGCACAGAAAGTGCATAGAAGTATATAAAGATCATACTGTTAATAAGTAGCAGAGATAAGAGAACTTTACTTACAATAATCCATAATATATTTTTATTTAATTATTTTTTCCAATCATATATAAAGATTGCTTTCAAGGGGCAGTTAGATGGTAGAGTGGATAGAGCACCATCCCTGGAGTCAGGAGGACCTGAATTCAAATCCAGTCTCAGAGACATAATAATTCCCTCACTGTGTGACCTTGGGCAAGTCATTTAACCCTACAGCCTTGCCAAAAAAAAAGATTGCTTTCAACATTAATTTTTGTAAGACTTTGAGTTCCACATTTTTCTCCCTCCCTCTTTTCCCCTGTCCCCTGATAGTGAGCAATTAGGTATTGAATATACATGTACAGCTATGTTAAATATTATTTCCATATTAATGTTGTAAAAGAAATATCAAAATAAAAGGGGAAAAAGAATGAGAAGGAAATAAAAGTAAAACAAAATTTAAAAGTGAAAATTGTATACTTTGGTTTGAATTAAAGTAGTTTTTTCTCTGAATGTGAATAATATTTTGCAATCACAAGTCTTTTAGAATTTTCTTTGATCATTTTACTGCTGAGAAAAGCCAGGTCTGTCATAGTTGATCATCACACAATGTTGCCATTAATGTGTACATTATTCTCCTACTTCTACTCACTTCACTCAGCATCATTCATGTAAGTTCATGTTTTTCTGAATGCCACCTGCCTATGATTTCTTATTAAACAATAGTATTCTATATAATTTATACCAAAAATTGTTCAGGGTATCCCCCTCAATCTCCAATTCTTTGCCACTACATAAAGATCTGATATAAATATTTTTGCATTCATGGATCTTTTTCCCTTTTTGATGATCTCTTTGGGATACAGACCTAGTATTGCAGTTTTTGACACTTTGGACATAGTTACAAATCGCTCTCCAGAGTAATTGGATAAGTTCACAACTTTAACTATGTTCCCTCCAACATTAATCATTTTCCACTTTTTTGTCATATCGGCCAATTTGATCATATGAAGTTGGACCTCAGAGTTTACATATTGTATTAGCAAGAAAATATATTAACAGCAATCTATCTTAACTCCTCCCATCACCACCTACACCCCTTTCTTAATAGAAATTAAAGATTGTGAGTCCACCTATGTTCTGACCCTGAAATCAATCTAGGTAAGCTGAAATGGTTGGGATAGCCAGCTTTCTTTCACCATAGGAACACTATGTCTTCAAGATTTGGAAGCTACTGAGACTAGACACAGGGATGTTGCTCCTGTCATGAGAGTAGGGAAGTATTTCCAATGTCTGGAAGAATGTGAACTGTGTTGAGTTCCTGAGTCAAACATCAGCAAGAACAAATTTCTGCATTAGCTTGTCTACCTTGATATCTAATGCCTGTCCTTGGCAGGAGGGATGAGCAAACTCAAAGTTCCCAAATGTTTGACTAGTTACTATTCCAGCCCTCTTTCCCTCTTCCCTTTCATCTGCACAGAATTGAAAATCCTTCATTTGATTTTTTTTTCCTGAAGTCAGAATCGTGGACTTAAATAAACCCATTTAATCATAATTCAGACTCATACCTGTATTACCTGTATTACCAAGGGCTTTACTCCTTTTTGAGATATTCAGGAACAGGATATTGGGATTGCAGTTTGGAGGAGAAAATAGGACTGAATAAAGGTCAGAGCCAGGTTGAGACATATCATATCACCAATTTAGACTTGGTTTGTTCATCTGTAAAATGAAGATGTTGGATTTTATCATCTCTAAAAAAATGACTCTAGGGATCCTTTCAGCTTTAAGATGCTAGGAAGTCTAGAAGAGAAAACATTTTACTTTTTTAACAGGACACATGAACTGTTGCAAAGTAAAGTGAGCAAAATTAGATAACAATGTATACTGCAATAGCAATATTGGATGGTGATCAGCTGTAATTGTATTCATTATTTTTAGGAATACAATAATCCTAGACAATTCCAAAGGATTATGATGAAAAATCCTGTCCACCTCCAGGAAAAAAAAACAGATGGAATCTGAATGCAGACTGAAGCATTCTATTTTCCACTTATTTTTTTCACTTTTTTGGTCTGTGCTTTCTTTCACAATGTGACTAATACTGAAATATATTTTATATGATTGCACTAGAACCTATATAAAAGTGGTTACCATCTCAGGAGGGAAACTGGAGGGAATTTGGAACTCATTTTTTTTAAAAGAATGTTAAATTGTTTTTACATGCAATTGGTAAAAATAAAATATTATTCATTTAAAAATCATTCTTCTTTATACTGGCAATACCCTGCATTTTAATTTATTGTGGCTATTACCAAGGCAGTAACAGAGTAAACATTAGTAACCCATTTTAGAATATTATAAAAGGAGATATTAAACAAGTTAAAAAGAAAAAAACTACATGGATCATTTCTTATATCATTTAATGAGTCACTGTTTCTGGGAATGACTAATGAAAAATATGACTTGTTTCTGAATAATATTATTTAATAGTCACCTAATATCTACTTAACCCTTACCAAAGATAGATAATCATATTTCAAATTTTACTTTTTTAACTTAGGTTTTGTTTTCTCAAAAAGAAACTTCCTCTAGACTCCTCTCTGAATAGTATAATAAAAAACACAGCTGATATTTATGCAACCGTTAAATCTACCAGTCATTTCCTTATATATTATTTCATTTAATCTTCTCAATAAGTACAACAAATAGGGATTTCTATTATCTCCATTTTAGAAAAATAAGCAAAAATTAAAACAAAAACAATTGAAGCATATGGAAGTAATGTTCTGAGGTGGGATTCAAACCTAGTTTTCTTCTGATCTCAAGTCTAGCACTCTTCAAAATGCTATGTTGTCTCTTAGTCTTTGTACTATGCAAAGTCAGTTTATCTTGAATCAGTGGTGAAACCTCTGGCTAAGATCACAGGTTCAGTAGTATTCTGCTTTTTTGGGGAATTTACTCAATGAAACCTATATATGGGATACTTTTCTACGTACCTCCCTGGGTATATGAAAAACAGTCTCTCCCATGAAATCACTCACTGTGTGAGACAACAGTACCAAAAGCAGTTCTATAGTCTCAAATGAATATTTACAGGGTCTGCTTTATTTCCAGTAATTAGGAACCCAGAGCTCAGGAAGAAAGATCATTGTTTGGGCTGTTATCCATGGCCCACAATAACTGTAGTCCCCAGTAAAGGTTAACATTTGTTTTAATGCTGTGTTTGAGAGAAATCTCATTTCAGTCATATAGTGAGTTAAGCAGTTAGTTCTTGTGTTCTAATGTAAACCCAATTACTGATCAACTAGTGCAGGATGTTAATAAACCTTTAGGGTTAGCTTAATGACTGCAACAAACTTAAATAAAATTGTTGGATTATTTTAGGATGATTAGGATAATGCTTTTTTTTGATGTCTTTGATTTATATTTGAAAATATACACTATTAAAGAACTGACCAAAAGATGAAAAATTTCATCTATCAAACAATTTCATCATTACATCCACACACTATTTTTGTCCAGGTCGTTACATTAACTCTTATGGCTAAATTCTGAAAACATTTATCCTTCAATATAAGATTCAGCTTGGGAAATATTCTCAGAGAAATAGGAACTATGACCTATGTAGTTTTATCTTTTTAACATTTTGTAAAACATTGAGAAATGTTTGTGAGTTGGGAATACGCTCATTCCAATAGAGATATCCAGGGGACACAGTCTAAAAATATTCAAACAAAGCTAAAAAAATCACTGTAAATAAAGTCTTTTCAAAAAAAATTGTTAGCAAAGGAGAAATGCAAGTTAAGTCAGCTGAGAGTAAGAATAAATGTTTCTTCATATTTTGCTGTCTGCCTCAACCTGTCTTTGTTTAAGTAGGCAAGAGAGGTGAAAATTAAGGATGGTGTCCATAGTTAGATTAAAGTATCTTAGGGAACATCCTGGCTCTGACACTTGCCATGGTCTGTAAAATAACTGGGACAAAGCAAAATAATTACATTTTATTTACATATAATAGAATTTTTGAAATGTTTGCAATTAATCAAATCTAAAAAATTAATATGCAATAAGTTTACCTACTACAATCATTTCTTTTATATGATGTGACATTAAAATCCAAAGATTTTGACACATTCTTTAATAGTAAATCATTATATCACATTTTTATCACATAAGCTAATAACTGGATCCTTTGCAATTTGTCCATTCTTTCCCTGTCTAGCATTGATTATAAATATAGGTATTCCATCAGTTTTAAGTCAGATGAGTTCCCTGGCCACTGAAGTTTGATTATCTCCATCCATTTGGATAAAATTATACCTCTTAAAATGTGTTTCATATTGCAATATTCTATATTCATTTTGGAATTCCTGTGTCTCCTGAACAATTGGATTTATTCCTTCACACAGAAGAGGTCATCTACCTGAGAGCTAGTGTGACTTTCAAAAGGGTCAAGGAACAGTCAGTATGGTGTTTGTTGCCTGACAACTCCAAGAAAAATGCTAGAAACATAACAAGAATCTATATGCAACATTTGCAGAGTTCACCAAAGACTTGAAGTTCTGTCATGAGAGTTTATGGAAAATTATGTCGAAATTTGGTTGCTAATTTATCAGTATTGGACATCAATTTCATGATGACATGCTAACCATGTTTCTGGATAGTGAATGAAGCTCTTGAGATTTTTTCCATTCATCAATGGAGTGAAACAAGGCTGTGTCCTTGCTCCTGTGCTTTTTAACATGATGTTTTCAAGTCATGCTATCAAGCACCTTCAATGAGGACAAATACAGTATCAAGGTCACTACCACACTGGTGGCAAATTCTTCAACTTGAAAAGATTATAAGTCAAGACCGAAGTGGAGGAAGTATTGGCACATGATCTTCTGTTTTCAGATAGCTGTATACTCAATGCAACCTCTGAAGATGAGTTACAACAAGGTATGAATCAATTCTCTGCTGCTAATTTTGACCTAACAACCAAGAAAACAGAGGTGTTCCAACACCAGTAGATCACCATCCATGTGTAGGACCATTGGTTACAGCAAATGGAAAAGTTTTGAGTACTGTGGACATATTCATTTATCTTGATACTTTCCAGGGAAGTCCATATTGATAATGAGGTTGAATCATGCATTGCCAGACCTAACTCAGTGTTTGGGAGGTTCTGAAAGGGAGAGGAAGAAGGAAGAAACATTAACCTTACTACCTAAGGGAAGGTCTACAGACCTGTTCTGCTGGCCTCATTATTATCTACCTATGAAACCTGGAGAGTATCCTAGCACTATGCCAGAAAACTGAATCACTTCCCTTTGAATTGTCTTTGGAAGATACTGAAGACCAGAAAGGTACTGGCAGGATAAGGTAACTGGGGTCCTTTCTTGGGCCAAATTGCCAACCATTCAAATGTTATTACAGAAAGGGCAATTCTGATGGGCATCATGATTTTTGAATGCCAAACATACACTTTCCAAAAAGACTATTATATGGAGAATGCACACAGGGAAAAATGACATAGAGGGTCAGAAAACGTAATAGAAGTGCACTCTCATGGTCTCACTTAAGAACTTTGGAATTGACTGTACAACATGGGAGACACTGGTATACAGGACTACCCAGCATGGCATGCCATCATCAGAGAGGTTTCTTTACTTTATGTGTAAAGTAGAATTGGTGTAACTCAAAGGACAGGTGAGATTCACAAGTTTAGAGTACCCACCCCAGGTATTCACATAGACTCTGTGGCCGACTTGTGGTAGAGCATTGAGTTTGTATTGGTCTGATCAGCTACACTGTAACTGGTCTCTAACAGAGATAAGGTTTTGGACTTCTTCAATAATGAAGGACAAGAACCAACCAACCAATCATTCACTGACATGTCGATATATTTATTAGCCTTCATCATTCTCTCTTAGAAGAGAGGTTTCTTATAAATACAACATTTCTGTATGTTTGACAATCTGATGAAGATGCTCAAATCTTATACATTCACCTGGACTCCTCTTGACAATATTTTTGATATAGGTTTGATTGAAAAAGTGAGTTTCATCAATGAAAATTACCTTGCTTCTTATCTTTGATACTCCAGCCTATATATTACTTTCTCCATGATTAACAATTTTTTGTATTAATAGCAAAGGTTAGCAGCCAGATGAAATGTAAAATTAACATTATAATTACTTGTAATATATGATATAATTGCAATCCTAATTCACAAACCAACACCAACACATTTCTGCAGAATTTTAGGGTTTAAAAACAACTCTGTGAGGAAATTGAAATAGTGTGGCAAAGTGGCTTTTCTCCAGTAATAGAGCTAGTATGAGAGCTCATACATTTGGCAGGTGAGGAAACTGAGGAAAAAAGAGAATAATTGACTTGGCCAAGAACACACAGCTGGTAAGATCTGAGCCTGGATTTGAACTGAGTTCTTGGCTCCAGGCTCAACATCCTATCACTCTATCCACTGCATAACTTAGTTCCCTGCTTCTAAATCTCCATGGGGAAGTTCATGCATTTATTAAATCCATTATTAAATCCATTATTTTTTAAAAAAATATTTTTAAAGGAAAATTTTTTATCTCATTTATCAGTGATGAATTTCTCAATACACATTTATAATAAATACTCCACACATAAGAAAAATCACAAAATGATAGAATGACACCTCTCAAATTCCTGGCTTCAGATTCAATATTCTTTCCATTATACTATAGTCTCTAAACATCCCAGTTGTCGTATCCTTTATCATCTTAAAATACTAATGGAGACTCAATGTATGCATAAAGCCTTAATAGGACTTAGCAGTATTTTGATGGTATCATTGGACCTTTTTCTCTTCTAACTGCTTATGTCACTTCAGATATGTTTGTGGTATATTTTTGTAGCTACACTTTACATGTATGCAATAGAAACAAAATTGAATATAGGCTTAGCTCATCACCTTGGAACAAAAATCCATGAAGAACAAAATTATTTTCTGTTGATAATTTCATCCTTCAAAGAGCAGTAGCATCGACAAGAATAAATATTATTGCACACGTGTTTCAGACCACAAGAGGAAGAAAAATTTGCTGAAATAGAAAGTACCATAATATTGGGAATGTTCATACCATAGTATAGTTTGTAACAGATAAAGGCTGAAATACTTGAAGCAATCAGTTAAATTTCAGAGACTTTGGAAGAATAATTTGATTCCTTAATTTAATAAAGAAAAGTTGACTCATTCAATCAGTATTTATTAAGTGCTTTCTAAGTCATGGGCAAGAGGAAGCAAGGTAGACTAGATAAAATGCTGACCAATTGGTCAATGAGAAGTTCTAGCTCTGAGATATACTAGGCTTATGGTCCTAAAGACATCTCTTGTTTTATCAACATATGCTCAATCTTCATTGGTAAATGCCATGATCTTTATATCTTTATTGTCATTTCTGATGATGGTGAAGGTGATGATGATGATGATGATGATGATGATGATGATGATGTGTGTGTGTGTTGGCCTCTTATTGAAGAACAAGAATAAAAAGACACTCCTGGTCAGTCCTCAGACTTGGTATTGGAACCAAGAGACCTAAAATAAAGTGGGGTGGACACTAAACAAAATTTGTTATATAAATTATAGGTTCAAAATGAGTAACTGCTTCTACTACTTCCTTTGATTTGTAGACCTTGTTGGACATCTATGTGGTACACTGACCTAAAGTCAGAAAGAGTTATTTTTATATTAAACCTCAGAACCTAGCTGTATGATCCTGAGCAAGTCAAAGTCACTTAGCTTCTGCTCCTCCACATCCTAAACTATTAAATAGAGAAATAATAGACCCTTCCTTTTAGGGTTTGCTTGCTGATTAAATGAGATAATATTTCTAAAATAATTATTTGATACAAAGTCTGTCACATGGTAGACCTTCAGTAAATGCTTGTTCCCTTTGTTTAAGGGGCAAGGGAGAGGAGATGTACTTCTCTCTTTCCCTGGAGGCTATGGAAGAGCATTTGGCAAAAAGAGCATGTGTTAATATGCAGGACTGGATTTTGAGTCTTTAGTTTCCTCTTCTGCTTTGTAGTTCTTTCCCTGAGCACAGTTGAATGACTAGGGGATGACAGGGAGATGGATAATTTTAGTTTTAGAAACAAATATATGCAAATAAGATCAAATTAGATAATATTTGTAAAATGCTTTTCATAATGCTTTCTTCTTTGCATTTCTTTCTCTAAGCACAGGTGATTGAATAATATTGTCAACAGGCAATCATAATTTCATGAAACATGTGAAAAAAGTCTATTACAAGAGAAATAAGTGTGTGGAGAACTCAAAGAATTGCCAGTCCTTCTGAATATTGATAACAGTATAATAAAAGAAGGAGGAGAAAACAGATATTTCCACCTAAAGAAATATGACATAGGAGGTGGAATGGTGCAGTAAAGATGGGAAAAGGAGAAAGGCCCTCCCAAAGGAGATGAATATGGTGATGCAAAAGTCACATTCTTTCCCCTTCAGAACTGCTACATCATGAAGATATGGTGGTCTGCTTTATAGACAAGTATACCACCTGTGCATACAATTTCTCAACCCAGTACAGACTGAATGGTACTTGTCTTGACTCCAAAAGACACATGGGTCCAGTATGGAATACAAACAAATTGTACTCTGGGTCCAGTGTTTCTGGAAAATATAGTGACTCAAAAAGACAAGTTCAGGGGACCCCTTAACATTCCTTAATATTATGGAGATGAATATTTTTATTCTTAGAAGGAAACTTTTGATAAGCAATAAGATCAAGTGAAATAATATTCATTAAATTTTTAGCATAGTGCTTTTATTAGGGCCAATATGTTCTAGTTCTGGTTACTCAGAAAGAGGTAATCTCTGGGGGTGGGTGGGTGTGGAACCAAGATGGCAGCAGGAGAAAAGCCTCTTTTAGGTGCTGTTTCCAAAATATTTCAAAAACCTTAAAATTATGACTCTAACTAAATTTTCAAGAGACAGAGCCCACAGAAAGAATCAATGAGGCAATTCTCCAGTCAAAGGTAACCTGGAAAATAGTGGAAAACTGATTCACTGGGTTGGAGGGTGGGAAGCTCCAGAACTAAGGAATTTCAGCCTCCAGGAACAGCCCCTGGGCACCTGGGAGTACCAGCTCCAGGCAGCAGAAGTAGTTTCCTCACCTGCCACCCCAAGGAGCACCAAGAAGAACTTGGAAGATCAGCAGGGAGACCTCTGCCAGAGCAAGCATGAAGCCCAGGCCCTTAGCATGGTCACAGCACTCAGTGTGGCCACAGCAGCCCAGATCCAGGAAATGGAAGTAGACCCTGGAAACACCCAGCAGGAGCCTTCAGGCAGCTGCACCCTGAGTGTTCAGTCCAATGAAAGTAAGTGAGTGGAGGGAGACTGCCTAGGTCTGTCCTCTGTCCCTGGAATAGGACACTGGGGCTCTGACCACATTCAGACCCTGGTCTCAGTCTAGGACCCCATAGAGCAGGGACCCCCCACCATACTCCTTACAGTCCTGTGGCAGAAGGGTGAAAATGTCATCTTTCACAGACCAGGAGAGCAGTCAGAGCCTCACACACTGAGGTGCTTGTTGGAGTGTCTGAATAATACTCAAAAGTTCAGGAAGCCCCCAAAACCAGGTACAGACTGGGGAAATGAGTAAACAGAAAAAAGAGGAACCTGACCACAGACAATTCCTTTGGTCCCATGGAAGACCAAAATACTCAATCTGAAGATGAGAAAGTCTAGGTTTCTTCACCTAAATATTCCAAGAAATATAGAAGTTGGGCTCAGGCTATGATAGAGCTCAAAAAGATTTTGAAAATAAAGTAAGAGAGATAGAAGAAAAATTGGGGAAAGAAATGAGAGAGATGCAGGAAAAAACATAAAAATGAAGTCAGCAGCTTAGTCAGATCCAAAAAAATGCAGAAGAAAATAACATGTTAAAAACCAGCTTACATCAAATGGATAAAACAGTTGAAAAAAGTTATTGAGAAGAATGCTTTAAAAAGCAGAATTGGCCAGATGTAAAATGAGATAAGAAAGCTCTCTGAGGAAAACACATCCTTCAAATGTAGAATGGAGCTAAAGGAAGCTGATACCTTTGTGAGAAATCAAGACACAATAGTTCAACACCAAAAAAATAAAAAAAGAGAAGAAAATGTGAAATATCTCATTGAAAAAAAGACTGATCTGGAAAACAGGTTCAGGAAAGATAATTTAAAAATTATTGGGATACCTGAAAGTTATGATCAGGAAAAGAGCCTTGACCTCATTTTTAAAGAATTCCTACAGGAAAATTACCCTGATACCCTAGAAGCAGAGCATAAAATAGAAATTGAAAAAAAAATCCATTGATCTCCCCCAGAAAGAGATCCAAAAGAACAACCCCCATGAATATTACAGCCAAGTTCCAGAACTCCCAAGTCAAAGAGGAAATAATACAAGCAGCTAGAAGGACACAATTCAAATATTGTGGAGCTGCAGTCAGAATCACACAGGACTTAGCAGCAACTAGATTAAGGGCTTGTAGGGATAGGAATATAATATTCCAGAAGGCAAAAGAGGTTGGAATGCAACTGAGAATCAACTATTCAACAAAACTGAACATTCTCTTACAGGGGAAAAGATAGACTTTCAATGAAACAGGGGAATTTCAAATGTTCCTGTTGAAACAACCAGAGCTGAACAGAAAGTTTGACCTTCAAGTACAGGAGTCAGGTGAAGCATGGAGAATGGAGGAGAAGGGTAAATTATGATGAACTTAATGATTATGAGCAGCATGTAAAGATGATACTAATAAAACTCATAAGAACCTTCTCATTTAATAGAGTGGGTAGAAAGAACTTTCATAGATGAAGCACAGGAGAGAGCTGAATTTGAAGATATAATATGTTATAAAAATGGAGTTAATGGGTGAAAGGGAAATGTACAGGGAGTAAGAGAAAGGAGAGGTAGACTAGGATAAGATATTTCATATAAAAGAAATTTTTCTTTTGCAATGAGCTTTTACAATGATAATTAAGGGGGGCAAGGCAAGAGGGAATGAGGTAACCTTTATTCTCATTGGAAATGGCTCAGAGAGGAAACAACATACACACTCGATAGGTATAGACATCAAGAAGAAAAAAGGAGAGAAAGGGGACAGGGGAAGGGGGGGATGTGAGAGATAGAGGAGAGGGTAGATCATAGGAAAATAGTCAGCTGTAACAATTTTCTTTTTTTCCTTTTTGCAAGGTGCAAGAATTGGGTGGTCTGTCTGGGACCATAGGGCCAATGGTTGCTGGGGTGGGATGAAGGCTTGGGTCCTCTTGACCCCAAGGCCTATCCTCTGTCTGCTGTACCACTCAGCTGCCCCACAGCATATTTTTGAAGAGGGACAGAGTGAAAGGAGAGAGAAAATATAAGATGGTAGTAGGAAGGAATGGATTGAGGGAATTACAATCAGCAACAGCAACTGTGGAAAAATATGGAAATAACTTCTATAATGGACTCATGATAGAGAATGTGATCCACCTGAGACAGAGCTGATGGTATAAGAACACAGAACGAAACACATTTTTTTCTCTTTCTTTATATTTATTTCTCATGAGATTTTTATATTTTTGTGGGGGAAGGGATATTATATTTACTCTTAAAATATTTTAATAATGTGTAAATAATGACAAATTTAAAAATTTAAAAATAATATCTCTGACTTAAAGGACCTGAGATTGAATCCCCCCAAAAGAGGCAATCTCTGTAACAACTTATCAAATGAAAAGATCACTCCTGCCAGGAGGATGTGCCCTTACCCTTGTTCCGGCTTATCATAATTGGTCAATTAAAAAGCATTATTTATGCACTTACTGCATATCCAGCACTGTGCTAATCTCTGGAGATATATAGAAAAAGCATAAGCAAAATGGATTAAGTTGCTTAGACAGTACAGGGTAGAGGTGAAGATGAAATGCCAATTTTACTTGTTTAATATTTTAAATATCAACCTTTAAGGAAAAAAGAATAATGGGAATTATGGATGATTCTTTGAAGTTTTAAGCATTGTTTATTTTATAATAGTTTAATTATATAGAAATAATTTGATACTTTTGGTAATAATGATAGTAGCTAACATTTCTATATCAGTACAAACTAGGCACTTAAGAATTATTATCTCATTTGATCCTCATACAATCTGAGACAGGTACTGTTATTGTTGAACTTATGGATGAGGAAACAGACTTTTAAAGGCTAATAAAGCTGTCCAGGATTAGATACATAATACGGGAGACAAAATTTATACTTTTGAGTTATTAAATGTGTATATTTGTGTTTGCTAGGAAAAATAGAAATCCTATATGTAATCTATTTTGTATGTTGAATAACTTTCTAAAAGGGCCTTTTAGAATGATACTAATTATGAGTCAAATTTATACTCTGTTTAACAGATACACACACACACACACACACACAAACACACAAACACACACACACACAAAAAAAAAAAACCTCCTAAGGTCCTCCTCTGGAATTGTGATATAATAAGTCAGAGATTTAGTAGTGTCTGATGCTCTCTTTTAGAGGACAGGCTCCACCAAGATATGTGTCCATTCATTGTAAGTTCAGTGCTAGGATCCTTTCGTGGAAAGATGGAAGATTATTCCTCACTCTTCAGGTAAAAGGTTTTTTAAAAATGATGATATCTGGGTGTTCAATGATGATTAACATCTCTGATGTGAGAGCTTATCAAGCCCTTTTAGGGCAGCTCAGACAGCTTGATATCTAACTGTTACTCGACTCTCACCTGTGAAAGGTGGAGGGCATGCTCAGATGTCACACCTTATCAAAGCTTTGCAAGATGAGTGAAACCAGGTTGAGGGTAACTGATTGAGAGTCTCGGGAATATCTCCAATAGGCAGGTGAAGTCTTCACCCATAGTAAAATGGGGAAATAAGAACAACATTACAACGACAGAAGTAGGCACTGGGAAGGGATTAGAACAAGACATTAAGGTCATCCACTGCAGCCCAGGTCATTGCCAGTAATCCTGGTTTTTGTCTTGTCCCTGGACTTTGATGACTCTGGAAGTAAGGTTGATGACAAAATATAATAAGAAAATTATTATATGGCCAAGGATAAACTAAGCAGGCAAGCTCCTAAAATGAGCTCTCTTAAACCTTATTTTGACCCATTATTGTACCCATTATTGACCCATTATTATACCTATTGATTTTTTTTTGGAAATCGATTTTAGTTCCAACATGTTAGCTATCCCACTCATCTTTGAATCATCTGCAAATTTGATAAACATGCCATTTGTGCCTTTACCTCATACATTGATGAGTCTTAAACACAAAAGGGACAAGGATTGATCTCTGGGGGAGAATCTATTAGAGAATTCCTTTGAGATGAGAAAAATTTGAGACAATTCAAACTTTTCAAATCAAATCAAGAAAAACTATGTAAAAAGAATGAAAAGTATTACAAAAGATCAAAATATATTCCAAAACAGAAACATTAAAACTTGCCCATTACTGGACAAAAATAATAGAGAGGTCATTTGGAACAGAACCCAGAATTAGAAACCAGTATACATACATGGTGAGTGCTTATTAAATATTTTGTTAGAGAATTGAATCATAAAGAGACAAAGCATTTATTTAGCATTTCTCTATAACAGGTATTATGTAAAATGCTATTGTTTCAATACAAGTGAGTAAGATAATTATTGCTATTCAATCAAACTATCAAAAAAATAAATAATTCTTCCAGGGAAAATAGTTTTAGATCCATACTTCACACCATGACCCATAGTAATTCCATAGTCTAGGTTAAGGAAATCCAGGTTAGAACAAACTTAATGATGCCACACAACACAATACAAGCTCTGTTTTAGTGACTTAAATATAGCATAAAACTTGAAGAAAAATGTATTTCTTTTGACCACAGAGGGACTTGAAGATATTATTTGAGTTAAAAATTGATGTAGTAGGGGCAGATAAGTGGCACAGTAAATAGAGCACCAGCCCTGGAGTGAGGAGAAGCGGAGTCTAAATGCAGCCTCAGACACTTGATATTTCCTAGTTGTGAGAACTTGGATAAATTACTTAAGCCCATTGCCTTGCAAAAAACAATACCAAACAAAATGATGTGATTATTGAGAGATTTTTGCAAAAGCAAAAAGAATTCCTCTAAAAGGAAAAATTAAGTTGTCTTATATGACTTTTTGACCACATTTGGGATTTAAAATGAGGCAAACTCAGATGACTTCCTAACTCCAGGCCTGGTGCTCTCTCTATCTACTGCATCACTTAGTTGCCCCCAACAGAAATGAAAGTGGTAAAAAAATGCAGCAAATATATCAGATGAAAGTCTGACATTCAGAATCTGTGAAGAAATTGTGAATAACTATACAATTAATATAGATTTCTTAATGAAGCAATAGTCCAAAGTCAAAAAGACTATTTTTTTGAGGATTATGAGCTCCCTCAAAACAAAGACTGTTTTATTTTTTGTATGAATTTGCATATTCAGTGCTTAGTATTTTGTTTGTTATACAGTAAGTGTTTAATACGTGCTTGCTGACTGGTGGGTTGACTGAAGGAAGAAATGTAAACCACTAACAACTTACAATGTTTATGTTCCCTAATAATTAGAGATATACAAATTGGGACAACTTGTAGATTCCATCTTACACCAATTATAAAGACAATAGAAAGCTTAAAATAATAAAATTCACTGTTGGCAGATAAGCCTGCAGGGAAAACAATTTTCTAATACATTGTTAGTGGAATTTTAAATAGACAGAAACATTTTGTATAACAATCTGACAACATACAATAAGTTACAAAAATGATCCTATTTTCAACCCAGTCATTCCTTTTGACCCAGCTATTCGATCTCCATCCCCAAAAATATCTTTAAAAGGGAAAAAGAATCTGTAGAAAATTTTCCCTAGGTACTTTATTTGTGGTAGCAAATAAACAGAAGCACCTTTGTGTCTAATAATGACTGAATGAATACATTATATTTTATTAATCTTGTTAATATTATAAAGTTGCAAAACAAAATCTGATGCCTGCAAATATAGAGCATCATAGATTTAACTTTAGAAGGGGACTCCATTCATTTTACATATGGAGTAACTAAGTCAAAGGGACTTTTAAGTGCTTTGCCCAAGGTCAGATAGTTAATAAAGGTGAAATATGAATTCATATCTTTTTTACCCAGGATCAGTACTCTTTTTTACTCTATCAATCACTCAACTATATAAAATGAGATCAACAGACCCTAAAGTTAAATTTAGATATAAATAGATATGTAGACTTCTATAGATCTAGTTCTATCTATCATCTCTATCTCTATCTCTATCTCTATCTCTATCTCATGTATATAATATGTGTATGTGTATATATATATATATGTGTATATATATATATATATATATATATATATGAAAAGAGTTATTTATCTTTAAGCTTTGTTCTAGAAAAAAAACTAAAAGCAACAAAAATACCAAAGCTGATGAAACAGACTTGTAGGCTTTAGGGTAGAGATGAATTTTTTTATTTATAAATATTTTTATTAGTTGAACTGTATTAAATACAAATTGTTTTATCCAAAGTTTTACTCCCTATTTTGTGTATGTGATTTCTTTATCTTGTTAATGGTTTATAGATATAGAGATAGATAAATTGATAATATTAAATATATATTTACTATATATATATATATAATTTCAATTGATAAACAATTTCTTTACATCTCTTTAAATGACTCTCCTGCCCCTTTCTTCTTCATTTCAGTCATTAATGTTGATTTCGTTAGAATTTAATTCTGAAGAATAGACCTTTGTTCATTCCAAGTCAGTCCAAGCATTGACTTGCCCTACTGAATTCGAAATCATGAGATATATGTATGTCCCTTTCTACAATCTCTCTCCAGATTCAAACTGCGCATCAGAATAAGTTGAACTCTCCTCTCTCTATCAGAAATTCTGGCATGGCCTGCTTACATCCCATGAATTGAATCATAATTTCTGGTGCAACAGCTAGTTCTTCCTTGTTCAGAAGCAGGTATAAAATAGCAGGTATAAAACAGCAAATGTCCCCATAGTTCTTTTCTCACTTGAAGAACAAAATGACCATGAAAGTCTAAGGCCTCTTTCACTGTGTCTGACTTTCCCCTACCATGGCAGGGTTTGGCTCCAGGAGTATTAGAATGCTGATCAATACAGCAGGACGTGGAGTTAGAATGAAATTTAGAGAGAGACATGAAATTATGGCTACACCATTTCTTTCCAGGATCCATTGCTAAGTGGATTCACCCTACTCCAGTCCAAGCTAGTGGAGACCAGAGGCAGTCAGAGGTCCCTGCCAGTGACTGGACAGCCAAAGCTTGGGAAAGGACCAACCCTAAGTGATCTATTTCATACTGAATCTCAACTTCTCTTTCCTGGAAGAGATAGAGATACTAAATCCAGACTTTCTGTGTATTCAACTAACGTCCGGTTTGGTTGCATATATGACTTAAATATACTAAGAAAATTCTGTTTACACTGTTTTGCATGCTTTCAGGGTATGTATTTTCCCTTGAACCCCAGGATTCAAAGTGGCTGCCCTGCTATCTTGGGGTTTTGTTCCGGGAGAAAAATCTTTTATTTGTTTTCTTAATGCAGTGACTTATTGTTATTATTTATTTTTCTCAGTTATATGTATGAAAGCAATTGCAAACAAAATTTGAGTGTATTTCTGTGCTCCTTTGGAAAAATCACTATTATTTATGAAAGTCTATTTCCTCATCTTGAAATGGAACTAGATGACTTCTAAGGTTCCTTTTAGCTCTAGAGTTATGACCCTACAAAAAGTTTCAACCAATATTAAGTGGACTTTGGCCCTTACTCAGCTCTTCTGTAACAGGGAAATACATATGCCAAATCCCACGGTAATTATGTGGCAAACCTAGCTCGAAAGTTTATAAATTCTGAGAGGTAGATGGAAAAAGAAGAGAAGAGAAAGGGAGATGGACAGAAAAATGGAAGAGGAAAGAAATGAGGGAAAGTGAGGGAAGGAAGAGAGAAAAAGAAAAAGGGGAAAAAGAAATGGGAAAGGGGGAAAGGGAGAAAGTAGGCACAAGTTTTAGTTATTGTCTTTATTCTTGAAGTCCCTATCATTAATTCAAACTTCTATGGCAAGTTATTTTAAGGTCTTTCTTATCTCTGTCTATTTCCTCCCGTTTCTGTGGTTGGTGTTTGGCCTTATCTTTTTTGCTACAATGATATTCCTTCTTTTTTTTCCCCCTCCATTTTTAAAAATTAAAATACTCTCCACATTTCTCCCACTGATTTCTAGATTTCTTGCTCTGAATGTATCTCCTTAATATGGAGTGTTAGAGCATTCTATGTATTGTTTTCCTTTTGTAAAAGTAGATTTTTATGAGTATCTTTTTTGCTTTTATTATGCCTAAATTTTCCTTTATTCTCCCCTGTCCATCTTAGAAAGTCTTACTTTAAACAGAGAACTTTTTTCTAAAAAAAAAAAGAGAGAAAATTAGTTCATCAAAAAAAATACTGGAAAAAATATCAAATGTGGTATTCAATAATTGCAGACTCTGACCTCTATAAAGAAGTGGAGGGAGCAGTTTCCTCATATGTTTTCTTTGGTGCCAAGCCAGTTCATCATGATTTTGCAAAATACCTTTTCAAATGATTTGTAGTCATCATTATTTCCATTTACAATGTTGTGGCTGCATATATTATTTTCCAGTGCAGCTTATTTCACTTTATATCAGGTCCTGTAAAAGTTTTAATGGTTCTGTATTATTTATCATGTTCATTGTTTCTTATACCACAATGATATTTCATCACTTTCATGAACTGTAATTTATTCAGTCATTCCCCACCCTATGAACCTTGTTTCTGGATTTTTTTTTACAATGTTAAAAAGTATTGTTATAAATATCCTATAAAAAACTTTTCTTTTTGTTAAAAACTTCCTAAAAGTGATTTTTTTGTGGTTTAGAAGGTAGGAACATTTAGCTGTTCCATTTGTGTAATTAAAAATTGCTTTTGAGAATGGTTATATCAATCCACAGCTCTACCTATAATGCATGTGCACTTCTTTTTCATGCTCTTCCAACATCAACCATTTATTTCTCTTGCTAGTTTTGCCATTGTTTGAATGTTCAGTGAAATTTCAGGGTTGTTCTAAGGTTCATTTCTTCTCAATACTGATTTAGAACATTCTTTTCTATGATTGTTTATAACTTGCATTTCATTAACATTCTCTATTGGAGAATGGATTTTTAGAGTATATATTTATTAGTTGTAATATATGTTTAAATACACACACAAATCATATTTCAAATTCTTTAAAAGTTTTTATTAGTTTCCTGCTACTCTTCTTATTTAAGATGTTTTTATTTTGTTTGTGCAAAACTTCAATTTCATGTAATCAAAATTATCTGTTTTATTATTTGTAATTATTTCTTTCACTTGTTTGGTTAAGAAGTTTTTCTTTATCCATAGCTATATTAAAGATATATGGTCTGAATGTTTAAATTTATTTAATATGAACTTTAATATTCAAATGATGAAACCATTTTGAATTTATAGTAGAATATAGGTAAGATAATTCCTAATTTAGGTCAGATTGCTTAACAGTGCAACAGTATAACCCAGCAAAATGATTCTATACAGTTAGATAAAATAACATTTATCGAAACAAAAGTTTCACATCAAATGACTATCAAAGGAAATATATCAAAACATATTAGAGTATATTAAAAAAATCTTATCAAAGGAAATAAGGGGAAAAAAGAAGGGGGGATAGCACTGTTAGAGCAGTGATTATCAAAGTCATTTAATACTGATTAAATATAACCAGAAAAAATGCCAGATCAATGAAACAACTTAGTAAAGAAAAGCAGAAATAATTTAACTGAAGTTCTATAAGTCCAAACCATATATCACCTAAATTAATTCCCTGTTTGATTATATTTTTTTGGATTGTATCCATTGCTATATTCCAGTTGTCAGGTGTAATCTATCATGTCTCAGTGATACCTGTAAAACCAAATTTTCTTTCTTGAGTTAAACTACCCTGTGTAGTTTGTTTGTTGTACATAACTTTTGCATTTGTGAGTAGGCTGCTAAGGTCATGAATTATAAATCTATTTCTCATTAGCTACTGTTAATGTTAGTCTCCAATGATTTTCTCATAGACATAGGTATCTATGTATTTACTTATATGTATTCATTATAGACATAGATATTTGTGTTTATGCTTACATCTTATCTCTATACTTTAGGGCCTCAAAAGTCTTAATGCAATTTTAAGTTTAAATAGCATAAAAGTTCACTAAGACTTTTAGAACATCCTGTAAGGTTGTATCTTGTACTCATTCTGTCATTTGACTTTTCAACTATATCTGACTAATTTGACAAATGTCCTTCCATGGTTTGTTCAAAAGCCTTCTCTATTAGATTTATAAGCCTCTGAGGATGTACTTTAACTACCCTTTATTAGGAAAACTCTATTCTTTTGAAAAAAGTTTATCATTTATTTTAAACTGTGATTGGCAAATCCAAATTCAATTCTCAGACAAATTTTTTAAATTAATTTTTTCAATTAAAAAAATTCTGCTTTCTTTCTCTCCATATCTTCTCACTAAACTAAATATACACACACATAAATACACTTAGAAAAATATGCATAGTCAGATAAATCAAAAACCAATATTGACTATCTTCAGAATAACTTACTTTGTATCTGCACATTAATTTCAGTACCTGTCGGAAAGTAGGTAGTACCTAGTCCTCAAGATTGTTTATTATTGTGTTGATCAGAATTCTCAAGACTTTCAAAGTTTTGTGTTTTATGTATTCTGGTTAATATATCACCACCATATAAATATTGAATAGTAAGTGTCAGTTAGTATAGTAACTATACTATAATATAGTCAGATAGTAAGTGTTAAAACATTTCAGGATAGTCATTGTCATATCTCATAAATATATACATATACATATATATACATACATATATATGTATATATATACATATATATATATATATATATGGAAATTGAACAAACTCTATATTGGTCATGAAAAGTGGGCATATGGAATCATTTGGTATCCCTTAGCAGGGGGTCTCTAATTACTACTTGTTCTTTCACCTTAAGAGAATTAAGACCTACAGTATTTTTGATGATGCTTGTGGAAAAAGCTTGTTTTTGAAATTGTCCAGTTCATAACTCTAAAGAATATGCACCTAGATTTGAATGTTCAGTTATCACAAGAATAATTTGATCAAAGATTTAGAAATGAAAGAAACTTTATGAAGTCATTGAGTCCAATCTACTATTTTATAGATAAGAAAGTTAAGATGCAGCTTTTGTGACCTACCTAAGAACACCTGTTTGAATCAGAATTAGCACCTTGCTCATTCTAATTTCCAGGGTGGTATCCATCCACAATGACACTCTGCCTTTCTTAGACCTTCTACCCTTCCTTCCTTATGTAACAATCTTTCAACAAATTTCTGAAAAAAAGATTAGGCTTCCTTTTTGCACCTTCAGATTCTTTTTCTTTGTTTTCTTTTTGACTTCTTCCGTTTACTCAAGAATGTCATTCTTCCTGAAATTATAATTCCTATAAATTATAATAGAGATACTAGAAATATAACCCACCAGTTCTTTTATCACTCCCTCTTTTAATGACAATAACCTGTACTTGTACAAATCTCATTAACAATACAAAATTTCCCTTGCTTACCCCATTTGATAGAAGGGAGAGCTTCCAAGCTTGTCACTCTTGCTAGTTGCTTTTTCAGTTCTTTTCTCATGGCAAACTCTCCGGGCAAATTGGCTATTGGTCACATCACACCCATTCACCATTCTGATAACTCAGTTGCTGTGGTTGGCTAATGAAATGTATTAATTTATAGCAAAAACCATACCTTTTTTTAAAACAAGATGAACCTCACTTGATCACATTTCTTTGATTGACAACTAATCAACTTCTCACCAAAGGACTAATGCAGAGACACATGGTTGTTTGTGAAAGTCTCAAAATAGCTCCTTAGAACCATCTTCAAAATCTTAACTTGTATTTTATTGATCAGATTTCAGATACGTTCTTCTATTGTCTTGCTTCTTTATTGCAATTCCTCTATTTGCACTGGTTCAAAGCAAGAAATTAGAAATAGTTGATCTGCGGCCTCTTTTTTTAGTTTGCCTAGCTATTTTGTGGCAATTAACAGTTTTCCACCAGAATATCTCATATTGAGAATGTAATGGGAGTTGTATATAAGAAAGAAGATCAGCCATAGGTCTAAGACTTCAGGAATATTGAGCTGTCTGTGATTTTTCAGTTCCATGTTAAAATAGCAAAGAAATAGTTTCAGAGCTGGTGTTTGTCGCTGAAAATTAAGAGACCATCCTCAAAGTAGGAAAAAAAAAAGATGTACCCAACTAGCATTTATAGTGAGGGAATATATATTTAATTGATAAAAGCTTTAATTGAGGGATCATGGAGATCTCTGAAATTGAGGATTTAGGAAGATTATAGATTTGGAATGAAAATATATAGCATAGATTGACAGAGTGAATACATGCCAGGGAAGATATGATGGAGTTGATAAGCCTCTACTATCTATTAAATCTGACATTGAGAAGCGCTGTTATTAGGGCAATATAGAGTCCTGGATCCTAGTACCCCCCCCATCTCACAGAAGATAACCATTATGATGAGTAGTAACAAATGATAGTCATCAGAATTATTTTTCTAGCAACAAACATAAATGTGGCACTTTCTGACCTCTTCCTAGTTCCTTTTAGGAAAGATATTCCTTCAAGAGATTAGTAGTATAATTGAGACAGTTGAGCAAGGGGATAGGTCATAAACAACTATGACAGTATGTTGACTGTCATCTGAGTGACAGTATCACACTACAAAGCCCCAGTGAAAAAATACACTCTTTTGGGGCATCTATTTCCAAATTCTGTATCTTTCTATACTAATTTCTATGGGAATGCTTTAATTTAGTGGCATTAATGATTTCCTTATGGTTAAAGATGAATGCTACTATGGTCTTTGGAGTAAATATTTGTGCTTTGGAATGTGAGGAATAAAGACTGAGATAACCAACTATTTGTAAAGGACTATTGTAAATTATCTTTGGAATCTCTTCTTCCATATAGTTACAGAAATGTGATATTTGTCACTTTTTAGTGGTAACATTTAAATGAAATATGATCCAGTATTGAATATAAAGTTCAAATCAGTTTTAATTGATATTATAAGATATTATTAAAGATGATTTTGTTTTCATTATTCAATTGAGCTAAAATATACTCTGAACATCAAATAGTAATATATTATTATTTATCATTAATGCCTAGTCCTTCATTAAATATGACACCCTAAAATAGACTGTCATAAAAAATGAAAAGAAAGACTCTGAGGTCTAGCAATTCATAAAAAAGGGAAATAGTTCATCAACCCTAGGCCGTTAAATTTATGGAACTGAATAATATCAGAGCTTAAGGTGACAATGCTTCTCATTAAGTAACTCAATGAAGTTTCTGTGGAAGGAAGTCTGGCATCAAGTTCATATCTTTCCAGATTAAAATACTTAAAACTTTTCACCAATTTGGTAATCATTTTTGTGGAATTTCAGGTGTGTGCTTTCTCTTCTGACTTTATTATTTAATGCATTACTTATCATCATGAGTCCCAAATGAATAGTTTAGGGCTAGATTAGAACTAATTTCAAAACTAAAACCAATTAATAAGGAATTAATCTAGAACATAGTCACCACACTTATTCATGCATAAATAAAATAAAACTTTTATTATGGAATTTTTTATTTCTTCACAGGAGATTTCCTATACAAAGGACATCTGTTGTCTTTGTAATGTAATAAATGTTCTTCATCCTACCCCTAAGTATATAATTAGGCAAAATAATACTGCTGATATCTAATATTTGAATAGAACCTATTAAAGATTAAGTAATTTACTAAAGTACCTAGCTCAGGACTTTATTATCTCATTTTTCCACACAATAATCCTGGGTGGCAAGTAGTGGCAATTGAAGAGGCTTGTCCAGCATTACAGAGCTAGCATGTGGTGTCATAAACAGGATCATTTCTGCCTGAGTCCAGGTCTGGTTCTATCTCTCCACTGGGACATTTAGTTGCCATTAATCAATCAATCAATTGATTGTACCAAAAAATTATGAGAAAATGTAAGAATAGTATTAAATAAAAAGTAATAAAAATTAATGATAAATAATATTTATATAGTACTTTTAATTTTACAAAGTTCTTTACAAATATAAAGCTTTTAAAACTTAATACTGCATTAATACTTTTGGGAAAGCTTCTACATATATACACCTACATACACCTTACATACGTGCATTCAGTTGTTTTTTTTCCTCTCTATCGAAAAAACTAAGGGTTTCTTAGATACTTTTCAGAAATGTATAAGATCTGTCAAAAAAATAGGGAAAGAGACTCAGCCTCTGATTTCATTGATGTAGGAAATTCTACTAATGCAAGTTGACACCTTTTCTATAGCATAATCTTTAATTGTTTTATTTTTAAGTTGTAGAATAAAATAATCATCTCTACATTATAACAAAAAAGAATGATAACATAAAACAACTGCAAATCTATCAACACAATTTTCTATTCCTTTTAAATATATAATAAAGTTATCATGTATTTTTCTTTGTTAAAAAAAGACACATAGTCTTAAAACATTTCCTTATACATTGAGATCAGTGACATGCTTCAAGCTATATAGCTAATAACGTGAGAGGTTAGAATTGAATCTATTCTAGTAGCACTGTTGGTTTATGTGGAATTTGTAGTAGACTAGAGTCTATTACCTGCTCCTCCACAGTTACTTTGCTGGGCAAAATTGTCCCTTACATCATTCTAAGTGCAGAGTTGCTTTCCTAGATCAGAGAATGTTCACTCTTGTAGCATCCTTACAGATCTTATAATGCAACAGCATCCCAGATAAGGAAACTGTACAATCATAAAATTGAAATGATGAAGCCTGGTCAGACAGGGCTAAGGAACATATAGATAAAGAGAGCTCAAGATAGGGATAAATAGCTGAAAGTTTGCTTTGGAACACCAAAGAAATTTTACATACAGCTTTATGTGTTCTATCCTAAACTGGTACATTTTAAAAACATTTTGTTTTCTTTTTTGTTCATGGTCCCTAACAATTTCAACTATCCAAGATCACCCTATAGATTTTATAGTTAATCACACGTGCAATTTCATTTTCTAATTCCAAACCAAGCCTAGAGACCAGAATAATGTTAAGTATAAGGTCTTCTATTACCCATATGCATGTTATCTATAACCTCTTTTATTAAATCAACTGTGTATGAGACATTGTCTGATTTTTATTGTAACTTCATTAGCATTTAATGAGACATACCAGTGTTTACCAAAGGACTTGAATTTATATCCTCAATCTCTCCACTTATTTTTCTTTCTTTTCTACTGCTGTACCATAATATTTTGCTATCCCAGGACTATTTAACTTTGATGGAACCATCACTCATTTATATAAAATTATTTTGAGTATATATATCTATTTTTTAATATTAGCTACATTGCTTTTTATTCACATTTTAAAGTCTCTATTTAATCCATAGCCCTATATTGGATAAGTAAGTGTTTTGTTAATTATTAGCAAGGTCAGTGGGCAGTTTTGTGATGAAGAAGAGGAGCAGAAGGGCATATGCATGGCTGAGCTGTGATGAAACTGAGATTGCTAAAGTTATTGCCACAAAGATAGTATCTGCACCTAAGAACTAGGTGGAGAGCAAAAGGATCTACTTAGAACTTCAAAGTACTTTCTATTCACTCAAAGCATAACCTCTTATAGATACAATATGTTGTGGTGGAAAGAGTTGGTTAGAGAGTCCAAGAAATAAATTTGAATTCCAGCTCAACTATTGATATACACATTATCCTGGAAAAGTCTTTTAACATCTTTGGTTCAGAGTTTGTTCATCTGTAAAGTAAAGGGGTTGACATAGATACATACTTAAAATAATAAAATAAATGAAAGTTATCTGGTATAAATCTTAAGCTTTACTTTTATTTTTTACATAAACCATTTAATTTGATTTCCAAAGTCTTTTCTGCCTATGCCTCATCTGTGTAAAATTACGATCAGGTCTCAGTTATCCTAAAAATCTTGATGTCTTCTTCCATTTCTTATAGCTCTTATTTATGCTAAGGAAATGAAGGAAGAGAGTAACTAACTATGAAGTATATGGACAAGGAAAAGAGAAAAGTCATGGACACAAAAACAAAAGACTGTGATCAATGAGTAGGATGGAAGAAAGGATAGAAATAAGCAATTTTAAGAGTTTGCTATACTTTAGGCATTATATTAAGCATTTTGGTGATAGAGTAGGTTGTATCAATGCTTTTTTAATCTAGAAAATGAGCAGCAATACCAGAAGGGGATATAAGAGAGGGATGGGACAAAGTGTTAATGATACTCTTAGCAACTCTGAAATATCCTGAAGGAATCACAGTTCTGGTTTATGTTCCAAGATTGGAAGATATCTTATTTTACAGAAATTAGCTGGGGTTTAAATACATAGGGACACAGGAATAATTTTACTTAAAAATGAGATGTCTTTTAAAAATTCAAAGCAAAACTATAGATCCTGCTATCATAAATTATTACATTACTTAGTCAAGTAACATATAGGCATTTTTATGTGACTTTCTCCCTTCTCTCATTCTTTAAAGGGGACTAGTTATTGGTCCTAATTTCTTCATATAAAGTCATTTAAATGTGACTGGATCATAACTAACTCTCTGGATTTTATTTTTGACATTGTCTGTAAGGAACATTGCAAATTGGGAAACCATGGAACCTGGATGGAAAATTGACCTATAGAAGTTAATTCTTCACAGCATGGGCAGGGTCCAAGCAGTATAATTATCAACTACTGGAGACTTTGTAATGATCATTTGTGACAGAATTACATTATAAACAAAATTGCATTTATTTTGCATACAAGAGAAATCTAAGTTAGAGACCTTGAAGTTCAAACACAATTCAGTTCAACAAATTTCTTTTGAGCCCCAATAACTTCATAAAATGTTGTGATATCTAGATCCTTGGGAATAGTTACAGAGAATAAAACCAAGAAAGTCAGTCATTTGTATTTGTAGATATAGTCTAAAACCAAGATCTTTTGTTTAGATTTTCTCCTTTGAACTTTTCCTGAAATTTCCATTTAAATTATACTATTGGGTGGCTAGGTGGCACAGTGGATAAAGCACTGGCCCTGGAGTCCGGAGTACCTGGGTTCAAATCTGGTCTCAGACACTTAATAATTACCTAGCTGTGTGGCATTGGGCAAGCCACTTAACCCCATTTGCCTTGCAAAAACCTAAGAAAATAAAATAAATAAATTATGCTATTCCTAAACTTATAGGAGTCTCATTGTGATGAGATCATTTTCCATAGAAACTTTACATACTCATGCAATCTCTTTCCAATCCCTTATTGCATACATATAAACATTAGCTTTATTAGAGGATAAGAATTCAATCAAAGGCATGCATATTGTATCCACTGAAACTTTATTAATTAAATAGATTTTCGTTGATAAAACAGTAACAGTTGTTGTCATTTCACAACATTGTAATGTGTCTGGATGTCTCATATCTCGTTGCTATGATCACTTACACTACAATTATACACTCTTGAATTATTTTCAGAATAAGTTTAAATTTTAGAAAAGACCAGTTACTACAATGTTTTGATATATCTGTGCTTTTGGAAAGCTATCCTTCACTGGAGAATTTCCTTCATATGCTGGCATAGGTGCCATTGATGAGCCAACTCTTGCATATTAGTATCTGATCAAAGTATCAGATTTGTAAATTGGTTTGTGTTTTTATTTTTGGGGGAAGCAGCATTTGATAAAAGACTGAAAGTGAAAGAAAATCATCAAAAATATATTCTCGGGGCGGCTAGGTGGCACAGTGGATAAAGCACCGGCACTGGAGTCAGGTGTACCTGGGTTCAAATCCGGTCTCAGACACTTAATAATTACCTAGCTGTGTGGCCTTGGGTAAGCCACTTAACCCCAATTGCCTTGCAAAAACCTAAATTTATATATATATATATATATATATATATATATATATGTATGTATATGTATATGTGTGTGTGTGTGTGTGTGTGTGTGTATACTCTCTTCTTTGTCATTTAACCCAAAGGGAAAAATATGATTGAAATATATTTTGAATGGTTATGTCCACATCTCATGAGATTTGGGATAAATGCTCTCTAGAAGAATAAAGGATTTGTGTCTTTCTGATAATCTTAAAAATTCTTCCAGTCCCCTTTTCCTGATATCCATACTTTACTTCCATATCAATGAGAAAATCCATGATTAATATAAAAATGGCTAAAAATATTTGGTATTTTAACTTTTGCAAAGTACTTTAAATCATCTTCACACAAACCCTATGCAGTAGGTTATATTATTATTATTTCCATTTTACAAATAAGAAAACAGAGACTAAGAGAGTTTAAGTGAAGTGACATGAACAGGGTCACACAGCCAGTGAGGGATGATTTAGATTCAGATTTTTCTGACTAAAAGTCCAATACCCTATCCATTGAATCCCCAAGCTATCTTTTTATTTGCCTTTTATTTTTCTCTGCTTCACACTCATTTAGCTCTTTTCCATACTACCTTCACATTTTAGAACCGTTGCAATGATCATGAAGAATTGTGGAAGTTCTGGGGAACACCCAACTTAGACTAGCAATTTACAGTTTCAAAATGATATTGGAATAAAAAGAAATAGAGATCATTTGACAGTTAACAAAAGGAAATTTATTTAGTCACAGTCAGAGAAAAAACATTCTGCATGGATATGCATCATAGACACTGAAAGTTGATTCAACTGATCAAAGTTCCTTTATGCCCAAGTTGCTAATGATCTACCAGTTAAATATTAGAATGTCTGGAGCTCCTTGTCTGTTTTTTTTTTATTCATCTGAAATGAAATTAATAGATTGCATCTTTAGTCCCCTAAATCAGTGAAGTCTCAATGATGGTTTAAAGGAGAGTTAGAAGGGATAAGTTAGGATATTAGTTTCACAACAATAGGAATACAGAAATATTGGTACATGCATACAATATGTTCTAAGTTGTTATAAGTTTCAGAGTAGGTGTCAATTTGCATTGATAACTATTCCCAAGTGGCAGAAAGAAGGTCAGATATGCAAATTTAAATAAAATAATTTATTTCATTATATATTTCACAATTATCTGTAAAAATGTTAACAATCAATTTTTTTAAAATTTGAATTCCAAATTCTCTCTCTTCTTCATACCCCCCCCTTCCTGGGAAAGTAATGACTTTGATTTTGATCATACATTTTAGGTCATGCAAAATAAATTTATATTTTAAATACATTTCAAAGAATACATAAGCAAGATATAGCAATGAAGATAAAGTTTAAAAATGCTTCAATTTGCTTTTAGAGTTCATTAGTTCTCTGTAGCTGGGTAACATTATTCATCATGGCAACTATAGAGTTTTCTTAATCTTAGAATAACTATTTCTTTCACAGTTGATCATCCATTCAGTATTGTTATTACTACTTATAATGTTCTCCTGGTTTTTCTGAAACTACACTATTCAACATTTCTTATAGACCAAAGGTTTTCCATCAAAATCCACACAACTTGTTCTGCCATTAGCCAGTTGAAAAGATTCCTCTCCATTTCCAATTTTTGCTATCACAAAAGAGCTACTTTTAATATTTTTATATAAATGACTCCTTTCCTCTTTTATTTCTTTTTTATTGTCCTATTAGTGGTATTACTGGGTCAAAGAATATGCATATTTTTTATCACTTTTTGAGGATGGATTCCAATTGATCTTCAGAATGGTGAGACTAATTAACAACTCTACTTACAGTATATTAGTGTCCCATTTTTCCCATATCCCCTCCAGAATTTGCAATTTTCTTTTTTCTGTAAAGTAGTCAGTCTGTTGGATGTTAGAATGTTTCTCAGTTTTTAAATCTGCATTTATCTAATCAGTAGTGATTTAGAACATCATTCATGTGATGTGGCTTTGAATTCTTTTTCTGAAAAATACCTGTTCATATCCTTTGATCATTATCAACTGGGGAATGGCTCTTATTTTTATGAATTTGACTCAGTTCCCTGTATATTTGAGAAATGAGTCCTTTAACAGAGGAACTTGCCACAATTTTTTTCCGTTTCCTGTTTTCCTTCTAATTTTGCCTATATTAGTTTTCTTATGCAAAATTTCTTCAACTTTTTCGTAATCAAAATGATCTAACTTACTTCCCATTTCTTCTTTCTCTTGCTTGTTCCCTTATCCATAGAATTGGCAGATCGAAATCTTCTATGCTACCCTTATTTACTTAGGATAGCAAATTTTATATTTAATTATTTACTTAGGATAGCAAACTTTATATTTAAATAATTTATCCATTTTGACCTTATTTGGGTATATACAGAATAAGATATTGATTTTAGCCTATTATGTGCCAAATTACTTTCCAGTTTTCCAGAGATTTTTGTTGAATGATGACCTCATTTGGATCTTTGGGTTTATCAAGCTATTGATTACCATGGTCATTTTCTATTGTGCACCTAATTTATTGCATTGATCCACTCCATTTTTAGCCTGGTTTTTGTTCAGTCATTCAGCCATGTCCTACTCTTTGTGACCCCATAAACCATATCAGGCCAATACTATCCATGTGGGTTTCTTGCCAAAGATACTAAAGAGATTTATCATTTCTTTCTCCAATAGATTAAGGCAAACACAGACCAGAAATCCTGGATCTTCAGTCAGTGCTTTCTGCACTTTACCAGTAATGATACTAGAATTCTTGGAGAAGATAATCACATCCTGACCTAACTTATTGAAGATATCTGTCTAAAGTGTGACATTTCAAAGCCAAGATGAAATATGAAAATTGTGTGGCAGTTGTGGCAAATGTTTTGTTTTCTTGGTTTTAAGTATCTACTTTCCAGAATTGTATAAAGGTAGTAATTTCTTCTATTTGCTTATCAGTGTAAATTTTCATCTGTCTATATGTTTGATATTGAGTATTGATTTTTATTTTTTAGTAATTATATAACTATATTATAAATTATTTACATTGTACATTTGTTGCCCTTCTACACAACTTCTAACTCTTTAAATAATCACCCAATTATTCCATGAGAAAAAATACTTAAAACTCAGATTTTGATCTAAGAAGTCAATCTAAATTTTAAGTAATTTTTCCATGGGATAATTGGGTGATTATTTAAGGAGTTAAAGAGAGGAAAAACATCTGTATCTTTTTCAAAATGTTCGGCCTACCCCAAGATTTACATCAACATATACAATATGAGTAGATCCTGAGCAGATAGGTCTCTCCTTATTGGGTAGATGCACCATCCCCTTGGGACCAGTAGAATTTCAGATAGATATAAAGATGATAACTAAGTAAATATATTGATAAATCAGGCTTTTAAATTTTTAAGTGTTTTTAAGCTACGTGGTATCTGTTTTGTAAATTTTTTAATTACATCATCATATAAATTATTCTCCTGGTTCACTTAACTGGACATAGTTTCTTCCCAGTATTCTCTGAAACAATCCCTTCATTTCTTACAGTATGAGTATTACATCACATTCCAATATCACAGTTTTTTCCAACCTTTTTTTAAAAATTTTTGCTTAAGGATAGTAGATCTTGTACCATCACTTTATTTTTAAGCTCTGTGGAATATTTTTGTTTTAAGTATAATTTTTGCACATAATATATTTTTAATTCTAGTTCTTAAACCTTTCTTCTTCCTCTTTCATCTTATAGAGGGAATTCATCTCATTCACATTCCCAATTTTTACCAGTAATTGTATATTTCCCCATTTTCTTGTAATTTTGCTTATCGGTGTTACCCTCTCTTCTTAATAAAGAAGAGAATGGTGAGCAAAGAGTTTGTTCTCAGCACAAATTCTTTAGGTTTGATGCCATCAACTTCTATACAATCACAGATGCTTTTCTTTTAAGCCTTTCTTTTCAATCCTCTCTATGTTTTAAGTTTATTTTGCTAAAAACTAATCTCTTCCTTAATCCACCATCCTTCTTAGTTTCCCCCCCTTTTCTATTATCCTCCTGTTTCCCTTTTGAGCATCACTCTGTGTGTATATGTGATTATGTGTGTGTGTGTATGTGTGTATTATTTATGAGATTATTTGACTAGTTCAGATGGATGTAAAATTCAAGTGCTGCCTGTTTACCCCTTCCTCCCCTTTGTGCATTCTTAGATTTTTTTGTGTGTAAACAAATTATGTAAATTTCTCTTTTCTCCTTCCTTTTTTCTCACTATTTCTCCCTTACTATAGTCTTTTCTTTCTTTCCTTTTCTTCTTTTAACATTATCAAAATAGTTTTAAAAATCTTCCAGCTTTTTGTTTTAATAAATTCACTATGTGATCCCCAAAATAATAGATTATGAGAAGATACATATCTGATCACACATATTTGAATATGAACAGTTTATCCTTCAATCCTTTTTTGTTTATTCATTCATATTTATCTTTTTGGTTTCCCTTGCCTCTTGCAATTATATTTCAAAATTTTTATGCAACTTCAGTCATCATCAAAAAACCTCTATGGTATTAAAAGTCCATTTTCCCTTATAGAAATAAACTATTTTTTAGAAAGTTTTTCTTTGTTTTAATGCTATGTTTTTCACTGTGTGTAATGTAATAGACCATGCTGTCTGATCTTTTATACTCATGCTTGCCAAATCTTACACTTTTCTGAATGCTGAAGCCATGACTAGGCAGCAATTTGTCTGAAAAAATTCCCCTGGTAGGAGTGGCCTACAATCCCACAAGTGAAATAATATTTATTAAGTGATTAATATAGTTCTTGAAACATTAAATGTGCTTAATAAATGTTTATCCTTTACCCTTCCTCACTTAAGGTCTACATGAAATTTGTCATCAAATGATTGGTGAGTTATAAGGATAAGGAATGAGATTGTTTTTTCTTTTTTATTTTAGAGGGTAGAATTTCTAAGTTGAAAAGAAGTAAATCTGGGTTTGAGAAAAGAAAATATTCCCTACAATGAACTCTATCCAAAGGTGCCATGAGATCAATAACTCCTTTTTCCCCCACACTGTCCTCATAAGAGATGGTGACTTTTCTCTCATTGGAAATCTCCAAGTAAAGCCTGGATAATCATGTGCAATTGTATTGTGGAAGGGATTCTATTTTAGGAATAAATTGGACTCAAAGTCCATGTATATCCCTCTCAACTTTGAATTTCTAATTCAAGGGACAGAAATCATCCCTCTTATGTAATAGAATCTCTGTTTGGCTGTTTTTGCAGTTTGTAATACTTTTACAGCCTTTTTAGAATTCATCTTCCCCTTTCCCCTGACATCCACATTTTAAACTGGGATCCTTTTATTCTTCATGTAACAAGAAGTTATCATAATCTACTGCTTGTCAAGCAAGTCTGAGCTGTTTTATTTCACATCTATAACTTTCTTTGGGGTTACTCTATGGTATATCTTTTCATGAGTGTCAGAACACTCAACGTAATATTTTTCACTATCTTTTTCTGTGGCTGTCATGATTTAGAATAGAAAATCTGGAACTGCAACTCTTTTAAAATGTTATATTAAAAAGTAACAAGCCAAAATGTAATTTTTAAGACCATGACTAATATATTACATTTTATCCTAAATTAAAAATAGTTGATTAGTTTTAAAATAGAGGTGGTACTTTAAAATGGCATAAACAATTCAAAAAACAACTTATTCTTCTCCATTTAATCAAAATCTTTTGAAAAAAATATGACAGAGACTAGAATATTATTTTATGTAAGATGTATATCTTATTGCTTCCTGAGCACTTGTGTTTTATTTCATGTACTAGCAATACACATAAATCCAAATATGATTATTTCTGAGGAGTCTTCAGTAGCTTCCCATTTGATCTAAGGCCTCCTCCATGTAGCTCTAACATCTTCTAAATTCATCTATTACTTCTCTACTCTGGGAATGTTCTTTTCCAATCAGAACTTTTGTATTTTTTCAAATTTGGAGGGTGGGATTTTGCAAGGCAATGGGGTTAAGTGACTTGCCCAAGGTCACACAGCTGTGTAATTATTAAGTGTCTGTGGTCCAATTTGAACTCAATTCCTCTTAACCCCAAGGCTGGTATACACAGGTGTGACCTGAGCTTCAAGCACCATTTCCTTCATCTACAAGATTAGAGCCTTCAATAACTGACCTTAAGAATCTAGTTAAAGACCAAAGTATAACATGAAGGCAGGCATGCTGTTGAATGGACCTCATTTAAAAGTCACCCAGAAAGATATTAACTCTAAGATACAGGGTATTTTTTTGCTTGACAGAGAAAACTATAACATTAATTTATAATAATAATAATAATAATAATAATAATAATAATAATAATATGTAATGTCATTGTTAAAATAAAAATAGTGTTGAATGAAAGGAATATTAAGTTCATTTTTCTCTTTCCATAAAGTTACAAATATTTCCCAAACATATAGAAGATAAGATCTCTGCTCAGTTCAAATAATATTAATTATATAAATAATGTGTAGATCAAAGCAACCCTATATTCTTTCCTTAAGTTATGTTTGCAACTATCTCAGAGGATAATTTTTTTTCTCATATGGTGGCCTACATGACTCATTGGTCTTATATGTTCAGACAACTTTCAATATCATTACTGGGTTTTTATACTCTTTTCAAAAAGAGGGCTAGAATTAGGAATAAGAGAATGCTCAATGTTCACCATTCAGTAAGATCTAATGATGTACCATAGTTATCAGCCATTCTTCTTGACATAAATCTAACTGCTGTTCAACTTATGAGTAAGAAAGACAAAGGAATGAAACATTTCCTCCCATATCTGTCCTTCTCATATATTGCATAATGTACTGTAAGTTATCCTATATAGAGGGTTATCTACAGTTTTTTTAAAGCCTAAAGTCTTCTTATTGAGAATTTTGAATCCAAGGATGATTATCCATCTATATATGTATATGTATGTATGTGTATATATATATGCACATATATATCTGCATTTATGTGTATATGCATGTGTATCACTGACAAATTTGAACTTATTAGATTCAGCATTCTTGTCTATACTGTCAAGATATTTTGGGATCCTGATGCCTCCCTCCACTGTGTATCCAACTGCAAATTTGATAACGATGTCATCTATTTCAAATCATTGATAAGCATGATAAACAGCATAGAGACCAGCAAAGATCCTTGGGGCAACTCTATTGGAGACCTACTTCCACAATGACATCAAACAACTATTGCTTATATTTTGGGTTCCAAATGGATTACACTTTTGGTTTCTCTTCCACTTTTTCCACTAATATTATCAGATGCATTGTTAAAGGAATATGTATGATTTATGTATGAAATAGGAGTATATAATCCTATCATAAAAAAAAGGAAATAAAAAGAGACTGCCATGACCTGTTTTTGACATACCAGCTAAGGGCATGAATACTTCCCTTTGCATGCAGTTAAGCACATATAATTTCCTGTCTTATTTTCCTTGGTCACTTAGGAATTTGTACTACGTGATTTCTATTTTCTTAATTTTGACCCTATAATTAACCAACTTAACATTACACTGCCCTCTACACTTAAATTATATCTCCTGCTTTACCATTTCTCTAACCCTGGATTACCATCACCACCATTTCTCTTCTTTATTCCCACTCACAAGCTATTGAATAGTGCTTGTGGAAATTATATAATCACGCTCACTAAATCCACTACACATTTTTTTCAACTAATCTAAACAGAATGCTCACTGGAGTATTACCTTCTCTGCCCTCCTTAACCTTCCACATCATCATTTCCTTCATTTTCTTTCCCAAAGATATCAATTTATACTTTTTTTTAGGTTTTGGCAAGGCAAATGGGGTTAAGTGGCTTGCCCAAGGCCACACAGCTAGGTAATTATTAAGTGTCTGAGGCTGGATTTGAACTCAGATTCTCCTGACTCCAGGGCTGGTGCTCTATCTACTGCACCACCTAGCTGCCCTTGTACCTTTTTTTTTTAAATGGAGGTTAGGGGCAGATAGGTGGTGCAGTGGCCAGCCCTGGAGTCAGGAGGACCTGAGTTCAAATCAGATCTCAGATACATGATGATAATTACGTAGCTGTGTGACTTTGGGCAAGTCACTTAACCCCACTGTCTTGTTAAAAAAAAAAAAAAAACTAAAAGCAAAGTAGAGGTTATCAATGATGTGCTCTACCTTCTCTCTTTCTTTACCAAAAAATATCTTGATTATTTCCTATTATTTCCTCTTTTTACTCCAGTCTTTGAAAAAGTGGTACTTCTTTTCATCAAAGTCAATTTTTTTCCTTATATCATTCATCTTTTTTTCTGTTCCCTTCACCTGTCCTTTATAATCACCCCATCCCCACTTAGTCTTCAATGTAATCTAGTGGCTCATTTCTTTACCATTTACAAATATGTCCAGGTCTTCCTCATCCTTAAAAAATTTTAGTTGATCTTACCATTCATCTTAATCTATTATCATGTATCTTAAGAGTTAATCTCCCAGAAAAAGCTGTCTACCATGAAATCCTCTACTTCTTTTCATTTTAAATAGATTTCAAAACTCATTAAGTGTAACTATTTTTTCTAAAATTAAAATGATGTCGTCATTTCCAAATTTTTATTTTTATATCTTTATCTATACTGAGCTTTGCACTGTATTTTCCACAATTCCACCTCTCCCAGAAAGTTTGAGGGGCTTTCCCCTCCCGTTTTTTGTAATGGTAAATCAAGCTATCTTTTGTCTCAATTCTTATTTGGCTCTTGGTCATTGAATGGACATTTTCTGACAAACTGAGACCTGGGTAGACTTAATTAGAAAGGCCGGGTTTATCCACTACATCCCAGCCATTACTAGGCATATTGACTTTTGTCTTACAACTGATCTTTGATAACTCTGGAGAAAAGAAAAAGGCTGATGACTTTGCACAGCTCTGTCATACTTAAATTCAAATCATACACAAGTCAAGACATCACCCTTATCATGGCATTGATGTTCCTTGAGAATTAAGGATGAGCAACATTTCTCCCTTTTCTGGGTTTTCTTGATATCACTCTCTTTTGTTTCTTCTCCTATCTGTCTGAGGATAACTACTAGTCAGTTTTCATTGTAAAGGTACTCTCCACAGAGAGTGCAAGGCTGTACTGGCAATTAGATTATCATGAAACAGGTATGGGTATACCAAGTGGTTGCCAATTTATTTCCAGAAAAATCACATTGGCCAATGGGTGATATTTTCAAAGAGTTTTGAGATTTGGGGGTACAAGGTGCAGCTCTAAGTTGTTGCCCAAAGTAATGTTGACAATGCTACTCTTTCAGTATTACTACAGATGCTAAGAGAGGGTAGAACAATAGTATATAGAATCATGGGTTTGGAATCAGGATTCAAATCTTACTATAGACTCTATTTGCTAACCCAGGATCTACTAGTGACCCTGGACGAACCTTATCATATTTGTTAGTCCCTGTCAACTCTATATAATAGAAGATGGATGTGATATATGCTCAATGGAGGAAGACAACAAAATCACAGGTACTTGATGCAGCAACATATTGAAACATCACACACACACACAATAAATCTAATTTATTGATTAATTCTCAGAAAGAAGGCTTTCAAAAAAACTTTAGAAAGCCTTCCCTTAGCAATTTGTAATTATGCCCAGAGGGCAACAAAAATGTGCATACCCTTTTGATCCAGTAATACCACTACTGGGTCTATACCCTGAAGAGATTATGATAAAGGGTAAAAGCATCTCTTGTATAAAAATATTCGTAGTGGACCTGTTTGTGGTGTCAAAGAATTGGAAATTGAATGAATGTCCATCAGTTGGGGAATGGCTTAATAATCTGTGGTATATGATATGCCACACTATTGTTCTATTAGAACACTATTGTTCTATTAGAAACCAGGAATTCAGGGAAGGCTGGAAGGATTTGTACGAACTGATGAGCAGAACCAGAAGAACAGTGTACACTCCAGCAGCAACATGGGGTTGATGACCAACTTTAATGTACTTGCTCTTTCCATCAGTGTAGTAATCAGGCACAATTTTAGGGTATCTGTGATGGAGAATACCATTTGTATCCAGAGAAAGAATTGTGGAGTTTGAACAAAGACCAAAGATTATTACCTCTAATTTTTAAAAAAAGTTATCTTATCATGTAATTTTACTACCTCTTATACTTTATTTTTTTCTGTAAGGATATGATTTCTCTCTCATCACATTCAACTTAGAACAATGTATACCATGGAAACAATGTAAAGACTAACAGATTGACTTCTGTGGGGGGGGGGAGCAACATTAGAGGGAAAATTGTAAAATTCAAACTAAATAAATATGTTTTTTAGGTTTTTACAAGGCAAATGGGGTTAAGTAGCTTACCCAAGGCCACACAGCTAGGTAATAATTAAGTGTCTGAGGCCGGATTTGAACTCAGGTACTCCTGACTCTAGGGTCAGTTCTCTATCCACTGCACCACCTAGCTGCTCCTAAAATAAACTAATTTTTAAAAAAAAGAAAAAAGCCCCCCCCCCAACCCATGGGACAATCAATACAGTTTTATACACCACTGATAGTTTTAATAGGAAATGCCCTCTCCCCTTGTCCTCTTCTTTCATAGTTAGAGTACTATTTGGATTTAAGGCCAGGGGTATGGTTGGATAGGCCACATCCTTAGTACTTAGTGCATGCTGTGCAGTGAAAATTTCCTCTTCTTCTACTTCTTTCCACCATATGAAAAGTTAAATAAAACACCTAGTAATCACATCAAAATTTGAACAAATATGTTAGAGCTAAAAGTCATGCAAGCCAACAGATGGGTAAAAATTAATTCCTTCTTTTTTCAGATCGTGGCAAATCCAACTTTAGAAAATGATTCAGTTGTACTTTGCCTCAACATATTAAGTGCTTAATGGATGTTTATTATTTCTAATAGAGTTTCTTTTTTTTCTTTTTTAGTTTTTGCAAGGCAGTGGGGTTAAAGTGGCTTGCCCAAGGCCACACAGCTAGGTAATTATTAAAATATCTGAGGCCAGATTTAAACTCAGGTACTCCTGACTTCAGGGCTGGTGCTCTATCCACTGTGCCACATAGTCAACCTAATAGAGTTTCTTAACTATGTTTTGGGAATTTGCTTTTCTTTTATGGAAAGGAAAAACATGAATTGAATATTTCTTTCATTCAGTGGTATATTTACTTAGTGGTAACTACATACCACTTTATTTTAAATTAGTATTATAATTTTCACAGTCAATCAAATGAATAGCCAATATCTTAGCAATTATTTTACTTTTTATTTTAATTTATTATTTTTCACAGTGTGTCCCAACATGTTTCAAAGAGTTTTCAAGAATCAGAATCTAAACAAATATGTGTCTCTGTACTTCATCAGATACTGAAATTCTTCCACATTTGTAATGCAACATGGTAGTCACTAAGAAAAAAGTAGAAAAGGTATTTTTTCTAGAAATATTAGTAAAAATCTAACATGAATGAATAGAACCTGGTAAGGAAAATATCTTTATCTGAATTGAAATGCATTTCTAGATAAACTACTCTTGAATTTTTATTTGAGATGTAGCTTTCATGTTATATTACATTTCTAAGCATAGTATATACTTTAGAAGCCGTCCTCACATTATTCATAAAAATTAGATTAGTTTTATATTTTTCATTTTTTACTAATGGAAAATTGACAGACAACTGAAAACAGTATGTTATTTTTGGCAATTTCTAAAGGAAGAAAACAAAGTAGAATATTGGAATTGAAGATTTAGAAGTAATTTCATAGGTAATCTAGCTCAATGTCTCACTTATCTCTCATTTGTTCCTCAGGTAATTACCCCATACACTGCCTGTATTCTTCTCCCTTAGCTATCTCAATATCATGTTGAATCAGTTTAACTCTTTACTAGGTACTAGCTGAATCTCTTGCTTCTTATCACAACTCTAGTTACACCTTACCAATTTACAACCTTATATTTCTTCCATATCATTGTTGTGCCACTGAAAACGTCACAAAAATGTTAAATAGGCCTAATACAAATTTATTTTACATAATCCCAAGGAAGCCCTCACTGCAGCAACTACTTAATCAAGGAGTTCTTTTACTCTCCACATTGGCTATTAAAAGACTTTTTCATCCTTCCTCAAGCCTTCAATGGTGTTTTATTTCAGCTGAAGACCTTACCTCATACTTGACTGAAAAAAAAATGAGGTCATTCCTGCTTTTTTCAGTTTACTCAGTATGAAACTTTCTGCTGACTTTCACTCATCACTTAACTAAACTAACCTTCACAAAGTTTCCAATGATAACTTAAAACTCAAATCTAATGGCTATTTTTTAATCTTTTCTCTAACATCATTGACAGTATCAATCACCTTTTCCCTAAAATTCTTTCCTTGTCTCATAAAATGTCTCACTCCTGTTTCCCAGTCAACTTGGATAATCTGGAAGACCATGGCTGTGAGTTCCCATGTTTTAAATGAAATTCCAGTGTTTCCAGTAGAGTCCCCTCCCTCTCAATCCTGTGGGAGAAAGCAACTCTTCCCAGGACAAACATAGTAATAGTCCCCTCCCTCAACACCCCCCCCCCCCCAGGCTCAGGTGTGGGCAGCAGATTTTCCCCAGTGTTAATTGTGGATTAAGTAGCTTAACTATATGACCAAAGACCCAGTCCACATTGTCCAAGGATAACCCAGATACTGCTGATGTCCCCACTGCCCCAGGCATATGGAATGGGACACTAATCAAGATTAGAGACACTCTAGAGAAAGCATCTAACATACCCTACTGCCTTGTCCACTTAGAGTTCCTAAGCCCAATGAGTAAAGCCTCTATTGATCTCAGAACTGAAAGAGTGTGAAACTGCCCCAACACAAGATCCTAGTAAAATAAAGAACAGAAAGTGAGGTCCATTGAAAGTTACCTAATAAACAAGGATCCTAACACAGAGAGGATTAGAACTTCAGAGGAGAACATGTTTAGAATAGATCAAGAACTAGTTTTAAAAAATCAATTGGAAAAAGTGGGAATAGAAATGCAGGGGTAACAACATCTTACAACAAGAAAATAAATCCTTCAAAAATTACAATTGGAAAAGTGAAAACTGAAAATAATTCTCTCAAAACCACAGTTGAGAAAATGGAAAACTCCTTCAAAAATAAAATTGATCAATTGGAAAAGGAGTTGCAAATGGTAAATAAAGAAAATTATTCCCTAAAAAAAATTGGAATCTGTGTAAACTAATGATTTCATGAAAAAAGTAAGATTATGTTAAACAAAACAAAACCAAATAGAAGAAAATGTAAAATAGCTCATCTGCAAAACAATTGACCTGAAGAATAGATCTAGAAGAGACAATCTAAGAATCATTTGGCTTCCTGAATACACTGAGGAGAAAAAAAAAGCCTGGACTCTGTACTTCAGGATATAGTGAAGGAGAATTGCCCTGCTCTCATGGAACCAGAGGGCAAAATGTTTATTGAAAGAATGCATCAATCCCCTCCCAAAAAGGGATCCCAAAATGAAAACACGAATGAATATTGTGGCCAAACTCCAGAACTATCAGATAAAGGAGAAAATCCTGAAAGCAGACAGAAAGAAACAATTTAAATAACAAGGAGTTACAGTAAGAATTACACAGAACCTGGCTGCATCAATATCAAGGGATCAAAGGGCCTGGAATACAATATTCCAAAGAGCAAGGGAACTTGGAAGCCCAAAATTCACTATCCAGCAAAATTGAGCCTTTGTTCCTGCGGAAAAGATGGACATTTAACAAGATAGGATATTTTGTTTTCCTGATAGAAAATTTGGATTTCAAACAGGATACTCAAGAGATACATGAATAGATAAAAAGGGGGAAAGAAAAAAAAACCTTTTATCCAATAAGATGAAACTGGCTTTATCTCCACCAGAGAGAAAGATTCTCAAAACTCTTAAGAACTTTAACTCTATTAGAGAGAATATACTTAGCCAGAAGTAATGGACACTCAAGACTTGTCCATGACTCAGAAAGAATGATTTTTAAAATATTATCTCCTTAAAAAGAGAGGACAGCAAAGAGGTGGGAGGATGGAAGAGAGATACAAAGGACCTATTCCAATAGAGGGAAGAAGCAAGGAAGTGAGAATGGCCTGGATCTTATTCTCATGAGACTTGGCTCAAACAAGGATTAACATACAACACACTCAGTTAAATTTAGAAACTTATCTTACCTTTTTAGTATTAAGAGGGGAAAGAAAGGGTGGGGGGGGAGGAAAAGAGTAACAGACAGAAGGAAGGAAAGGAAGAAAGGGCAAATGGAAAGTGGAAAGAAAATAAGTAAATTATATTCCAAAGCAAAATACTTGGAAATAGGGATAAGGTTGAAAAGGGGAAAAAATAAGAACAGATGAAAGATAGCATGGAGGGCAATAAAGAGTTAGTAATTATAATTTTGAATGTGAATGGGATGAAGTCTCCCATAAAATGTAAGTGGATAGAAGAGTGGATTAAAAACAAAATCCTAGGGGCAGATAGGTGGTACAGTGGATAAAGCACTGGCCCTGGAGTCAGGAGTACCTTGATTCAAATCTGGTCTCAAACACTTAATAATTACCTAGCTGTGTAGCCTTGGGCAAGCCACTTAACCCCATCTGCCTTGCAAAAACCTAAAACAACCCCCAGAATCCTACAATATGCTACTTACAACTCATCTGAAGCAGAGAGATACATACAGAGTAAAGGTAAAAAGCCTAAAGCAGAATATATTATGCTTCAGCTGAAGTGAAAAAGGCAGGGATAGCAATCTATATCTCAGACAAAGCAGCTGCAAAAATAGATCTCATGAAAAGAGATGGAAGGAAATTATATCCTCTTAAAAGGTACCATAGACAATGAAGGAATTTCAAAACTAAATATGAATGCATCAAAAGCATTCAAATTCTTAGAGGAGAAGGTGAATGAATTACAGGAAAACAGACACAAAACTTTATTGGTGGAGACTTCAACATGTCCCTTTCAGAATTAGATAAATCTATCTATAAAATAAAGAAAAAGGAAGTTAAGGAGTTAAATAGAATGTTAGAAAACATAGACATGATAGACCTTTGGAGAAAATTGAATGGGGATAGTAAGGAATATACACTTTTTTCTGCAGTACATGGCACCCACACAAAAATTCATTATGCAATAGGGCATAAAAACTCATAACCAAATACAGAAAGGAAAAATATTGAATACTTCCTTTGCAGACCATAATGCAATAAAAATCAAGTGCAATAATGGACCATGGAGAGATAGACCTAAAATGAAATGAAAACTTGATAACCTCATTTTATAGATTGAGTAGATCAAATAATAAATATAAGTAGGATTAATGATTTCATCAATGGCAATAATGAGACAACATAACAAAACTTATGGGATACAGCCAAGAAGTTATTAGGGGATATATTATATCTCAAAATGCTTACATGAATAAACTAAAGAAAGAGGAAATCAATAAACTAAGCATGCAACTAAAAAAATTAGAGAAAAACAAATTAAAAACCCTCAATCAAATACCAAATTAGAAACTGCAAAAGTTAAAGGTGAAATTAATAAATTTTAAAGCAAGAAAGCTATTGAACTAAAAAATGAAACCAGGAGTTAGTTGTATGAAAAAAATAAAATAGATAAACCTTTGGTTAATTTGATTTAAGGAAGAAAATCAAATTATTAGTATCAAAAATGAAAAAGACTAACTCACCACCAATGAGGAGGAAATTAAAGTAATAATTTGGAACTATTTAGTCCAATTATATACCAATAAATTTGATAAACTAAGTGAAATGAATAAATATTTACAAAAATATAAGTTCAGAGGAAATAAAATGCATAAATAACCCTAAATTATTCAGAAAAAGAAATTCAATAAGTTATCAATGAGCTCCCTAAGAAACAATCTCCAGGGCCAGATGGATTCACAAGTGAATTCTATCAAACATTTAAGGAACAATTGGTTCCAATTCTATATATACTCTTTGGAAAAAGGTGAAGACAGAACTCTGCCTAAGTTCTTCTATGACACCTATATGGTACTGCCCTAAGCCAGGAAGAGTCAAAACAGAAAAAGAAAATTATAGACCAATTTTCCTAATGAATATTGATGCAAAAATCTTAAATAAAATCTTAGCAAATCAATTGCTGCAAGTTTTCACTAGGATAACACACTATGACTGAGCAGGATTTATTCCAGGAATGCAGGGTTGATTCAATATTAGGAAAACTGTCAACATAATTGACTATATCAATAACAAACCTAAGAGAAATCATATGATCATCTCAACAGATGCTGAAAAAGCCTTTGACAAAATATAGAACCCATTCCTACTCAAAAAACACTAGAGAATTTGGGAATAAATTGATTGTTCCTTAGAATGATATGCAGTATCTATCTGAAACCATCAACATTGCATTATATTGCAATAGAGATAAGCTAGAGGCATTCCCAGTAAGATTAAGGATGAAACAAGGATCCCCATTATCACTGATACTAGTCATTATTGTATTTGAACTGTTAGCTTCACAGAGAGGCAGTTCTCCTACTCAAGGTAACCTGGAAAAGAGCAGAAAGGCTCTGCTTCCCGGGGTCAGAGGGGCAGCCCGCCAGAGGGGTGGCCCACCAGAGCGAAAGAACTTCAGCCTCCTGGAGACAGCACCAGGGCGCTGGGAGCCCCAGCTCGCAGCAGCAGGGGGAGTCTCCTGAGCTGAGCCCTGGGGAGCACCTGGCACAAAGTGGGGGAACAGTGGTGGGGGGACCTCTGCCAGAGCAAGCACATGGAGCCCAGCCCTCGGGGCACACAGCAATCAGCTTGGTCTTTCTGCAGCCCTGATCCTGAAACAGAAGCAGGCGGAGCCCATAAGCAGGAGCCTCCAATGCATCCAGGGCATGAGCCCATTGAGCTGAGGGAGGGGAGTGAAGAGAAAGAGACTGCAGAGCTCTGTCTGCTGCCTTTGGAACAGGACTCTGGGGCTCTGACCACATTCAGATCCTGATCTCAGTCTAGGCCCCCCATAGAACAGCAGGGCCCCCTCCACCTCAGCCCCGTGGCAGAGGGGGGCACATATGGTCATTCACAGACCAGGAGGGAGGACAGAGCCTCACACACTGAGACCCTTGTGGAAGTGTCCCAAAAGCTCAGGAAGAACCCCAAAACCAGGCCCAGACTGGGAAAATGAGCAAGCAGAGAAACAAAAGGAAGACCATTGAGAAATATTTTGCATATGAGCCCAAGAAGGATCAAAATGCTCAGTCTGAAGATGAGGAAGCACAAGCTCCTGCATCTAAAGACTCCAAGAAAAACAGAAATTGGGCTCAGGCTATGACAGAGCTCAAAAAAGACTTTGAACTGTTAGCTTCAACAATAAGAGAAGAAAGAGAAATTGAAGGAATTAGAATTGGGAAGGAAGAAACAAAACTCTTACTCTTTGCAAATGACACGATTGTATACCTAGACAACTCTAAAAAAATCATCTAAAAAAACTACTGAAACCAATAAGCAACTTTAGCAAAGTCACAGGATATAAAATAAATCCAATTAATCCTCCGCATTTCTATATATTTCAAGCAAGATACAGCAGCAAGAGCTAGAAAGAGCAATCCCATATAAAATAACTTCAGACAACATAAAATACTTGAGAGTCTATCTTCCAAAATAGATTTGGAAACTCAGTGAAAACAACTATAAAACATTTTTCACACAAACAAAACCAGATATAAATTACTAGGTAAATATCAATTGTGCATGGATAGGCTGAGCTAATACAATAAAAATGAAAATTCTACCTATACTACTTATTTAGTGCTATACTAAATAAGCTTGCAAAAAAATTACTTTAGTGAGATAGAAAAAAAATCATAACTAAATTCATATGAATAAAGTCAAGAATATCAGGGGATTTAATGAAAAATGCAAAAGAAGGCAGTTCAGCCTTCTCAGATCTAAAATTATATTATAAAGCATATCAGTTATTAAAACTGTCTGGTACTAGCTCTGAAATAGAGAGGTGGATCAATGAAATACACTAGGTGCAAAAGAGACAGAAGGAAATGATTATAGTAATCTGCTGTTTGATAAACCCAAAGAGTACTACTTCTGGGATAAGAATACATTCTTCAATCAAAAACTGCTAGGAAAACTGGAAGATAGCATGGCAGAAACTTGGAAGAGACTAATATCTCACACCCTATACCAAGATAAGATCAAAATGGGTGCAGGATTTAGGTCTAAAAGACAATATTATAAGTACACAAGGAGAACAAGGAATAGTTTAACTGTCAAATCAATGAAAAGGGAGTAGTTTATGACTAAGCAAAAAATGGAGAACATCATCAAAAATAAGATGGATAACTTTGGTTACATTAAATTAAAAAGCTTTTACACAAACAAAACCACTTTACCCAAAATCAAAAGAAATGTAGCAATTAGGAAAAAATTTTAAACTAGTGATTCTGACAAAGGACTTATTTCTAAAATATATAGAGAACTGAGTTAAATTTATAAAATACTGAAACAAGCCATGCCCCAATTGTCAAATATTCAAGGGATATGCAAAGGCAATTTTCATTTGAGGAAATTAAAGCTATGTATAGTCATATAAAATTTGTTCTCAATCACTACTGTTTAGAAAAGGCAAATTAAAGCATCTCTGAGGCACCACCTCACACCTCTTATATTGGTCAACATGTCTAGAAATGACAATGATCAAAGTTTGAAAGTTTGTGGGAAATTCGGGACACCAATGCATTATTGATGGAGCTGTAAACTGAACCAGCCTTTCTAGAGAACAATTTGGAATTGTGCTGAAAAGGCAACAAAAATGTGCATACCCCTTGATTCAACAATTCCACTACTGGATCTATCCCCTGAAGAAACTATGAAAAAAGGTTAAAACATCACTGGTACAAAATTATTCATAGCAGTTCTGTTTGTGTAGCAAAGAAATGAACATTGAGGGGAAGTACATAAATTGAGGAATAGTTAAACAAATTGTGGTATATGTATTTGATGGAGCATTATTTTTATATTAGAACTAAGGAGGGATGGAATTTCAGAGAAGCTTGGAAAAATGTGCATGAATTGATGCTGAATGAGATAGGCAGAACCAGAAGAACACTGTACATCAAATACCAACATAGTGGTGATGATCAATCTTAATGAACTTGTTCATTCCATCAGTGCAATAATCAGGAACAATTTTAGTGTATCTGAGACAGAGGATGTCATATGTTTCCATAAAAAAGAACTATGAAGTTCAAATAAAGACCAAAGATTATTACCTTCAAATTTTAAAAAGTTGTCTTATGTACTATATAATTTTGCTATCTCTAATATTTTATTTCTTCTACAAAGATATGTTTATTTATAAACATTCAATTTTGATCAATGCATATCATGAAAACAATGCAAAGATGATCAGATTGCCTTCTGTGGTAGGGGAAGGATGGGGGAAAATTGTAAAATTAAAAACCTTACAAAAATGATAGGTAGAAATTGCTATTGTATATATTTGTAAAACAAATACAATATTTATATAATAAAAAATTAAAAAGAAATAAAAAAAGAAAAGAAAAAATATATTGAACAAAACAGGTCAAATTGAACTGTTTAACACATCAAGATGCATTCCTTCATTTTGAAACAAGTTAGTGAATCAACACTGTGGCTATAACTATTCAAGCAACTTTGATCTTTTTATTAATTTTATTTTTATTCCCCCTCATATTTTGCTATCATGTTCATGGATATATCTGTTAGCAGCTTCTTTACTTAGAAATACTTACCACCAAAATACCTCCCAAATCTTTGGAAAAGAAGGAGCTATAATAATTCTTCCTCTTGCCTACACTACTTTAGTCAGAATGTGTCTTGGAAAACTTAAAAACAAAGTTTTCTGTTATAAAGTCTGACTCCACTCCAGAAGAAGTTAGCAACATACCATGTGAAATAAATTTGTGGGTGTATTATGGATCTTTCTGTGGAAGGGAGAATGGTGTTCAGGTCATGGATTACATCTTTGTTAATGATACAGATGCTGAAGTATAGTAGGTTCAAAATGAAGTGCTTCTGGAGTTCTTTCAGACATTTCTTCAGGAGCTCTACTATAATAAGAATTGAGGATTTTGAAGGTCAAGAATGCACCATAAATATGGATAATAATTGGAATTTTGATAAAGGTTACCAAGTAATTCATACAGTATAGTGCAGGTCCTTCATTCTCACTATAGTTTGGCAATAGGAATTCAACCTGGTATGGGATCCAAATTCAGAAGCTGTGAGTCAGATTTCGATGTGTGGAGTTAGCTATTGCTTTGGAAGGCAATTCATACTCATTGTGACCCTTGTAGAGCCACCTATTTTTCTGAATGTATTCAGCAAACTTCACAGTGTCCCCAGATTCTCCAACACACAGGGTTAGATCTTTCTCATCATCTTAAACATCTTATTAAGATTGTCCTTCAACTGGGTGATACTGCAGGAGGCCATACAGGGCAAGGCAACCAAGATATAGTTGGACCTGTGGATGCCAATAAGATATTTCAAAGTCAGCAGTGTGGACATTTACAATATCCTTTGAATCTAGATTTGGAACCCTTAAAAAAGATGAGTGGAAAATATCATTCTGGTAGGAAGGTTCTCAAAAAGCTGGAATGTGACATTTATAGACTAGAAGCAGTGAACATGGTTTAACAATACAATGATTCTTCTCTGTTCCTCACCCTTGGCTCTTTCATCTTTGGGCTCTTTATAGTATACATACACACATGCATATATATATATGTATATATGTATATATATATGTATATATATATATATATTATACATGATATACATACTATACATAGTACAATATATAGTGAAACTGAAACTGAAAGCTGTAGTTTTTTGGAAGGCAGAGGAGAATTACAGGCAGTTTTCTCTCATTCATTCTTTTATCTCCTTTCTCCAATCCATTTCTTTTTATTGGTTTGTACTTAGGAAGTCTAATCATATGTAATATAATTGCTGTATGTTGGTATACAGTAGAGAATTTACCTTATCTTTGATTCTAATCTTGTTAATAAGACATAGATATGTAGATTAGACTACTGTAATAGTGAATGAATTTGGTAAAGGCTAGAAACAAAGTGTAGTTTTTGACATCTTGCAAAGAAATCTTTTATGCAGAATGCCCTGGATTTTTACTTGTTGCTGTGCTACCTAACTTTTTTTTTATTTTTAACAATGGCTTGGATAAAAGAATATGTAGAATTCTTATCAAAATCACAGATGACATAAATATTGGTCAGGTTCCAAAAAGGTTTTACAAATCAAGAAAAATAGGTTCAATTTAATAAAGTGATGTTTAATAAGAAGAATAAAACAAAATTTATTGATTCAAAATTTAAATTTTATAATTAAAATCTTTGAATTGATATTTATAATTATATTGTTTTTAGTTATCTTTCTTTCTCTCTCTTCTTTTGGTTTTTTCTAAGTGATTTGCCCAAGGTCACACAAATAGGTAATTATTAAGTGTCTGAGGTCCTCCTTATTCCAGGACCAGTGATCTATCCACTGCACCACCTAACTACCCCAGTTATCTTTCCTTGCTTAAGTGTCAGGGAAATATTTAACTAATAAAAAATTGATAGAGTTTTTCAGCAATTTTTGAAAATGATTTGTGAGAAATAATTAATATGGATTTTTTTTCTTGATTTCACATTTATAACCTATATCAGATTGCCTACCTTGTGTGGGGAGGACAGGACTATGTGGGGAAGATGGGACAGAAAGAATTTAGAACTCAACATTTAAGAAAAAATGTTAAAAATTATTTTTACTTGCAATTGGGTAAAATAAAATATTTTTTTAAAAAAGGAAAAAGAAAATAATTTGTGAAGCATGGCTAGTAATTTCTCTTTAAATGCTTCATAGACTTTTTTCCAAAACCATATAGATTGGGAATATTCTATCATTGCTAGTTCCTTTACAATAAATACTACTTCATTTATCTGATGTTTTGGATGTTTTACATTGTTAGAGATAATTTTATGTACTTAAAGGCCAACAAAACTGAGAATACATAAGAAACAGAGGATAACCTGGTCCAAATTCATTTATCTTTTTTGTTCTTACTTTTGATGGTCAATAGGTATCTAGAAATTAAAATTATATGTATAAATTGAGGAAGGCAAGCTAGCTTAGAATTTTATCTAATAATGGACTGCAATCTCAGTTAAGAGTGAACAGAATAATATGGGGCCCCCCCAAAGCCGATAACCCATATACTGCTCTTTGAAAAACATAGAATACAGAATGAAGTTAATCATTAGGTACTATTCTCAGCTCTGGTCAGACATACCTGTGTTAATGTCATAAGTCCTAGGAACTATATTTTAGGAAGAAAATTGATAAGCTAGCAAAAAAAAAAAAAACAGAGATAGACTTCCAAGATGGTAATAACTTTAATAAAATTTCATTCTTATATGACATAAAGGAACTATAAATGTTTAACATGAACAAAAGTCTTATGGGAGATATGGTAGTTGTAAAGGATTATGATATGGAAAAGCTATTTGAATTGTAACCAGGACTATTTTACTTTGATTACTTGGTTTCCTTCTCTTACTTGTATAAGTTAAGTATATCCTCTCACTTGTGAGTATATCCACTCACAAGTCTGATCCCACTGCTGATCATCAGGGAATCTGTGACCTGTTCCATTCTTACTTGGGAAAGTTCATTTCTCCTAAGGTGGCCTTGTGACTTCTTCCTCTTAGGGGCTAATCATTCTGATGTTGGACTTTAACTTTAGTTCTGTCATAGCTCAAAATTCTCATGCTCAAGTAATTAGCCAGACTCATTCTCTGGCATCAGGAATTACCTGTGTGTGCATTACAATTCTGGGCAGAATGCAAGGTATTTGCTAGAAAGTAAAAAGTACCAAACAAACTTTACATAAGGAAATGAAGCTTCCCCAAAGTTGAAAGGGCTGTTTGAGGAGGCAATAGACTCTTCCTCAAATTAGGAGTAGGCTAATCTACTGTAAATAAAATTCAGTTCTCTGAGGAGCTTTCTTAGGAATTGCTGAAGTATCCTTACATTCTTTCATTTATATCTAATTGTGAATGCTCATAACATAATGTGTGACCCTCTACAATGTCTTGGACCAATGACAGACCACCAAAAAGACAAAAAGACTTGGTATAATTGGAATTGCTTTTCCTTGCAATTAATTCCTTCAAGTAATACTTCATACAAATGTCCCATACTAAAAAATTGTGGGGAAAAGATCAAATTTGATAAATGGTTGAGATTTGGATACAATAAGCCTATCATGACAGTATTCACAAAATTTGCTAAGCAAAGGAGTCTTAACTCATATCTAGTTGTCATTACTGAATGTGGAAAGTAGTACTATTCATGACTGCTCCAGACAAGTAGCATCTTCTATGTCCTTCCAAAGTTTGAAGATTTGTGCATTCCTGAAACTAATAAGTTAAGGGGATATCAAATCATGTTTAAATACCCTTTATTTTGCTCAAAGAATGGATCTTTTCCACCTCTATTACTGTGTCCTATAAATACTAAATGATATATCAGTTTTTTTAAATTTAGGGGCAAAATTGCATTCACATGGAATAAAGTATAAGGAAACAAGTCTGATTGATAGTAATTAATTCTGTTCTTACCTTATTGAAATAGCTACTGTGACTTGTTGTACATCTGAAATACATGGAAGATATAGCTGAATGTCTCTGCCAATATGATCAAGGACCAAAGGGTTTCTAATAATTCAATATATAATTCACAAGCATCATTCAGGAAGGCACAGATTCCAAAGTATCTGAGTGATCTTATCTACCACGAATTGACAAATTCCAATACTATATTGATCAAAATATTTGTCCTTCATTTTAGAAAAAGGCCACAACATCAGAGAAGTGATGTCATGACAAGCAGGTGAATTGGATATGAGTGAGGGGTGCTATTTGAAGTCACCAGTCTCACTTTCTCCTCCAGAATTATCTTGGTCCAGTGGTCAAATATGAATTAGGACTATTGGGGATGGCCCTGGTTGCAAGGGAATCAGGGTTAAGTGACTTATCCAAGGTCAAACAGCTAGTAAGAGTCAAGTGTTTGAGTTCAAATTTGAATTCCTAGCCTCCTGATTCCAAGGTCAGGGCTTTATCCTCTGCACCACCCTATTGATAATATCAAAGAGATTTTATTTCCTCATGTACTAGATCTTCCATAGGAAGCTTCCATAGTGGTGACTACAAATAAGACATATACTTTTCAGGAGATAAGGATTCATCACATCCTAATCATAACATGCATAGGTAATTCCCCTAAAACTCCAGAGTTCCAAAGGATTCTTCCCTCTTCATGGCCCTCATCCAGCCAAAGTAGCACCACTCAAAATATGGCATGTCTAAGATTAGAGGACAAGTGGGAAGTTTATAAAAAAAAAGGAGCAGATGTCCTATGGAACTTGAAGTTCCATGACAAAGCATCCCCATACTTTCCTTGTCCTTTCATTTTGGGGTGGGGGGATATATTTATCTATCACTGGAGTTTTTGTGGTTGACCTGCAACTCTATTTACATCATTGAAAATGGTATGCAAACAGGTATAATATAAATTGATTTATGTCCATAAGAAAAGTCCATGAATAGTATTCAACTGTATATGATCTCTTTTTAATAATAAAGCTATGTAGGATATAGTATTTGTTAAATGACCTTTCTCCAACACTATACAAAAAAGACATCTGTATATTAAGTTCTTTTTTCCTTGATTGGCTTCTCATACAAGCAAGATCTTTGAGGAATACATCCAAAAAGTTCTGCTCCTTAATTGCTTCTCTTCTAAAAATATCATGTATAACAAATTCTCAGTTCCAAACAGAAAATGACTGTTGGACAGGTATTTAATAAATGTAATACCCCACTGATAAAACACCAGAATGGTAACCACTGAGTCTTGTCAATAATATGGGTCAACTCAAACATTGCCAGGAAATCTCCCTTAAGTCCCTATAACAAGTCATTGGAGGGTTGTGTTTCTCTTGTTAGGGAACCAACTGCCCAATTCTCAGGTGTTTGAATATAAAGAACATTTTTTTTCCTGAATGAAACAAATCTTTTCTTTCAGATGCAGCTCAATCATTACTTTCTGCATAAACCCCAAATGTTAACACCCTAAACTACATTGTAATTAATTGCATTTATTTCTTTGATTTCAAGTCCTTTATATTTGTGATGTGTATATTTATATATTACTATTTAATTAGAGTATAAGTTCCTTTTGAGTGGAGATTTATATTATTTATTATCTAGGGTTTAACATAGTACCTAGTATATAGAAGGCACTTATTACATATATACTGACTAAGAGTGTGAAATTTAGAAAACTGTTTGGAAAATATTCCCCCCCTCAATGCATTGCCTAATAATGGTCCAAACTTTATCCCAAGAGATCATGCATATCATTGGAAATACAATAGCAAATTATAGTCTATAAAGAATGGAATGTCAGTGTTATATTTTTGAACAGAGGCATGAAAAAATTGGAGCTGAAAATCCATTTGCATTATAGAGAAGAACATATAAGATACTGAATAAAATAGGAGCAATCTAGTACTTCAGGAACTTTATATACACTGTTTTCTGAACATCAGTTTCTGTCATAAGGTGTCTATCTTGGACCCCATCCAAGGAGATTCAGTGACTGGTATACCAAAAGGACTTCATTATAAAAGAAGCATTACCTGTAAAGTGATTCTCAGCAAAGACTCCAGGGATTGCATTAAAGCATGGCTCCAGGGTATTTCTGAAGCATCAGGAAAATTGCAAAAAATAGAAAGTAGTGTTCATCAGTTTTTGGATTTATGTAATACCTCTCCTCCAAGAAGCAAGAAAATACTTCCATACAAAAGGGTCAAAAATAGTTGCCAAGTTCAATATTCAATTTCCTATCTTGATTAGTTAACTAAATATTATTATGATCTAAAAGTTAAGATATTGAACTTCCCATGTATAGGAAAGATATTTTATTTTTATTTCCCAAGAAGCTTTCGGCAGTTAGGTAGGCTAAGGCTGGACTACTTAGCTCTTGTCCAATCTAATCTGGAATTCTGCCAATCCCCATGTTTTTATTCAGGCTATCCCCTATGCCTGATCCTGCCTGCTCATCTTCTTATATTGAAGTTCTCAGAAACTGAGGCCTAGGTGGATAGCTCTCTCCTCTGTGGAACCTAGATAGAATCACTAAATATGTGTATTTGGAATCCAACTCATACACAAAAGAAATATTTTCTATAGTGAATATTTGTCTGACTAGAGGATGCAAAGTCCACTCAAAGTCCTTCATGAAAGGTGACCTGGCACCTTTTTTAGACAACCCATTCCACTTTTAGAAAACTTAAATTTTAAGGAAATTATTTTTCCAGATATCATACTTAACTGGACCTCTTCAAAACTTCTGATCATTTCCCCTTGTTCTTTCTAGAGTCAAAGAGAAAAAAAAAATCTAAACCCATTTTTAAATTATAGCTTTTCAAATAGTTGGAAGCAGTTATAATATCCCAGCTGAGTTTTCTCTTCTCAAATCTTTACATGTTCCTGATATGACATAAATTCAGGTCTTTTAGCATCCTGGTTTGACTTTCTCTTGTCACTCTCCAACTTATTAATATCTTTCTTAAACTGTGACAATCCAGAAATTAATCCAATGCTACACATGAAGTTCGACAAGAGCAAAGGTCAGTGGAACTATACGTTTTTATAAAAAAAAATACTGTTGTTTGTTTGATGTTGTTATTTAGCTTAGAACATCAGATTGCTGATTTATTGTTCCTGCAGTCCAATAAAACACTAATCCTTTTCAGAACAACTACTGTCTGAGCAAGCTTCCCTCATCTTACACTTATGAAATTCATTTTTACACCCAAGTGTAACTCAACATTTATTCCTGTCAAATTTCTTCATATTTGACTCAGTCCAATGCTCTTGCCAGCCAATGTCCTTTTGAATTTACATCCATCATCCAGTGGGTTACTTATTACTTCAAGCTTTGTGGCATTTACAGTTTTAATGATCATGGCATCCATACCTTTTTTCAATTATTGCTAGGAACATTGAATAGCACAGTGGCAAGCATAGATATTTGAGGGCCTCCATAAGGGACCTTATGCCATAATGTCATTGAACCATTAACTATTTTTTGTGTTTTGTTTCCAACTACTTCTGAATCTCTATATTTGTATTCTTGTCCAGTTCTTATCAATCTAATTTCTCTAAAGTAGTAGAATAAGGTACCTTAGTAAAACATACAGTATTTCCAGTCTTTAGCATAGGACTTCCAAAAGAATAAGTGATTGTTAAATGGATTAAATGGATTCACTAAAATCATTTCATTTCCCTCATTTTTCTGGTTTAGTAATCCTTCAAAAAAAAGGGAAAGAATTTAGTCTAGTATGACTTGTTCATAAAGAAGTCATGCCTAGATCTTTGTAATCATTGCTTCTCTTTCTAATGACTTCTTCAGGGCATCAAAATCATTCTTACTGACTTAATACCTTAGAATTCCATAGTTTCTATTTTTTCACCTTTTTTGAAAAGAATATCATTTTTCCTTGTCACAATCTTATAGTACCTTTTGCATTTTCTGTGAACTTTGAATATCATTCATAGTGGCTCAGTAATTACATCTAAGAGTTTTTCAAATAAAGATTTCAATCTCTTTTCATATTTCCTTGCACCTGATATAAGGAAAAGTTTCCTAATAATTCCTAATAATTTACAGTTTTACTAATAATTTTGCCTAATAATTTTACAATTTGTCAATTTGCAAAAAGTTAGATGGATTGCCTTGGGAAACATTTAATTATTCTTCACTTGAACCTATTCTTGTAAGATATAATAGAAAAGATTCTTATTCATGTTGGCTACTGTGAATCTGTGAGTCCGTGAATTTTTATTAGTGAATTTTTATTATCTCATCCTAAAAGGAATGTTTTTAGGCAATGTGATACTGAGGATGGATGGAGTCCTGAACCAGGAGTCAGGGAAGATAGATTTCAAAATGGACTTCTGACAATTACTAACTGCATGACTAAGATAAGGTCTGCAAATGCAAGGGACATCCCACTCATGTAGCAAGAGAGTGTCATTGTATGTCTTGAAAGGAGACAGAATAGATGTATCTAGCCTCACCCTTCTCCAAGGGACACTTTAATTCATGTCAGAAAGAGAAGGAAAAGTTGGGACTAGAGGACACACTGCTCTCCTCAGAGAGGGATAACATGACAGAATAACATGAGAAAATAGGAATAAAAATATATACATATTAAAATATATGCTAAACTATACAGAGTGAAGGAATTCTTTTATTGGGAGTGAGGTAATTCATTTCATCCCTGAGAAAGAGTCCTAGATTTCACCTAAGGGAAATTTCCTCAGTCTATTGCAATAAGTTGGGGATGGGGACATGTCACACACCAATAGCTCCTCATTTCTTTCAATTTTTTTCATTGAACCCAAAGTGAAGCTGATCTTGTCCATCTTCCTAAAGCTGAAAGTCAGAAGTTCCCAAAGTGACTAGAAAATACAAAGAGAATCAATGAGCTATAGAAAATTGTAGAGCTCTCTTCTCACCCAATCTCCCTAATTTATCTGTGTCTCTCATGGATCATGGTCGGCATTCAACTCCACCAATGAATAGAGTACATTACCATCTGGCTTTGGAATTGAGGTTAGTTTTCTCTCTTGTCCTGAAATTCTTTCAAAACTTTTGCAAAGATCATTTGGGGAAATCTAAAACCTGTAAGTATGGAGTATAAATATAAGCATCAGTACTTAACAGCAACAAGTTATGCCAGGTAATCAACATTTGATATCATTGAATTGGAAATATAACTGAAACAACCATGAGGGAGTCCCTAAATCTCTATGTGCTCCAGTCATATCCCTAAGATTTATCTATTAAGACATAAACTCATGGTGATCTTTGAGAAATTTCCTGTCTTGCTGAAATTATAATTTCTATATAGTTCACACTAATAGGACCTTTTACTTAACTCTTTAAAATCATATCCCATGTGTTAGGGACAATTGTGTGTGGGAGCACTGTAAATTATCTTCACCTAGTATCCTTGAGCACCAGAGTCTTATTTTGCTAAGTGCCACTGGAGTGGGAGTGGATTAGAGACTGGAGAGGTATTTAAGAACTGGTATTTTGGTAAATAAATGGAGACCTTGGAAAACTTGGTGTATGGGGATAAACTTGTCTTTCTTGTCTTCCTTGTCTCCCACCCCTCCAACATTGCCCTGAGGAAAATTGAGGGAGTCCAGAAGTAGGATTCAACACAAGAGTCCAGAATAGGGACTCAACATATGAAGTCCTGAAAAGAGACTCTACATATGGCACCCAAACAGGGACAAAAAGGCTTATCTGATTGAAGTCCGGAATAAGGACACAGCAGATAGAAGCAAGAGGAACGGACATCTCTGAGCAGAGCATTCTGGAGAAGGTAGACAGGTTGTGTTACTAGGGGCTGATTTTAAGTTGGAACAAAGAGGTGTAAAGAGAAAGTGAGAAAACAAAGAAGTATTCACCATTAGGGAACCAGTGGAAGTAAATTAGCATTAAGGAAAGTGAAAGTGAGAAGAAACAATTAAGTATTTAGCACTGAGGAGCCAGCAGGAAGGGAAATCTCCAGGGAGTTTCTTCCTCAACCAGAGCCTGCACCAAAGGCATGAACAGGATGTGGAGGACCTGCTTGCTGCTCCTTTTGGCCCCAGTTGCTGCCTGATTTCAAGAACCAAGATCCAAACCCCTAAATCCACAGACAACTTTGGAGACTTCTCCCTCCAGAAGTCACAATGAGTCTCACTTTCCAGCCTACAGCCCTGTGTACCTCAGCCTTTGTTCTGGCAGCAGAGGGTTATGAATGGAACACTAACTGCGTTTTCTGTGTTGAAAGCAAAGGTGTCATATGCTATTGGACAGTTTGTTATGGTGATGGCTATTGTTCACCAGGTGCATCAACTCTAGGTTGTACTGGTGTTAACCACTTAGGTGATTTCAAATGCTTTCTCTCATTCTCTGATGTTACCACCCTCTGCAGAGGGAGGGGGGAGGGAGAAGGGGAAATCTTCCTTTTTGGAACTTTGAAACTCAAACCTATGTCTCATAAAACTTATTTTAGAAATCAAAGGAACTCCATGCCTTCTTCCTGGTTTGGGGAGGAGGGGGATTGGGCAATGACTATGTTTTTCAATCGGTTATTGATTGGGAAGCTTCAAGGTTCAATTAATCAAGAGAAAAGGGGAAGAAGATTTTTTTTTTTTGGTTGGGGGATTGGGAAATTTGGATTTTGTCTTTTTAAATGAAGCCTGTGCTTATGGCTAATATTTTGGGTGTGTGTGTGTGTGTGTGTGTGTGTGTGTGTGTTTTTTTACATCTCTTCACCAGTCTGGAGAGGTGGGAAAATGTTTCTATATCATGAGATTTTGGTGACAGGGTGTCCAATAATCTCACTTTGATAAATTTGAAATACAAAAGAATTGGTTTCTGTGTTTGTGTTAGTATCTAAACTATGAAATAGTTAGGTAAAGCTAAATATTACTCCTTTTAGTTTAGATTTTGAATCTGATTGCTTTAAAAGTTTTTTTGTTGTCAAAAGAAAAAACTTAGTAATCTTTGTTTGTAAATTGGGGATAAAATGTATTTCAAGGAATTTAGGAATATTAGCTTTTACCATTGACATTTGTTTATTTTTTAACTTTTCTTTACAATTTATGTGGCATTCATTATGCAATAGTTTTGTTTAAAAAAAAAAACAAGAAGGGGGATATGTTAGGGACTGTTGTATGTGGGAGCACTGTAAATTATCTTCAACTGGAGTACTTGAGCACCAGTCTTCTTTTGCTAAGTGCCACAGGAGTGGGAGTGAATCAGAGACTGGAGAAGTATTTAAGCACTGGTATTTTGGTAAATAAATTGAGACCTTGGAGATCTAGGTATATAGGGAGAAACTTGTCTTCCTTGTCTTTCTTGTCTCCCATCCCTCCAACATTCACCTGGGGAAGACTGAAGGAGTCCAGAATAGGGACTCAACATATGAAGTCTGGAAAAGGTACTCTACACCCATGTATATAAAGTTAGTTACAGAAATGGATTTTTTCCAACTTCTTTAGCCTGTTTTTATTATTTTAGAAGGGTGGTGTCACCCTGAACCAAGTCTACTGTCTTTGCAGAGTCCACATTATAGGAGTCTACATAGTCAAAAGACTGCCAAAGGACCCACTCTTAGGAGAAACATCTAGCCTGCTGGTCACTAGTCTTCAAATTATTCAGGAATACTTTGAGGCTCTGTATTCCTTATTGGAGTATATTGGCTCTCAGGTAATATCTTGAGGGACAGCTAGAACCTAACATATTCTAAGGAGACTATTAGAATATAATGCATACTAGGTCTTCTTTATTTCTTATTTTTCCTTGTGGTAGTATATTTCCAACAAGGTATTAGACCAGCATAATCTCTTATTACAAATGTATTACAGTAATAGTAGTTCACATTTACAGAAAATTTTAAGTAATTTCCTTCAAATTAGAAGACCATTTGACTTGGCAAAAGTAGTAAGTAAAATATCTGAGCTATTTATTTTCTTTCAATTCTAACCTCTAAAAGCATAAAAAGCAGGAAATGGAATGCCATGTAAATATTATTATTACTTGTCTTGGATAAATTATTCAAAGGTCATATTTAAAATGTTCTTTAAGTAGGTGGAATCATAAAATAGTGGAATTTATATCACTGTAATATATGTATTTGTGTATTTTAATTTATATATATATATACATTCATAAATTCAGAGAAAGGATTATAAAGTTTGAGGTAATTGTTGAAATATGTCACAGAAGAGAGTCATAGATTAAGAAAACTCCTCTTTTAAGGATTTAAGGAAGGGAATATTTCCATGACAACAAATAGTCATCCTAATTGAAGGAGAAACAAAGCACCCCAAAACTCAGAAAATGTGACTTAGGCTCACAGAATAAATTCTAACTAAACCAGAAATATTGATATTGCACTAGGAAAGTGAAAAATCCATTAGCAGGTTTTATTTAATATCAGTATAATATAAATGACAGATTTTTAGGGGTTATGTGGATCTTTACTGATGAAATGCTTTTGCTCTAGATTTGTTTGAAGTACATATACATGAATAATAAAGAAATCTACAAATCAAGTCTTTTTATTGCAAGTTGTTTGCAGAATACAAAAATCTTGAAGTTCACTTATAAATGAATAAACCTTATCAAAGGTTCATTGTAAACATCTCTTTAGGGCTCCCACAGAGCACTGTAAAAATAAACTTTTAGTTGCTTAGATATATATTTTAATGGGATTTCCTCATTGTGATGGCAGTAAGGTAGAAAGAGCAATGAACCTGGCATCAAAAATCATGGAGTAGCAGAACTGGAAGGGACCTCAGAGGTCATCTAATTCAATCATACTTGAAAAAGAATCACCCCATTTTTCTCTACACAATACTAAATGAAGCCTCTGCATAAACATTGAAGTTACAGATCCCCCCCCCAACACAAACAAGATTAAAAGAAATGAAAAATTATAGATATCATGGAGGATCTTCAGTGAAGGTCTCTTTCTTTGAGGGAAAGGGGAAGTAAAGTCTAACTTGACAGGAGAGCGTGAAAGCCAATGGGAGATTTTTATCCATAGTGCAGTGCAGGCCCTGATAACTTAACAACAGCAAAGTTCCAGTAGCAATATAACAAGCCAGCAGAGAGGGTCCCATCCTCAAGAACAGAGTGCCCTGAACCCTGGGAACACTGTGACAAAAGACAGGACTGGGTTGGGAACAAACCACTGCATAGGCAGAACCTGGACATAAAGGAGAAAGCAAGCTTCTGCAAAGGTAAGACCTGTATTGCATAGGCAACATCTGGGCCAATGAAAAGTCAGGGATCAGATCCCAACCCCAGAATAAGAATCTTGAGTCTATACTCCCTATACTCCAGGAGAAGAGCTAAAGTAATCAAGATAAGTAAAATAGTTAAAAAAGCACACACTATAGAAAGCTTCCTTGCAGATACAGACAATAATAATGCTACCTCAGAAGATGAAAGAAGTGAAAAATTACCTACAGGGAAGTCTCAAAATGGTCTATGAATTGAACTCAAGTCGAAAAGCTAATAAAAGAGGGTAAAAAAGGATTTACAAACAAAAGAAGAGAGGAAGAAGAAAAATGAAAAAAAGAATTGAGTCATGAAGGAAATTTATGAAAAATTGACCAAAGAAATCAACTCCTTTAAAAGTAAAAATTACCAATTGGAAAAAGAATGTAACTCTTCAAAAAATTAAATTGACCAACTGGAAAATGACTGCAACTCAGCAAAGAGTAAAATTAACCAACTGGTAAAGGAAACAAAAACTAAACTAAAGAAAATAAAACCTTAAAAATTAGAATTGAGCAAATAGAAAGCAATGAATCTACGAGATTACAAGATTCCATCAAACAAAGTAAAGAAGCTGAAAAAATTGAAGACAACATAAAGTGCCATTTTGGAAAACATAAATGCCCTAGAAAATAGATCCAGGAGAGATAATTTATGAATTTTTGGACTATTAGAAAACCTAGATCAAAAAAAAAGAACCTGGAAAATATTCCTCAGAAAATAATCAGCAAAAACTGTCCAAATCTGCTAGAGCAAGAAGACAAAATAGCCATTGAAAGAATCCACAGAATTCCTCCAGGAAGACTCCAAGTACTATCATAGCCAAATTTCAAAATTCTCAAATAAAGAATAAAATACTGCCAGAAGCAAAAAATAAAAGCAATTTAAATATAAAGAAAACACAATCAAAGCTTCAACACTGAAGGACCAGAGGATCTGGGATACCATATTTTGGAGAGCAAAGGACCTTGGATTACAAACAAGAATTTACTATCCTGCAAAATTTAACATATTCTGTCAAGTGAAAAGATGCATGTTCAATGAAATAGAGGACTTCCAAAATTTCCTGATAAAAAGGTCAGATATGAACAGAGAATTCAATCTCCTAACACAAGACTCAAGCGATACATAAAAAGACAAACACAAAGAGGGTAGGGGAATGTTAATCAAGAACATGAAATTGTATATATCCCCAAGAGGGAAGAGAATTATATTTCTCTTACAATAGTTAAAGGTTTGAATATAATTGAAGAGATTGGATTTACAGGATATGGATATGGTTGGTTCCTGTCTCTCCTTTGAAGAGGAATAAGATGACGTCACTATGTTTAAGACTATGAAAAGCTGGGGTGCTTACTCTAAAATTATGTGTTTCAGTTTCTTTGACCTTTAATTCTGTCTTGCTCAAAGAGTTTAGCATTTTCCTCTTGATCAGGGCAGCCTCTGCTGGTTGGTCCTGAGTCAGTGTCTCCCACACCTTGCAATCAATTGTAAAGATGTTAAGATAGATGTGCAGATTTTTCCCAGTATTAAAAGTTCTTAGAGACTCTATAGTTAATTAAATCAGAAGTGATTTTACTGGCAGAGGGTAGGAACTTTTTTAGAAGCTTTTGGACATAAAGAGATTGGGAAGTGATTTTATCTTAATCCATGCTTCAGTTAACCTGGTTTTAAGTACCATGGTTGGAGAGTTAAAGTTGGGGGGTGGGGGAGAGTGTGGGAGAGAGTGTGCTTGGGGTGAGGTACAAATGGTTCATGAAATGACTTGGCCTTGCATGATGCTTTAGCTCATGAGGACTGTGTGTCCATGGATGGTGCTTGATAAAGAGGTAAGGTATAAAATGATTATTATTTGATTCATAATTCTTGAGAAGTGTATTTCTAATGGGGAGGATATGCTATCCCCATTTGGAGAAAGAAAAACAAAACAAAACAAAGCAAAAAAAAAACCCCTAAAGAATGTGAATGAACACTACATTCAATTTTTAAAAATATGTCTTATGTCCTGCTTCATGATTTTCTTTCCTTTCCCTTAATCCCAATTCCTCATACTGAAAATGATCAATCTATAAACATGCTAAACATAAATGTACATGTACAATATTCACCTCATTGTTCACCACTGAGAATAAGGGGGTGGGAAGGAAAAGGGATGAAAATTATGGAACTTAAAATATGCATATGCATGTGGATGAGTGTTGAAACAGTTCTATAACATGTAATTGGAAGAATAAAATTAAATTTGAATTAAAAAGAAAAGAAAAAGAGTCACCCCCACAACATAGCCAAGGAGTGATCATCCTGCCTTTGCCTGAAGACATCTAAACAAGGTTAACTCATTACCTCCCCAGACAGCCCATTCTATTTTGAGATAGTTCAATTTCTTAGGAGATCTTTCCACAACATTAAACCTGGACAGTTTTTCCTGATTATTTCTTGAAGAATATTTTCCAGGTTCTTTTTTTTGATCTAGGCTTTATGATAGTCCAATAATTCATAAACCTTTCCACAACATTAAGCTCTCACCCTTTGTTCCTAGTTATGTCCTAGAAAAACAAATCTAATCATTCCTTAAGTTGACAGTCATTCAGATACTCTGAAAGCCATCATATGTTTTTTTTTCTTTCAATCTAAACTTCACTGTTTCTTCAAATAATCCTTTATATGGCATCTTCTTGAGGACCTTCCTTATTCTTGATGCCCTCCTCTCCAAATTCTCCAACTTATCAGAACTCTTGATAAAATTTTGTACTTACAATTAGAAAAAAACATTGTAGATATGATGTCAAATAGAGCAACTATGTCTGTAAGGGAACTATCAGGTACCTTGGTTTGTCTCATTCATCTCAGTGTTTGCATTGGAATTTTTTTTTTGTTTTTGAGCTATCTTTACATACTACTGACTCATATTATGTTTCAAATATGTGAAAACATCAATATTTTTCAGATGAACTATAGTCATATCATTCCAATTTTGAACTGGCACCAGATTTTACATTTATCTGAATGTAATTGCATATTTTTGGATTTGATTCTTGTTTCTGTATATTCTCTTTCCTCTGTAAGCCAATGTGATAGCTTTGCCTCCCAGTTTTGTAGCTGTAGACTTTTTTCTTATTTTAAAGAATTTGTTTATTTTTGAGTTTCACAATTTTTCCCCTAATCTTGCTTCCTTCCTACTACACTCCACAGAAGGCAATTTGCCAGTCTTTACATTATTTCCATGATAAACATTGATCCAAATTGAATGTGATGAGAGAGAAATAATATCCTTAATGAACAAAAATAAAGTATAAGAGATAGCAAGATTACATAATAAAATATCAGTTTTTTTCCCCTAAATTAAAGGTCTTTGTTCAAACTCCACAATTCTTTCTGTGGATACAGATGGTATTCTCCATCTCAGATAGCCCTAGTTGTCTCTGATTGTTGCACTGAAAGAATGAGCATCAACCATCAAGGTTGATCATCACCCCCGTGTTGCTGTTAGGGTGTACAATGTTTTTTTGGTTCTGCTTATCTCGCTCAGCATCAGTTTATGCCAATCCCTCCAACCTTCCCTGAATTCCTATCCCTCCTGGTTTCTAATAGAATAATAGTGTTCCATGATATACATATATTTTAAGCCATTCCCCACTTGAAGGACATTTACTTGATTTCCAATTCTTTGCTACCACAAACAGGACTGCTATGAATATTTTTGTACAAGTGATATTTTTATCCTTCTTCATCATCTCTTCAGGGTATAGATCCAGTAGTGGTATTGCTAGATCAAAAGGTATGCACATTTTTGTTGCCCTTTGGGCATACTTCCAAATTGCTCTCCTTAAAAGTTGGATGAGTTCACAGCTCCACCAACAATTTATTAGTGTCCCAGATTTCTCACATCCCTTCCAACATTAATCATTGTCCTTCCTGGTCATATTAGCCAGTCTGAGTTGTGTGGGGTGGTACCTCAGAGATGTGTAGCTGCAGACTTGATAAGCATGCTACCTATACCATTATTCCAATCATGATGAAATACATTAACTAACATAAAGATATAGATACTTGGGGCACTCCACTAGAAACATCCCTTTTTATTTGAAATCAATCTGCCATGAATGCACCATGATTGCACTCAATTAAACCATCTGAAAACTACCAAATAAAACTATCTTCTGTCCCACAGCTATCCATATCATACAGAAGAATAGTTGGTGACATAATCTTTTTTTTTTTTAGTTTTTGCAAGGCAGATGGGGTTAAGTGGCTTGCCCAAGGCCATACAGCTAAGTAATTATTAAGTGTCTGAGACCGGATTTGAACCCAGTTACTCCTGACTACAGAGCTGGTGCTTTATCCACTGCATCACCTAGCCGCCCCGGTGACATAATATTGAATAGAATTTCCTATACATTTATGTATGTTTATGTGAACACATATATATGTATATATAGGCATATGTATATATAGAGATGCACATGTGAGTGTGTTCATATTTACAAATAGATGTGCATATGTGTATGTACATATATATATATATATATATATATATATATATATATACATGTATGTATAAAACAACATTTTCCTAACCTATAGGACTAGTTATCTTTTTTGTTTTATTTTTTAGAGTTCATCTATTTTATTTATTTTAATATATGCACATATACATATGTATATTTTTAAGTTACAAAATTTCCTTCCACCTTCCCTTCCTACCATCCTCCCCTCAGTAGTGAACAATCAGGTTAAAATTATACATACATATTTTTGATAAACATTTTTACAGATCAGTCATTTTCAGCATGAGAAATTAGGTTTAAGGGAAAGAGATACACAAGAGATAATTTTTATAAAGTAATTCATAAGATTCTGAAAGGTTTTTGGTTTATTTTTCTTCCTCTGAATGGAGATAAATTGTCCATAGCTGGTCTAATTCAGTTGTCCTAGCTCTATGAAATGCTGAGAGAAGCTGTTTCTGTCAAGGTTGATCATTTCACAATGTTGTTAATGTGTACATTGTTCTCTTGGTTCTGTCCCTTCGCTTAAGCATCAGATCCTCTAACTCATTTCATGATTCTCTAGAGTTCAACCATTTATGATTTCTTCTTGAACAATAATATTCCATAGTATTCATTTTCCATAACTTGGTTAGCCATTCCCCAATTGATAAGCATCCATTAGATTTCTAATTCTTTGCTACTACAAAAAAAACTGCTATAAATATTTTGGAATATGTAGGTATTTTCCTATTTTTTATGATTTCTTCTGGATTTAAAGCTAGAATTGGAATTGCTGGGTCAAATGAAATAAATGGTTTTATTGCTCCTGGGCATAGTTCCATAGTACTCTCCAGAATGGTTAGATCTGTTCACAACTCCACCAGCAAAACATCAATGTCCCAGTCCTCCCACAACCACTCCAGCATTTGCTCTTTTTCTCATCTTAACCAATTTGATGGGTGTGATTTTAATTTGCATTTCTGTAATCAACAATGATTTGAAGCATTTTTATATGAATATATATATATATATATACCTTTTATTTCTTCATTTTAAAACTATTTGTATCCTTTGACCATTGATCTAGCTATTTTGTCAAAATGAAAATAAGGTCAATCTTCCATGACTGATTCTTGATGAAGCCATCTAGGTTCTTTACATCTGCTTCCTTTTCAATATTCATCAGTGATATCTTTAAAAGCATATTTGAGAATTTTAGCAGGAGTTCAAATTAAGCTAACCAGCTTATAGTTTTTGGAAATATTCAATTTGAAGACCCATTTTGTTTAAGAAGGTTTTATATTTATTCTGTTCAGTCTCAGAGAGTTAATGAAGGAAAGAGGAAAACAGACTCATAATTAGTAATATCTGAAAAAGAATTGGACTAACTTTGAAGGCAGTAACTTCCCTGTTACTAGAGGGAGAAGCTTCATGAGCTCTTGTTGAGGTTGCTATCAGGATGTTAAGTGCATTGTGTCTTATAATAGACTAAATGGCTTTTAATCATAGAATCATAACCTGTGACTATAATTCTTACTAATGTGTATTCAAAGTTTCTTCAGTGTAACCTGACACAACACAAGTAGGCTAAAGTTAGTGATTTTGGAGAAAGCTAAAATAAAGTAAGCAGAATAAATGTTTCCTCATTCTGGTGGCCATTGATACCTGATGATTTGTAGCCCTTCAATGATCATTCCCAAGGTAGTAGACTTTATTATATTCTTTTAAGCCATTGACTCAAAAATCATCTTCCCTTTTTCTTGAGAATTTCTCATTATCTATAACTGAATTTTGAAATTAAGTTGCAAAATAATTAATGGCCACTGATTAATTAACTGATCACAGTTATTTTTCCCTTTAAAAGTGAAAATTTTCAGCAATACATTTCTCCATTGATTGGAGAGGAGATCATATTGGATTGCATTTGAGAACCTGGAGGACTTTCATAGCTTTCAAAATATGTCCTGCCACCAAAGTCTGTCTTTTACCATATCAAGTCTCCCAGTGATGCTTTTTTGGCTGTTAGGCATGAAACATAGTATTCTCTGCAAGGACAAAATTATCATGAGTATAAGTAGGCTCTAGCATATTATCAATATTTACTTTTGAATGAGAAGTGATTTAAAGCTCCCTAAAATCAATTAATCATGTGTGAATAGGAATGGAGGTGGGTCATTCATATCTATCTATCTATCTATCTATCTATCTATCTATCTATATGTATATGTAATACACACACATATATATATATAATAGTTTTATGAACCACATGTTGCACTGGCATCCACAAATTATTTTTTTTAAATCCTTTGATATATTGCATAGCTCCTCAATGGAGATTTTTTGAAAGGTAATAAGCAAAAAAACTCAAAAGATGACTGAGTTGCAATCTGTACTGGGAGAGAAAGTATTCTCTTAATGATCAGAACATGGAATCATATGTAACATATGATTATATAATAATAACATATGTAACATATGATGATATAATAATAACAATATATTAAAAAATTCGGGGTGAGAATGGAAGGATGGGACATATAATTTCATTGATATAGGGAACTCTCCCTTCCAATGTAGCCTGGCAATTGTGCTACAACTGACAGCTTTAGACAGTTCCCTAGATTATTAAGAACTTTAAAGCACTTACGCAAACTCCACACAGATAGCACAGCAAAGAAAGGAAATAGAAATCATCACTTTGAGCTCTGCTCTCTGTCCACTACATCAAATGGTTTTTAAATAATAAAGTTAGTTAAAATTGAATAGTTCACATTTATAGAAACATTCTAAAGCAAGTTATTTATACCAGTTAAAGACCTTTTAAATCAAGAGAATTAAATGATCAAGTTAACAAGTATTTATCAAGTACCTACTATGTGTTAAGTGATATAGAATGGACAGAAAAAGAAAGAACGGAAATCAATCCTTGCTGTCAAAGAGCTCACAGTCTAAAGGAGGAAAAGAAAGATTGCACTAATTTATTTTTATTTAGACTTATTTATTAATTTTTAAAATTAAATTTTCTTTTTGGCTGTGAACTCTTAATTTTCAAACATATTTCGATATTCAGAAAGAATGAAACTTGTATAAGAATCTGTGAACCTCTGTTATCTAGATTTTAAATGTATATGTAGTAAATTTAACAAATTAGTAAAAAGAACTGCTTTGTGTCCCTCCCTTTTCATTTTGTCTTTTACTACTTTAAAAAGACATTCTTGATTTTTTTTTCACTCAGCTATTACTACCCACTAACCTGACACCCTAACTTTTTTCCTTTATAACAACCATGATTTATTTTGTTGACTATAAGAGTTTTCAAGATAAGGAGTTGAATAGGAAAGATTCTGGATGATGAAAGATGAAAACAACTTGTGGTTGCCTAAGAGCTTAGAAGAGCCCTTCTAAATATTGGTAGAAACCAATCTTCAAGATGGAGCTTAGAGTAAAGAAAAGGGATGTAATAAAGCAGTAGATTCTGTCATCAGTTTGGTGAGTAAAGCTCAATAGGGAAAGTTAAAAAAGAAAGTGAGTGACTATGATAAAAATAAAAAGTAAGAACATTAGAGACATCAAAATTTTACCTCTTAACTTGATTTACCAAAAGCAGATTTACTGTTGGGATCTGTGTCATAAAAATTTACTTATGATTCTGGGTGATCACAGGATATGGTTAATATTTTTCAATCAATGTGTCCCTCCTTACTCTGTGTCCCAATCTTAAACTGATACACACATTATAAGAACATTTTGACTTGGGGTTCTTCTCAGTCCCAGTCTCATCTCTCTTATGTTCATCATTTTAGAAATGATAATGAATTCTTAATGCACCCATCTTTAATTAAACAAGGTAAGAGAACCTTAATCATATTATTCTTTTAAACATTGAAACTTGTTGCAAGAATTTTTCTTTTTTTTTCAGTGTGGGGAGAAATCAGTAATATTTTTAAAAGTATAAAAAAACAATGGGAAACATTCAGAATTGGTTGTGGTTGTTGTTGTAGTAGTAGTTTTTGAAAGTTTACTGCCATGTGATTGGACTGAAAAAAGGCAAATCCTTTCCAATCCTAAAATTCTGTGGTTCTATAATGATGTGTTATGTCTTTCCCCATATTGGGTAACTCATTTAACCCTTCTGGGATTCATTTTAAAATGAGAATTTTGGACAAGATTCTAGTTCTTCAACTCCATGAGAGTTAATTCAAGAGAGATAAGAGTTTGGAATTAAAATGTTGAAGACATTTGTGAAATTCCAAGCATTATGAAATTTGAGATTGAAAGAAAATAGAACAGTTGTACTTTTTGTTTAACCAATCATATGGTTTATGCATGCCTTCTGAGTAAATGTACAAAATATATAGATTTACAAGGGAAACAAATTTGTTTTGAGATATAGTTATTAAAGTATTTAAAAACAAATTCAAAGATATCAGATATAACCTTGACATTAAAAAATTATAATCTTTGGTTTCCATATTGGGCTCTTAATTTTTCTATTGCCCTCCTGGATCTGTGGGCTGGATGACAGGAAGCATCCCCAAATAGCAACACCCACAGTTGTATCTATAGAAGGCAGTTTGACTTCATAGCTCAAACCACCCCCAAGACCTTGAGTTGTTCCTTCTGGTTGCCTTTTCCTCTTCACTTTACAGGCTGGAATATAATCAACGTGATTATTTCACACATTAGGGAGTGTGAGAGCTTGTTATTATAATCAGTGTTGGCCATGCCAACACAGAATTTTGTTCTTTTGGAGTTTAGAAACTTGTCACTCCACATCTCAGATAACTCTAGCTGCATAATCCTTGAATAGGAATGAAAGGGATGGGTCAGTAAGGAATTCAGGACTGCCAGATTATGTTGACTTGATTGTACCCTGAAGGCTATTGCTTAAATATGTAAAAAGAAAGGAAGACACCAGATTGGAGAAAGTCTTCTTTAGAAAATCCCCTGAAGTCTCTGTGTACTTGAGTCCTAAAAAAGAAGAAAGATTCAGGGTTGTGTTGAACAAGACATCTACCTTAGATGAGAAGCAGGATAAAAACAAACAAACCGATAATTAATAAGAGAGTGACATACTCTTGGGATATAACAGGATACATGTGTCTATGTTATTTTTTATAAAGGCAAATGTTTTCAATGTTCAAAAATTCTGTTCTTTCTCTTATGCTTGTAATTATTTTTCTCTCAAGTCAAGTCTTTGATTATAGGGAAAACTAACCTTCCATGGGCAAGTTAATACACAGAGGGCATATTTTTTTCCTTAATCCAAGAGTTGTGAAAATGTACATTAATATTTTCAATGGGTTTCTGTGATGGTCACTTAACCCTGGCATCAAGATTTTTATCATTGAATAAAGTTACATCTCTTCCTTCCCAGGTGTAAATTATATTATAGAAGGCAGTTCTTCAATCAGTCTTTGATGGTAATTTTTTGTTTAAAGCAATGTTCCAATTAGATCTTTTGTCCGAATTCTTTTCTGTGTGAAAATTAGGACTATCACTCCTATAAAAGTCACCCCCCCATTTTTATTATCCCTCCCTTGAATTAGTTTTTTTTTAAAGGAAGGAGAACAAAAACAAAACAAAGCATTTCAAAAATAACTTCTCATTGATTTTCCTTATAAATATATTCTTTTTTTTCCTTGATAGAGAGTGAGCTTCACTCTAATGGTATACCATTAAAGGGGATTCCTACTATGTACATACCCTCCATCTAATATAGATCAGAGTTAATTTATAATTTATATTCTTAGAAAATTAACTGGAACTATGAAAGGTAAAATGATTTGGAAATGATCTCTCTGCTAGTAAGTGTCAGAGAAAGGAATGAAATTCAGATCTTACTTTTTATTTTACAAATCTTTAAATTTCTTTTATATTTGGCACTCTGAGATCACACTTTATTTTATAATATAACATAATAATGCATTTGTGAAGTAACAATCTGGTTTTATTTTTATTCTGGTCTTACTTTTTTTTCAAAACTAGTCCTCTATCTACTATATCAGCCTGTCTCTGAGATCTATAATTTAATTAAATTTTTCTTACATTTTAAATTATAAACTGTTTCATTTTTGTTGCATTTTAATTTCCAAACTGTTCCTCTCTCTCTTCTCACCCAACATTTGAGAAGGCTACCATTTGACACAGATTTATAACTATATGTAAAACTATACTATGTGTACTTCAATTTTTCAGTTTTTTTCCTCTGGAGGGTGATAGTATTTTTCTTCATAGATCTTTGTAGCTGATTTGAATATTCATAATACTCAGAATAATTTAGTCATTTACAATTATCCTTCAAACAATAATGTTGTTACTATGTACAATGTTCTTTTGACTCTGCTCATTTCACTTTTCATTATTTCATGCAAATCTTTCCATGTTTTTCTAAAATCAACCAGCTCATCATTTCTTATGGCACAGTAATATTTTATCATAAACATATGCTACAACTTGTTCAGACATTGTGGGATATCTCCTCAATTTCTAGTTCTTTGTAACCACAGAGAAAAATACTATAAATAATTTAGAACAAGTAGGTACTTTACTTTTTCCCTGATCACATTGACAGCACTAATAATGATAGCTGGGTCAAAGATTATAGTTTAATAAATCTGAACATAATTCCAGATAGTTCTCCAAAATGGCTAGATCAATTCATAATTCCACTAACAGTATATTAATGCCCCAATTTTTCCATATCCCCTCCAATGTTTTTCATTTTTCTATTTATTTTTTTAACCAGTATGATTGATTTAAGATGTTATCTCAAAGTAGTTTAAATTTACATTTTTCTAATAAAAAATGATTTAGAGCATTTCATATGACTATATATGTATATACAAGTACATAGTTTTGTTTTCTCATAAAAACTGCCTATTCATATCCTTTAACCATTTATCAATTAGGGAATGATGCTTTCTTGTATATTTGACAAAATTCTCTACATATTTGAGATATGAGACCTTTATCTGAGAACCCCCCCCCAATTTTCTATTTTCTAATCTTAGCTATAATGTTTTATTTGTAGAAACCCTTTTTATTTTAATATAATCAACGTCATCCATTTTATTTCTCAGAATACTTTCTTTTATTTATTTATAAATTCTTCTCCGTCCATAACTCTGATAGATAATATGTTCCAAGTTCTTTTAATTCTCTTCTGAAATCTCCTACATATCTAGGACATGTATCCATTTTTGCCCTTCTTTTGGTAAGTGAAATAACATATTGGTCTATATCCAATTTCTACCAGACTTTTTTAATTTTTCCAACAATTTTTACTAAAGAATACATTCTCATTACAAAAGCTTAAAGCTATATATTTGTCAAACACATTTACTATAATCATTTGCTACTGTATTGTGTATGTCCACTCTGTTCCACTGATCACTTATCTATTTATTAACCTATATTTGATGGTTTCTATAATTACTTCCTTAAAATATAGTTTAAAATCTAGTACTCCTAAACTTCCTTCCTTTCTAGCCTTCTTCCTGGTAGATCAAATGTCACCCTTTACCTATTCTCTTAGATACTTCAAGACTGCTTCTCACTTTATCTCTATGTGCTAAAATCTCCATGTGCTCCATTCATCCTCCAAGGGCCAGCTCAAATATGCCCTCTTAATACATAAAGCCCTTCTCTGATTGTTCTCTTATAACTCATATACATAATTTATCTTCTAATCTCATAGCATTTTAGGATCCTTTAATAGTAACACAGTTTCAAGAATGAGGGATGTGACTGGCCTTTATTATCACCATTAAACCAAATTGGGAGTATTACATCCATTTCTAGGTGCCACATTTTAGAGGGAACACTGACAAATTGAAGCTTATCCGGTGAAGTGATGCAAGAATGAAAACTTGAAATCATGATATAAGAAAATGATTGGTTTGGTCTAAGAGAAGAGATTTCAAAGGAACTGGGTAGCAATATTAAAAAATATGAAGGGGTCTCATGTGGAACAGAGATGAGACTGGCTACAATTAACATGTTATGAGAGATCTAGAACCAATTAAAGGAAATCAAAATGAGTTAGTTTTGATTCAACTTAAGTAACTTTCTAGTAGTAAGAGCTATCCAAAAATAGAGTAAACATATAGCTTAGAGTTGTTGGTCACATTCAACCGTTTTTGGAGTGAAACTTTGGCTCCTGTTGACTACTAGTGGAAGACCTGTGTTAGGGAAGACACCTATAGGGATTGCATGAAACATATATGGGGCCTAGTTTCAAAGACCTTAAATAAACACTAAGCTTCTTTTTTTCTCACAAGGTATAGAGAATAAGTCAGTCTTGTTTAGTCTGAAAAAAAGGTGTTATTAAGTAATGCAGAAAGCTCCACATTCATTTTAATTTAATATTATAGTCAATCACCTCTTCTTTCCCTATTCAAGAATTCCTTGCCAAAAATAGCCTTTGACTTACTCCATCTATTTTCTGAATTCCCAGGTGTTTTCTTATTATCTTTTATGACATCATATTTGTCTTGTTTATAGCTCTGCTTCTAAGTAAAAGAAGTATTGTTATTTGCCAGCTTCAGGAGGAAACATTATATTTCTAGTTTTATCTAAAAATTTTAGCACCCATGTATACATAACATCATCTATAACTTCATCCCACCTCTTTAATTCACTCATGATCTTCCAGTATATTTCAGGTCCACATCTAGCCAGAGTCAAGGATGCCAAATTTTCTGAGGTTATTAACTAAATCTCACGATATACATTTAGGAAATAATCATTCTCATAGTAATTTGATTTCTTACCTGACTACCACTTTAAAAAATCACAGCCATGTAATTTTGATGATGCAAATATTTTTATATCTATTACAACTTTACTCTTCAGGTTTTATGGAACACTTTTTAATGTTTGAGTAATTCAGTAATGTTTCAGCAAGCACACTGTCATGTGCTTACAGTAATGTTTCAGTAATTCAGTAAATTCATCTTTGTCACTTAACTAGTTTTGGTTTATTTATGGGCTAGCTATAAACTAACATCAGAACCTGTGTAGCAAGCTTCTCAAGGATCTTAGCAGTAGGGAATACTGCAGTTTCACTGACAGACTGGCACTCTTACTTCTAATTATCAAACCTCAAAAACTGAAAACAATGACATTTTTTTTTCTGAAAGCAAAAAACTTGGCTCATACCCTATCTCTTCCAATACTATTTTTAATTCCTGAGCCAACAGTCTATATTTTGCTAATAAATAAATCATCTGTTAAAAATTAGGAACATCTATTCCTAAGGAATAATTTATTGAAAACTATTGAACAGCTATGGATTAGTAACTTTAATTTTATCTAACAAAATAGCAAGGCCAAAACTTCTCCATATATACAATCATTATAATATTAAATATTGCAACTTCTCCAGTGAAACTTCTTTATAGTATTCAATAACTTTATTTCGTCATATGGTATTTGAAAGAATGTTTGAAATAAACCTGAATTCTTGATTGACCAAGACTTTTTGTAAGGATAATTTGATTAGATCTTGTTTCATGTAGTTATGCCTAATCATTTTTGAAAAAAATTTAATTCCATCCAATAAACATTTACATAAACACAGTACTCTATGGTTTGCCTCTCTATTCTTCGTGATGTACAAACTTTTAAAATTAAGTGGGAGAGGGGCAGCTAGATGGCCCAATGAGTAGAACACCAGCCCTAGAGTCAGGAGTACCAGTCTCAGACACTTAATAATTGCCTAGTTGTGTGACCTTGAGTAAGTCACTTAACCCTATTGCCTTGCCAAAAAAAAGAAACTAAGTGAAAAAGTAAAAAAAATAAAATAAAAATGATTGGTGTTTGAATTACATCATGCATAATTTACATCACATTTTCTTGGTACATTTTTGGCATAAGAAATCAGCTACCATACAACTTGTATAAAATATTTCTCCCCTTATTTATTTTTTAGAAATTTATTTATTTGTTTTCATTGATATGCATATATATATATATATATATATATATATTTTTTTTTTTTTAAGTTACAAAATTTTCTTCCACCCTCCCTTCCCGCTCCTCAGCAGTGAACAGTCAGGTTTGTATTGTACATGCACATTTTGATACACATGTTTACAGATTAATAATTTTCAGTATGAGGAATTAGGATTAAAGGAAGGGGATACATAAGAGATAATTTCTATAAAGTGTTCATCATATCCTGAAAGGTTGGACTGGTTTTTTTTGTTTTTTTGGTTTGTGCCTCCCCTTATTTTAAAGGAAGTAATAAGCTAATCTCTCTAAACTTTCCCCTCTAAATTCCTGGAATACATCATGAACTTCCTATGTGACACTGCTACTTGGATTTAAGGAGAATAAATTTCTTGAGAATAGGAATTGGTTTTTTTGTTTTGTTTATTTGTTTGCTTTTCTTTATCTTTGTATCTCAAGGGTTCAGCAAAGTAGTTTCAAACACTGTAGGATCCTTGTTAAAATGTGTAAGTTAATTGATGGATATCCCACTGATATTTAAAACGAACATATCTATTTCTTCCTTCCCACTATATCTTATCTACAAACTGCCCCAGTTCTGTTGTGCTTACTGTCAGTTACTGACTCATGAAAGTTCAAAACTTGTATTAATTCATTATTCTTGGTTCTCCTTCACCCCAATTCTCCCATATTGAAATGATTAGTAAGCCTTGCCAATTCTATCTCCACACAATCTGTGCCTCCAGTAATAATTCCACCACCCTAGGTCAGGCATATCTTACTATTTTTTATCTGGGCTCTTGAAATAGCCATCTAATAGCTCTTCCTGATTATTTTCTCTCTCTTTTTTAGTAGTCAAGCTTCCATAAAGTTGTCAAAATACTCTTCCTAAGACCCAGTTCATGTCAAAATCCTTCTCAAAATCTTTCACTGATTCCCTTGTATATAGGGCAAAAAATACAAAACATGTAGCAGGGTTTTAGGTTTTATTTTACATTATTCTTCACACACACTCTCTATATCCCTAACAAATTGGAAATGTTACCTGAATTCTGCAAATTCTCCCCTAGTCTGGAATGTGCTTCTTCTTGCTTCCTCTCTACCTATCATTATTCTTTTTCTTCAAGGTTTAGCTCAGGTATTACCTTCTTCCCAAGAACTTTTTAGTCCATATAGTTATTAACAATTCAAATTATCTTATATGTTTCCTCCAGATTTTGGATTCTCATTTGGGCCTATCCAATGAGTAAATCCCCTCTACAGAAAAATTATTTATAACTCTTCTGTGATTTGCAATTTTGGAGAGCTAAGAATGTGTTTTGCCTAAACTGCTAGCATGTATCAGAGACAAAATTTAAAATTAAGTGGTCTTGACTTCCAAATACTAAATAGTAGATAGATAGATAGATAGATAGATAGATAGATAGATAGTAGAAAGGTTCTCTACCATCACAAAACAGACTGCTCTACTATTCACATATCTATATACATATCTGCCTCCAACTATCTTCCAAAGGTGGAGACAGGAAATGAGGGCTACGTCTGTAGATCCTGGCTCCCTCAGTGGTCAAAATCTTGAAGACCTAGAAACTAAAAATCTCCCTTTCAAAGTTCTTTCTTTCTCAAGTTGTGTATTATGAACATCACAAACTCATAAGGTTTTATAAATGGGAACAATATGAATGAAGATATATTTTTATTGTTGTCACTTAATAAACAACATCTGACTTGTTGAAACTTACTAGAAGGGTTTTCATCGAAATATGAGCTACTTGAAAGGCAGGATTGTTTTCCTTTTCTAGTATTGCTTTGTACAGTTAGCACTTAGAACTTTACACACACTAAGCATTCATTCATAATGTATCTCTCAGTAAAATATAAGTTGCTTGAGGCTCCTAAAGAATGAGGATATGGATTCACAAGTGACATCAGGAAAAAAAAGACTGTTCAATATGGAGCAGATTAGTGACTTTTCTCCAAGGCAGTTGTTTGACATACTGACATTAAAGAGAGAGAGGTCTATTGTCTTTAAATCTTTTGATGAACCCATGATATTATAGATATGAATATATTCTCCAGGGCCATAATATATTATAACCCATTCATGCCTTCTTATTCTGTGTGACTCTTGTCTATGTCAATAAATCCTCCATAGGGGAATCACTCAACATTTTAGTTACCTTCCTATGTAGCCCTTGAAAATGCTTACATAATAATATGGTATTCTTTTCAGAAGGGTTGGACCAGTTCACAACTTCACTAACAGTGCCTTAGTGTAGTTATTATTCTATATGCCTTCCATTATTTATCACTTTCTTTTTCTATCATGTTGGCCAATCTCATAGATATGAATGGTATCTCAGGGTTATTTTGTTTTGTATTTCCCTAATCAATTGAGAGATGTAATAAGTTATTCTTATGAAAAGTACCTGTTAATAATTGGTCAATGCATCTCATATTTATAAATTGAGCTCAATTCTCTTTGATTTGAGAAATGAGACTTTTAAAAACTTGTTATGAATATTTTCTAAGTCCTGCTTTCCTTCTAATTTTGACTTCATTTATATTGTTGGGGCCAACTTTTTGAAATTTCATGCAATCAAAATTACCTGTTTCATTACTTGTGAGATTCCCTGTCTCTTATTTGATCATAAACTCTTATCTATCCAACTTCTTACCCTTGAGAGAGAAATTTTTCTAACTCCCCTAATTTATTTATAATATCACTACTTGACCGAATTTTGATATATAGGGTGAGGTGTTGATCTGTGTCTCTTGTAATCTGATTTTTCAGTTTTTCCAGTGATTTTGGAAAGAGGATGTGTTCTTGCATTAAAATCTTAGAGTTTAGACTTTAGTAAATCTTGGATAACTATAGTCAATCACTGAAATTTATTTCTACCTAGTCTTTTCTACTGCTACATTTATTAATTGTAAAAAGTTATTTGAGTGATTGTCACTTTGTAATATAGTTTAAAATCTGGTACTTCTAGACTGCCTTCACTCACATTTTTTTCCAATTGATTCCTTTTGCTATTTTGACATTTTATTATTCCAGAAAAATTTAGTTTTAGTTTTTTTTTCTAGCTCTATATTATAATTCTTGGCAGTTTAATTGGTATGGCTCTTAAGAAAATTAAATAGAATAATCAATTTTATTGTATCAGTTTACTTATCTATGAACAAATAATAAAATTTTTACAATTGTTAAATCTAAATTTATTGTGTGAAGTGTGATGAAATTTTGAAAATATAGTTCTTGTGTTTGTCTTAGTAGAAAAATCTTCAAGTATTTTATGTAGTCTATAGTTATTTTAAGAAAAATTGCTTTTTTATATCTTTTTTTCATGAGTTTTGCTGGTAGTATATAAAAGTGCTAATTCATTAATATATGCATTAATTTTATATTCTACAATTTGTTGAATTTGTTGTTTCCTCTAATTCTTTAGTTGATTCTGTAAAGTTCTGTAAGTATCATCATGTCTTCTGTGAAAAGCAATAGTACTTTTTCTCATTGACTATTTTTATTCCTTCAATTTCTTTTTCTTGTTTTATTAATACAATTAGCATTCCTAGTACAATATTGAACACTACTGTTGATGAGTGGCATCCTTGTTTCACTTCTGAACTTATTGGGAAGACATCTAGTTTATCCCCTTGCAATTAAGCTTGCTCTTGGTTCTAATTTTTTAAATTTAAAAATTTTTTTAAATCAGGTTTTGTAAGGCAATGGTGTTAAGTGACTTGCCCAAGGCCACACAGCTAGGTAATTATTAAGTGTCTGAGGCCAGATTTGAACTCAGGGCCTCCTGACTCAAGGGCCAGTGCTCTATCCACTGCACCACCTAACCGCAGCTTTTTCTTTATCTGTTTTTTTCATCCATGTGCATATGTATATTTTTAAGTTGTAAAATTTCCTACCAGCCTCCCTTTCCTCCCCCATCCCCTCAGTGGCAAACAGTCAGATTAGCATTATACATTCATATTTTTGATAAACATGTTTACAGATCAATCATTTTCTGTATGAGGAATTAGGATTAAGGGGAAGAGATACATAAGAGACAATTTTGATAAAGACTTCATCAGATTCTGAAGGGTTCTTTTTTTGTTTGTTTGTTTTTCTTCCTCTGGATGGGGATAGCATTGTCCATAGCTGGTCTAATCTGGTTGTTCTAGCTCTTTCAATTGCTGAGAGGAGCTGTTTCCATCAAGGTTGATCATCTCACAATGTTGTTGTTAATGTGTACATTGTTCTTTTGGTTCTGCTCCATTAACTCACCATCAGACCCTGTAATTCATTCCAAGTTTCTCTAGAGTACAACCATTTATAGTTTTTTTATAGAATAATATAGTATTCCATAATATTCATGTACCATAATTTATTTAACCATTCCCCAAATGATGGGCATCCCTTCAATTTCCAATTCTTTGCTACTACAAAAAGAACTGCTATGACTATTTTGGAATTTGTAGGTCTTTTCCCATTTTTTATGATTTCTTCTGGATTTAGACTTAGAATTGGAATTGCTGGGTCACAGGGAATAAACATTTTTATTGCTCTTTGGACATAGTTCCATATTGTTCTCCAGAATGGTTGGATCCATTCACAACTCCACCAGCAATACATCAGTGTCTCAATCTTCCCACAACCTCTCCAATATGAATCATTTTCCCTTTTTCTCATCTTGGCCAATCTGATAGGTGTGAGGTGATACCTCATTGCTGTTTTAATTTGCATTTTCCTAATCAATAGTGATTTGGAGTGTTTTTTATATGTTATATATACACATCTTTAATTTCTTGATTTTAAAATTGTCTATTTATAAGCTTTGACTACTTATCAATTGGAGAATGACTTTTAACCTTATAAATTTAATACAAATCTCAATATATTTAAGAAATGAAACCTTTATCAGAAATCCTAGTTGTGATGATTGTTTCCCAACTTTCTGTGTTCCTTCTAATTTTGGCAGCGATGATTTTAGTAGTGCAAAATTTTTAAAATTTAATATAGTTAAAATCATTCATTTTTCAATTTATGATGTACTCTAATTCTTGTTTGGTCATTAATTTGTCCCCTTTCCATAGATCTTAGAGAAAGAGAATTGGTCTATTAATTTATCTATGGTGTCACCTTTTATGTCTCTATCCTATACTTATTTTGACCTTATTTTGGTATAGGGTGTGAGATATGGATCTATGGCTTAGTTTTTGCCATACTATTTTCCAGATTTCCCACAAATTTTTGTCAAATACCCCAGAAACTGATGTCTTTGGGTTTGTCAAACAGTAGATTGCTGTAGTCATTTATTACGGTTTCTTTTGTACCAATCCTAATCCACTGATCCATTACTCAATTTCTTAACCAGTGCCAGGCAGTTTTGATGACTGCTACTTTATCATATAGTTTTAGATCTGGTAGAGCTCGGTCACCTTCCTTTAAATTATGTTTTCATCACTTCCCTTGATATTCTTGATCTTTTGTTGCCCCAGATGACTTTTGTTACTATTTCTTCTAGCTCAGTAAAGTAATTCTTTGATTGGTATGGCACTGAATAAGTAATTTATTTTGAGTAGAATTGTCATTTTGATTATATATGCTTGACCTAACTATGAGCAATTGACATTTTTCCAATTATTTAGACCTGACTTTATTTAGGTGAGAAGTGCTTTAAAATTGTGTTCATACAGTTTCTGGGTTTGTCTTGCAAGATAGATTCCCAAATATTTAATGTTGTCTATATACTTTAAATGTAATTTCTTTTTTCTATTTTTTTGCTCTTGGACTTTGTTGTTTGTATATAGAAATGCTGATGATTTATATCACTTTACTTTAGATCCTGCTACTTTGCTGAATTTGTTAATTGTTTCAAGGAGGTTTTTAGATGATTTTCTCAGGTTTTCTAAATATACTATCATATCATCTGCAAAGAGTGAAAGATTTGCTTCCTCTTTGATAATTCTGATTCCTTCCATTTATTTTTCTTTTCTTATTGCTCCAGCTAGCATTTCTAATACCATATTGAATAGTTTGTCTTGGCTTTATTTATTTATTTATTTATTTATTTGTTTGTTTATTTATTTATTAGTTTTTACAAGGCAATGAGGTTAAGTGGCTTGCCCAAGACCACACAGCTAGATAATAATTAAGTGTCTGAGACTGGATTTGAACTCAGGGACTCCTGACTTCAGGGTTGGTGCTCTATCCACTACACTACCTAGCCTCCCCTTGCTCCTGTTTTTAAAAAGACACTACTTATTGTTTCAAGAAAATATTTTCTTTATTCCTTTGCTTTCTGGTTTATCTAAAAGGAATTACTTGTATTTTTTCAAAAGTCTTTTCTGCATCTATTGATATAATCATAATTTTATTGTTATTTTATTGATATGGTAAATTATGCTTATTTTTTCTAATATTGAACCATCCATGCATCCCTGATATAAACCCCACCTGAATATATACTATTATCTTTTTGATATATTGCTATAATCTTTTGTGAGTATTTTATTTAAAAGTTCTGCAGCAATATTCATTAACAAAATTGGCCTGTATTTGTTTTTCTCTGTTTTTCCTCTCCCTGATACTGTATTTGTGTCATGATTTTTCAAATAATTACATAGTGGTAGGATTGATGGTTCATCAAATGTTTGATAGAATTCACCTGTAAATCCATGTAGGCCTGGGAATTTTTTTTCTTATGGAGTGCATTGATGATTTGTTCAATTTCTTTTTCTAATATAGGGGTATTCAATTACTCTATTTCCTCTTATCCTAATGTGGATAATTTTTATTTTGATAAATAATCATTCATTTCCCTTAGGTTTTCAGTTTTACTGGTGTATTTATATACTCTTCATTTTTGATATTAGTAATTTTGTTTTCTTTTTTCTTTCAAAATCAATTTAATCAGTATTTTAACAATTTTATTGTTGTTAGTTTTTTCATATTACTAGACCTTAATTTTATTCATTAGTTCAATGATTATATTTTACTTTCAATTTTAATCATCTCTCTGCATTTTCGTGATTTCCATTTTGGTGTTTATTTAGAGATTTTAAATTTTGTATTATTTCTAGGTTTTTTAATTTTCATGCCCAGTTCAATAATCTGCTTTTTTTTAAAAATTGATGTATGCATTTAGAGACTTAAAATTTCCCCTAAGTAATGTTTTGGCAACTTCCCCAAAAATTTGGTATGTTTTCTCATTGCTATCATTATCTTTAATGAAATTATTGATTGTTTCTATGATGTGCCCTTTGATGCACTCATTCTTTCAAATTGGATTATTTATTTTCAAATGAATTTTTAATCTATGAACTTTATTGAATGTAGTTTATTACAATATTGTCTGAGAATGATATATTTACTATTTCTACTTTTCTTCATTTGTTTGTAAGGCTTTACTACACTAATACATGATCAGTCTGTTTTATGAAAATGCCATGCATATGTCAGAAAAAAGCTTTACTTCTTTTTATTCAGATTCAATTTTCTCCAGAGATCTATAATATTTAATTTTTCTAAGCTTCTATTTATCTCCACACTTTATTACTTATAAATTTAGTGGTTAAATTTATCTCTCAGAGGCAAAAGTTGAAGTTTTACCATTTCTTCCTTCTATAATTCATTTAACTTTTCATTTAAGAATTTGGATTCTATATTGTACACATTAAAAATAACAATGTGTGTTGATAAACTGTGATGCACTTAGCTCTTCTCAGCAGTTCAGTAATCAAGGACAATTGTAAAAGACTTGTGAGGGAACATGTCATTGATGTCCAGAGAAAAACAACTTACAGAGTCTGAACATAGAACCTTTTTAAAATTTATTTTTATTTTATTTCTTTTTTCTCATGCTTTCCCGCCCCTTTGATTCTGATTCTACTTTTACAACATGACTAATATAGTCCTATGTTAAATATAATTATACATGTATAATGTATATGAGATTACTCACTCTCATGGGGCAGGAGGGAGGAAGGGAGGTAGAAAAATGTGGGACTCAAAAGCTTACAAAAAGATAAATGTTGAAAACTATCTGCATATAATTGAAAAAATAACATTTAAGATAAAAAAGGAATATGGATTTATGCCTTTTAGAACATAGTTGTTTAGTGATAATATCACTTGTCTATGATACCTTCTAGAAAGATGTAATTCCCTTGTTTATATCCTTTAATTAGGTCTATAGTTACTTTTACTTTGTCTGAAATTGTGATCGTACCCTTGTCTTTATTAATTTAGCTGAAGAAAAAAGAGATTCTTCTCCAGTCTCTTTTCATTTCAAGTATTCTCTTTTGTGATCAATTCTACTCCCCACTTTAATTTTAAAGGTGATTTCAACTTCATAGTTATGATTCCTAACTCTGTATTGCTCTCCATTCTATTTTCTTCTCTCTCTCTCTCTCTCTCTCTCTCTCTCTCTCTCTCTCTCTCTCTCTCTCTCTCTCTCTCTTATTTTCACCCTGTCCCTCCTTAAAAATTTGTTTTGCTTCTTCCCTTAATATAACTTCTCCCTTTCTCTTTTTTAATGTTAAAATTTCTATTTAATGCTAAATTTTCTAACTCTAATGTTAAATTCTTTATTTTATTTTTTAAAACAGGTATGTTTGTAATTGTCTTGTTTCATTTAATATTCTTTTTCCATGAAGGATTATATTCTATTTTGTGGGAGGTTATTATAAGTTGTAATCTTAGCTTCTTAGTCTTCTGCAATATCAGCTTCTAAGTCATCTTTTCTTTTAATGTAGTAACTGTTAGATTTTGTGTAATCCTGACAATGACTCCACAGTATTTTAATGGTTTCTTTCTGGCTGCTTAATTTTTTTTCTCTTTGACCATTTATCTTCTAATTATTATTTAATTATATTTTCAGATTATCCACCAAAAAATAAAGTTGTTTTTCCAATGAGATAGCTAACATTTTATTCATTTTTTTCATTGTTTTAACTTTGATTGTTTCTTAATGTCTCATAGAATCATTAGTTTCTATTTGCCCATTTCTAAATTTTGAGAAAGATTTTCTTCAGTGAGATTTTGGAACTCTTTTCCCATTTACACAAATATTTTAAGTTAAATTTTCTGCAGTATTTTTGTTTTTTGCCATTTTAATGGTCTTTTCTTCATTTTCTCACATAACTCATTTGTTTTCCCATCCCCCCCTTTACTACTCTTGATTTGGAAAGTTTTTTTTAAAAGCACCTACAAGCATTCTTACTGGTCTTTAGCCCAATTCTGATTTTTCAAAGAAGTTTTTTGCTTGTAGTTGTTCATATATTGTTTTCTTCTATTGAGTTTGTGTTTTTTTAACCCTGATATCATTGTAGGGTTTTTCAGTCAGGTTATGTTGTTGCTTGTTTTTTTCTACCTTATTTCTTGACTTTGTTTTTATTGCTAATGTGAGACTCTATTCTCAAAGTGGGGCAGTGAGTGGGGCACTATCTAAAATTTCACCACAATGCTATTTTCAGAATTAGTTTTAATGGTTTGGAAGTTTTTGATGCTTCCAGGGTAATGGGATCCAGGAAGAGATGTGGTAACTGCTCTCCTAGTTCATGTTTTGATCCTTAAACAGGAATAGACTCTCATGCTTTGCTCCTCAAGATTTCATTTTCAGTGGGAATGAAAGTGATACTACTGCTCAGGCCCCATGGTCCTTTGTGACTGCAGGTACTCTTCTCTATCCTGTAGCTGTTACTTAAACAGATAATAGGCAATGAGTTGCCAAAAAGCATCTGTTCTTAGTGCTAGCACAGTGTTCTCTTGTAATCTCTTTCTGACCAATTGTCAGATTACCTTATTGTCTGACTTGATAATTGTCATAGCTGCTGCTATTGCTGTTGCCACCTCCAAGGATCACAGCTGGTATTGGCACCACTAGAACTCAAGGCCAGTTACCGCATCATTTTCATAATTCTCTCCTTTCAATATCCTATATTGTCTTTGCTTAGAGAAATAACTCAGAATTCTATCAGATATATTGTTTTAAGGTTGTTTGGAAGGGAATTTTAGGACAGCTTGGCTGTTTAGTCTGCAATGATATCTTGGTTCTCCATTCACTTGAGCTTTAAGATAATATAACAATTACAAGATGGAAATAGAGATGTTGCCAGATAACATTTTCTTTGAAAAAGTTCTAGGGGCAGTAATAGAGTCAGCTAGTGGGCATGATAGTTCTGGCATTAGACCTTGGAGTCAAAAATATTTAGTTTAAATCTTATTTCAGATATTTACTAATTGTAAAATTTCATTTATTCTCTCAACCTATTTTTTCCATGTGCAAAGTTAGTACTTCATTAGTATTTTTCTAACAAATATGATAACATGTTTAAAGTATTTGACAAATTATAAAGTGCTATATAAATGAAAATTTACTGTTCATTGTTGTTATCATAATCTTGATATGATTCAACACTGTAATGTAGTATATGAGAAAACCTAATATAATCTCAGACTGCACTAAAAGATATAACATGTCCAGAATATAGGAGGTCAATTTTTTCTTGATCTGAGTAAATTTGTAGCTTTCTGTTCAATTCTAGGTATCACCTAGGACAAATACTGGGAAAATCTACAGAAGGAGGATCATATTTTGGAAAGATCATGTTTTGAGACTATAACATTTATCCATCAAAATACCTCTGAATTATTTGCTTGGAAAAATTTTTTAAAAGATGTAAAAGGACTAGGGAATTATGAGAGCAGCATTTAAGTATTTAAAATGTCTTTTCGGAGAGGTAATTTAAACATTTTTCTGTTTAGCCGCAGAAGGCTGAACTTCAATCAGTACTTAAAAACTTCAGAGATAAATTTAGCTTATTAGAGCTGCCCAGCTTATTAGTCTGCCTCAGGAAGCAATGGGTTCCTTTCTCTTTAGATCTTCAAGCTGTAGTTAGATGACCCCCTTGTAGAAAGAATATTCAGTCATTTAAAAGTTGGTTTAAATCTCCTCTGGCATTCAGTTTTGAGATTTCATCATTATTTTAATTTTAGTCTTTGAACTCTATGGTTGTGTAACCCAAATATTCATTCTGGCAGAAATGTCATAATTATCTCTCTTCTTCCATAGCAAATAAAGTCACTAGAAATGGCCAATTATGTTATTTAGTATGGCAGCTTTTCCTCTTTTAAGGATCTATTCTGGAACTCCACTAGTTGGTTAAACTCACACAGGTGCTCTATTGACTGTAGTCTTTTTGCCTTTACTCCAATAAATTAATTCAACCAACTCTTAAACAGCTGTGCATTTTAAGATCTTGTATTTGGTTCTGGGAGAGCAGAAGGCAATCAAGGAACTTATTACCTAATAGATTCAAAAGTAGTTTACAAATAAATCTAACACAAAGCTGCATTTCAGGTGTGTATAAAGGTGTCACAAAAAAAGTATATGAGAATTTGCAGAACATCACTTCTAGTGGAAAAAACTCAATAGTGAAGGCAGCACTCAACCTTGGACTTAGGATGGGTAGGATTCCTGTCAACAAATATTGCATTGGATGGAAATGTGTCTGTTTCTGTGAAATCTCAAAGCAAGATGGAGAGGACATAAGAAATAACATGAACAAAGGAACTAGCACATATTCTTCATATAGGCCTCAATCACTCTCTATATATTTAAAGACTTCTTTTATGCAAAGATCTCAAAGCATTTTTTAAAAATAACGCTTTACTGATGTGCTAGAAATTCAAAGAGTAATAAAAAATGAGCCAACTACAGTTAGACTTGGTTGAAGGTACAGATATTTGCTGATTGAAAACTAATGAGGCAAAAAGGGATTCAATCAGTTTGAGTAGATGCTGACATACAAGTTGAACAAAACTGAATCAGCAAAGAAAAATCAATGAGTTGAGTGGAACTATGCTTTGCTTGTTTTCAGGGGTCTTCTGAGGTAAATGCATCACTTACCTTTAATATGACCCATAGGTTAAGTGAAAAGAAATCTGGAATCAGACAAAATTTGTTTGGGAACTTTAAAATGAGGGTAGGAAATGTGACAGCTTTGTATGACTGTGTCTCAGCTGCTTACAGTATTTATAGTATTATACTATTTAATAATGCCAGTGTAAGCATTGCATAAATAAAAGGATCATCCCAGATTAGTAGAACTTAACTTAAGCTTTCCTTTGAATTGGGTTAGCAATTGCAAGGGAAGTGCTTTTCCAGAAAGATTATCCTCATAATATTTAGATCTAGAAAAAGTTTCTTCTTCAGACCCCCTGTTTTATAGAAAAGAAAATTTAGGTCTCAAAGTATAGTCACTTGTCCAAAGATAATAAATAGTAGACTAGTGATCTAAACATATCTTTAGAGCAATAATCAGGCTTCTTTCCTCTATCCCACCCTCTTTTTCATTGTTTAGATACTCTAGAGCAGGGCCTGGGAACCTGTGGTCAACAGGCTGTGTGGGTGTGGCATTGCCAAGGCAACTACAGGTGAGACTCAAAATTCAATAAATCTAGCAGCCTTTGTGGGGGATTAATTAATGTTTGACCAAATATAGCCTGCGAATGAAGTTATAAATATTCAAATGGGCCTTGTCAGGGAAAAAAAAAGGTTATCTACCCCTTCTCTAGAAGATGGGTGTGTCTTTCTCTTTAGAGCTTCAAGCTGTAGTTAGATGACCCCTTTTTAGCTCTTCTGGGCTGCAGGACCCTCAAAAAACATGTCAAGGACCCTATATAGATTTTATTATTTATTTATGACTACAATGTAACATATTATCAAAAGATTATAATAATAAAATGTAATAATTTCTAATGATATGACTTGAGGGTTGCATGGGGTCTGTCAGTTGTAGATTGGGCACATCTGTTCTAGTAGGAAGTATTTGATATGTGAGAATATGATGAAGAAAAGGGATAAGGTCTACAAATGTTTTGAAAGGTTGGATATTATAAACTTCTTTAAGGCATAGCCTTTATTTTTGTAGTCTAAAGTACTCAGTAGACTTAGTTGTCATATGACAAGTAAGCACTAATAAGAGCTCATGACATTTAGGTTTTTTTTTGTTATTTGGGATTTTTTTTAGGGTTTTGCAAGGCAAATGGGATTAAGTGACTTGCCCAGGCCCACACAGCTAGGTAATTACTAAATGTCTGAGGTCGGATTTGAACTCAGGTACTCCTGACTCCAGGGCCAGTGCTCTATCCACTGCACCACCTAGCTTCCTCCCACCATATCTGGTTAATGAAAGCTTCATAGTAAGTGCTGAATTGAAGTGACAAAGAAGACTATTTTACCAGTACTGAAATGGAAGATGTCCCTGGGATTTTGATCCTGAATGTCAGTGTGGTGATACTTCATATACCTCTGTAAGGAGAGGTTTAATAAGCATAAGGAAGAAGGATGATGTGTGCTTTTTTGTTTCCTCTCTATGTTCAGCTTGAGAAGATAACACAATTTATTTTCTAGAACCTTAAAATTGAAGAATCTGGAAATGATTAGTCTGTAGAAAAAAAGTCTTAGGAGGAAACATAATACTAATTTTGAAGTATCTGACAGGTTCTCACATAGAAACCCTAAGAAATAGGGTTGGTAGATAACAGTTACAAAAAAGGAAATGCTTCCCAACATGTAGAGCTGACCAAAAGTACAAGAGATTCTTTGTCAAATTGTTTTTTTCCTTCAACCAGACATTGTGTATATAGCATTGTTTTGACTCTGTTTTACCCGGGTTGTCAAACTTCAACTTTCCAATTTTTTCAACACTGAATACCTTAGTGTAGCAGAGTAGAGGAGAACTCCAATTTTTCTTGCTCCCAACAGTCTGCTTCTTTTAATGCTACTTAATATCCCATTAGCCTTTTTTGGATACCATGTCATGGTACTTTTGGCTACTCATGTTACATTTTCAATCCATTAGATGTGTCTCTAGGACTTTTACAAGATACTATCATATTGCCAAGCTTGCTCCTTTTGGGTCTTGTGCAATTAATTTTTAAATCTTAATGTAGGGCTTTTCATTTATCCTATTAAATCCTATTTATTAAATTCACCTCTTAAAAATTGGGGTCCTGATTCTGATAATATGCCTCTTGACTTTGTCATTCAAAAACTTGAGCATCTCAAATCACTAATAAAATTGTTGAATGGAATAGGACCCAGGATAGTTCTTTCAGACATTCCATTGGAGATCTCTCTTGATGAAGACAATCATCGTTTCATTAGTATTCTTGCCATCTGGTCATTCATTGAATTCCAAACTATTATGTAATTGGTAAGAACATTTTTAAAAATTTTCCAAATGCCTTGCTGAAATTCAGTTACATTAAATTTAAAGTATCTTTCTGATATATCAGTCATAAAATTCGGTCATAAAAAGGAAATAAGATTAGTCTGATATTACCTACTTATTCTTGATGAATTCCTATTACTTTAGTGATCATTACATTTGATTATAAATCATAATAATTATTGTTCAATTGTTTTAGTCAAGTCACATTCTGTGACCCTACTTGGGATTTTCTTGGCAGAGATACTGAAGAGGTTTGCCATTTCTTTCTCTGGTTCATTTTATAGATGAAGAAACTGACACAAACAGATTAAATGACTTTCCCAGGGTCACACAGTCTGAGACTGGATTTTTATTTCATCAATAGGAGTCTTTTTGACTCCAGTATGGTATTCTATCCACTGCTTCACCAAGATGCTGATAAACCATTCCTTTAATAATGCATTTTAAAATACTGCCAAGAATCAAAGTTCAATTCACCAGTTTTCAGTTTAAATATTTAATCTTCTTTTCCTCTCTGAAAATCAGGACTATGCTTGTCCATCTCCAGTCTGATGACCTCTCTCTATTAATCTTAAATAGTGATTTCAATCACTTTTATAACTTATTTTCTGTTCCTTGGAATGAAATTTGTCCAAGTCTGCTGATTTGAATTCATGGTGGGCAGTTAGATGCATCTTATCCTATCCTCTCTTATCATAACATGGTAACTTTAGGACACATTCATAGATATCTAGTACCTAATAAAAAGTCTCATACATAGTAGGTGCTTAATAAATATCTTGAATAATTTTCAGCTATTTGAATTTGTCACATTTTCTATTTTAGACTTTAAAAATGTGTTGGTTGTTTCCCTGTAAATTCAAAATGGTCTCCTTAAATAACTTCTTTTTTTCTTATTCACTGAAGATGTCCATAATTGTGTTCACAGGATTTCACTCTTAAAAGCTTCCCAATTCTTTTGAGCCAACTTTCTCTCTATAAAATATATCTGAGTGAACAAGAAGAAGAAATATGGGCTAAATAATAGTATAGTTGGAAGATCAAATACTGAGCAGTTTGAATAACAATATCCAAAAAGTAGTCCTTAATGGCTCAATGCTAATTTGTTAGGATATTTCAAGAGGTTTTCACAGTGATTGTGGGATCTTTGATTCCCTGTACTTTAATATTTTTTCAATTACTTTATTATTTTAAGATTTTTATTAATGCCTTTGCTTTTTTATATTACCGTCATTTCCCAACTTATTATAAATGCTAGATTAAATCTGACAAACATTTAGGAAGGTCTTAGGAGTAAGTATTGGGGAAATAAAGCCAATAGTTAGTGAAAAAAAATCCGTATTATCCTTAATGGGAGCTTATATTCCATGTGGTTGTTGTTCAGTCATTTTTCAGTTGTATCCAACTCTTTCGGATCCCATTTGAGATTTTCTTGGTAAAGATAATGGAGTGGTTTGCCATTTCCTTTTCAAGTTCATTTTAAAGGTGAAGAAACTGAGGAAAACAGAATTAAGTGACTTGCTGAGGGTTACATAGCTAGTAAGTGTCTGAGGTAATATTTGAACTCAGAAAGATGAATCTTCCTGAATCCAGGTCTGACACTCTCTCCATGTGTCATCTTCCTGATTCAACATTTTTATTTATATTAATGATTGCAAGAGATGATCAGTTTTACTTTATAATTTTAATATTTTAACATTTAATTATACATAATTTAAAGATATATATTGTTATATAAAATTAGTGAACATAAATCATATTTTTTCTAGCTTAATTTAGGCTGGGATATTAGCAATAGTCTGGGTGAGAGGTAATGAGGACTTCATCAGAAGCATGATGTTATAGCAACAGATAGGGCTACTATAGAATGATAGTCTGAAATAATGTGATGTATAGAATTCTATCTTAGACATTATGTACATTAGACAATCACTCCATATCTTATCCTCAATTTCTTCATTTGCAAAGTGGGAATAATAAATGTGCGTATCTCACCACGTTGCTGTGAGATTCAAATCAAATGAGAAACTATTCATAAGGTGATTTGTAAAACTAAACATTGTGTGAAAATTTTTATCATTCATGGTCAATAATTTAATATAGTACTGCTTTATTTTCTTACATGGGTTTGCAGTCCAGAGTGGATGTGATGCTTCAGACTTGTGTGAGTAGGGACTATTTACTGTATCACTAGAGTTGATTCAACTTTCAGTAAGACTATTTTCATATATTTGCTGATGCAAAAGTGGCACCTATTTCTGTTTTCTACATTTGGCATTCCATTTTTCTTGATGACCTCCAGGTGTAGAATGCACTTTCACCTTCCCTCTACTTCTTAGAATCCTTAACTTGTTACCCCCAAAGCATCTCATGATTCCTAGGTGTTAGATCTCCAGGGTTTTATTTCTCTCCTTTGATTATACTTTATTTAATTACTGTGGAGTAAAACCTGATCTTCAGTACATAAAATGAATGGAAGAAAGTTGTAGACTAGACCAGCTAGCCTAGCCATTAGCACCACAGCTAAAAAAAAAAAAAAAGATAGATTGATTATAGTTTCCAAAGTACTTGATACATGTTATTTCTTATTTTTTTATTTGTTTAAGGCAATGGGGTTAAGTGACTTGCCCGAGGTAACACAGCTAGGTAATTATTAAGTGTCTGAGGCTGGATTTGGACTCAGCTCCTCCTGACTCCAAGGTTGGTGCTCTATCCACTGTGCCACCTAGTTGCCCCCTATAAATGTTATTTCACCTGATCTTCATAACTTCCTTGGCAGGGAAGTACTGTTGCCATTCAATTCCCCATTTCATTGATGAGGAAATTGAGGGAGGTCTAAAGAGGTTGAGTGATTTTCTCATTAACTCTGATTCTCCCACTATTGCATTTATATTCTTGGGAAGTTCTATCACTTATATATATACTTATTTCCTCATCATTGAAATGAAAGTTTGGGTTAGATTTTAATTTAGTATACAAGAAATTTTTTTAAAAAAAGATTGTTTTTGAAAACTATATAATTGATTTCCTTTGTAATATTGTATGTTTTTTTATGTTTTTAAATACATTGCTTTTCTGAAAAATGAGTTCATTGGTTGTACCAGATTGCCAGCGGGGTGCACAACAAAAACAGCTAAGCAACCTGTACTAGATTTTAAAACACCTTCCTCTTCTAAATAAAATAATTCAAAATTAGTTCTGAAAAAAGGGGAGTTGGAGAGACAGTATGAGGTAGGAGATACCGGATCCTGAAGTCTTGGTGAACTGCTTTGTGAAGTTGGTAATGTCACATGTCACATTTCTCAATGTCCAATGCAGTTCTTTAGACTGGTAGATTACTGCTGTGTTGCCTATTTGTTGGTAAAGGGTTGGGACCAACCAACCAGCCAAAAACAAAAAAAAAAAAAAAACAAGCAAAAACCCAAAACTCCTAAGAGTATACCTAGAATATATTAAAGACGAGTAAAACTGGGAAGTCAAGTTGAGATTGCAAGAAAGACATTGCTTGTTCCAGGACATGGATTGCAAGCCTAAGGAGCAATCTTTGAGTCTCCATACACAGGCATTTTTGTTTTGAGACTCTATTTTGTCTTCTTCACAGGAGAAAGTTTTGTGTTCCTTCTCTCACGTCCAAAACCCTTCTCCTTCTCCCACCTTCCTCACTTTCCAGGATTGGGGTGCCTACTAGTCTTTTAGGATCTTTCGGTTCCTAACCTTTACAAACCACTTCTGGCCTTCTTCTTGGAAGGGCTTTTGCAATGGGCCAAAGATACCACAAAGGGAAACTATTAGTTTGGCACAGGAGGACTAAATTCTGTAGCATTCTTAAGCCCGCCTTATGCATGGGGTCAGCCGGGCTTTTCCAGCTTTTTGCTTTGCTCCTCAGGACCCATCAGTCCTCTTTCAATGACCAGGGCATTGGCGGCAGTATGTTATTTATGGCAGGCAGGTGTGGGGCAGGTACTGTAGCCGGGCAGCTTAGAGTGGCAACAGGGAAGTTGCCACTCGAGCCTGTTCTTGGTCCTTTGCCAGCTGTAGAAGGGCCGATGTAGTCTACTTTATTCCGTTTCCTGAGCTCTGTCGCACAAATTCAAGCCCCAAATGCCACTTGCCCCCAGAGAGTCGCACAAATACTGGCGGAATAAAACCAACCAAGACCAACCAACCCAGAACAAACCCTCTCTGTCCATCTCGCCCCGAGATAGCTACCTGACTGAAAGATCAAGGTGGCCGCTGGCGCCAGCTGGCAGAGGCGAGACTGAGTCATGGGGGCAGTGCCCTTGACTTAGGTGGGTTCCGCTGGTGGAGAGCGCCGCACCCAGATGCCACTGACTAGGTTACGGGCTATTTTGGGTCCGGCCCTTGCCGCCCAGAGCACCCAAGTGGCTGGCCCCGCTTCAGTGCATCAGCAGCAGGTGGCAGGGGGAGGCGCCGGGGCAGGCGGCACGGGGAGCGAGCGCTAAGGCTGGCTGTCTCCTGGCGCTCTCGGGCTCTGTGCGTGCGTGGCCGGCCCTTCCCGCCCCGCTGCCGGCCGGAGGGTCCCCCGCCACCCAGCAGCTGCCGCGGCAGCCTCCTCCCGCCTCCAGCCTCCGCCCTCCCTCGCCTGTCCAGTCGCAAGCGCGCAGGCAGCTCGCCCCCAGCTCGGACTCAGCCTTGCACACGGCTCAGCGCCGCCGGAGCCCTGCGCAGCCGGTCGCCTCGGCGAGGTTGTGTGCGCGCGCGCTTCTGCTGGTGGCTCCGGGCCGGGCTGTGGAGTCCGACCAGCGTCCTCCAGGCACTGCCCCCCGAGCCCAGCCCAGCCCCGGCCGGCCAGCCCGCCGGCCCTCCCGGCGCAGCAGCATGAACGTCAGGCGGGTGGAAAGTATCTCGGCTCAGCTGGAGGAAGCGAGCTCTACAGGCGGTAGGACGCAATAAGCATGCGGGCTTGTGCCCTTCTTCCTTCCACGCTCAGCTGTGGCTGCTGCCACTTGTCGGGGGACGCTGTGGACCTGCTGCATGCCAGGCACCCCTGCAGGCTGGGGCGAGGGGCGGGTGGGACTAGTGCATGAAGGAGCCTCATCCGAAAAGGAGAAAAAAAATCACACACACACACACACACACACATCAAAAGCAATAACAATGTTTGAAGTGTGTTTGAAACTCGGAGGCGGAAAGGTCTCCTGCCATCCTGTTGGATACTTTTGCCTTCTCTGAAATTGCCCCAGGTTGTTTAGACACCTGCGGGAAAACTGGAAAGAAGTCCCTGAAAGCCCCATTGATCCGCAAGCCGTACTTCTCCGTTATGCTTCCAAACATCCCTTCATTTTACTCCCCACCTCATCGCTCTCACTCATAATATACAGCCAGAATCTTTCCCGTGCCAGTTTCTTGGCCACGACCGTACGTCTTGTTTTATTGCCCGCTTTAATTTGGCGTGTTCAGAGGAAATGGTCCTCAGTGACATTTGGAAATAATTTATTTCTAGCCTTGGAAAGGGAGATGGCTCTGCACCGTCGAACTTGTGGTTTTACGGTAACTTGCATTTTGAAAGGGGGGGGGGGTCAGTGCTCAGTCCTATTTAGCAGAAGAGACTCGGGATGGCACGAACCAATCACCTTAAAATGGTACCCACAACACAACAACAGCTCGGGTTCAGAGGTTTTGTTTGGAAGTGGCATTGATGCTCCCATCGGAGTGGGGCTGTAAATGTGATGAAGGGAATGTCAGAATGTTTTCTTACCATCTTATTTTATGAAATAAATCCTTGAAGACCTTAGTGTAATTTTAGTTGTAGGAGCCAAAACTTGGAAGGCAAAAAAAAAAAAAAAAAAAAAAGACTTAGGAGCTGTGGAATGAGGGAGGAAGGGAAGAGGAGGCACTAAGGTCTTGGTCATATTTGTTTATTCTGATTCAGAAAATTCAATCTGATGAATTCAGTTAGGCTCTTTCAGAATGAACTTTTGTTTTCTGCAATTCTAGTTCCATTATTTGTATTAAAGTTTTTTTCACACTTTCCTTTCTCTCTCCATCCCTCCCTTTCTATTTCCAAGTAGGTCTCAGATTGAGGAATTTACGTCTTTTTCTCATTTAGGGATGTGAGGCTTTTAAAAGAAGATCTATACCTTTTTGAGCCAGGAAAAAAAATTCTCTAAGACTCAGTTTTGAGCACTTTGAGTTTGGAAATATGTTCATGAAATGATTTTTTAGGTCTGCTGTCCCTCATTATCTACCCCCCCCCCCCCATCAATCAGTAGGGTTTTTTTTCTGAAAAATTTCAGGGCAATCTTTATATAGGGAAACTATAATCATAGAGACTAATTGTTTCAAGAGTAAAATATCGTGTTTAAAATACTAAATGAGTTACTTTCAAGAATACAAAGTGCCCATTAAAAAGAAATGTGGTTTTCTACAGCAAATATTACAGATATTAGTAAGAGCCTGTGCTTTTGTTTTAAAGTACTGTTCTGACTAGAGAAATGAGAAAAATGCTGTAAGATTTGGGGAATACCATGAATAACTTTATAGCCCAATGAAATTTCAGTCAATTGCTCAGACACAGGGTGTTGACTATAGCACATAATGGGGAGATTGGGATTGCTAGTGTTAAAAGCTTGTCTTTAAGTAGGCTCTATATGAACTGAGTCAATGAAACTGGCCCTCCTTCATCTTCATCCTCAAATCAACTCATTGGGGATTTTTATCTCCAATTTGCCCTAAAGGAAACAAACTCAGGCTCAAGTTTGTAGTCATTTGAGAAATGGGACAAGTTCATTATTTCAGGGGTGTAGTGTCCATCCCAGATTTGTCTGTATGAGGCAGAAAGGGAAGATTTCACTGATGCTGCAATTTGGCACCTATTGTCAACCTATTGACCACACTTGATTCATAGAGGAATAGAATTAATAGAATTGTGGGTGGAAGGAAGGAGAGCATGGGTGACTTTTCAAACAAAAAGTTTCCCATACCTTAATGTGTATGCCACAGGTGGGGAACTCATGATAATTCCTTAGAGGCATTTTAAGTGGGGGAGCACTTTGGGGGAAGAAGTGCTTTATGGAGGAGCATTTTCAGTAGGATTGTGTGCTCAGGTGTAAATGGTAAACATTGGAACTTGAGCAAGTTGAGGTAGAGCCTAGATATGCTGCCTGGAGAATAACAAGAGTGATCTCCATTGACAGAGAAGGTAGGATCTATGATTTTGAGTACTTTTAAGATAACTTGGGGCATTAGGATTTATGTAAAATGTGATTTGCAGAAAGAAAAAGAGGGAAAACAACATCAGTGAATGAAAAGAGAAAACTCTGAAGAGTTGTGGGAAGAGGTTTCCTATAATAAATCTTTTATAGGCATAGCCACAAAACTCCTTCTTTGTTTTCCTTTCCCCATCTTTCAGGAGACATTTAGTAATTTAATCAATCAACATAATCACAAAGTTAATGTAGTTGAAATTACTAATGCTCATAAAATAAATTTGCAAATGAAGAGAAAAAGAAAAAACAGTAAACATAAATACATTTAGAATAGGATTCTTCTGAATTACAATTAATTTCCCTTCTTCATGCCTACCATTGTAAATTCCACATTCAGTCAAAATCTGTTCAGAAAATATTTCTCATGTTTATATTTATTCCATTACCTTGTAATCCAGATGAAATTACATCTTTTTTCTATCACTAGAGACATAACAAGAAAAGAAACAGGTACTTTTAATAGAAAATTAGGGAAAAAAAGAAAATTAGATATAAGGCCATAGGAGGTAAACACTAATAATTTGTTGATTGGTGGGCTAATTGTGTGTTTAAATTAGAGATCACAGATGCTATATGATGTAATGTGCAATGTGTGTTTTAGTGGTAGAGTGGGGGGAATCTCTTCAGTTTTAAATTTGTCTCTAGACTATGTCAATGCCCTTTGATAATTTCATGTCAGGTCATGTCAAATTTTACCATTTATATCTGTATGATACTTAAGTTTTTCCTTTATGTTATAATAATGAAAACTATAAGGCCTTCTGAGTTAAGAAATTATTATGTAAATTATTGGAGTTAATGTATGTATATGTATACACACATATATGTATACAAACACAAATATATATATATATATATGTATATACCTAAATCAATCCATCTATCTTTCTATCTATCTATCTATCTATCTATCTATCTATCTATCTGTTTGTCTTTGTTAAAAATTCCAGAGTTTTCCCTCTCTTTGGATAGTTTTTTTTTCAACAAGAGAATATGCATGCTTCCTTAAAATGACTATGCTAGAATTTTAGAAATTAAATGAAGTATAAAACATGGCTACATGAATTCTATTATGTAAAATAATACATGCAATATAGTATATATATATTTACTTTGGGTAGCAGCTACATATATTTAAGGTACGCTTGGGACATAATGATTTGGTCCTTTTACTTTAATTTGTTCTTGTTGGAAAATTGGTGTTTAGTAAAATATGTTCTTCAATATTTTATAGCCAAGAATACTTTACATAATAGCCTCCCTTCTTCAGAATATGGAAAATGTACCACTATCAAAAATACTTTAAAATTGCATATGCTTTGTACCTTTTGCATAACTGTACCTATTACTATAAAGTATCATGTCCTGGGTTGGTTGGTTGATTGATTTGTTGTACAACAATTATTGTCCTTATGTCAACCTACTCCAAATATTGTTGCAGTCCTTGGATTGGTTTTATAAATAATAGTTATGTTATGTATAGTTATGTATAGTTATGTTATGTATAGTTATGTATAGTTATGTATAGTTATGTATAAATGAAGGGATCATGTGATTTCTCTTGAACTAAACTATGAGGTGAGAGAAGAGAAAATTCCAGCAACAGGAGATATCCTGGACAAAAGTACAGAGACAGCAGGATGAAGTCATATACAAGTACTTGTCTATATTTAAAAATAAGTTTGACAACACTTTTTAATATTCTTTCAATCAATTTCTCTTACTTTAGTAACAGTAACATATGAATAAGACTTCTTAAAGGAAGGACAACATGAAAACATTGGACATAAGTAAGGTTGGCATGGGGAAACTATCATATATTAATAAACATCTGACTTACTTCAAATCTAGACACTCACTGTGTGACCTTGGGCAAGTCACTTAACACCTGCCTGCCTCAGTTTCTTTATTTGTAAAATGATTATAGTAATAGTACCAACCTCCAAGAATTCAAGGAGATAATATTTATAAATTGCTTTTAAAATCTTTAAATGCCAGCTATTATTACCTTTATCATTATTATTTGAGCATCTTGTTTTTTGCATAAACTTCTTTCAGTTTTAGAATAAATTACAACTGGAGAAACTTGCTTAAATTAAATCTATTTGGCATGTCCTACATCTGAATATATAATAAGAATAGAAAACCTAACATAAAAAAGATAGGAAAAAATGAAAAGTAAAGCAATGAAGTAAAAGTCATCAGCACACTTAATGTGCTAAAAAGTCTCCATGACTAGAAGAAGTTGTGATTGATTTATATTTTTGTCTTGGGTAATGGTTTTTTTTTTTTTGCAACTCCAATGTTAATCTCACTATTGAATCTGATTAGCCTTCATTTTCGTGGCAGGTTTAAAGTAACAAGTTAAGGGCCAGAATTACATTTCTGTGTTCTGGTTGCTGAGCCCTTCTGTCTGAAATGTACATTCTCCTGTAGTTAGAGGGGCAAGAAGCACCTGCTCCCAGGTCTGGCCTGTGTAACAGCATCCATCTTTTCTTTAATTGGCATCTTTGCGCTCTTCCCTGATCTGTCTCAAAAGTCATACATACATAGAGGTAGATTCCATTGCTTCTGAAGGACAAAAACAGGTACACAGTAGGCCTGTGGGTGTAGTACACAAACCAAAAGTCATTTTTGCTTCTGCCTCCATGTTATACCACTCCACTTTCTTCTAGAGCCAGTGATGGGAAAAATGGTTTGCAATCAAAGCTTCTCTGGCACACCTAGAAAGGGAGCCTTGGCACATCTCTTCTAGAAAAGCTTCCCAATCCTTGTCTGGATATGTATGAGCCATTTCTTGCTCTGCTTGCGTCATTTCAGGGGAGGAGTGCCTTCATTTACAGGAGGATTATTGAAACCTAGTTTATCTCAGTATGTCAACAAGCAATAAGTATTTATTTAGTACTTACTGTATGCCACCCTGCTAGGCACAGGAATACAAAAATAAAAGTGAACATTTCTTGTCCTCAGAAATCTTATAATCGTTAAGGTACTAGGAGTAGAGGGGAGAGATGCAACCTATTCACTGAGAAGCAAATACAGGTTGTATAAAAAAGGAATAAGCAATTATGGAGAGGTGTACAGGAATGGATGATCACAAAAGGTCACTTGAAAAGGGTGACATTTAAGCTGAACCTTGGAGGGGGTTAGGGTTCAAAGAAATAAAAGTGAGAAGGAAGAAACCTCCAGTAGTGGGAAAGACAGCCTGTGAAAATATGTAGAGGTGAGAAATGAAAAGCCATGTACAGGGAACAGATGGTAGGTCAATTTATTTGAAATACAGAGTGAATGAAGAGGAGTAATGTGTAATCTGCTTGGAAACTTAGGCTACAGCTACATTTTGAAGGGGTTTTAAATACCAGAAGTTTGTCTTTTATACCAAAGACCCTGGGGAGCAACTGACTCTTCTTGAGTAGGGGATACAATCTTAAATTTTCTAAAAGATAAATTGTTAAGTGCTTCTGACTTTAGCTATGATAATAGAAACCAGATATTTGAGAAGAGCTCAGTAATAGAAAGACCTTTGGACGTCATCAAGACAGAGCCTGTCCCATCTAGTACTTGTTGATGTGGCTTTTAAACTTTTTGAGGGATTTTTAACCTGGGGTTCACAGACTAATTTTGGGGGCCTGGGAATTCAATGAAAGAAAATTATACATATATATATATATATATATATATGCAAATAATCTTTATTTTCACTAATCTCTAACTGAAATTTAGCATTACCTTCAATTATGATTTATGCAGCAACAAAACTTTTTTTCTGAGAAAGGAGTTCATAGACTTCATCTGATTTGTAAAGAAGTCCATTATGGAAAAAATATTAAGAAACCCTGTCCTCAAGGGCTTCCAGATATATCACTGAATTGGTTCAACATAGGTTCAATCTTGTAAAGGATGGGCATCCTAGATGAGACTATGGAAATCATTCACTCCAATCTTTCATTTTACAGATGAGGAAATTCAGGTCTAGTAAATTTAAGTGACTTCTTCAAAGTCACATATCAAATTAGAAGCTGAACCAGGAATAGATTTAATTTATCCTGGCTCATATTGGAATGAAGAGTGGACTGCACCTCACTGCTGAAGACTGTTAAGATATGAATGTCTGCAATATGGAAGGCATTGTAAACTGCTTAAAGGCAGGGACAATTCCCTTTTTCTTTTCTTTTTGTATCCTTCAGATCTAGTTTAGTACCTGACAAATTGTAGATACTTAAGCAATGTATATTAAATGTTATTGGTAGGTATGTTATGGTGGAATATGAAAGGATAGAGAGTATCATCAAGGGGTTTTGGTCTTGTCTGAAAGACAAAGATTAATTATGAAGGAAATTATATATACTAATGTTATTCCTTCCATCAGTATACCCAATGAAAGAGGAAGAGAAAATAACTTCATATTTTATGATTAATCAAAGTTTGCTTAACAGAAGTGTTGGAATTTGATATGTCTTGAAATATGTTTAATATTTGAAAAGAGGGAGAACTTTCTGGATAGGGAAATGAGTAAACAAAAATCATAGAAGGAGAATAAGTTGGGGACACGCTCAGGTAGTGAGGATGGGAGATAGCTAATGAATCGTGTCAAAACTTGCATAAAAAGCTTTTTTGATAGAGAGACAAGGCTAGAATTGTATGTTTCTGCTAGGCTTTAGAAAAGTGTCAAGATAGTTTTTGGCAGTTTAATAAGGCCTGGACCCTTTCTCAGAATAATACATTTTAAATGCATAAAAGAAAATTGAAAGTATTACAAAGTAAGTCAATTATACTGAAACAAAATTTTCAAAATATTTTATAAAAGTTCACCCTAGTAATTGACCTTTGGTGATTTTAAAGGCCTTGAATGACAAGCACACAAGTGTAGTTCCTATCCAATATAAAATGAGTTTTTTTAACAGGTACTATATCATTCAAGGAGCATTTTTGATATATAAGTAGCTTGTGCAAAATGCCCAGAGAGAGGAGTTGCAAAACTGGTGCATCAATGCATGCTTGTTAATTATAGGAGACTGGACTAGGATGTTAGCATTGGGAAAATAAAAGGAAGAACTAATGTGAGACATTGTGGAATGAATATGATGAATGAAAAAATGAGTGTATGAAAGTACTTTCAAAATTCTGTTTATTTCTATATTACACTTTAGAGCAATGGAAGATAAAGGAATGAGCAAAAGATGTTTGAATAAAGAAGTCTTAAAATGTATAGCAAAGGATGACACAACATTTTTATTTCTTTGTTGTTAAAGTAGCCATAAATTCATATTTCATATTCATTCACAGAATTGCTGAGCTCGATGAAATCTCAGAGACCAATGAGATTAATTCATATTTTGATGTATCAAGAAAATTGTAATTTAAATTATTTTAAGAACTTAAGTGAAAGAGAAGCTCCTACCTCCTCAGCTATCCCATTCTACCACTTTACAACTTCAATTGACAGAGTTTTTTCCTTATATCAAGACAATTTTTTTATTCCATTTACCAGGCTTAGTTCTATTTTTCAAGGCCAAGCAGAAAAAAAGACTACTCCTTCTCCAAAAACATTCCTTCCAATATTTGAAGTTTACTATGAAGTCTCTTCTAAGTTTTTCCCCCAGTCATAACATCATTAGTTCCAGCTATTAATGATTTGATTGTTTACCCTTTTCCAAATGCTTCCATTTTATCATTACTCCCTTTAAAACATGACTCCCCAGATTAGCTACAAAACACTAGACTTGGTCCGATTATGGTAAGGGTATGGCTCTGTAGCCTAGATCACATTATCTTTTTTTGAATAGCCTGTCACAATGTTGATTCAAACTGCTGCCAGACATTTCTATTCTATACCAGAAGTTTTAATTTTTGAATCCAAACAAAATACAACACTTTTTCTTACTAAATTTCATCTTAGTTTCATCAGGTTGAAATCTCCTAGGAAAATGATTCTGTCATTTCTTGATGAAATCTCAGAGACTAATGAGTTTAATTCATATTTTGAGGTATCAAGGAAATTGTAATTGCAATTTAATTTATTGTAATTTAAATTATTTTGTCATGCAAACTTCATATCACCTATATATTTGATAATTATATCAATCATGCCTTTGTGTAATTCACAACTGGAATGTCAAACAGCACAGGACCAAAGAAAGATCACTGGGATGCTCTACTCAAGACCTCCTTTCAAAATGACATTGAATTATAATGAGTACTCTATGATTCCAGGCATTCACTCAGTTCAGAGTTTACCTATATCTATTACTGCCTAAAAATTCCATCTCATCCCAAAGAACAGCAGGGAGACCATTATCAAAACTAAACTTGCTGAAATGAATTTATACTTATTACTGTTTTCCTCTGATTTTCCAGTCTAGTAATCTTGTATAAAAAAGAAATAAGGATAGCTTGGCAGCACAAGAACTTAAGAAACTATGCTAATCATTATTACAATTTTATTTCCTAGATCTTCAGTAAGCATAATTTTAATAGCATAATCTAAAATTTTGCTTTATATCAGAGTAAAGTTCACTTTTTGATAGCCTGAAGAAAATTACTTCTGTCCCTTTTTTTGAAAATTGAAACATGTCCTTTTCCAACACTGTAGCTTCTTCTTGGTCTTCTACTTCCTGTTTCTATCTCTTTGTGTCTGTGTCCATTTCTATGTCAGTCTCTCTCATGGAATTTATTGATATATTTTGTTTTTTACTTTACAATAATTTCTATATATGTCATTTTTGCTCAATCCACTCCAACAGCACTGAACCTGCCATTATAAGAGAGAGAAATAGTCAAACAAAAAAAGTTAACACATTGTAGATACAATCATCATTCTATTCTTACTTAGAACTCCTTGATGCATATGTGAAGAGGAGAGCAATACATTCCATTATCTCTTCTCTAGGACAAAGATGGATGATTGTAGTTGCTAAGAGTTTTCTTTTCTCTTAGGGTTCTTTTAATTGACATAATTGTAGTCATTTACCTATATTGATCCTCTCAGGTTATGCTTCAGTTTGCATCAGTTCATGCAAATCTCACCAAGTTTCTCTAAATTCTTTAGGCTTATTATTGTTTGTTTGAAAATATTCCATTATATTTAATTAATACAATTCATTTAGTCATTCTCAAATTGATGATACTCATTTTGCTTCCTATTCCAAAGTGTTGCAAGTAATATTTTGTTATATATCCTTGGTTTTGGTTTTTGATCTATCTCCTTGGGGGGAGATATACATACATACATATATGTGTATGTATGTGTATATATACATATATATATATATATATATATATATATATATATATATGTGACCAGCGAATTGATAGGTGAAAAGGTATGACTAGTTTGGCCACTGGTCACCATGTGTCAGTTCTTTCAGCATCTTAGAATACAGATAAACCACCTCACCGCTAAGCTTGGTATTTTTGGTTTATTTTTTCTTTTTAGACTGATAGCGAACTCTTTCTCTTCCACTTGGTGAGTTGTTTTAGAGAGTTGGTGGCTATCAACTGAATGAATAATGGATTAGATAGTAAACATTAAAAAAGAGAATGTGAACTCATGTCCTCCTATTAGAGAGCCATTAATATGTACACTTTTTATATTGCTTTCCTCCCCATCTAAGTTCACCTAAACGTTGTCCTTTTTAATCCTCAATCTTTGACAGAGACAGAAAAGAATTGAGCACCAATTTCTTTCAACTTTTATTATCCTATCCACCCTGAACTGTGGTCCTAATCCTTCTCTGATCTACTTCCCTCTTCCTACTATATCTATCTCCAGTCTTTTATTGCCTTCTGTATTCCTTGCTAGCTTCAGCTTATTTTGAGCTCTAATAACCTTAATTATTTTAAAAGGCTGTTATACTTTTTGTACCTCTATTCAAAAGCTTCTTTTGGCTTTTCATCTTCCTTATGTGTCTTAATATCCAGATTGGTGACTGATTTCTCTGCTCTACCATATCATTTGCTTTATGCAAGTTCCCTTTTTTACTTATTATTCTTGTTTCTCTTAGTGTTTTAAGAATTTCATTCTCAATCACTTCTCAACCTTTTTTTTTAATTTGTTCTGTAGAATTTTAGTCTATAGGAGTCTTTTACTTTTTCTCTGAAGCATTTATATTCTCTTTCTACCTTACTTAAGACTTATGTCTGGTTATTACTGGTTTTCCTTGCCTTCTCTAACACAAATTATAAGATGGGTTAACCACTAAAGTTTTCCAATTATTCCAATTACAATCAATTGATTAGATTTTCCCAATTTTCTGAACATAAGCAGAAAAAAATTATACAAATGTTTGCAAAAGCAGAATTTGCAAAATGCAATACTTGTTCTTTTATTTTGCAATAATACTTTTACTACATGTATATATTCAGTGAGATTAAATGGATGTCTCTTCAGGACTCAATCATTTAATTCAGTAATATTATTTGATATATTGCCTAATGTTTGTTTTTTAGAAAACTCTTGCTTCAGATTTCATACTTAAGGTTATTTGTTCAGATCAATATTGGTAATATATTGCAAAAGTCCCATAACTTTTGCCTACTTGGATATTTTGTTAGTTGAGTGAAGATGCAACTTTCATACTGATGGTGCATCTGTTCATGAATAGTGAATTAAAAAGTCTTTAGGGGATTATTATTCACACCATGGGGGGTTTTGATTACTTAAAAAAAACTTATGAAGGAAAGAAAAAGACTTTTTTCTTGAGATGTCAACACTTCTTAAGCATTTTCCAGGATTTTAAAATAAATCAGCCTATTTAAGAAATTATACTGTCTGTAATTGAAATGGAAACCAAGATTAGATTTCATTCATTTTTTTCAACTTTTATTAAGACTTCATAACATGGGGATATGAGGTCACAGATTTGAAAAGTTTAAGTAACACATTGCCCCCTTTTTTCATGAACTTATAATTTCAGAGAAGGAGAAAACATCAATCTATTCCACATTATTCTGGGACCAAGGACTACTGAAAATTATAACAAGACTGGTGCTACCTATGGAACCATCATCTCCCAAAGGATGTATTTCCTCATTCTTTAACAAACAAAATTACATGATAAGTACATTATAGAACTGGAAATCACTATGTCATGCAAGAGTTGAGAGGGTGGCTGATATTGACTGGGGATCTGGGAACATTTAATGAAGAAAGTGGCATTTCAATTGGATTTTAAAGAACGTGTAGGAATTTAATAGGCACAAAGGGACAGATAGCTCATTAGTGATAAATAGAACAGGAACAGAAGTAAGAAAGAATGAAAAGTGTTATTTTTTTTTTGTTTGCTTGTTTTTGAGGAATAGGAGAGGGGAACAAAGTATACAGTCCAGAGACAACAGAAATATAGCTGGGTGTGGAACTATGCCATAACCCACATTCACCAAGAGTTGCTTTGTGGCTTCTAGAGTGAATTCTGGAGTCTGAATTCTAATATCTGAACCATTTCTTATCTAGGCTACCATTAGCCAAGCTGCATAATTAGACAATTGGAAGGAACCCCCTGAAGCTATATGGTTCAATCTATTATTAAAAAAAAGATTATTGTGGTAGTGACTTGACTATAGTCTGGTGAGATATGCAATAGTAGACAAGAAATTTGATACTTTGTGCAAATATGACTCAGGGTTCCCTAGCTATTAAGCTAGAAGGGACCCTAAAGGTCATTTAATCTAAACACTTCATTTTAAAAATGTGCAAGATGAGGTCCACACGGAGTGAGAAAGAGATCACAAAAATGTTTGTATCAACCCCTATTCAGAGTTCATGTTATAAAATTTCCTTTTCAAGTTTGAGGTTTCTATAAATACTTGAGTGTTATAACTAAAGTATACGTTGAATTACAAGTATGCACAAGATGATTGAATAAAAATATCTAGAGAACAAAGCTTACATTTAATTAGGAACTGGGGTTGACCTTGAGCAAAACAAGAAAGATGGAGAAATACCTTTTGGGTTGTTTTTCTTTTTTCCCAGCCAGTTGCCACATTCCTCTTCATGCTGGCTGGTTATATCTTAACTACCTGTGGTCTCCCACTGTGATATATCCTAGAGAGAATGCTTAATTCTTTCCACCTTTGTCTATTCTGGTTTTCAAAGCTCCTTCTGAGTAATAGTATAATCACCTTGAAAGCATGTTAGCTTAGTTTTTAGAAATCATTGGTGTTAGTCATTCAAATGACTATATTGAAGTACCTCACTTTACTTATGTGTATAAGTATGTATATATGTGTGTATGTATATATATATATATATATATATATATATATACAGATATATGTAATAATGTCTGTCTTTACCTTACAGCAATGTGCTTTTTTTACAAAATAAGTTTTATTGATATTTTTTATTTCTTATATCACCATGGTATTTCCCATTTCCCATCCCATCAGATAATAGTGAAAGGGCAGTTGGGAAGATTACATTATAACATGGAAAGAGGGGAAGGAATAAGGAAGAAATAGAGGGTGATCAAATATACACTGGGGTCAAATATACAATATATATCAGAGAACCATCTCATATGAAAATATTTTTGGAGAGAAAAAAGTCAACACAACTAATTGATATGTTGAACCATTCTGAAAACATGCACAATGTACAGTATCTGTGGGTCTCCCAACATCACAAAAGTGTGGATTGGGAGTGTCTCCTCATCTTTCTATTTAAATCCCACTTAATCTATAATTTTGTCACATTCATTTTTAATTTTTTGATTTGGCATTTTTCTTTCCATTTCCATTTGGATCTGCTTACTTCCACCTGAGTCAGTTCATAGAGATCTCTTAGTGTTTCTCTATATTCGCACATTTCTAACAGTATAGTAAAATATTCCCTTACATTTATGTATCATAGTTTCTTTAGCCATTTCCCAATTGAGGGTAATCTTCTTTCTCATCAGATCTTACCTATGCTGCTATAAATGTTTTGAAATATATTATTTGTCTTATCAGTGGTTTCCTTGGGATATAAACTTAGTAATGGAGTCCCTGGTTCAAAAAATTTCAATAGTTTAGACACATTATTTATATTTTTATAAATTACTTTAAAATATTTGTATTATTTCATAGCTCCACCAACAATACAGTAATGTGTCTATTTTCTACAACCTTCCAACTTTAATCATTTCTAATTTTGTCACTTTTACCAACTTGCAGAGAGTAAGGTAGAATCTGTGTTCTTTTCATTCACATTTCTCTTACTGGTGATTTGGAGTATTTTTATGTGAATATACATACTTTTTGCTTTTGCAAAATTTTGTATCCTTTGACCATTTATTTTGGAATTGATAATATTCACACACACATACATATGCATACATATTGTTTATGTATCTTAAATAACAAACCATTATTGGAGAAATTAGATACAGAGATTTTTTTTCCCCATCAAGCTACTTCCCATCTTGTTCTAGATGCATTAATCTTGTCTATACAGAAGCTTTGTAGTGGCAAGTTTTCTCTGCTGCTGTAGATACATTATTGCATTCTTTCTGGTAATCTCTATTTATTAATCTTTTCTTCTACATTTGCCCAGAAATATCTTCCCTATGTTCTTGCTCTCACACTCATGCAGTAACAGTTGCCCCTGGAGTTTCCAATCCTCCTCCCCCACCCTTAGCACAAGTAAACTTTTCAAGCTCCAAATACTTCAAGTTTTATCCAGTGTAATGTTCTTATTTCCTCTTCAACTACAGGTGCATTCATCAATATAACCCAATCTCACCTCTTTATGTATGGCCTTCCTTGTTCCCCCACTTTTGCCAGTTCCCCCTTCATTACCCACTCTCTGTAGCTTCTTCAGAAACCACAGAGGTCTCTTTCCTCTCATTGATAGCCCTTGTGGATTTGACCCCAGTGTGTATTTGACCCTCCCTCTAGTTCTTCCTGCTTCCTTCCCCTCTTTTCCATGTTATAAAATAATCTTCCAACTGCCTTTTCACTATTACCTTTACCAGATTTCTGCCTTCAACCCCTGTGATGTATTTGGAAAAAGGTCTCTTACTTCTCTTACTGGTCTTTCATAAGTAAAATGAACTGCCTCAGGAAGGTATTGGGATCTCAATCACTGAATGTTTACCATGTTAGAAGTGTGGAAGGCATGTGTCTCTATATAATTATATGACTTCTAAAGTCCTTTCCAGTTCTGAAATATTTATGTTTTGTAAAATATATTTTGGAGAAAAGCATTAATGTTCTCTGTTAAATTTAATTTAATCTATATGCCTTGGATCACTTTTCCTTATCTATGATAGGAGTTTAAAATATCTTTTTAGAGTAGTGTAATCAAAGATTGGACTATATGAGTCTTAAGACTGTGTTTGAATCCTGACTGTTATTTTGTTATTTCTGTGAACACGGAAAAGTTATTAAATGCTTTTCTGAGTCCAAGTATTAGTTATAAAATGGGAATAAGAATATTTGTATTACCCATTTCTCAGAATTATCATGAAGGTCAAATAAAAATATATTGACAACATAAAGATGTTAGGAAATTAAAATTCTTTCCAATATAAATTGAATAAACTTTATATGAAATATAGATAGTATTAGAATTTTAATAATTTTTTTGTTTGAGAAATCTAAAACAAGTATTAATTATGCATATGGGCTTGGGCAAATCACTTAAATTCTCTTAATCTCAGTTCCTTCTGTAAAATGATAACCTCTGGTTTTAAAAATGCATGATTCTATTAATGATTATTAATTATTTGTTGGAAATTCTCCAACAAGAAATTTCAGGCTTCTTTGCCAGGTATGGCCTACTTTAATGTTATAGTGAAATTATGGACCTTTTAAAAGTATCATAATGTAGTCACATTAAAATTAATTTCCATATCTCTTAAAATGTTCAATTATTACTCACACACCCAAAAACTCACAATGGGTAATTTGTATTTTCTAATGATAATTACACTCATAAAATTGTATTGCTTCTGCTTAAATTCTTCTGAAAGCTTTTAAAATAATTCCCATATCACTCTTTCCCAACATAGATATTTCTAGATCACCCTTCTTTCTGAGGCACAGATCCTGTGCTGTAGCACAAAGGTTTGTGAACAATGTGAGTGTTTCTTTTTTCCCTTGTGATCCAATTTCATTGCAATTTCAAGCTAGAGTTATGTTTTCGGAAAATTGGCTCAAAACTTAAAACAGGTGCATCCCATTAATCTGAAAGTCTGGGGAGATGAGAAGATTTGGGAATTATAAACATCAAACAAAGAAAGCACTGAAATGTTCAAGCAACATGGAAAAGGAATGAACTAATATGCAAAACATTGTATCACACTTTGCCCATTTGAGGACAGTCTTGCTTTATGTTTTTAAATGGAAATACTGTATATATTTGGAAAGAAACAACAATGCTAATTAGTAAAATAGCAGGACTTGAAGGGAATGAAAACCACTATACCTGGTGATAGAAAATAGAGGAATGTCTGCCAAATATTTATAAAAGCCTAGTTAAATGGAAGTGGACAATATTACTCCTGGTTAAAATAATCATTTACAAAATAAACAGAAGTGAACTGTTCAGTTGGCAGAATACACACTTGTTATGAAAATTCTATGTAAAAATCAGCTAAGACTCCCAAGTGGGGATGAAACTGCCTACTGTAAAAATGACAAATAGCTGGTTAGAAAATATTTTAATTTAGCACATGGCTATGCATTTCTTTGGGTTCTTGGGTATGTGGTAGGACTTCACAGGAATATAGTTAGAAAGTTGGTCCAAGACTGCAAATCAGAAGTAAAGACTTTGAATCCTGCCTGTTTGTCTTGTTCCTTCTTGAAAGTTCATCTGGTTTTAGAAATTATGATCAAGGACATGGAAGAAAAATCCTTTTTTAGCAAATGCAAGCTAGAGGCATACATTATAAAGCTATACTTAGAGTGTTATAATTATAAACTTTGAACTTTTGAATCATCCTTTTCCTTTCCACTCAGTAACCCAATTTATCTGAATTTTGAAATATGTAGGTAGAGACACCTATTATATGCAGAATAGCTCTTAAAAATTTTGAGCACTTCGAGGGGGTGGAGCCACAATATGAAGCTAGGAGGTCCCCAGAGCTTTTCCTGACACCACTTTAAATGAAGCACATAAACAGATATTAAACTGACAGAACTCACAATAGAGTGAAACAAGTTTTCCACTCAAGATATCTTAGAAGAAATTCAGTAAAGTTTAGTCTCAAATGGGTAAAGGGGGAGAATAGTCCAGCATAGAAAGGAGAATGGGAAAGAAAGACTTTGGGAAGCTCTTAGCTACAGGGCAACTCAGGTGTGTGCTCAGCAAGCCAGTGTTGCAGTAGTGAGGGGCCCAACTCCAGCCTGTATAACAAAGTTCCAGTGGCTGGAATACTTGTAAAATTTGCAGAACTAGGTTGGGCTACCCTAATGCAGGAAACAAACTTATACAACTGAAACATCATAGGCACCATGGTGGACAAATTGTGAGGGACATGAACCCCAACTCCAGCTCTAGCACAAAAAAAGCTTGATAGTATACCTCCTTTTCTCTAGGAGAGAAACCAAGTAACCCCTCCTTTACCTCCCCCAAAAAACACTAACCATAAAAATCTATTCTTCTGAAAGAGATGATAAAAATGCAATCTCAGAAGAGGAAAACAATGACAAAATATCTCCTTGTGAATCCTCAAAGGGGTTTAGGATTGTTCTCAAATCCAAAAAGATCTTTTGGAAGAGTTCAAAAAGGATTTCAAAAAATCAAAGAAGAGAGGAAGAAGAAAAATGGAGAAAAGTAAAGAGAATCATGCAGGAAAATTAAGAAAAATTAACTGAAGAAGACAATACCTTTAAAAGCAAAATTGACCAAGTGGAAAAAAAAATCAACTTCTCTAAAAATAAAATTAACTAATTGGAAAAGGAAAGACAAAAGTTAACTGAAGAAAATGAAACTCTAAAAATTAGATTGGACAAATGAAAACTAATACTACTATGAGACTCCAAAATCCCTTCAAATAGAAGAAAATGTAAAATATCTCTTAGGGAAAGTGACTTACCTGGAAAATAGATCCAGGAGAGAAAATTTCTTTATTATTGGTCAGCATGAAAGCCACAATTAGAAAAAGGGCTTGACAATATCATGCAAGAAATTTACATGGAATATTTCCCTAAAATCCCAAAACAAGAAGATAAAATAGTCCTTGAAGGGATATACCAATAGCCACCACCCCCAGGAAGAGAACCCGAAATAAAAATTTGAAGGAATATTATAGCCAAATTTGAGAATTCTCAACTAAAGGAGAAAATACTGCAATATGGCCAAAAGAATTAATTTAAATACCAGGGAAGAACAGGCAGGATTACACAGGACTTACCAGTTTTGACATTAAAAGATCAGAGGACCTAAAATATTACATTCCAGAGGTCAAAGAATGTTGTACAAACCAAGAATCAACTCCCCTGCAAAATTCAGCATAATCTTTCAAGGGAAAAGAGGAATTTTCAATGAAATAGAGAACTTTCACATTTATCTAATAAAAAAGACCAGAACTGAATAGAAAATATGATCTTCAATTACAAGACTCAAGAGATGCATAAAAAGGTAAATGGAAAAAATAAGTCCATCCATAAGCCTAAGGGGGAAGACAATACCTGTAATTCTTAAGAATTGTATTTCACAGAAAATTAAAAAGAACCTAATTAGACAGAAGGTGTGGTTATACATTGATCTTAATGTGATGATTTACTTTAACCCAGCAGGGTTGAATTTACATTAAGACAGTTAGAGGGAAGGGTACTTAGAAAAAGGGTGTGAGTATAAATTGATCATGATGGTAATAATGATTATGGCTGTTGAGAGTTATACTTCTGTAAAGATAATTAAAAGGAATATGCTTTGATAGAGGGTGGGGACACAAGAAAGGTATAAAACAATTAAGACATAGCAAAAGGATTATAGTAGGGGAAGGTGGAGGCATTAGAGGATAATTAACACTACATGAAGAGGCACAAAGGACCTATTATAGTAGAGTGAAAGAAGGGAGAATGTGGACACTGAGTAAATCTTCCTCTCAACAGATTTGATTCAAAGAGGTAATGATATATTTTCACAGTTGTGTTTAGAAATTTGTTTTACCCCACAGGGAAGTAGGAGGAAAAAGGGAAAGGTCAGTGTGAGGCAAGCAGCAATCAGAAGCAAAACAGTGGTGAGGAGGGACAAGGGGAAAGAAGAAAGAAAAGCACATTTATGGGAAAGAGAGAATGGAAGGAAATTAATTTTTTGATGTTATTTCTTTTTCTCTCATGATCTTCCACCCCATTCTAATTCTTCTTTTAAAACATGCCTAATATGGAAATATATTAAACATGTACATATATAGTTCTATCAGCTTGTTCACTGCCATGGGAAGGAAGGATGGTCAAATCAAATATGGAACTCAAAATTTACAAAAGATTCAGTTTTGAAAATATCTTTGTATGTAATTGGGGAAAAATGTCAAAAACCATTATGAATTGATGCAAAACAAAATGAGCAGAATCAGGATATTATTGTATACAGGAAAAGCAAACTTGTAGGATGTATAAAACTTAGTTATTCGCAGCAATGCAATGATCCAATAAAATTCTGAAGGACATATGATTAAAGGCACTATTCATTTCCAGAGAAAAAATGATGGACTCTGATTGCAAATACTTTTCTTTATTTCTGAGGAATGTTTTGTATGTGTTTTATTTCACAGCATGAATTATGGCAATGTACCTTTCACAACTATACATGGGAAGAAAGAGAATTTGTAATTCAAATGTTAGAATTATTTTAACATGTAATTTAGAAAAAGTTAAAGAACAAAAATATGTTTTTGCTTGATTGATTGATGCACCAAAAGATTCAGGTATTAATCACTTAAGTAGGTAAAGGAATGATTTTGGCCTTATTTAGAGCAGAGCAATGACATGCTGATTTTGATTTTGAGGAGCAATGTGAGGTAAGCATGAATTCAAGAAAACCTCATTATGACATTATTTACTACCTGTTTTGGTTTTAGTCAGTTATTTATTTTGATATATTTTTAATTTTTTCGGTTTTTTCAAGGCGGTGGGGTTAAGTGACTTGCCCAAGGACATCTAGCTAGGTAATTATTATGTGTCTGAGCCTGGATTTGAACCCAGATCCTCTTGACTCCAGGGCTGGCACTCTTTCCACTGCCACCTAATATCTCCTTTATTTTGATTTTTTCACAAGTTTATGATTTTCCAGATAATAGTTCTTCCTCTATAATGCAGATTTAGAACACTATAATAAGCCTTGGCCTTCTGTTCAGGTTTTATTCATATCTTTACATGGTTCCTTCATAAAGGTTCTATTTCACCTCTGGATTCAAATGGCAGGGGGGGAATGGATCAGAGCATTTCAACTTCCCAAAATCTGCAATGCCATCTGTTGTAGATAAGGTATGTACAAATATGTAAGGACAAAGACATTTTAGGTCAACCAATAACTGGATAGGGCATGCTGGTCCGTCATCATCAACATTCTAAAGGGTTTCTTTCTGTTAAGTGACTCAGAATATTTTTGTGGTATATGGATAAAGATATTTAGTGGAAAATACATGGAAATTGGGAATAAAAAGACCCAGATTCAAGGTTATATTTTAAACTAGTATGATCTTGTATTCGTAATCTGATGCCTGTGTATTTTGTTTTCCTCATCTGTCACATTGTTTCTCCAAAAGTTGTTAGGATCAAATGAGATAATATATTTGAAGTGTCATGTAAATCACAAGTGCTTCATAGGCAACAAGATAGCTATAGTGAATAGGTCTTGATTTGGAGTTGGAATTGAGAAAATTTGAGTTTGAATTCTGCTGCAGAAACTTATTCTAGGTAAGTCTTTGATACACTCTCAGACTCTGTTTCTTTATCTGCAAAATTTGACTAATTATATCTATATAACTAGTTGCTGAGAAGATCAGACTAGATGATATATTTTTAATGGTGGAGGGGAGGAAGAGAAAGAACCACTTTGCAAAACCTAGAGAACTATATAAATATTAAATAATATTATTATTCTAAGTGTAAGCTATTATTTTAAAAACCTACAAAACTTTATGGATTTGTAACAGAGAAGTATTTTAGGTCAGGAAAAAAATGACTTCCCATGTAGAATTACCCTAGGATCACTTTAGGGTAATTGTGCCATATATTTAAAACAAAATTTCAATTTATTTAAAATAAATATATGTCTTAGTTCAGATATTAAATTAGTAAATAGAAATAGGGTATATAAACTCAAAGAGATTATTAGCCATAATAATTAGAGATTACTAGAGAAGTAAGATAGTTCTTAGCAGTCTGAATTTTAAATTTAATTTATTATGAACTTAAGAAATAAAACAAGCCTTTCTATAACCTAATAGAATAGAAAAAAGATGATTGCATGTCACACTGCAAATCTAATATGTACAACTTACTATTTAAATACATATATATATATATATGTATATACATAATGTTCTTGCTTTTTCATTTTTTTCTTTCCCACCCTAGAGATGGCTATCATTATATACTAATATGTATATAGATAAATAGCTATAGATATGAAATCATTCTATATATACTTCTATTTATCAGTTCTTTGCATACAGCAAACTTACTTCTTCCTTTCTAAATCCTTTATAGTTAGAGTATTTATATTAGAATGACTTAGTCATTCAAAGTTGTTCTTTAAAACAAAATTGTAAATAATACAAACCAATTCTTGATTCTGCTCATTTCACCAAGAGTAAGTTTGTTGATATTAGCTTATGGTAAAGAATAAAATGCTATTAATGTATTTAGGTTAGTATGATAATTGAATATATGCTACAATTCTTTCTTCTAAGAATATGCCAAGGGTGGGTTGATTTGCTTTTAAATTTTCCTGAGGTTAGGATAATGGGGCTGGAGGCTGAACATCAATTCAGGAAAATGATATATAGGAGCACATGAGTTATCTCTTATTCACACAAAGAAATGACGTAGAGAATTATAAATGTAGTTTAAATGCTGTTAAAGTCTTCTAATTGTGGAGGGTTGTTTACTAATGGGATATAAACTGACCTGCTGTTGATTGTATCTTGCTTCTCCTTGACCCTGTTGTTTGTATCTTGTCCCCCATTTTTCCCTTCACTTAACCTTGTTCTAGATTTGACAGAAAAATGGCATGTTGAAATTGGGGGTCAAGCACCTGGAGATAGAAAGGACCAGTATGTAGCTGGCCCAAGGTGTAAGACCACTCCCCAGGTGCCACCCTTTGTCCAACCTACCACAGAATAGGACTTTCCATGCTCTTCCTTAACCCCCGTGGAATACCATGGGCCTTTCACCAGGCTAAACCAAGCCTTATAGCTACTTGCCCTTTTGTCTCTCTCTCTCTCTCTCTCTCTCTCTCTCTCTCTCTCTCTCTCGCTCTCTCGCTCTCTCGCTCTCTCGATCTCTCGATCTCTCGCTCTCTCCCCTCCCTGGTCTGTCCTCAGAGTGCTTACTGTTGTTTTTCTTACTAATTTTGGCCTGTGTACTTTGTATCAATATTTTTCCATAATAAAATCCTGAGCAGTTTTAAATTCCCAGAGAACATGTGAATTCCTTCACCTTTCCTGTGGTCTTAAATCTTCTGTCTTTGGTATCCAAATTTTTAATAAAACTGGCAACATTTTTAGAGGGTGGGTAAAGGAGTCTTGGGACTGTTATATACTTTTTCCATGAACTGGCCCCTTCCCAAGTGTTCCAGGTTCATACTTGTCCAAGGGGAAGATCTCAACAGCAAAAAAGAAAAAGAAAATCAGAGTTTAGGATTGAGGAAATGTTTGGGTTTTTAAATCAAAATATATTCCAGGAAATAACTTTTGTTAAAATATGATACAAAAACTAAAATGTTTGAGATAGCATGAAAAGATGGATAAGAAGTAGAAATGATGAAAGCAGTAGGTTCATAATCCTTTCAGAATCTAATGTTGGAAGAAAAGAAAGATAAGGGGAGCGACAGCAAGGTCACGTTATAAGGGTAAATGTTTGTCATTATAAAAATGAGAAGATTTGAGAATTTTAGCAAGCAGAGGGAGATATCTATTAGTTGCTATAATCCTGTTGAATATGGGAAGACCTAGAGATAGGTTGACTGCAGAGTGGATAGAGCACAAAGTCAGGAAGACAAGTTTAAATCTAACCTCAGTTGAAATCAAACCACTTATTGTTTGATCCTTGACACAACTCCTGTTTGCCTCATTTTCCTCATCTGTAAAGTGGAAATATATAGCATTTATCTCCTAGGGCTATTGTTATGATCAAATTGTAAAGTCCTTAGCACAGTGCCTTAGAACAAAAAATAAACACTGTTACTATTTTTATTATTTTCACCATCATGATCATTAGTAACTATTGACTCTCTCTTTGTCTGCCAGTACACACCCTTCTTTGAATTTCTCCCAAAACAAAATATGAAACTGAAAATGTAAGAGAGAGGTGAAGGCATTCTTATAAGTCTTAGAATATTTCTTCCTGTGAGTCCTGAAGTAAAATACAAAGATACATGAAGGGGAAGTGTCTCCTCACAGAAATTTCTAAAACATACTCAGAATTCAGAGAAATTCTGCGATAGCACAATCTCCTCACATTGAGTCACTGAATGCTTTTGAATGATGAAAATATAAAGCACAGGTATAGCTGTTATCTTGACAAGGAACTTTATGAGTATGATGTTGAGTAATTATTTTGTTCCAGGGCATTTAACTCCTCTCTATACTCTTCAGGCCCACTTCACAAGGTCCTTTCCCTCTATAATTGAGGCCCAGATAACATCATCATACACACATGATACCATATTTGAATTGTGTGTATACCACTTCAGAATGTATAGTTACCTCAAGCAATGAGCACTCCCCATTCTTCATGCTTTGATCAGAATACATGACCTCTTGTAATTTTGCCTATTGGTGTTTTGTTGAGTGATTGTGTTGGTTAATATGTATATTCCTGGGTATCTTAGGAACATTTGGTTGTTTTTTGATTGATAGCTAATATGTATCCTCAAATGCACTAGGAAAAAAAAGCAATCTCTTACAATTGTGTGTGGCATCAGAGGTTAGATTTACCTAACATTACAGCTATCTATCTGCTTCTATGATCCTCTGGTTTTCAGAAGACTGTCTGTTAGTGCTCCCCTCTTGGTCCTTCTCTGTTCACAGCTAGGGAAATTCAAATGCCCAAAGTAGAAGACAATTAGCTGTTGTCATAACCCTTTTGCACTAATAATTTGGACTTGCTTGTCCATATGGGACCTTGGATGCTGTCCCTGGACTTCCTGTCTGGAATCTGATCCCCTGCTTGCACCCTTCTGCTTGTGTATAATTTCCTCAGATGCTCACCTTTAGTCATTTTATTTCTAATTTTCTCCCTTCCTTTATTATGACTTATAGACATTTTTATTTTTAAAAATGTCATTTTCATCTCCTAACCATAGAATCTTTTGTGACAAGGAAACAGAAAGCAATACAAACCAACACATGATAGCTTAAAATAGTAACATCTCTTCTCTACCATTATTATTATGCATTATCATAGGACTCTGGGATCAATTCTGGTTATTACATTCATCTGAATTCTGATGTCTTTATCTCAGTCAATTTACAATTACATGGTCACTTCTAATTTACTAGATAGAATCCTTAGAACTGAAGTTGATCTGTTTCCTTGGATTCTGCCTCATTTTTGTTCTATACTGGCAGGAGGAAGTCTATTTTCCCAGCCTATACTTCTTGTTCATTTTGCAATCAGTCAATAAACTTAATGTTTATTTAGTAACTACTATGAGCCAGGCATGCTAAGTATCAGAAATATAAAGAAAGGCAAAAACCACAAAACAAACAACAAAAAAAAACCCTCCTCCTGCTCAAGGTGCTCACAATCTAAGGGCAACAACATTCTACTATGTGCAAGCAAGATAAGTAGGATGAGTTTGGATGTAGAATCAGAGAAATAACACTAAGATTTTAATTTTTTTTTTAATTTTTAGAAAACACTAAGATTAATGAAGTCTGGAATGTTTCTTAGAGAAGGTGAAAATTTAAATGACACTTGACTGAAGCCATGGGAGCTAGGAGATGGACTTGAGGAGAGCATTCAGCACATGAGAGGAGTTGCAAGATAGTGTATCTTGTATGAGGAACAGTAAGGTGATCAGTGTCTGATAGATCAGGTCTGACCATATCACCTCCCTGTTCAGTACAATCCAGTAACTTACTTTTTAACCTTCATGATCAAATAGAAAGTCCTCTGGCTTTTAAAAAAACTTCATCTTTCAAATCTTCTTACATCTTGTTCCCCTCTATATATTCTATGATCTAATGGCACTAACCTACTCACGTATAATGCTTCCTCTCCTTAGTTATTTCATTTTCTTTTTTTTATTTCCTGAAAGTTTCCCTTCCTAAACTCTATCTTCTGACTCCCCTAGCTTCTTTCAACTCTCAAATAAAGTTTATCACTTCTGTAAGAAGACTTTAACCAATCTTCCTTAATACCACTGCCTTCCTGGAAATAAGTTGGGAAACAACTTTTACAACTAGTGTTTTTGACAAATGCTCATTTCTAAAATATTTAGATAACTGAGACAAATTTATAAGAATATAAGTCATTCCCCAATTGTTAAATGGTCAAAGTATATGAAAAGACAATTCTCAGATGAAGTAATTAAAGCTAACTATTGCTCTATGAAAAAAACTCTAAAAATATTGATTAGAGAAATGAAAATTAAAAGAGCCTGGAGATCTCCTCACATCTATCAGATTGACCAATATGACTAAAAAAAGGAAAATGATCAATATTGGAGGGGAATAGGAAATCTGGGAAACTAATGCAATGTTCTTAGAGTTGTGAACTTATTCAACCTTTCTGAAGGGCAGTTTGGAATTATGTCCAAAGGGCAATAAAACTATGTATACCCTTTAATTCAATAATACCACTTCTAGGTCTGTATCCCAAAGAAATCACAAGGAAGAATAAAAACTCAACATGTACAATATTTCTTTATATTTATAACAGTTCTTTTTGTAGTGACAAAGAGGGGATGCTCATCAATTGAGGAATGGCTGAAAAACTGGTGGTATTTGAATGTGATGGAACACTATTTATTGTTGTATAAGAAATCAATGAGGACAGGACTTCATAATAGTCTGGAAAGACTTTCATGAATTGATGCAGAATGAAGGGAGCAGAATGAGAATAATATTATACACACTAACAGCAACAGTGGGTGATGAGCAACTATGATGGTCTTGCACATTTCAGTTGTATAATAATCAAAGACAATTCTGAAAGACATAATATAAAATACCATCCATATCCAGAGAAGGAATTATGTAGACAACACTAATCTTCAATTTTTAAAAGTATTATGTCTTTTTTCTCTCTGTTTTGTCATTTAGATTTAATTCTTCTTATTAAATACATATATGTTTTACATATATAACTTAGATTGTTTTCTGTCAGGAGGAGAGGGGAAGGGAGGAATAGAGGGAGAACAAAAAATGTAAAACTCAAGACTTTGTAAATATGATTGTTGAAAACTACCATTGCATGTAGTTGTGAAAAATAAATAACTATAATATTTAATAAATAAAAAAACAAAAAACCCAAAAGGGATCACAAAAGGTTGGACATAACAGAAAAAATGACTGAACAACAGAAAAGAAAACAATCAAAGTTTCCATCCATATTAGTGGAGATGCTACTTTTGAGCTCTGGTCCCTAATGTGCTGCATGAGTAATAGTGTATGTAAATTATATGTAATGTTTTTTATGTAACTATGAGTAAAACTAAAAATTCAGTCCCTTGTTTTGGGCACAAGTCTCTTAGAGACAAATTTACTAGCAAAATCACTGTAATTAAAAATATATCAGAGGCAGCTAGATGGCACACTGGATTGAGCCCTGTAGTCAGGATGACCTGAGTTCAAATCCTCAATAATTACCTAGCTGTATGAACTTATAACTTATAACTATAACAAAAAAAAATAACAGTTCCTTCCTTATGAAATCATATCTAATTTGTCCTTTATATATATTTGATTTAAATAGAATTATTTATATATTGTCTCCCCACCTAATTTTGTGAGTTCTTTGAAAGCACAGGGCTTGGAACCCAGGAGGTTCTCAATAAGTGCATGTTGCCTCGAGAATAGGGATGATGTCATTTATTTATTTTGTTTTTTAAATTACTTTTTTCTTGTTGGTCTTTTATTTCAATTTTTCAACTACATGTATGTAAGTTTTTCTTTCTTTTTGATTTTTTCATCCATATGCACATGTATAATTTTAAGTTACAAAATTTCCTTCCACCCTCCCTTCCCACCCCCTCCCCTCAGCAGTAAATGGTCAGGTTAGCATTGTACATACATATTTTCGATAAATATGTTTATAGATTGGTCATTTTTGGTAAGAGGAATTAGGATTAAGGGAAAGATATACATAAGAGACAATTTTTTATAAATTGTTCATCAGATTCTGAAGGTTTTTTATTTTGTTTTGTTTTTCTTTCTCCGGATTGAGGTAACATATGGAAGTTTTTCAATATTCATCCACATGCATTATTTATAGATTACAAAATTTTATTCTATCCTGCCTTCCTACCCTCCTCCTCTCAGCAGTGAATAGTCTAGTGAAAAAATTAGTGGTATTTGAATGTTATGGGACACATTTATTATTCTGTAAGAAATCAAGAGGGACAGGCCTTCAGAATAACCAGGAAAGTCTCGCATGAATTGATGCAGAATGAAGTGAGCCGAATGAGAAGAACATTATACACACTAATAGCAACATTGAGTGATGATCAAATCTGATGGACTTACACTTTTCAGCAGTAGAATAATCAGAGTAAATTCCAAAAGACTTGATAAAAAATAACATTCATATCCAGAGAAGGAATTATGTCCTCTATACATGTACATTTGTGTTTAACATGTTTAATAATCGTCATTTTTGAATGAGGAATTAGGACTAGGGGAAAAGAAAGAAAACCATTAGATAGGAAGAAAGACATGAGAAATGTGAAAAAAGTGAACATAGTTTTTGTTTTGTTATTTTGCTCCATCTGAATGTGGATGACTTTGTCCATTTCCTAGGGTTGTCCTAGTTCTCTGAACTGCTAAGAGAAGCTTCATTGATCAAAGTTGATCAACTTACAATTTTGTTGTTAATTTATACTCTTGGTTCTGCTCCCTTTCCTAAGCATCAGTTCCTGTACTTCTTTCCATGATTCTCTAGAGTCCAATTGTTCATGCTTTGTTATAGAACAATAGTACTCCATAAAATTCATATACCATAACAATAGTAAAATTCATATACCATAACTTGTTCAGTCATTATCCAATTGATTATCATTCCCTCAATTTCCAAATATTTACCTCTATTAAAATTGCTGCTATAAATATTTTGGAACATATGGGACTGTTTCCCTTTTTAGGCTTTCTTTTGAATGTAGATCTAGTATTGGAATTGTTGGGTCAAAGTGTATGATAAGTTTTATTATTCTTTGGGCATAGTTCCATACTGCCCTCTAGTATAGATGGATTATTAGTTCCTAACTCCACCAACAGTGAGTTAATGTCCCAATCCTCCCAAAACCTCTTTTTTATTTTAAAATTTATTTATTTATTTTCATGCATTTGTACATGCATATTTGTGAGTCACAAAATTTCCCTCCACCCTCCCTTTCCATCCCCCTCCCCTCAGCAGGGAAGAATCAGGTTAGCATTTTACTTACATATTTTGTTAAATATGTTTAGAAATCAGTAATTTTTGACATGAGGAATTAGGATTGAGGGAAAGAGATATACAAGAGATAATTTTTATAAAGTGTTCATCAGATTTGGAAGAGTTTTTTTTTTTTCTGTGTATTTTGTTCTTTTGTTTTTCCTCTGGTTGGGTATAATATAGTCCATAATATAGTTCATAACCAGTCAAATACAGCTGTCCTAACTCTCTGGACTGTTTTGAGGAGCTGCTTCCATTAAGGTTATTTATCTCATAATGTGTTGATGTGCACATTGTTCTCTTGTTTCTACTCCCTTTGCTCAGCCTCAGTCATCCCATGCTTCTCTAGAGTCTGACCATTTATGGTTTCTTATAGACCAATAGTATCCCATAGTATTCATGTACCATAACTTGTTTAACCATTTCCCAATTGAGGGGCAACCCCTCAATTTCCAATTATTTGCCACTACAGAAAGAATTTCTACGAATATTTTGGAATATGTAGCATTTTTCCCAGTTTTTTGCAATTTCTTCTGGATATAAACCTAAAATTAGAATTACTGGATCACAGGGTATGAACAGTTTTATTCCTCTTTGGGCATAGTTTCATATTGCTCTCCAGAAAGTTTGGATCCATTCACAACTTCACCAGCAATGCATCAATGTCCCAATCCTTCCACAGACTCTTCAACATTGATCATCTTCCTTTTTTCTCATCTTGGCTAATCTAATAGGTGTGAGATGATCCCTCATGGTTGTTTGATATTGCATTTCTCTAATCAATAGTGATTTGGAGCATTTTTATATGCCAGTATAAAGCTTTAGCTTCTTCATTTGAAAACTGTTCATATCCTTTGACCATTTATCATTTGGGGAATGACTTTTGATCTTATAAATTTGATGCAATTCTCTATATATTTCAGAAAGGAGACTTTAACCAGAACTCTTGGTTGTGAAGATTGTTTTCCAGCTTTCTTTCTAATTTTGACAGCATTGACTTTATTAGTGCAAACCCCTTTTAATTTAATATAGTCAAAAATCATTCATTTTTCACTTTATAATGTGCTCTAATTCTTGTTTGGTCATAAATACATCCCTTTTCTATAGATCAGATGAATAAAATATTTTAGTCTATTAATTTTTCTATGGTATCACTCTTTATATTTAAATCTTGTACCCATTTTGACCTTATTTTGGTACAGGGTGTGAGGTGTTGATCTATGTCTAGTTTTGCCATACTATTTTCCAGTTTTCCCAACAACTTTGTCAAATAGTGACATCTTATCCCAGAGGCTGATGTCTTTGGGTTTGTCAAACAGAACCTATCCTCATCCACTGATGCATTAATCTATTTCTTAACCAGAACCAGGCAATTTTGATGACTGCGGCTTTATTAGTATAGTTTTAGATGGGGTAGAACTAGGACACTACCTTTTTATTTTTTTTTTCCTTCAGTTCCCTTGCTATTCTTGCCCTTTTGTTGCTCCAGATGAATTTTGTTACTATTTTTTCTAGCTTGGTAAAGTAGTTATTTGGTAGTTTGAGTGGTATGGCACTGAATAAGTAATTTAATTTAATAGAATTGTCATTTTTATCATATTAGGTCCCCAAACTTCTTAATATTTATCCAAACCTTTTTTGTCAGTTTAGCCTATCTGATAAGTGTGAGTTGGTACCTCATAGTTGTTTTAATTTGCATTTCTCTAACCAGTAATTATTTGGAGTATTTTTCATATGATTCTATATGGCTTTAATTTCCTCATTTGAGAACTGCCTGTTCATATCCTTTGATCATTTAGTAATCAGGGAATTGACTTGATACCATACAAATTTGATTCAATTCACTAGATATTTTAGAAATGAGACCTTTATCAGAACCCCCTAGATGTGAAAACTTTTCCATCTTTTTGTTTTCCTTCTAATCTCAGCAGCATTGGTTTTATTAGTGCAAAATCTTTTAAATTTAATATAGTCAAAATCATTCATTTGGCAATTTATAATGTATCTGTCTTGTTTGATCATAAATTTCTCCTCTTTCTATTGATCTGACAGAATATTTCTTGATCTGTTAATTGGTCTATAGTATCACCTTTTATGTCTAAACCCTGTTCCCATTTTGACCTTATTTTGGTATAGGGTATGAGATGTGGGTCTATGCTATTTTCCAGTTTTCCCAACAATTTTCGTTCAATAGTGAGTTCTTATCCCAGAAGCTAATATCTTTGGGTTTGTCAAGCAACATATTACTATAATCATTTACTACAGTTTCTTTTGTAATTAACATGATTCAGTAGTCCATTCCTCTTTTCTTAAACGATACCAGGCAGTTTTGATGACTGCCACTTTATAGTATAGTTTTAGATCTGTAGAGCTAGGCTGCCTTCCTTTACATTTTTTCCATCATTTCCCTTGATATTCTTGACCTTTTCTTGCTCCAGATGAATTTTGTCATTTTTTCTAGTTCAGTAAAATATTTATTTGGTAGGTTGATTGCCATAACACTAAGTAAGTAATTTAATGTGGGTAGAATTGTCATTTTTAATTATATTAGCATGGCCTATCCATGAATAATTGGTATTTTTCCAATTGTTGAGATATGATTTTATTTGTGTGAGTTTATTGATGGTTTCATTAATTACTTTTTTCTGAAATGGAGTTATTCAAGTATTTTATTTCCTCTTCTGTTAATCTGGGTAGCTTGGGTTTTTTTGTAAATATTAATCAATTTCATTGAGATATTCAAATTCATTGGCATATAGTAGGGCAAAATAACTCCAGATTATCCCTTTGATTGTCTCCTCTTTGGTGGTGAATTTACCCTTTTCATTTTTGATATTGGTAATTTGGTTTTCTTTTTTTCTTAAATCTGTTTAAACAAAAGTTTGTGTATTGGTTTGTTCATAAAGTCAATTCTTAATTTTATTTATTAGGTCAAGGGTTTTCTTGCTTTGAATTTTTATTAATCTCCCCCTTGATTTTCAGAATTTCTAATTTAGTATTTAATTGGGGATCTTTAATTTGTTGTTTTTCTAGTTTTTTAATTGCATAGCCAAATCATTGATCTCCTGTTTCTCTATTTTATTCATTTAGAGATAGGAAATTTCCCCCAAAATCTGCTTTGATCACATCCTATAAATTTTGGTGTGATGTCTTGTTGTTATCATTTTCTAGGATGAAATGATGATTATTTGTATGATTTTTTGTTTGCTCCCATTATTCTTTAAAATTTTTTAGTTTCCAATTTAGTTTCCAATTAATTTTTACTTTGTTTTTTCAGGTCCTTCATTACATTCTCTCACACTGTTCCTTTAGCACCTCAACCATTGTACTAAAACCTTCTTTAATTAAAGTTTGGGTTAAGAAAAGATCACTTCCTAATATCTTTTATGTTTAATTCTTCTAAGTATTCTCCTACCCTTTACCCCTATTGCACTATAAAACTATAGGTGTCTGGTAAAATTAAGAAACTTCTGATTTAATTATGTATAGAGCTTCTAAGCACTCTAAGTACTGGCACAACCAGAAGGTGTCTCTTAAGAACTTTAAAATTGATTGTAAGGCATGGGAGCCACTGGCACAGGACCACCCACAATATGGTTCCCTCATCAAAGAAAGTGCTGAGTTCTATGAGCAAGGCAGAATTAATGTAACTCAAAGGAAATGTAACATACATAAGCTTAGAGAAAACACCACATGTGTTCACCTGGACTATTTGTGCCTCCCCCGTGGTGGAGCATTCTGAGCTCATATTGGTCTGATCAGCCACAGTTGAGCACGCCATGTCTCAAACATAATGATGCCATTTTGGTCTTCTTCAATAAATAAGGATAAAGAACCAACCATACCCCTATCCTCTAAGTAAAATCTCTTCAACGATATTCAATTTTTTAACTATGGTAAGTGAAATATAATTCTCATGAGGTATAAGGGTTATTTTCCCCTTAGGGTGATATACAATTTGATGTTTTTGATTACAGTTTTCCCTTTCTATTCAACATTTTTTTTTGCATCTCTTGCATCTTGTATTTCAAGATCAAATTCTCTGTTCAGTTTTTTTTTAAATCAGGAAATTTGAATGTCCTCTATTTCATTGAACATCCATTTTTTCCCCCCAATCAAAATATACTGAATTTTGCAGAGTAGTTAATTCTTGGTTGTAGTTCAAGATCCTTTGTCCTCAGAAATATAATATCCCATGCCCTTTGGTCCTTTAATGTTGAAGCTAATAAGTCCTATGTAATTCTGATTGTTTTTCCTTTGTATTTAAATTACTTCTTTTTTGAGTGATTGTAGTGTTTTCTCCTTTATTTAGAATTATGAAATTTTACTATGATAGTCCTTGGAGTTTCCATTCTAGTGTTTCTTTTTTGGAGGTGTTCTGTGTATTCTTTCAGGGACTATTTTGTCTTCTTGATCTAGTTTATTGTGGCAGTTTTCTCTGATAATTTTCTAAACGTTATTTTCCAGACTCTTTTTTGATCCAGGTTTTCTGGTAGAACAATAATTCATATTTTCCAGGTTGTTTGTTTTTCTAAAAAGTACTTTATGTTTTCTTCAGGTTTTTTTCAGTTTTTCAATTTTGTTTGAAGATATCTTGGTTTCTTAGAGATTCATTAATTTCTATTTTGCCAATTCTAATGCTTAGGGTTTTATTTTCTTCAGTTAATTTTTGTGTTTCCTTTTCCATTTTGTTAATTTTACTTTTTTGCTGAGTCACGTTCCTTTTTCCAGTTGGTTGATTTTATCTTTTGAAGAGTTGCATTCTTTTCCTAGTTGGTTATTTTTACTTTGAAAGGAATTGGATTATTTTGGGGAAATTTTTCATGACTTTCCTGTTTCACTCTCATTTCCATTTTCCATTTTTCTTCTTCCTCTCTTCTCTTAATTTTTAAACTATTTTAAGCTCTTCCATGAGGTTTTGGATTTGAGCCTAATTCATATACTTCTTTAAGACTTCCCATGTAGGTAACTTGTCACTGCTTTCTTCTTCTAAGATGACATTTTTATCATCTGTATCTGCATTAGTAGCTTTCTATGTGCAGTACTTGTTTAGAATTTTTTTTTGGCTCATTTTGATTGTTGAACTCTGCTCTTGGTCTTAGGGAGTATAACCCCAAGCTCTTTTATGCTGGACTGCGGTCGGATCTCTGACTTTTGGTTGACTAAGATGTTTCCTATGAAATCAAGGCATTGCCTATGTAGAGGTTTATTTCCTCTTTTATGTCCAGGCTGTGTCTGCAATTTGTTCCCAACCCAGTCCTGCTTTTTGCCCCAATGTTCCCAGGACCCAGACTTTGTCTGGGGTTGGTACCCTACCTGTTGACTTGCTATCTAGCTGCTGAGACCTGTGTTGCTCTCTAGGCTAGAAGCCTCCCACTGGCTTTACTGATCTCTCACCCTAGCTGAATATTACTTCCCCTTTCCCCCCCAAAGAGACACAACTTCACTGAAAATCCTCCATGATAGCTGTAGTTGAAAATTTATTTTGACATGTCTTTTTCTTGGTGGAATCTGTGACTTGATGTCTATGTAGAGGCTTTATTTAACGTGGTGTGGGGAAAAGCTCCAGGAACATGCTAGCTTAATGCTGTCAGTTTGGCTCTACTTCAAAAGTCCCTCATAAGAGTATATCAAGGGGCGGCTAGGTGGCATAGTGAATAGAGCACCAGCCCTGGAGTCAGGAGTACCTGAGCTCAAATGTGACCTCAGATACTTAATAATTGACTAGCTGTGTGGCCTTAGGCAAACCACTTAAACCCATTTGCCTTGCAAAACCCTAAAAAAAGAGTATATCAAAACTGTTTCATTTATTATATTTGTATCTCTAGCACCTCATAACATAACTGATACAAAGTAGGTGCTTACTAAATATTTGTAGCTTAAGTAATTCTTATTAGCTATTATAATAAGTATGTTAACAAGAAACAAAAAATTGAGAACTAACATTTTAGAACTGTAGATTAAAAAATAGAAGGCACCACTTAACTTAATCAATAATTTTTTTCAGTCATCTTCAGTTATGTTCAATTCTTCATCTCAGATTTTCTTAGCAAAAATTACTGGTTTGCTATTTCTATTTCCAGCTCATTTTCCAGATGAGGAAATTGAGGCAAACAGGGTTAAGTGATTTGACAAAGCTCACATTGCTAGTCTGAAGTCAGATTTGAACTTGGGGAGATGAGTCTGAGTACAGTCCGAATACAGCACTTTAAATTTCTAATGACTAATTACATTTAACTTGTAGATGAAATGTTTGTCTTCAGAAAAAAATTCAGTAGCAATTGACTATATTTCCTATTTTATTCCAAGCAATCTTCCTCAGAGTAAAAGAGGTAAAGTATATCTGAAGAATTCATGAATGAGTTACTAGAAATGAAAAAAGAAGATTAAAATCTCCTTTGGGTCAAAGAGCTAAAGAAAGGAAGGAGTCATACTTCTAGAGGCCAGTCAGTATTATTTTTAGAGTGAGTAGAGTTGTTTTTGAAATAGAAAAAAAGAGAAAGCTCAGGAGAAGGCAAATATTGGGGTTATGGGGAGACAGATATATAATTGCTTTAAAAACTTTTAAGTTAAGAAATTGGCAAAATAAATTAGGCAGGCCCTAAATTTCTGTTGTTTTATCTCTAGAAACTATCATGGTACTTCATAATTTCCTCCCTTACAGACATTAAAGATCTTCCTCCATCACTGTGATTTCATCCATGTTGTAAGCTTTTCACCTGGAAACTCTCTCTACTAATGCAAATTTGTACTTGCTCAGGAATTTGTAGTCCTAGAAAGCTATTTGCGATAGCAAGAGATAAAGATATTTGACCAGATACATGTCACTATATATAAAATTTTAAATCCCATTTTATGTATTAGAGGCAGAATTTGAATTTACTTCATCTAACTCATATGTGTAAGGCACAGGCATTTTATACATTGTAGGCACTCATTATCTGGTGCTCGCTGAACTGAATTGAATTGAACTTTCTCGAGGAACCATATATTACTTCTGGGTCTTCTCTGTTTTTGTTTATGAATGATCGCAATAGAAATTCATATTAGTCTGTCAGCTAGTCACTACTGGATTATTGATTCCTTTGCCACAAATCTGCTTTTCTAATTTATATGTCCTTTTGGTGTGTGGATAAAGAGAGCAAGGAATATTGACTCATTCTTTAATTATAGTTGGGCATAATTTAAATCTGCCTTAAGTTTTCTGGAAAGCATTTATCTTGTAGCTCATTTGTTCTCTTATTAAAAAAAGTTTTATTATGCTTGGTTTTGATGAATTAGGCTTTTTTGTGCCAATAAATCTCATTTATATATTGTTCTGTTCTTTCTACAGTGATAGTTATCTTGTGGGAAAGAAGTCAAACCTATCTCAGATATACATAGTGCAATGCCTAGCCTAGCTGCTTGTGTAATTCATCATTAACACAAGCTAGCTGTTTGCTTCTGACTCCAAATGGGAGTAGGGAAGGAAGAATAATAAAAGGATGGAGAAACAAAGAAAATCATTGGTTGTAGGCCTGATCATTAATGACCCTGTAATCTGTTTACCTGGGTCTTCTTGCTGGCTTAGTTTGATTATGCTGGTGGATTGGGGAGAAGCCTAGCTAGCAAGTCCTAACATGTCTGTTATTTGAGGGTAGATGATTCTTTACCTTCCCCTCAGCTTTTTCTTAAAGGTCAAGCTGACTCCCACAAGTTCAGTTATCATCTTTATAAAAATGACTCCCAATCTCCCTTATCTCTTTTCCAACTCTATTCCCTATTATGAACTGTGTAATACCTCCAGGTCAGTCTTCCATTGAGATGCCATTGGCATCTCAAATTAATAATAAAAACCGGAAATGTTCTGTGTTTTTCCCCTTAATTCTACCTCTTCTAGTTCAGTCTTTGGTTTGTATGTGTCATGTCAACATGTAAATCAGGCATTTAGATTTGTAAATTCTGATTCTTTGCTAACTGATTAATCTTTTCATTCATTCATTAAGCATTTATTTAGTGCATAAAAAGTGTATGCTATGTACTAAGCATGGAAAGTGCTTTTGTACAAGTAAAGAAGAAAACAAATTCATTATTCACAAATATCATATACTCTATAATTCCTTCACTTTACCTGATATATGCTAATTAAGTTTCAAATCTAGTAAATTCTTTCTCCATCTCATAACACAAAACCATTGGATTCTCTTCAACACATCCGACATCATTCAATAAACAAGTATTTACTAAGTGTCTACTATGTACTCTGTATGGATGATGATCTGGCAAAGGATACTGATTTGGAATAGGCAGAAAGTAGGCAAAGCAGGAGACAGTAGTGTCATAATAACTACAAGCAGACAGCATATTCAAAAGGGAAAGTGTACTCAACAATTGTAGAGGCAGCAGATAGTTTGAAACAGATGAAACTGGAAAGAGATCATCATATCTGGCAATTAAGAGATAATTAGTAGCTTCTGAGTGAGTAATTTCACTTGAGTGAAGAGTTTGGATGCCAGATTGCAAATGATAGAGTAGTGAATAAGAGAAGTAATGGATTACCTTCCCTGTGAACTACTTCATTTGTTTTTCAATTTTTACCATCTAATCCTCCATATAACTGTCAAATTTATATTTGTAAAGCATAGGTCAGGACTGATCTAATCACCTGATCTAGAAGCTTCAGTAGCTCCCTATTGTCTCTAAGAAAATATAGATTCCTCTGTTTAACATTTAAGGTTTTCTTAATCTGGAATCTACCCATTTTTTGAACTGATTTCTTGTTTGTTTCTTCAAATACTCTAAATTCTAACCCAACTGACCTACCAACATGCTTTTGTATAGGCTGTCATTCATATCTGGAGAAAGCACTATCATTGACTCTGTTGAAATTCCACCTTTTTTCCCACCTTCTCCCACATACCAGATTCTCCTACATAAGACCTTTCTTGATCCCCTAGTTATCATTTAACCTTATCTCAGTTACTTTGTGTATATTCATATTTATATGTCTATCCATTTCTCTTTCTATATATACATCTATTTATTTAACTGTGTTCATAATGTTTTCTCCAGTGGAATTCAAGTGCAGAAATGTTTCATTTTTGTCTTCATATCTCCATTGACTACCATAACATCTAAAATACATATAAAATGGTCATTGCATCAAATTATGATTCAAAGAAGTACACTTAAAATAAATGTATTAGTAAGATCAAGGGAGGTTTCCCTATGACTTGGAGGAAATGTCTGAAGCTTGAAAGAACTGTCTTTAGATGGCATCAAAGAAAATGTTAAAGTACTCTAATTTGTTTAACAGTTTTTTTTCTGGCTGAAACTTAGAGATGCTTTTTACAAATTTACAATTTTTATTTCATTGACAGATATTGATGTGTATTCTGAGTTATTCAAAATAATATTTAAATAATATTTGCATTGTTGATATTGAGTGATTTGAATTCTTTGAAATTATGTAAAATCCCTTATGCAGGACATTTGCTGTACCCATTTTACTTCATTGCCATGTCAGATATAAAATTACTTTCCTTGGTAGACTATGCTTACAGATATATTCTCTATAGGCATATTCTATATGCCTATACAGAACAAAATATCTTTGAGTTATCCATTTAGAGTTGATAATTAAATCCATGGAAATTAGTGAGATTACCAAGAGAGGAAGGAGAGCAGCAGTTAACATACTGGCTTTGTTATTGATGATAACTGACATTTATATAGAGCTTTAAGGTTTGTAAATCACTTTACAAATATTATCTTATTTTATTTTCTTCAATATCACTGGGAAGTGGGTACTTTTATTGTTTCAGTTTTACAGATGAGGAATTGGAGGGGGACAGATTAAGTTACCAAGGTCAGAACGCTAGTATGTGTTTAAAGGTGGATTTGAGTCAAGGTCCAGCACTCTTTCCACAGTTCCATATCTAGTCACCTCTAGTTCATGGAATTCTTTACCAAAATATGGTACTTTAATGGATTTGTAATCTCAGATTGTGAGCCCTCTTTACAGTGGTCCATATTGCAGCCCTTACATAATTTGTTTTAAGATTTTTACCTCTATCCTCCCTAAAATCCTCCACAGGAAAGACATCCAATATTCAATCAATTGTGTGACTTTAAAGATATTAACTGCTATAAAATATGGTGTTGGGAAGGCTAGGTGGCACAGTGGATGGAGCACCAGTCCTGGAATCAGGATGGGATCTGACTTCAAATCCATCCTCAGACACTTAATAATTTCCTAGCTTTATTACCTTGGGCAAATCACTTAACCCCATTGCAATAAATAAATAAAAATTAAAAACTATGGTGTCCACAAACTCTCTGGTTCCTTCATGTAACTTTATCAAAGCTAAGCTAGATGTATGTGTCAATTATTTTCAAAAAACATTTTTGTATATGCGAGAAAATGGTTAAACTAATTATTAGTATTTATATTTTAGTTACTTTTTAGTAACAATTAAACAGAATTTTTTTTTTACTTAGGGATTATTAATCTTGCTTCTTTCAGATACAACAAGGATCAATTCCTCAACACTTTCAAAATTGTTTTGCCTCCAGCAGATAGATATCTCTTTTGTGTGTAGTTAGTCTGGTATATTCATACTTCCTTACTTAGTTCTTTTTAAAAAAATTTTAGTGGTTTTTTTTGTCCTTTCTCAGGACATTGATGTTTTAGCCAAAATTTTATTGAGAATATTACAGTTTGTAGAAGAATAATCAAAAAATTTTTTTGTTTTCTTCATTCCTTCTTTTTGGATTCTTACATAGAACCAAATAAGTGGAATTGTTAGGAAAGTGAAAAATATTTTCTAGAAGAATTAATGGCTCAAAAATGAAAAAGAAAATATAAATACATATATATCAACTTCATATATATATATATATGTATGTGTGTGTGTGTATGTATATGCCTATATGTTTTTATCAAGTATTTATTTTTCTCTTTTTACTCCCAACTTTCTATGAGAAAGAAAAATAAAACTCTTTGAACAAATATGCATAGTTTAGCAAAACAGGTCATAAAATTTGCCACATCCAAAAGTGCAAATCTCATTCTGCATCTTAAGTCAATCACTGCTCTGACTTAAGGTTGTTAGCATTCATCATTATTTTTTTAGAATTATGGTTCATCATTTCATTGTTCACAGTTCTTAAGTCTTTCCAAATTCTTTGGCTTTACAACCTTGCTAATAATTTTTTTTTCTCCTACTCCTCACTCATTTGCATCTGTTCATGCAATTCTTATTAGTTTTCTCTAAAATAGAAACTTTCATCCTTTCTTCTGGCATTCATACACTATAATTGGTTCTTCTATTTCACAATTAATGATTACTCAGTTATTTCTCAGGTCTTTACAACAAAAGACATAAAACGTTTTTGTGCTACTGTGGTGCTATTGCTTACATGGACTATTTTCCTTTCTCCTTTCAGATGTCAAAGGTTACTAGAAGACTGAATTCAGCAAAAATTATTAAGTGCTTTCTATTTTGAGAGAATTGTGTCTGATATTAGGAAAGATATCAATTTAATAAATCCTGGTTACTACCCTCATGGAAGATGAGTCTAATAAGGGGATAAGGGATATATATATATATATATATATATATATATATGTATATATATATATATATAAATTGATTGGAAAACTCTTAAAAACACAATTTAAGATAATGAAATCAATTTGTTTACACATATTCATATCTCTCTTATTAAATTTGATCAAGTAATTCTTTAAGATACAGTACATTGATGATTTAGTCTAGTCATAAGAAGAACATTAATCTGACCCATGGTGAATAAAAGAAATGTTTAAAAGCTATGATGCCATGGTAGAAATTAAACAAAATGTAATCTGAGACAATTTCCCAAGCAATTTCCCAACAATCAAAAAAGCCTCAATTCCCTTTTTATAGATTTTGGGGAATACAGAACAAAGAACATAATAGAATAAATGACATCATAGGATTGAGGGCAGCATGATAGTTTACAAAACTGAGGTACAGGAAATAGAGATTGGTTGAAAGTTTGGTAATAAGAGCCAGCAATGATTCTATTTGGCCCCCCTAACATCCCCCATCACCACCCTGCTGAGAGTTCAGGTGTAAAATAATAGGCCAGAATTTTAGACAATAAACCATGTAACTTTGAGGGAAAGCTTGGTGGTATAAAGATATTAGACCTGACCCCCTTTTTTCACATACATCCCCCAAAGTCAACCAAATTCCTTGAGTCAAGAATAGAGCAGTGATTTGAAGGAAAAGTGGTTATTTAAACTTAGCCCATAAGAGACTAATTGAATTTCAAATAAAATTCAGAGAAAAAGACCCATGTGAAAAGCAGAGAAATCAATAACTTGTAAATATGACCAATAAGAAATTGATACAGAATTAATATTGATCATTTCAATGGTGAATGATTTAAGCTATGATGTTACATGTGGAACCTGAATTTTGCTCATCTGTCAAATTACCTCTATGAAGTAAAATAATGGGGGGAAAATACCTTTCACCTGTGCTTTTTGTTTACCAAAAAGAAGACTATAGATAGTGTTAGTTTGGCAGAAATTCTATTACCAGTTCTGTATGAATTTTTTTTAAAGTAGCATGCATGGGAGCAGCTAGGTGGTGCAGTGGATAAAGCACTGGCCCTGGAGTCAGGAGTTCCTGAGTTCAAATCCAACCTCAGACATTTAATAATTACCTAGCTGTGTGGCCTTGAGCAAGCCACTTAACCCCATTTGCTTTGCAAAAAGCTCCAAAAAAGCTTAAAAAAAAAGTAGCACGTATGTTGTGAAATTTAGTATTTAAATATATTTATCGGATATGAATAGCTTTATATATGTATATACATGCATGTATATATATGTATATATGTATATATGTATATATACTATATATATGTATATGGTATATATATGTATATATACTATAGGCACATATTTACATATGCTATAGTATATATAACATAGATATAGACATACATTGTAGATCTATAGTATATTATATACATATGTTTACATGTATACATGTATATATGTAAACATATTGCATGTTACATATACAAAGTATAGACATAGGTATACCTAAACTCAGAAGGTGTTTTGCCTGGCTTTCATCCATAATAAGAAGGCAGTTTGTAAATGCGAAAACATTAAATTATAAATGGGTATATTAAACAATACAGCACTTATTCTAATATTGACCTACAACAAAATCCTCATTGTAACATTAAATTGTAGAGGGTTATGCAAACTCCGCATTTACAGAGAATGAGGATAGACCTTCATGATCACAGAGTATGACATTTAGCATTTGAAGGGGCCCTAGAAGTGATCTACTTTAGCACCTTTATTTCATAGATAAAGAAAGACAAAGAGAGATTGAGTTATTTAAAGTCACACTGGTAGTAATTGGTAGGTTTAAGATTTGAATCCAAGTCTTCTGACTATAATCCATTGCTATTTTTCACTGTCAGTCTTTGCTTTCCTATGCTTATATAGTGGAAGCAGAGAGTTTATTCTATTTTTCATTACTCTAGCATTCCCTAGGAACAGTGGAGGATTTCAAAATGTAAGATACCCTTAAATATACCATTCCATAAATTTCTCAGACTTTTAGTTCTTCACTCCCACTCTGAATTTAAACTCCAAGGAAATATCCAAATATAACTAATGTTTCATTTTCTCATTAAAATGCCTATCTCCATTCTAACTTCCTATGACCCTGTACTTACATGATAATTTGAATTTGTTTGCCATAATAGAAAGACAGTAGAATATAATTTTGTGAATCTTTCTGAAATGATGCTTGCTGATCCTCCTGCTTAGGTAAACTGCTTAGGATAAGCCGTATGTAAACTCATTTTCTCTCCCCAAGAGAACTGTTGGGAAATTTGGACTTCCCCCAGGAAGGAGGTATTCTCAGACAGAACTGGCAGAGAATTGTTCCTTACTCCTCTACCCACTATGAATTAGTGGGGAGGGGGGGATAAACATAGTCTCACCTCTCACTTTTCAAGTAGCATCCCACTATAATTCATAGGGATGCAGCCAATAATCCCTAGCTCAGCTTCAGGTAATCCTGAAGGTCTTTGGCATCTAAAAAATTTCATTGTGATTTCATTGGTCCTGTTTCTTTTAGTATCTAGATACTAATGGAACTGACTCTTCAAATGCCTGAGAGAAAGATAAAGAGCTTGCTACTATGCAGGATAATCACAGTGCCATGGCTTGCTATAGGTCAATTCAATGTGCTCTCAGTGGTTTCACAAAACCTTCTCCATCCCTCCCACCTTTTGGGCACTAGAAATAGTTACTTCTATCTTGATATTGTGGACATGTCTTTGAAAGTTCCCTTTAAGTATAATATTTGCTGTAATAGGATATCTCTAATGGAATTTTATATTTTCTCTCAAGAACTTTTCTGAAGGACATGTGCATTGTTGGGATGACACAATTGATGTGATAGATTCTTAATGATTAGGAGCTGAGAGATAGTACCAGGGGAATGGACTCCCTACACTGAACTTCCTCCTCTCCAGTTCATAGTCCACCTTTTTTTCTCTTTTTAAACTTTTTCCTTGCTAAAATTCTAATTATTTCTACATAGCACCCAATTTAAAAAGCATCAATCCTTAACTTTTTGTGAGGGCAATGTTCCTAGGAAGTGGTGCAAATGTTAAAAAAAACCCAAAAATTCCATGAATATTAATGCATTGAATGTATGGAAAATAGGGGATTAGGTTCTTACAACCACTCAAATCAGAAACTTTCATTAAAGATTGTTGAAAATAAACCTTTCTGTTACAATTCTTTATAGTAGATCATCAATTTTGTTAATTTGCATTTTTTCTTCCATAGTAACCCTAAAAATAACTCAAAAAACAGTACCCAAAATAAAATTAGTAATGTGCAAAGTATTTTTCTTTTGTGATCTTACATACTACCATCTCAAAAATATGGATTTCAAGGGGCGGCTAGGTGGTGCAGTGGCTAGAGCACCAGCTCTGGAGTCAGGAGTACGTGAGTTCAAATCCCGCCTCAGACACTTAGTAATTACCTAGCTGTGTGGCTTTGGGCAAGCCACTTAACCCCATTCCCTTGCAACAACTAAAAAACTATATAGATTTCAGATAATATTCACTTTTCATAACATTTACCAGAATTACCATACAGCAAATAAAATTCTTAAAACTACACATTTTTTGACTTGAATCTTCCCTACCACTGTGTTAGATGGTGGTGTGAGGGCATTGCATTGAATACTATACAGGTGGAAAACCTCTCTACCTCTACTGCTATCTGAAAACTAAAGATTATATTTCTGGGAATTTGCTTGCTAGCACTGGAAGATGGGGAGACTGTTTAATGTCTCAACATCATCTCTGATGCTGTTCTATATTACTGGTGGATATTGTTGGATATCATGAAGGATGTGCCAGATGTGTCTAACATTTTTTTTCTCTAAAGAAGCTGCCAATATAAAACTGAAAGTGGTTTCTAATGAAATCATTCAAATACTTAATGTCTCAAAAAGTTATACCAAGAAAATGTTAAGGTTTGACTATATTTGTGTTTTCTTTCTCTCTCTTTTCTTTCTCTTTAAAACAACAAAAAAAATCATTGTTTTGTTGTTTTGGACATAGAGTGCTGGGGAGCTGTTCAAAGGGACTCACATTTTTAATTCACTAAAGATCTTTAAAAAAAATTATAGACATACATAGACAAATTCACCCATATCTATCTAGTCTATATCAATGCATCACAAGCATGCTATATTACAAAACCTTGAATAATTGACAGTACATGAAATATTACTAAAATAAGATTTGACATATATCATTAATGTGTGAATATTGGGGATGATGCACAAATTCTGTTATAGAATTTCCATGTAGGGAAATATAATTACACATACATTTCATTTCATTTCAGTTAATATTTATTAATCCCTTATTATGCTTCATGCAAAAAGAGATAGTCTGCCCTCATGGAGCTTATAATCTAATAGGGGAGAACAACATACAAAGAAAAAATATGCAAAGTAAGCCCTATAGAGGATAAATAAGAAATAATTTTTAAAAGTAAAAGATAGTGGAATTAAAAGGAGTTGGGGGGAAGGCTTCCTCTAGGCAGTTGGACTTTAGGACTTTAAGGAAGTCAGGGAAATCAGTAATTGGATTAGAGAAAGGAGAGACACATACCAGGCATAGGAGATAGGCAGAGAGAATGCCTGGAGCAGAGAGATGGAGATAACTAGGAGACCAATGTCTTTGGATTAAAGAATATGTGTTTGGAAGAAAAGTTTAAGAAAACTGGAAATGTAGGTTGTGGGGGCAGGGAGGTTGGTTAAGGATGACTTTGACTTCCAAACAGTGACTTCTAAACAGTGCCTTTTGCATTTGCTCCTGGAGGCAATAGAAAGCCATTGAAGTTTATTTAGTAGGGGAGTGGTAGGATCAGATTTACATTTTAGGAAAATAACATTAGCAAATGAATAAAGAATGGATTAGAGTAGGGAAAGACTTCAGACAGGCAGAGCCACTAGCTGACTACTGGAGTATTTGAGATATAAGGTGATGAGTGGACACTAGAGTAGTGACAGCTTCAGAGGAGAGAAGGAGGATTTATCAGATATATAGTGAAGGTGAAATCTGAAGGCCTTGGTAAATAGGTTGCATAGAGGGGGTGAGAGAGTGGGGAATTCAGGATAACTCCTAGATTGTGAGCTTGAGAGACTGAGAGGATGATGTTGCTCTCCATAGTTATGAGGAAGGCAAGAGTGGGGGAATTTTAGAAGGAAAGTTAATGAGCTCTGCTTGGAATATATTTAATTTAACATATCTTTTGAACATCCTTTTCAAGAGGTCAGAAAGGCAGTTATAGATGCAAGATTTGAAATCATTATAGTTACTGGGGCAGAACAGGGAGATTTGAGAATCACCAGCCTAAATAAATCCATGGGAGTTGATGAGATCACCAAGTAAAGTTGTGTAAGAGAAAAGAGAATCCAGGACAGAACCCTAAGGGATACCTACATGTATATTTATTTATATACAAAATGTACATATAAACATGTAATAAGTGCCTTAAGGAATCAGTAAGTGAATAAGCATTCATTACTTATTATGCGCTTTGCAGCATGTAGGAGTATTTAGAAAAAAATTTCCATTTACATCTTTTTAACAAACCTGTTTTTAAAAAAATATTTAATCAAAAAAAGTTCTGATTCTTTATCAGAGGAAATATATGAAGCCGATCTTTTTAATTGACTCTTTTTTCTGATTTTTTTTCCTATGCCTGTTTTTTGTTGTTACTTCATTGAGTTCTTTGGTCTGTTTCAAATCAATAGCTATTTGGAAAAGACTTGAAGCATCATTGGTATTAAGAACCTTCAATAATAATCATGATGCCTTTCTTTTTCTAATTGTGAAGATACTTGTAGTATGATTTTTTTAAAGTGGAAAATGGATTTCAGCCAACCTTTTGCTGGGAGCATTAGCTCATCTAAGCAAAATGTAAGCTACAAAGTAGCCCCATTTAATAATACTAATCATTTGACAAGACAGCTTTAAGTTATAACAATTTGAATTATATGTAATAATAAAAGTTTTCAATGCCTTTGCTAAAATCCTGCAGATAATTCAGTGAATCCTTCCTATAGACCACAAACCACAAAGAGTCTAAATAATCATGTTTTATTTGCTTCTCAACTCAGTGATAGTTGAATTACATAAGTAATGAAAAAGCTTCTGCATAATTGAGTTCCACTTAGTATTTGTTTTTTCTACATTTGTTTCTTTACTAAAAATTCATTGATGTAATATATATACAAAAATAACCATTTTAGTCATAACTAATAATTCATCTTTATTGGGAGATATAAAGGAATATCTGACATTTTACAAATTTAAAAAAATTGAATTTCTCTTCCTATTTATTAACCTGGAACATTATGAAATCATAGTATGTCTAAAATTCTTATTGGATGCTGCTATTCACCCTTATTTATTCTTTTGATTTTGCCATTTATCTAACACAGCTATACATGTAATATAATAAATATAATATATATATATACATATATATGTATATATATATATATATGATTAATGGTAAAATCAAGAATCTGGATCTGTGGAATTAAATTTATCCAGTGAGTTTTTGTTGCTTGTTATCATATTTTAATGTGCTCCAAACTCCCAGAAGAGTACCTTAAATATTTTAAAATGAAAAAGCTTTGGGGACATTCCTTTTTGTGCCTCTCTGTCTGTCTCTCTCTCTCACACACACACACACACACACACACACACACACACACAAAATCTCTCTGTGTAAGTGTTTGTGTGTGTGTGTGTGTGTGTGTGTGTATGTGTCTGTCTGTCTATCTATCTGTCTCTATATTTATTGGCATTTTTTGGGGGGGGAAAGGTTTTATTTTGACCGTATCAGCTAATTTTGTATTTCTACCTTCATGATTATATAAGAGAAGTTCTGTTGAGGAAATAAAGTCTAGTTAGTAAGTCTAGTTAGTAAATTGATCTCAGGACCTTAGGATTTGGTATTAGGAGAGTTTGTTAGAAATGATCTAGTCCTTTTTTTTCTTTTTTTTCCAAAGCAGCAGGCTTGCCGGTGTCACATGATTGGTGGTTGTTGGGTGTCTGGGACCAGATTTGGGCTTGGGTCTTCCTGGCTCCAGGGTCAGTGTTCTGTCCGCTGCTCCATAAAAGTAGTTATGGGACTCCCACAAGAATATTTTGAAGGTTAAATGGAGAAGGCAGAGCTGGCACCCAGTTCTACAGACAATAATTCCCCACGTCTTGGCTGCACGATGCCATCAGAGTGCTTTGCCATAAGTTGAAGATTGAATGAAAAAAAACAAAAGATTATATGAACTCTATGCTCTTGAAGTCATAGTTTTTACAACACAGCCCCCCCAAGGGAGAAAAAGACCAGAGCATATAGATAATCTATGTCCAAACTGGATGTAGGAGGGAAAATGTATTTTATTGACTTGGTTTCATTATCACATTCATTTATATTGTGATTGTTCTCCTGGTTTGGTTTTTTGTTATGTTCATACAAATCTTCCAATGGCTGTCTTAAATCTTCACATCTATTACTTCTTTTTGCATAGTAAAAACTCTGTCGTATTTATATGGCATTCCTCAATCCAATCTGTTAGTTTGCACCATTTTGTCATGATGAAAATATTGTCTCTTTTATTGTTAAAAATTTCTTCCTTGTGTTGGCCTAAATGTGTCTAATTGTTACTTATCCTCATTTGTTTAAATTTTTTTCCTGATGCCAAGACTTACATTCTAATTGCCATGCCATTCTGATTTTCATAAGTGGAAAGGAGGAATATTCTGTGAAGTGTAGATCATTGAGTTTGGCATTGCACCCAAGCAAAATTCGAGATTGAATTGTTAAGCAAGTGAATTTTGAGAAAGGAGAAAACTGGTAATCATTAGAAATCAGAATAATTTCACTATGAACAAATTATGATTCCTGACCTCCATTTTATGTGACAATAAAAACTGGGAAGAGCAGTAAGAAAAGAAACCACACATACAATATAGTATTTCTGAATTTCAGCAAGATATTTACAGAATTTCCTATGATGTCCTGTGATCAAAGTAAAAAATGTATTCTGTATGATAGTTCTATTAGGTGAATTTGTGACAAATCAACCTGGAGGAAAGTCATAATACTGATTTCAAATATGTAAAATCTTGAAACTGAATGGAAAAGAGAAATAAAAGTGAATGCAGGCAGTAAGTATTCAGTCTGCAGTAGACTATGAGGTACCTATTGTCTCCATTAAGTACAATTCTTGACAAAGGAATAATTAGTAGCATCTTCTATAAAAAATGGAGATAATAATAGCTTTTACTTCACAGGGTTGTTTTGGGAATCAAATATGAAGAGTGTTACAAATTTTAAATTACTTGTCAGCTATTATTAGAGTTGCATTATTATCATCTTTGGAGATAAAGAATAGTAATATATGCCCTAGATAATAAACTCATTATTTTGATATCCAAAAGAGAATGAAGGATTTATGAAAATATTTTAATTGTTAAAATAAAAAGAGGATGACTTGGTTTGAGATGTAGTATGAAAGAATGAGATATCTTAAATTCATGATAATGACTAAACTAGTGGGACATAGATTTTAGAGTGGTTACAGAATTTATATCACTTGAAAGGAAACCGTTTACATAACTTCCTAATGGGTTTGCTGTTTTATGATTCACTAGTTCTTTTATGATTTAAAAATAAATTGCGTATTTCATTATTATCTATCATCTTTCTCTTTGCTGATTTGGTAAGGTTTCTATAATTTATGCTTTATTAAAAAGTAAGAAGGAACAGGTTTAATAATGTCCTGAAGTCATTTATTTTCTTTCCTCATAATGGGATCTAATAATAATTGTTCTTTCATGGCTCACACAGAGAATGGTTATTTAGAATAATTTTATATGGCATGGATGCTTTTTAAATTGTAAACCTTGTTAGATGGCATCATTGCTTATCTTTCTATAGGAACTTGATTTAGTATTAAAAAAGGGACTTCATTTGTCCATTTCTTTAAGCAGAAAAAAGGTCCCTTCTTTTCCTTTCATGAAGATCACACAGATAGGAAGTGGACTCTAAGTTGTATTATAAGGTGATAACTATAATCTTCAGTCATGAATATTATTTATAATTAAGAGGAAAGAGAAATGGATTTGCTCTTCACTTTTTATGCCACTCTCCCTCTTCTCCTGTGCCTAAGTACAAATAGAAGGAAAAATCAGAAAAAGATAACAAAAAGATCAGATCAAGCTTTTTTTAAATTTTTTTTAAGGGTAATGGGGTTAAGTGGCTTGCCCAAGGCCACACAGTTATTTAATCATTAAGTGTCTGGGGTGGGATTTGAACTCAGGTACTCCTGACTCCAGGGGTGGTACTCTATCCACTGTGCAATCTAGCCACCCCAAGATCAAGCTTTTTAAAAACCATTTCAATTTGATAGCATAGTATGCTCATTCAGAAATCAGTTGTTTAGATAATCTTTATAGCCCATCCAGAATTTCAGGTAATAAGCATGAGGAGGAAGAGTTTTCCATTGTTGGATTCAAATGGATATTTTATGCTGACTGCATTGATCTTGCACTAACATTTACCACAATGAGTCAGACTTCTGTCCATTTAGTCATGATGATTATTGTTTCAGTTGTGACTCTTATATCATTATTTATTGTCTCTTCACTATACTGGTCACATTAGAATATCAATTTCTTAAAATGCAGTTCATGTGTAGGAGGAAGAATGATGAATTCAAGTCTGATGGCTTGAATTTTAATTCCAAATCTGCTTTTCATTTTCTGAGTGACCTTGAATAAGTTGTTAACTTTGGTGATCTCTCTACTGTCAAATGAGAAGTTCTGACAAGATTAGATCCAAGTTTCATATCCTGCTAAATCTGTATTCCTATAATCATCCCCAGATATTTTCTGTACAATGTACTATTATTTCAGATTTTTTCTAAAACCACCCCACACTCTTGATTCCCTTGAAATGGCAGTCAACTAGAACCATGAAGTTGTTTTTTGTTTTTCACTTCTGGGAGGGAGAATGAAAAGTGTTAGAAATCCTTCAATGTATACCCTTCAAAAACATTAAAAAAGAAACCAAGCTGTAGGAAAACCTTAAAAGGAATTATTCTAAGTCAGATAACTCATAAAAAATGAACGAAAAAAGGAGTTAAACAATGAAAAATATTAAGAGAAACAGAAACAGAAATGCCAGGAGAAAATAACTACCACAATGAAGAGAAAAATAAGAAACAAATCCATAAATTTTTCAAGTTAAATAAATATAGTGAACAAATTGAGAAGGGAAATTAAATTAGCAAAAGTTCCCTAAGATGAAAAATGGGACAAAGTACAACTGAGAACCTTGGTAAAAGGTGCCAGTAGACAGTTAATATGGAAAAAATCTGTGAAAAAAATGATAGCTAAAAAAAGTTTTTGCAAGAGAAATCATGGAAAAGATAAATAATCTTTAGAAATTATTTAACAGTGATAAATTGTGGCATCTTTGCAAGCAAAAGGAATGGATCTAGAGGACAGAGCAAGATGAGAGAATTTAAAATGAAAGAATTTTGAAAAATTCTATTCTTAAAGTTGATAATTGAGATATGCCATTAAATTAAGTGCCCAAAAATGTTAAGACCTTTACTTCTCTTTTTCTCTCTTATTGATATATTTTTTTGGTGTATCAGTAATTTTCCAACAAATGACCCTCCCCAATATTAAATCTTTTCATTTAAAAATAATTTCAAAAAAACAAGCAAAATTGGGTCTCATTGTTCATGTCACATTTCATATTCTTACATTACCCGTTTAAGGAAATTTGTTTAAAGAAAAGAAAATCATGTGCTTTTACACTAAGGATTTGATTTCAGTATTGACCATTTATTTGACTTTAGCTTTGTTGTTTTATGGTATAATCTTCATGTGCATTGATTGCAGTCATTGTGTACATTATTCTATTTTCTTCATATATGTCTTCCTATGCTTCTCTAAAACCTTCTTATTTGTCAGTCCCAGTAGAATGATATTTCATTCATAACACAATTGTTGGTCACATAGTTTATTTTGAACTTATTGCTATTGCAATACAGATAAAAAGAAAAAATTATACATAGACAAATAGATGATAAATACAATGTGTATTACAGTTATGTTTTATAGGGTTGGTTCTGCTAAGCACAAAGAATAAAATACAACAGTTCCTCATCTAAAGGAGTTTACATTATGAAGGAAGGACAACAATTTTAAAAGGTGAACTGGTAAAGAGAGACCAATTTGACATAGAAAGTTAGAAGACTACTTTGAATATTTGGAGACCTAGGTCAGAGCAATTTAAGTCTAAAGTTTATTTATAAGAGTTGAGAAAACCAGGTGCATAGTCCCATATTCTTGTGGGAAACAAATGAAAATGATGACCTGTCAGGAGACAATATAGTGTAGAAATGATCAGGAAGATTAATTAAGTTTAAACATTATTTTCCTAGACTGTTTAAAAATTTACTTAAGATTTCATGATTTGTAGAGGCCAGAGAAAATCTTTAGATAGCTTTTAATGTGCAAAACCACAGGATGACATCTTGGCATGATGAATGAAAAACTAGAATTCTAGGAAGCCAGAGATCAAGTTCAGTCTCTAACAAGTTCTGACTTCTTGATCTTGAACAAGCAACTTAACTTCTCCTTTGTCTAAAACTAGAAATTATAATGAATATGCTGACCTACATTGGTAGAGAGATTTTCCTCACCTGCAGTTGCTTATATAAAGGAAATCACAGATCTAGTCTCTTATTTTACAAGAGGACAAAAACTGAGATTTATCATATAGATAAGACCTACAGTCAGTTTCTTCTTTACAACTGTGATTCAGTGGTCACTATCTTAATGTAATCACCATAACCAAGACAAGAAAACAATAGCAATATCCATTTAATGAACACCTATATAATAATTGAAGAACAAAAATAATAAAGGAAGAGGGAATGAAATATAAGTTAATTATAGGCATAGCAGATTTTATAAATGAGAGGGGGGGAAGAGTAAGGAGAATCAAATGATGGTGAGGCAATTCTTTATTTACATATCTAATTCAAATAGAGAAAATAGTGAGCAAGTTGAATTTTCACAAAACTTTCAATAGTATCAAATATGAATATTTTGTTTAACCTTATATGTATATGAATTATATATACATATATGTACATGTCTATGGGTTGAAAGTGAGACAGTAGTGAGAAAATCAAATGTTATTCTCTTCTGAGAAAATTATTTTTTGTCAGAGGTTTACAAATTTAATATATAATTTTAAATATTAATGGAGTGAATTATTCTTAAATAATTCCATGGATCTATTACTTCATTGATGTGGGCACTTCCCTCAAAATGCAAATTGTGTTCAGTTTATTCTTTTTAATCTTGCCTGATTCTAGTTCTTGTCATGTTGTAAATATTTTAAGGGGTGGGGGGGGCCTCCTAGCATGTTAATAATTTCCTCTAAGCATTTCATGATTAATGAAAGAGTGGCTGAGACTTCAGAGAATGTATGATCCACTTTGGTTGTCTATAACCAAAATGGAGATTGGATTTTCCAGACAAGCATAATGAAAGTCTCCCTTTCTCCCTTCCCTCCCAACCCCAATAATTCTAGATTGCTAATCTAGAAGTAAATAGACATACAAATCGATAGAATTACATACAATGCTAATATTTGCATGAGCATCAAATAGTCAAAATTATTAAGAAAATTGGGAGAGAGAAAAAAAGTAAAATGATTTGCATAGAGAGATCTCATATTATAAAAGACAAATTATTAGAATAATGTGGTGCTACATAAAAATATGAAAAAAAGGATTGATGAAACAGAATAGCTAGTCCAGAATTAGAAGCAAACACATATTAATAGCCTAATGTTTTGCAAATCAAAAAGTCAATAAAGGGCTATATTTATCAAAGTTGTCCTGAAGTGGAAAAAGGCACATGGGCAGGAGGTAAAATCCTAAGCTCAATGAAAGGTATGTAGGGCAGTTTTGCTGGAATGAATAAATTGAAGTAAAATGAATATTACTGAAAAGATAAATGGAACCAAATTGGCAAGGAACAGGAAGTTTACATTATATCCAGTGTTTGGCACCTATGGGATTGAAGGGGTATCAAGTGAAGATGAAAATTTGGATTTAGCTGCCCATAAGAATGGTGGCGCCCTTAAAGGAGAGAGCAAAGATTGGATCCCTTTTAAGATGGGGAAAATGAGTTCCCTTTTGACATGGGAGTTAAGAGGATCATCAAGGTGATGATATCCAACAGGGATTTGGTAAGATGTCATTTAGAAGACAATTTAGAGTTGGATATATTAATTTAGAAGTCATTTGTATGGAGGCAATCATTAAAGTCATGGATATGATGAAATTATCAAGAAATTGCATTGAAAAAAAGAAATCAGAGGGTTCAGACATAGTGTCTATACCAAGTAAACTTACCTGTAAAAGGATTAAAAGAACTGCCTGTACAGAAATCCTTACTATAAACTGGAAACTATCTAATGGGGGAATTGACTATTATTGGTCCATTAGAAATTATACTTTAAACAATATGAAGAAATATACATTGATATGTATGATGAGATGCAGAGAGAAGACAGCTAAAAACTATATATGTACTATATAGCTATGTAAATAAAACTGTGTAAATGATAACAATAATAATAATGATGACAAAAAAGAAAAATGAATAATTAAGCAGTAGAGAGAAATTCAGATTAGTCAGTCAGCATTTATTAAGTGCTTACCAGGAACTCTGCTAAGCCTTGGAAATATTACAAACAAAAAAGAAAAAAAGTTTCTGCTCTCATAGAATTTACATTCAAATAGGAAGGAAAAGGATGGGAGCATGATGAAGAAGTGCAGAGGAATGTAACCTGGTGGGAAATGAAGAGATGGTTCTTCTGGGAGCCCTCCATTAGAAGCGAATATCTGAGAGGGCATCAACTCAGAAGGAAGAGCTCCAGACACAGGATACTTCAGAATTGTGTACAGGTTCAAGATGATCTTCCAGTATGGTGAAGTTGCTGGGATACTGTAGAAAAATCCTAAGAAGTATGGTCTGTTGGAGAAATAAGTACAGATAGAGACAAAGGCAAACAATGATTTTTCAAAACATTAAAAGAACTAAAGATGTAAAAAATGGTATATGTTTTTTCTGTAGTCTTCTTTCAAATCATTTTTCTATTTAAATATTTGTGGTTTTTGAAGTTCTAAATAGGAATATTCTTTTTTAAATAACCAGGAGGAAAAAAAAAAAGGTTGTGACAAGGAATTTGATAGTTCCATAGTTTTTTGACCTTGGTCATTGGCATTATGTTTTCAGTTCTGGGCGCCACATTTTAGGAATATTGAGGATATGGTCCAATGGATGACAACTACAATGGTGAGCAGGCTGAAGGTCATGTTGTTTGAGAAGAGGTTAAAAGAATTAGAGATGTCTGACCTCAAGAAAAGAGGAGGGGAAGAATATGATTACTGTTTCACTTATTTCCTTGTTGACATAAAGAAAATGGATAAGATTCATTCTATCTGGTCCAAGAAAGAAGAAACAAGAACAATAAATGGAAACTGGAAGGAGAGAATTTTGGTTTTTTTTTCAAGTTTGATTACCATTAGCATTCAGGTTGTTTAGCCGTATGAAAAGTTGAATATATTTCTTGTTGTCTATCAATTCAAAACATTTTCAGTACTTTAAAATTTTAACTTTAACATCATAAATTTAAAATTTAGCATTTTAAAATTATGTTTCACTATTGATGATAGAAAAATGAAAAAATGACACAGTCGATGTCCTCAAATCACTGATACTCTCTACTAGATTGGGTAGAGGTAATACCATGGACATAGTTACATGTAATGAGGGAAAAGCAGAGATACAGGAGAAAAAAAATCATTTCAGGAAAAATTTCAGGAGGGAGAGAATAGTTTTGGCTAAGGGGACCAGGAAAAGATACATAAAAAGAGGTAGTATCTGAGATGAGCCTTGAAAGGCGAGAAGGCTTCTAAATTACTAAGATGAAAAACAGGGGATAAGGAATAGCTTGTTGGAATGAATAAAGGCCAGAGATGGCATGTTGAGTTCTGGGGGAAAAAACCTTGCAATCCATGTCAGCTGGAACATAATATGAAGAAATATAATTTGGAAATAATACTGGAAAGGTTAATTGGAATAATTCTGTAGAGAATCTTTAAGGCCAGGCTAAGGTGTTGAAATTTATTTTTAGGAATTAGAGAACCACTGAAGTTTTGTCTATTGAAATTTTCCAAAAATGACATTTATTTTTTTTCATTTTGAAAGATTTTATTTATTTTGAGTTTTACAAATTTACCCCTATTCTTGCTTCCTTCCTCCCCAAACTTCACAGTAGGTAGTCTATTAGTCTTTACATTGTTTCCATGGTATGAGTTGATCTAAGTTGAATGTGATGAGAGAGAAATCATATCCTTAAGGAAGAAAAATAAAGTATAAGAGATAGCAAAATTACAGAATAAGCTAACAGTTTTTCCCCTAAATTAAAGATTTGGTCTTTGTTCAAACTCCATAACAAACTCTCTGGATGATACAGATGGTATTCTCCATTGCAGATAGCCCAAAGTTGTCCCTGATTGTTGCACTGATGGAATGAGCAAGTCTATTAAGGATGATGATCACCCCAGTGTTGTTAGGGGTGCACAACGTTCTCCTGGTTCTGCTCATCCCACTCAGCACCAATTCATGCAAATCCCTCCATGCTTCCCTGAATTCCCATCCCTCCTGGTTTCTTTCTTTCTTTTTTTTTTGGTTACTATGATTTTATTTATACATTACTAAAATATTCTTAAGAGTAAACATGGTGCCCCCTCCCCAACAAAAATATAGAACCTCATGAGAAATAAAGTAAAAGAAAGAGGAAAAAATGTGTTTCAGTCTGTGTTATGTTACCTTCAGCTCTGTCTTGGGTAGATTGCATTCTTTATCATAAGTCCATCACAGAAGTTACTGCCATATTTTACCACAGTTGCCATTGCTGATTGTAATTCCCTCCATCCATTCCTCCCCACTACTATATATTATTTTTTCTCTCTCCTTTCACTCTATCCCTCTTCTAAAATGTGCTGTAGGGTGGCTGAGTGGCACAGCGGACAGAGCACTGGCCCTGGGACCAAGAGGGCCCCAAGCCCACATACCACCGCAGAGACCCAGCAACCACCCAGCCCCATGGTCCCAGACAGGCCATACAATCCTATCACCTTGCAAAAAGTAAAAAATAAAATATCTTATATCTGACTATTCTGTCCTATGTTCTACCCTCTCCTTTATCACCCACACCCCCCTTTCCCCTTCCCCCTTCCCCTTTCTCTCCTTTTTACTCTAGATGTCTATACCCTATTGAGTGTGTATGCTGTTTCCTCTTTGAGCCATTTCTGTTAAGAGTGAAGGTTCCCTCATTCCCCCCTTGCCTTCCCCCCTTCCATATAATTGCAAAAGCTCATTGCAAAAAATATATTTTATATGAAATATCTTAGCCTATTCCACCTCTCCTTTCCCCTACACCCTGAAAATTTTTCTTTTAGCCATTGACTCCCTTTTTACAATATATTATATCTTCCAATTCAACTCTCTCCTGTGCTTCATCCATAAAAGCTCCTTCTACCTGCTCTATTAAATGTGAAAGTTCACATGAGTATTATCAGTATCATTTTTCTATGCAGGAATACATCATCATCAAGTTGCTCATAATTTACCCTTCTCCACTGTCAATGCTTCATCTGAGTCCTGTACTTCAAGGTCAAACTTTCTGTTCAGCTCTGATCATTTTAACAGGAACATTTGAAATTTCCCTGTTTCATTGAAAGTCCATCTTTTCCCCTAGAAGAGGATGTTAAGTTTTGCTGGGTAGTTGATTCTCAATTGCATTCCTAGCTCTTTTGCCTTCCAGTTCATTATATTCCAAGCCCTAGGAGCCCTTAATGTAGTTGTTAAGTCCTGTGTGATCCTAACTGCAGGTCCACGATATTTGAATTGTGAATTGTTTTCTTTTGGCTGCTTGTAATATTTTCTCTTTGACTTGGGAGTTCTGGAACTTGGCTATAATATTCCTGGTTTTTTTGTTTTTTTTTTTATCTCTTTCCAGTGTTGATTGGTGGATTCTCTCAACTTATATTTTGCCCTCTGCTTCTAAGATATCAGGGCAATTTTTCCATAGGAATTCTTTAAACTGAGGTCAAGGCTCTTTTCCTGATCATGACTTTCAGGTATCCCATTAATTTTATCTTTCCCAAATTTGTTTTCCAGATCAGTTGTTTTTTCAATGAGATGTTTCACATTTTCTTCTAATTTTTCATTCTTCCAATTTTCATTATGTCTTGATTTCTAATAAAGTCATCATCTTTCTTTAGTTCCATTCTAGGATTTGTTTTCCTCAGAGAGCTTTCTTATCTCCTTATCCATCTGGCCAATTCTTCTTTTTAAAGCATTCTTCTCCTCAATAACTTTATGAACTGTTTTATCCATTTGACCTAAGCTGGTGTTTAACATGTTATTTTCTTCAGCATTTTTTTTTGAATCTCCTTGGCCAAGCTGCTGACATCATTTTCATGTTTTTTTCCTGCATCTCTCTCATTTCTTTTCCCATTTTTTTCTTCTATCACCCCTACTTGATTTTCAAAATCTTTTTTGAGCTCTGTCATAGCCTGGGTCCAACTTCTATTTTTCTTGGAGTCTTTAGATGCAGAAGCTTATACTTCCTCATCTTCAGATTGAGTATTTTGATCCTCCTTGGTATCATAGAGAAAGTATTTGTCAGTGGTCAGGTTCCTTTATTTCTGTTTATTCATTTCCCCAGCCTTTGACTGGTTTGGGGATGCTTCCTGAGCTTTTGAGTTTTATTGAGACACCCCCACAAGGACCACAGTGTGTGTGTGGAGCTCTGACTGCTTTCCTGGCCTGTGAATGACCACAAATGCACCCCTCTGCCATGGGGCTAAGGGTGGGTGCCTGTTCTGTGGGGGGGGGGGGCTAGACTGCAATCAGGATCTGAATGCACTCAGAGCCCCAGAGTCCTGTTCCAGGGACAGAGGACAGACCTCGGAAGTCTCCCTCCACTCGCTTACCTTTGGTGGGCCAAGCACTCAGGGCACAGCTGCCTAAAGGCTCCTGCTTGCCTGCTGTAGGAGCCTGCTTCCTTTTCCTAGATCTGGATGTGGTGAGCGCTGCAGCCACACTGAGTGCCACGACTAGCTGAGGGCTTGGGCTTTGCGCTTGCTCCGGCAGAAGTCTTCCTGGTCATCTTCCAAGTTGTGCTTTGTACTCCCTGGGGTGCAGGTCAGGAAACTTCTTCTGCTGCCAGGAGCCATGGCTCCCAGGTACTCTGGGGCTGTTCCCAGGAGTCTGAAGTTTCTTCAGTCTGGTGGGGGCTCCCCCACTAACCCCATGGAACAGTTTTCCCACTATTTTCAAGGTTGCCTTAGGCTGGAGAGTTGCCTCACTGCATCTTTCTGTGGGTTCTGCCTCTTGAAAATTTAGTTAGAGTCATAATTTTAAGATTTTTGAAATATTTTGGAGAGAGCACCTAGGAGAAGCTCTTTTCCTGCTGCCATCTTGACTCCACTCCCCCAAATGACATTTATTCATATGAATATATATCTTAAAAGGAATAAAAATTTTTAAAAATCTTCTAGTTACAGAAAAAAGTATTTATTTTCTCTTAAAGAGCAATAAATAAAAACAGCGTGGCCTTTTTGGATAAAAGAATATGAGATTGAAGCTCATGGTTAATTAAGCTTGTATGTAAATTACAACAGTGCTTTTTAAAGGTAAACTTTTTTCTGTTGTCTTGTAACCCATTCATGAAATACTGAAAAATGGGCAATTTTAAAAAGCAAATCATGTGTTTCTTTTTTCTTTTCTCAAACAATAACTGCAGACAGAATAATTTTGTTTTCCTTCTTTGAAACTCCTCTAAAATATGTCTCTGATTAAAGAAAGAATGACATACTTGGAATAAGGCTGCCTGGTTTCTGAGAGCAGCCTGCAGTGTTTGATACCTGTGTAGAAATAGACAATTACTTAACCATTCTCATAGTGTTCTCATTTCTACTATGGGGATATTGATGACTCTGTTGCCTACTTATCCCACAAAGTTGTTGGAAGAAAAAATGCTTTATTGACTTCTATGAGCTATGTAAATGTGAATCATTTTTATTGTACAACTTCCCCTTACAAGAATCCTTCCAATATTTCATGGAAACCCTTTTCTTACACCAAAAGAAGATTAATCGTGTCATGAGGAATAAAATAATGAGCATATTAAAGATAGATATAAGAGATCACATAGAGGAAGCAGAGAACCAGATACCTACTAGGTTCTAGTTTCTTGTGGAGATATATTAGATAGCTAGATAGATATAGATAGATATAAATACAAAGATTTTGATAGATGAATATAGATATTACAAAAAAGCTGATTGGAGTTGAAGGAAATAATTTTCACAGCCATATACCAAATTAAAAGCAAAGGAGAAAACCAAAATGTAGCTCATTACTCCGAGGAGTCCATTAACCTTAACTGAACTGGGGGCTGAAAGGGAGGCTGAAACAACAATAACAAAAAAACAACACTTAAGAAGCCCTACCTTAAATTTATTTAAGACCTGACATTCATTGGTTACTAAATCATACTGAGCTTTACCTACATCTTCAAATTCAAATGACATTTATTATGTGTCTGCTATATTCACTTTTAGTTTGGACTATTAATAGCTCATTGATTTACAACTGGAAAATATCTTAAAGTTCATCCAGTCCAAACTCCTCATTTTGCAGATGAAGAAACAGGGACAAATAGAGTTTAGTTACCTATCCAAGGTCATACAACTAGTAAGAAGTTGAAATAGGATGAATATAAATATTCTCCTTCTCTATATACAGTAACCTTTCTTCTCCACCATAGTTGTGACAAAAGTCTGGGTGCAGTCAGAACCACATTAAAGTGTAAATGGAAAATATTTAACAAACTAAATAAAAATACAATATAGCACCAATAATGTTAATTTGTGGTTTTTCTAAACCACAATATGTCCTATTTCTATTTACATTTGACACAACCATTATATCAGTATATCTCACCTTCACAAAGCATATTCCTCATGGCCCTGTAAGAGGTGTCCCAAAAGTCTCAGTATGGTCTGAAACTAATAAGGTTTAATAAAATGAAACTAAGAGATTTGGGGGGGGGTACTTTGTGTCATTTCCCTATTTAACAGAGAAACTAAGAGAATTTAACTTAGAGAAACTAAGGAATCTTTTGCCAAAGGTCATTCAGCTAATCAGTGTGTGAGAATTTGAATCTAGCTATCTAGATTCCAAATTGATTGCTCTGTTTATCCTGCTTCACTATTTGGATTATTAGAGGATAACTAATTTCCTAAACTCCATTCTGTAGAACCCTAGTTGTTTATGAGATGTTCATTGGAATTTGATGAAGAAATGTCACAGTTTTCTCCTCTTCTCCCTCCAGTCTGGTGGTACCCTCCTCTCTCCTTCAAATTGAATGTTTGTGGCAACCTTACTATGCAAATGTGCATACATACATATATATACACACAGACACACATACACATATATCTTCTCAGCTCACTCAACTGCTGTCTGCTCAGTTCCTTTAGGGAATAAGTTGCTGAATTGATTAACCTTTGGTATCTTCCCTGCCCCTTTCCTAGATTCTTTTGTGTTTTTTGCAAGTACCCTGCACCCCAGTTTAGACTGTAAGCTCTCTTAGGGCTGCAATTGTCTTTCTGTTTGTTTGTTGTAATTCTGTGCTTAACATAGTTCCTGACTCTTAAAGGTAAGTTCATGATAGAGGCATACTTCATAGAACTACAAGTGTGATTCCAGAGCCTGCAAATAAAATGAATATTACATAAAGTGAATCACAATAATTTTTAGTTCTCCAATGTATATAAAAGTTATGTTTACATTTTGCTGTAGTCTACTCAAAATGCAATAGTGGTATATATATATATATATATATATATATATATATATATATATATTTATTTATTTATATAAACAATGCACATATACTAATTAAAATACTGTATTGTCAAATAAAATTATTATTAACCATCATCTGAGCCTCTGGCAAAGTATAATCTTTTTGATAGTAGAGGCTCTTGCTTGGATATTGATGGGTGCTGACTTATTATAGTGGTAGGTGCTGAGGTTAGGAGTAATTGTGGAAATTTCTAAAAATAAGACAAAAATGAATTTTGCCTCATCAATTGAGTCTTCTTTTCATTTGAACATTTATAGGCCTTTGTAGGTTTATTAGTTGATCTAATTTCAATATGGTGTTTTAGAGTAGAGAAATCCAAGGAGAGGGAGAAAGATGGGGAAAGGCTGATAGGTGGAGCATACAGAATACATAAAATATTTATCTGCTAAGTTCAGTTTTGGCCGGCTCAATTTATGTTGTCTCTAAAACAATTACGATAGTAATATCAAAGATAACTGATCACAGATAACCATAACAAATAGAATAGTACTGAAAATGTTCGGAGTATTATGACAGTTACCAAAATGTGACAGAGAGATGTGATATGAGAATATGCTGTTGGAAAAATAGCACCAATAGCTTGATGTAAGGTTGCCACAAACATTCAATTTGTAATAAATGTAAGACCTGTAAAGCATAAACAGTAAAGAACAATAAGCTGAGGTATACTATAGATATTTATTAGATCATTGGAGATGTATGATATATGATTTCATCAGTTTGGGAAATTCTGGAGATGGGGAATGCCTCCTCTAGTACAGAATAAACTGACTATGATTTACTGCAGTTTTGGAGAGGGAATCCAAGTTTTCTCCAATCTTTATTTTGAAAGCTATAGTTAATGCAGTGAAAATTACCTGTTTAGAAAACAATAAAGTCACAAGAATGGCCTATGTCTTATCATAATTGGCTAATAAATTTTCAGCTGCTTTAAAAAATAGAGATGAGCATTTGACTTTTAAACTAGGGATTCTAAAGAGTTTAAAAGTTTTGCTCACCAAAAAACAAACAAATGAAACAATATTACAACTGACTGAGAAAAAACAACTCTATACTTATAGAAATGTCTAAAATTTAAGTTCAGACAGTTGTCTATGTCAGGAATCATGTTCCAATTTGTGATTTTTTTGTTTTTCTTATGTTTATGAAAAGCACACCAGATGCTGGAACAGTTTTTGTCAACAACATTCCTTTTGCTTCCCCTCTCAAGTTTTGAATATGATGTTGTTTCTACAGCAGGGCTCTTGAGTCTTATCATAAAACTGCTAGCTTTCAAGAAGTAAATTAATTTAGCACCAAAGAGTAAACTAGAACTGAATCAATACTTTTTTTTTTAAAGATCCATAAGAAATTCAAACTGCCTCTTTTCTCTGCTTGATTTTGTTTTTCCTTGGATAGATTCACTTTACCAATGCTTATCAAACTGATTTGATCATGGAAAATGTTTGAGCTTGAAATATGTTGATAGACTCCATAAATGTCATTTCAGGGATATGGAATAATTCTAGGGAGGAAGGGGAGAGAGAAAGATTTTGGAGCAAAACAAAATTAAGATTGTTTTTATCTTGAAATTTTTCATATGGAATAAATATATTTCTTACATTTCTTAATTTAGTGTTTTAATGAGTGTAGAGGCAGTGTAGTTTTGTATATAGTGTTGAGTTGTGGTCAGGAAAACCTAGGTTCCAATCCAATTTCTGAAATATTAACTTTGTGAATCTGGGCAAGTCACTTAAGCTCTATGTGCTTGGGTTAATTCCTGAGGATTTATTTATTTTCTTTGACATACACAGAACCATTGTCCATCATATCTCCTTTTCTGTACCTTTGTACCCTTGCTACTTATCTTTTCCATTTTCCCCTCCATATTTCTATCATTCTTTTCTCGGAGAAGGATTAGAGATCATTCACTTCCTTAGATAAATCAATAGATCTGTGATCTTATCCTATAGATATGATTGTCACATTTGCATATATACATATATGTGTGTATGTATATATATATATATAATGTATTCTGTATTGTAATTTTCTGAAATCATAATAAGGTTATTGTACCATTGGATCATTGTCCAATTTTGCTTTTCAGCTGATTGCATTGACTCATGATCTCTAAGGTCAAATAGCAACTCTTCCATTTGGCTTTAAATTCTTCAAAATTCAACTTTACCTATCTTTCCAGATTTCTCAGAATTTTTTTTGCTCTCTCATATTTGTTTCTTTTCTTTTTCTCAAACATTTGATTCCATCTATTGTTTCTGTGCCTGTACAGGTTGACTCCCATACATGAAATGCATCTCCACTTCTAAAATTCTCTAATTCCCCTCAAATCTCAGCTTGTCTTCCACCTCCTACAGTTCTTTCCAGAATCTCCTTCTACAGGTATTAATTCCCTCCCTCAAAAAAAATTAGCTCAGATTTATTTGCCAAATCTTTTAAATATATGTATATGTATACATGTTCCTGAAAGAAATGTATGCTCTTTGAGGGCACAGACTGTTTAATTTTTACTTTTATACTTCCCTGCCCTAGCATGGTGTCTGGCATAGAATAAGTCCTTAAATATTTTTTGATTGGTTGGAAAAATGCTGTTTCAGAGGTCTCTCTTTTGGTTTCCATCTTTTAATACAATTTTCTTATATAATGAATTGAAGGAGCCTAAGCTACCATGTTAAATGCTTTTAAAAATACCCTTTTTATCCTTATAACAGTCATGTGAGGCAAGTGCTACGAATATCCCAGTTTTACAGTTGAGGAAACTGAAGCAGACAGAGGTTAAATGTTCATACAGTCAGAAAGAATCTAAGGTTGGATTTGAACTGAAGTTTTATTGATTCTAGACCCCTCTCTTTCCCACTTAACTCCCTGAGAAGTCAGTTAAACTATACTGAGGTGACAATAAATCCATTTGAAAATCCTTCATCTCCCAAATCTTGGCTGTGCCTTTCATTTCATAAGACAGTCTGATTCAAGTGTTATAGTTATACCCCTTTCTCAACTGAATTAGGAGGGTACAACCTGCACTAATTATATGTTGAGTTTAATTAAATTCGAATAATACCAAATAGTTCTCATTCCTGGGTTTCCAGCAGTTAGTTTTATGTACTAATATTCAGAACTTGGATGGGTTGTCTATAGATATTCCCTCTACTCCAGCAGATAACAATTTATCATGTTTTATCACTGATTCTTGATTCTAAATGAGATTCTTGCCAACATGCTTCCTTCATTTAAAGCCTTCATAAGGGGATAAACTCAGTGAACTGGAGTCCTTATGCTTCCTATAACAATTCAGGGTACCACTCAGTCACTTTGGATGGTTCATCTATTATTCACAACTACTTACACATGACTTAACCTAACTTTATAGGTAAATGCATCCTTAATGACATCTTGCATACCACTTTTCCTAAAGAAGAGATATTCTGCATTTTTTATACCTAACTATAGGGTTTTTTTAATTGACCTTTAGGTTGTCTGATTTTAATTCTTATGAGATTTTTACATTTCACTATTTGTATGTTTACTCAAAAGTATAAGTGATTAATCAGCCTTAATATGTTTCCTGCATTAGGGGTATTTTTAATTTTTGGAAGACACTAAGTTTTAGTCAAGGGAAAGAATATATAAAATTTTAAGCAGCTTGTGTTAAGTAGGTTAAGTATATTTTGGTAAAACAACTTTCCAATTATCCTTGAATTCATACCAGGTAATCCAAACTAGGGTTAGATCTGTTGTTCTATAAAGAAAAATAGAACAAAACAAAACATAAGCATACGATCTTGAAAAATTAAAAAAAAGACATAGCTCATTTGTTACTTTGTCTGAGAAGGTCTTAATTTTTTCCTTGTCCAAGGTCAGAAATAGCCTTTGGGAAATAGCAGTGACATATCAGTCATCACTCATTCAGAGTAAAATGCCTTTAGTTTTCAAATCTGTTGCTTTTCAGATTTTCTATTACCTCACAGAGACCCTGTATCTAGGTTTCTAAACAAGGAACCTCATGTTGATGTTTCCTGATGAATTCTACTTTTCCTGTGGTTGGAGGCAAAAGCATCAGAAATCATTTCTGTAGTAGATGATACCTGAGATGAGTCTAAAGGAAATAAGAATACTAAGTAGAAATGATGGAGAACTATTATTCCAGTCATGGAAGAGAAGAGATTCAAAAGCATGAAAGTGCACTTTGTGATGAATGATAAGATCAGATTGATTGCACTGTGAAGTGTTTGAAGAGTAGTAATGTGTAATAAGACTTTAGAGGCAGCCTTATTATAGGTTGTGAAGGATTTTAAATGTGAAACAGAGGAGTTTTTATTTTCTGTAACTACATTTTATATTTGCTTCTAGTGTAAAAGAAAGTCCCTGGAGTTTATTGACTTTCTTTCACGAAAATCATTGAGATAGCTGTGTGGAGAATGGTTTTCATTGAAGAGAGATGTAAGGTGTAAGTAAGGTGGCGAGGCCAATTTAAAGATTATTAAAATAGTCTAGAAGAAAGGTAACAGATTGCTGACTATGTAAATGGGGGAAAAGGAGAAATGGATATATGTAATGTTTGAAAATTAGATATATTTGTTGAGGGAAATGAGAAATGAATGATGACACCAGGGGTATGTATCTGATTGCCTGTTAAATATGATGGTGCCCTTAATGATAATATGGAAATTTGGAAGAGGAGGGGTTTGAGGGGAGGAATAATAAGTTTTATTTTGTATTTGTTGATTTTGTGATATCCATAGGACATATGAAATCTATGGGACATAAAGTGTGAAATAACCAGTAGACTGTTGGCATTATGATGCTAGAGTCCTTTTATTTATTTATTTATTTTTAGGTTTTTGCAAGGCAATGGGGTTAAGTGGCTTGCTTAAGGCCACACAGCTGGGTAATTATTAAGTGTCTGAGGTCAAATTCGAACTCAGGTACTCCTGACTCCAGGGTCATTGCTCTGTCCACTGCACCACCTAGCTGCCTCAGATGCTAGAGTTCTTAAGATAGACTAGTGATGAATATACATATCTTGAAGTATCTCTCCAGTAGAATTAAATTTGTTAAGGGTAAGGATTATCGTTAAATTTGTGTTTGCATTCTTTTGCTTAACATCATCTCTTGCATATTGGACTGGTTTGGATTACATTCAGTCTGATTTTGTTTTGCTGTCTTCTTTTTTGTCATCTGTTAGAACTTGCTGCTTAATTTTTACATTTAATGATTAATTTCATTGACACAATGAATGCTCAAGTCTTGATGGATTATATTATTGTTACCATTATAGATCAGATATGTGTAGTTCCGTGGCCTTTTATAGATAATTTATTATTATTATTCTTCAGTTGTTTAATCAGATCTGATTCTTCATAACCCCATGGGTCAAACTGTCTATGGGATTTTTCTTGGCAATGAAAGAGATTAAGGCAAAAAAAGTTAAGTGACTTGTCCAGGATGACAGTATCCGAGACCAAATTTGAATTCACAAAGATCAGTCCAGTACTCTATCCTCTGAGTCACCTATCTGCCTTCTTTTGTAGGGGGAAAAAAAAACCTCTTTAACCCTAAGGGAGCAGGTTCTGGCTCAAGAAGTTTTGTGATTCCATAATGGTAGGAATTGTAGATACTGATGGGCTGGTATGAGGAAATTTTAGCTCTTTTTAAACCTCTGCAATCACAACAGGTTGGACATAACATTATAATCACTCTCCCTCCTCTCTCCAAGTCCATAGCTTTCACCATCATTTCCTCCTGCATTGTCTTTAAGTGATTATATAATGGAGTTGACCACAGCCAGGGAAGAAGGTAGACATTAAGTTACTGTTGATAATCACTAATCATCTAATGAATTTGAGTATAATATATTTGTAGCTGAAATGAACCTTAGAGACCATCTAAATAAATGCCCTCATTATACAAATGAGGAAACTAAAAAGGACAGCCATTCCCAGATGTTCTTGAGAAACTGTCATCTAAGCTTTTTTTATTTCTCTAGAATGGTGGTTTGCTTTTGGGGGGCTTGGTAGTGATAACAAAGAGGGTCATGATTTTGTACCTCATTTGAGAGTCTGCATTCTCATGACTCCAGATAATAAGTCCCTCATTAGTGATATAGGGCAGCAGTCATATTAACACCTGTCTTCATAATTTGTACAAGCTAGATTTTTTCATTTATTTAAAGAAAAGGTATTTAAAATATTTAGATTAATGTTTAGTACTGATATTGGATACATAGCAACTTCTGATTTCCCTTGAGATTAAAATTTATGTGAAATTGGATTGTCCTGGTGGAAAGTGATACTTGAATATGTTTAGAGAAGTTGATATAAAATTTGATTTTCTTAAGTCACTTGAAGTGGGAAAAACAAACAAAATGGTCAAAAAAGGCACAAAATTTGAGAGAAGGTAATTCCTTACTTTTTCCTTGACATGTTTAAGTAGGACAAATAGTTGTGGACCAGTGGACATGAATTATGGCCACAAATAGTCATTTTTGTATGATTTTATAGTAGCAGTGAAATGGAAAATGAAGTTTAACAGACTTTAGAACACAATGTTTTCATTTTTCTCAAGATTTTCTTTACAAATTGCACTCTCATTATGCATGATACCAAGCAATGCTTTTTAGGTTATATTCTGTTACAGGAGAGAGAGAGAGAGAGAGAGAGAGAGAGAGAGAGAGAGAGAGAGAGAGAGAGAGAGAGAGAGAAATACAGAAAGCGCATTTTTGAATATTTTTAAAACTATTCTTTGATTCACAATATTTACAAATGAACATTGACAGGAGCAATATCTGTATATAATGCTTGGATAAGGAGTTTCCTCTTCCTCCTCTTTCTCCTTGTTTTGCTTCTCCCTCTAGTATTTGCTTCTTTATCACTTTCCTGGTCCAATTCTCCTGAAAAATCAAGAGAAAAGAATGAGAAAGTTCTTCTTCCACATGAGGCTTGAAGTGATGGACTACCTGGGAAAGTTTGCCCCTTTGTTGAAATTGGAAGAGAATCATAGACTATTTAGAGCTAATAGCAACCTTAAAGATCAATCAATCAATCAACACATATTGATTAAACACCACTTTGCTAGGTGCCAGGGATATGAAGGCAAAAACAAAATAGTTTCTGCATTCAAGGAAATTTTATTCAGTGAAGAAAAATAATAGGAACATATTTACAGGTACATGAATACACAGCACCTGATCTCCCTCATTTATTCTATCTCTGCATGGATTCACCTATCCCAGGGTTTAGCACAGTGCTTGGCACTTAATAATATTGATGATAATAATAACATAGTAAGTAATCACTTAATAAGTACTTTTTACTGAGTTTTTTAAAAACTGATTTATTATATTCATTCAATGCAGATTGGGGAGGTTGGTTCCCAAATTGTGTGGTCAGTTTGATACAACTTATTTCCCCAAGGTGCTGAGGGTAACCCCCAGTAAGGGAATATACTTAGTAGTTTGTATATTATAATTCCTAAACCTTCATCAATTTATTTTCCATTTAACAAATCATTAGAAGAACTCTACTAATTTTTTGAAATATTCTTAAATATAATAATAATGATATAAAATTACACCTATAAACCACTGATGCACAGAGTGTTCATAGGGTGAGAATGGGCATGCATTCACAGTACAACGAGAGAGAATCCATATGTTTTGGGTAATACACAATCTGGATTGAGGGATTAGTTATCATTTGTCTCAGGAATGGTCTACCCTGCCAATACTCTGATAGTTTGGGTGACCTCTCTACTGACTGCTATGCTTGGCTACCTATAGATTCCTGAGCTACTTTTTTCTTCCAGAAAAAAAAAAAACAAATAACTTAAGCCTGGGATCAACAGAGCTTTTCCAGCTCTCCTCTCCTGACTATGCTTTTAGAAGTTTCTACTTCCCCAACAGCAAGTTAGCAGTATAGCGAAAATCGAAAACAAAAGCCTGTCTTCTTCCCATCAGCTCTTCCAAAAGAAAACCAAGTAATTGTACAAGCTCTGAGATCTCTTCCCATCCCTGACCAGAGGTTTCTTCTGAGCCCAAAGCTATTCTATGAGAAGCTTACTTCAGTTCTACCCTAGTAATCCAAATCAAGTTCTCAAATGATATGATGTAACTCCAGCTTATGGTGAAAACCAAAAAAAAAAAAATCAACTGTCTATGCCATAACAAGGTTATGTAGATAGATTGATAGATAGATAGATAGATAGATGATAGAGATAGAGATAGAGATGGAGATAGAGATAGAGATGATAGAGATAGAGACAGAGATGATAGAGATAGATGATATAGATACAGATGATGATATAGATGATGATATAGATACAGGCACAGATACAGATACAGATACAGATACAGATATAGATGTATCAAGATTTGTCCTATATTAATTGGTTTCCCAGCTATCAACAACAAAGTCCTTATGTTATTCATATATAAATAAGATTTTAGGAAACAGGATACATTTAATATCCATGTCCAGAGTGTCTTTATTCCATGGTTCTGCATTTTTTTTTCCTCAATAGCTTTGCTGGGGAAAAGGAACAAATAGGGTCCCACTTAATATACAAAATAATACAAAACCCACTCCCCCATTTCATAGATGAGGAAATTATTTTTAGAGGAAAGTGATTCTTTGGGAAATATCCCTTCTTCATATACCCATTTAATACAATTGAAACTAAAACCTATTTTCACTGAAATCCCTTTGACAATTGCTTAGGCTTATTTAGTAAACAATAATTTATCTAGTACTTACTGGCTAGTGACTGTGCAAAGCATTTGGTTATGTTAACAAAAACAAAAACTGTCTACCATTTTTGGAAGGATTTAGGGCTGTTGATAGATTTTGCTGATCATTTAAAATTATATCCTAATGTCTCTAGTATTTTATCAGAAATGGACCTGCTACTTATTGGCAATATGCCTATGCCTATGACTTTTTCTTTCTATTTAAGAACACAAAAACTTTGTTTCTTACTTTTTGGGCATGCAGATATTAGGTCTTGGGAACCTTGTAGAACAAAGTATTAGACAAAGCCTTGCTTGGTACTTTGAAATGGAGAAAATAGAGGGTGGAAATAGGATTAGCTTGAAAGGGATGCATTTGTTTACAGTTCAGAAATTCCAGTTATCAGAGCAATAGAAATAACAATTGAAAACAATAACAGCCAACTTTGAAATTAATTGACAGTCATTCCCTGATTGCAAAGGAGTCTTGCTTCCCTTTTGATTATGAGAGTTTAAGGTCTTTTGTGAAGCAGGGGAAGACAATATCTTCTCTCTCTGAGCCTCTGAATGTTCTGAGGACTATGGAACACATGCCTGGCCATCCCTGGAGTGTTGCTTCAGTGACATCTCAGCCACTCCTCTTACCTTGTGGTACTGAAGGATGTGGGTGTACACATTTGGATCACAGCCACTGTAGCTTCATTTTCTTGTATCTGTAAGCCTTCCCTACATTTTCAGAATAACTGGAACCTATAGAAACAGAAATTGAATGCCTTAACATTCAGAGGACATAGGACCACTTTTTCACCTGCTATTCAACATTTCATTATTGAAAAAATGTTTTTTCATATTTCCTTACAGTTATTTCTAAAGAACCAACCAGCAAGCTTTCACCGAGAGAAAGCAGGGATGCTTTAGTTGTGTTAGAGGCAGGGAAAGAGATGAACTTGTTAATCACCATGGATGCAATTTTCATCTTAAAATACATTTTAAAAAAGTCTCCCACTGCTGGTGAACTTTTTGTATTTCTATTCCTTTTATGTCCAGCAACAGTAAAGCCATCCTCTCACTTGCAAAAGGTTTGAAAGAGAGCCTCAAAACAAGAATGCAGTCCAAGGAAAGCCAAAGTATGTATGCTAAATGAAAGTGATTAAAATAAAATATTAGATATGGAAATGTCAGGGAACTTTGCATATCTTATCACACATTTGAGACTTACCAGATAATATGCCCTTTCTATCACCTCAGTCATGGAAATAATTGCTAGACCCTGGAACCAAGCATATAAATATCTAGAAATATGCCAGGTAAGAAGAATCTATTCTTCTAAAATTTCCACTGGAATTTGTGCTTGTGAAGGACATGATGGTTGTGTACTATTCAAGCATGATATTTTTAGTAATATAAGGAATGTGATAAAGCCCAGATAACTTAGCAAAATCCCCTGATGTCCTGATTGTTGGTGGAAGATGATTGTAATATGACTAGGATGATCTGGTTCTGTGTAAGGAGATATTTGGAAGATTATAGCAACATAAATATACTTAGATTCATTTTCCAAAGTGAATTGTTACATCAGATCCAGAGGACAAGAGAATACTGAATTTTGGGTTTCACTCATTCTAGTAATATTCTATTCCTTGCAATAAATCTCCTGGGTCACATTGACCTTTTACGTTAGGGTCTGCCAGTACATAAGACCCAAGAAATCATTTGACCTAGCTTTGCCAAGGCAACTACAGGCGTGACTTGAAACTCAATTAATCTAGCAGCTTTTTAGGGGTGAATTCATTAAATATTTGACCAAATTATACTGGACTAAATTCTAAATTGATAATATTCTATGACCTATGAATGTTGTTATCAACATTCAAACAGGCAGCTAGTTGGTACAGTGAGTGGACAGAGCACTGACCTTGGATTCAGAAAGACTGGAATTTGAATTCAGTCTCAGACACTTACTTACTAGCTGTGTGACCTTGGGAAAGACACTTAACCCTATTGCTTCTCATCTAGGTCCATCTCTAGTTGTCCTGATCCATATCTGGACATTGGATCCAGATGACCCTAGAGGAGAAAGTGGGACTGGTGACTTAGCACACCCCCCCCCACTCAAATTCAAAAATCATATGCTTGTCATGGAATTACCTCCCTGTTGTCATGGTCTTTTTTGAAAAAGAGGGAAAAATATAAATATCATCAATCGTCATCATCATCAATCATTAAAATGGCTTTTGATAGAAGAAAAGGTTCCCTATACCATTTTAAATCATAGATTTGTATTAAAAATCTAGAATGCCCCAAGTACTTCATAAAAGATCATAGGAAAACAGGCTTATAGATCCAGAGCTAAAAGGACCACAGTCCAAATTCCTTATCTTATGGATATGGAAATTTAGGTCCAGAAAGGTTAGATCTTGGAGTCACACAAATTTATCAGTGGTAGAGTTTGACTTTGAACTTGTGTTCAATACTTTTATTATGAATTAATCAATTAATATAGTTTGAATATTCAGTCTTAATCACCACTTCAAGAAATTAAGTATAATTTTTATAAATTTTACTTCCTTTGTTTGAACTGTTCTGTTGCATTTTCATGATTATATAATTAAATGTATCAACTGATTGAGAAAGAAATAATATCTTCTTATATCTCCTAAGATAGTATGATGGCAGTATTTTTGTTCTTAGATTAGTCTAGATTTACTATGCTATTTTGCTTTTAAATGATACTTTGGTTAAATAAAAAAAGATGATATGAATGAATTGTGGAGTCTTTCTGCTGTTACAATAAAAATGTTAGTCAAAAGGGGGCAGCAGTGCTACTTTTAAGTAAATAGAAGTATAAAATCAATACTTTATCTTTTTAATCATGAAATAGATTTATATAATTGCAACTAGTAACCTAGAAGTTGTTTGAAATAAATCATGTTTCTGTTATCTATCCTTCATAAGAAGAAAACCTATTACCTTGTTCTGATTTTGATGAAGTGCATATATTTTGAAAAGTAAAGAAGTTAGTAAGCTTAGGATGGGAAAGCTATAACTGAAAGGGAATTTCTCCATTTTTTTCTAGAGGCTTCCCAATGATTGCTAATTTAAGAAGAATATACTTATTATTATTAATCATATTTCTTGATTGGAATACTCTCCTTAGAACCTTTAGTTTCTTTTAGGACTAGTTCATGTTCCATGTTTTGCTTGAGACTTGCTAAGTCTTCGCCTCCCTCCATGCTACTAACACCCCCTACCCTTCCCAGGAAAAATTACTTTTTATCTATTTTGTAGGTAGACACATATATGCTGCTTGTCTCCCCATTTAGAATCTAAGCTCCTTGAGGATGGGACTGTTCCACTTCTGTCTTTTTATCTATACCCAAGACCAAGCACAATGCCCTAGCAGGCAGTCAAGTAATTCTTGTTGAGTAATTGGGTCACATGTAGATGAGTATTTTGGGCTTAATAGACAATAACATCAATGCTTTTTAAAAACACATTTATTTGGTTTTCAAAGAGAAAGTTCAGAAATCAAGTAAGTACAAGTTTCATTATATCCTAGCCATCAACATGAGTACAGGTAGAAAATTCCTGTACAGGGACCAAGGATAAAACAAAGAGATGAGAAGGGACATGAGAATTGGTCATGTTTTGAGAATACCAGCAAGTCTGTATTTCTGGGAGAGCTGAGATTTGTAGACCAGTGAATATTCTGTGATCAAACCATGTAAGAATTCTGCAGATCTCAGCAAGGGAGGAGGGTCTGAACCAAGCTGGATGACTGCCAGGAACAGAAGGACCCTGATCCTCAGGAGCTAGGCAGAAAGACAGATCAAAAGGGTGGGCAGCTTCTCAAAAATCAGAGAAAGGGTGAAGAATAGATAATTGATGCAAATAATGAGCATACTGAGTCAATCTACTACAGTCAAGGGAGTAGGGACTAGGCCTATCACCATGTTGATACTGCATTTTGAGTGCAATGAAAAGATTAACTGGAGCATTTTATTAAATTTTTTTTAATTTACTAACTTTGAATTCATATGATGTTATTTTAGATTTTGCCTTTTTGACATCAATGATTGTCTCTTCATTGGAATATATCTTTTTCTCATTTGAGATGGGTTAACATTTGTAAATGACCTGTTTCTGCTACAACAGCATTGTTCTAGATAATTAAATTCAGGGGTACAGGGTGCTGCAAAGAAAAGAAAAAAAGCATAAAACAAATCCCCCAATTCAGGATTCAAACCCTCAGTGGATATTTCCTTTAATGTCACATATTGTATCATTGAATAGTCAGTAACTTTTTTCTTTGAATATTTGCTTCCTCATTATAATTAAAAATGCATTAGGACTCTGAAAAATCCCCATCTATTGTCAGGGACTTCAAAGTGCAATTATTTTTGCTAACATTATGCAATCTGCTTCAAATTCATTTTAAATTTAAATGCTTTTTTAAAATACAATATTTTTATTCTGTTCTCAGAATCAAATGAATGTTTGACTTCAAAATGAAATAATTCCCATTCAATCATTTATTTTCTCAACACTTTCAGGTACAGAAAGGTAGTTCCTCCAAATTCTTTCCTTTTATGGCAATTCATTCTATTCTGTTAGGACCATCTGGACTCCAGAGTGCTTATTCCATAGTATTTCTGTCTCCCTGAGTTCCTCCATTTCTATGTAAATCACCAGTTCTTTTTCCTGGATAGTGTGATCAGTTGCTACTTCTTAAATTTGTATTATTTTTACCTCAGCAGTTTACTATCCATTGATTTAGACTTATTTTCATATTTTACAAGAAGGAAGTTCAATAAGTATTTGTTAAATTGAAGGGAAACTCTTCTTTTCTAGTGCCAGTTGCTGGGAAAATGGCTTAGCCATTAAATTAGCATTTACTCTAATGAAAGTCAGACCTGTGTAATTACTCCAGGATAATTACCCTCATCTGAAAATTTGCTACATTTCCTTTTTTAACATCAAATGATCCAAATTCTTCTTCTACTGTGAGATAATGCTTCCCTATTCAAGTAGAGTAGATGCATCAAGTTTCTAAGACAAAATGCCTTTTACAGTAACACAATTGACTTAACATCTATTGTGTCTGCTGTTTAGTAAGGAACAATAGGGAAACTTGATGCCATTATTCATTGTGCAGATTTTTAATCCTTACTAATGATTCTATTCCACCACAGTGGATTTCTACTACTGCTAAATTACATAATTTTAAAAAGAAATAAAAATTCTATTTTGCTTCATTTAATATACATTTTAAAACATTTTAATTCAATTGAATACTAGAATTCATGAGAGTCCTTATTTATCTTAGAATTAATTCCATTGAATTTGCCAAAGATAAGAGTCCATCTATAATGATGGGCAAACTATATTGATAGGTAATCCCTCGAACCAATACAACCTTGTCCTGAGGTTGAATAGTTTGGAAACAAGCTTATATCTCCATTTTGTAAATCAACTAGTATTTTTGGGTACCTCTGTATGTCTAACATTATATGCTAAGGGATATTTTAAAAACTGAACAAAGAAGAAATACACAGAAACAAATCTTTGCCTTCAAGAAGTTAAGCTCCAAATATAGATTCCAAATTAACCAAGGTTATATATTTGGTTTTTGTTGTTTAATTAAATTGCATCTAACTCTTTGTGATCCAATGGACCATAGCACACTAATGGGCTTTTCTTCATGGCTTTTTTGGGCAATTCTGGATTGGTTTACCATTTCCTTCTCCAATGGCTTAAGGCAAATAGATTAAATGATTTTTCCAGGGTCACATAGTCAGTATCAGAGGCAAAATTTGAACTCGGTTTTCTGAACTCTAGGCCTGGGATTTTATCCTGAAGCTCCTAACTGCCTCAATGTGACATAAAATTGATGGAATACATACATACATATTCATTATTAATTTTTGTGGTGCAAATTTTGAGGGCTATATGAGCTAAGAAAAGGGCAAAATGAAAGGGAGAAATCAGCCTTAACACAATTTTAGGTCATTTGCAAAAGGTACAATTGAGGGTTTCCCAAAGGAATACATTAGTTGGATTGCAATTGAAAATGTCAGATATTCCAAACTCTGCATAGGCTTTGAACAGTAAAGACTCAAATGAACAGTATGACTGTTTTGTGAAGCTGTTTTTATAGTGAATTGCACACAGCTGGGAAATTGTCCAAAAAGGTATATAAGGCTCTCCAAGAATGTCAGAGAAGTGCACTAAGGAAAGTGGCATGTGTAAATAAAATAAATGAACACTTTCATATACATTTCTTCTCCTCTTTCTGCAGTCTCAGGTGTTGTTTTTTCCCTTTCTTTGAAGGGTCAGATAATCAATCCAGGTTTAGATGTCTCTAGTCTCTATTGGCTGTCTGAATTCACTCAGCTGTCATTGATTATCCCTGCCAAGTACTATTCATTTGGAACCTTCTATTGATCTGTTTACAACATTCTCTCAAATTCTAAAAAAAATGTGGTAGAGAAATTTTTCATTGGGCATCTCCAAATCATATTTAATAATGTTTAAAAGTACAAAAAATATGTCAATTTTGATTCTATTCTTGTGTGTCTTTGACATATTTTCTCCCCACAAAATCCCATATCTTACCTTTCCTTTTTCAGTTCACTTTTTAATTAAATCTTATTCTGTAATTATCAAAATAAACATCATGTAAATTAACCAAAAAACTCTTCAATGCTTTCTACCTTTTCATACTTCCTCATTTATTGAACCATGTAAAATACTACATTTTAGGTTCTGGGTCATTCTCATAGAGGAGCATTTGTAAAAAGAAACTATTATATATAATTTGTTGAGTATTTTTATTTCTCATTGGAAGAGTCAGATGAATATCAGGATAAATGATGAGATATTTGTCCCTTAGAAAAGAATCATGTAATATCAGAACTTCACTCATAAGTAATAACAGCTCAAGGAATAATGTAAATACAAAGAAATAAGCCCCTGAATGTTGCATAAATATGAAAGTCTGTGTGACAGTCTGTATGTGTATGCATACGTGTGTGTGTGTGTCTGTGTGTGTGCTTGTGGGTGTGTGTGAGAGAGAAAGAGCAAGACAGAGAGATAGACACACAGAGATAGAGATAGAGAGAGAGAGAGAGAGAGAGAGAATTTTTAGCATTTATATTTACAAATACTTTCAAATTTTTCTCCCATTCCATCCTCTCTCCTCTTCTGAAAATGGTAGGCAAATTGTGAAAATGATAGGTCATATATGTGGTATCATGTAAAATATATTTTCATATTAGTCCCAGTGGTGAAAGAATAAGCAAAAAAGGAATCACAAAAATAGTAAAGTAAAAAGACATGCTTCAATCTGCATTAAGAGTACATTGTTTTGTTTTTTTCCTTTATCTGGATGAGGATAGTATTTTCCTTGTGAGTCTTTGTACTTGTCTTAGATCATTGTGTTGCTGAGAAGTGGGTCATTCATAGTTCATCATCACACAATATTTCTGATAACATGGACAGTGTTTTACTGTTTCTGCTTATTGTATTTTGTATCATTTCATTTAGATCTCTGAAATCTCTGTTCATAATTTCTTATTGTACAATAGTATTTCACTATATTCATATACTACAAATTATTCAACCATTCTGTAACTAATGAGTATCACCTCAATTATCAATATTTTGCCACCAACAAAAGAGTTGCTGTAAATATTTTTACACATGTAGATCCTTTTCCCTTTTATATGATATCTTTGGGATATAGACCTAGTAGTGGCATTGCTGGGTTAAAGGGTTTACACAGTTTGGGTGCCATTTGAGTGTAGTTGCAAATTGCTCTCCAGAATGGTTGGATCAGTTCATAACTCCACTAACAGTGCATTAGTGTCCCAATTTTCCACATTCTTTCTAATATTTACTGTTTCCCCTTTTTTGTTATATTAATTTAAGTGTTCCTTTTCATATAAATGCAAATCTTTTAGTTAACATATTGAAAAATTACAACTCTGCAAGATATTAGTCAATCTGATAGGTGTAAGGTTGCTAGTGTGCATTTCTCTAATCAAAAGTGATTTAGAGCTCCTCATCACATACTCATCACATACTTATAATTTGATTCCTTCATCTCAAAGCAGCTTGTTTATTTGCTTTGACCATTTGTCAGTTGAGAAATGGTTTGTATGCTTCTAAATTTGACTTGGTTCTCATATATATTTTTGAGAAATGAAGTCTTTATCAGAGATGTAATGTAAAGATGATTTTCCAGCTTTCTGTTTTCCCTCTAATTTTCATATAAAAGCTTCTTATTTTAATGTAAACACAGTGATCTATTTTGTATTTTATAATTCCTATAATTTATTTAATTTCTTTAAAAGAGTAGGATGCTATAGCATATATGGTGTACACATATATATTTTGTGTTAACATTGCTTCATTGTCTATTCTAGTTTCCTTCCTTACCACCTTTAATTACACCTTTTTACAATTGTTTTTATTTTGTCTGAGATCAATTTTTTTTAACTTCAGCAGAAGCATAATATATTATATTTATTATATTATATATATATTATATATGTTTATATATATTATATATATAATATATAAGACATAATATATGTCTTATCTTTATGTTCTTCTTTTTTGTTAAAATAAATGCTATATTGTCTAGGATATGAGATATGGATATATTTGCCAATGGAAGAGATATAACACCAAAACATATCCATGTAATTAAATTTAAAGTTAAAAATACATTTACATTTATGAAAATCATTAGGTTAGTATCTCATTTTTGTTTGTTTTTATTTTTTAATTAACTAATTCCATTTTCTCTCTTCCTTGTCCACTATACAACTATTGAAAAAGAAAGAAAAAAACCAAAATCTTCTTTTTTACAAATATTCATAGACAAGCAAAATATGCACATGTGCACACACATATACAAGCACACTGACAATCAGGTTAACAAATTCCAAAAAAAAAGATGCCTCAATCTGCATTCTTAAACCATTGCTTTTCTATGAAAAAGTGGTAGTATATTTCATTATCAGTCTTCTGCTGGTCATTGTATGGTTCTGAGTTGTCTTCCCAAATTGTCTGAGTAAGATTTGTTTTAAGTCAGTTGCTGAATATTAAGACTTTAAGAAGTCATTAAAAAGACTCTAAGACTTTTAGAAGCCACTTTTAACTCTTCTCCAAAGAGCTCTGCTAGAGTGATTTTGTTCAAATGTCAGCTTTTGAAAAACTGAAGGATTGATGGTAGAAAACCTGACTTTACTTTCAAAAGGAATTTATGTATCAGAAACATGTCCATAATCATTTTAAATGATTATAATCAAGACAATTCAGGAATTTAAGGAATGATATACTTTAAGCATAGATAAAGATTTAAATGTAATTCATTGTTGTACATTTATTTTCATAGCATTTCCCACTAAGAATGAAGGTAGAAACTAATATCAATTCTTAATTTCATAGAAATCAGTCTCATAATTGGGAAGTACCTCTGGGTCACTTGGCATAGTACAAAAAAAAATCTAAAACATCTGATAAGGGATAATCCAAATAACTATAGTCACAGGTAAATTCATCTCCTTATGACAGAGGACCTTAATTTTTTTCATCATTGACAAATCACACAGTATAATTGAATTATTTATAGTCCTATACATTTTATTTTATGCATTTAAAATATTATTCTGAGAGGAGGCCTATAGATGATTTACCACATTACCAAAGATTCCACAACACACAAAAAAATTTTAAGAAACCCTGTCTTATACAATACTCATTCCATTTTAAATTGTAAAAGACAAATTGGCATATTTCATCCAATTGACTCATTTTGAAGAAAAGTCTGTTGGATAAAAGAAAATGAGGAAACTGAAGGTGAAGTGACTTGCTTCAAGGTCACACATTTAGTAAGTAGCAGAATCCAGATGTAAATTTAGCTCCCCTAATTGCAAATTGAAAACTCCTTCTTATATTCTATAGCATAGGATATTGTATCCTATATTGTAGTAAACATAATGTTTCTAATTTTTAGGGGAACATACCCAGAGCCTATCCCATAATGAGTACTTAATGAACAAGAATTGACTTAACAGATATGAAATACAGATTATTTTATAGTGCTGGATACAAAGAAGTAATCTTTTTTGTTGTTGTTCTTTCAGTTATCTCTTTCAACCTTTATTTTAGCAAAGTATTTGTCTGGGTTATTCATAGAATATTTTACACTTTGGCCCATGATACCAGTGTAGAAGATCTAGATCTCTGATCTCACCATCATCTTTCTTTCGGTTATGTCTTCTTTAGCTGGAAACCTCAAATCCTAAGACAATTCCTGTTTAGTGAGAGAACAGCTCTATCTCTTGTTCACATACGCACACATGGAGACAAGCTTTGACATGTTTATGCATCCCTAGTCTCTAGGAGGGAATTAAGGTAAACATAATTTCATAGTGCAGGTTTCAATTAACCACAGCTAATGGGAAAAAAGTCTTAGTATGAATTACTCAATTCTACAGATAATTTGCAAATTTAGTTTCAATTCATACTATTTATTAAGCTGATAATTTAACTGTGCTTTTTTAATTATAGAAATGCAAACCATCTAGTTAGCATACTGAAAAAATATAATTCTGCAAGTAATTTTTAAATATCAAAGCTGCAGGTGTCTACTGAAGGAATGACTTGTCTCATCCAATATTTTTCATTTTTATTTATGAATTTGATTTTAATATTTTCCTTTGTGAGTACCTCTTCATATGAGTCTAGTGAATTTTTTTACTGATTATAAGACCTCCAAAAATATCTTAAAACAATTCATTTTCATGTTTTCAATTTGAGATCCAAAAATTGGCACCCTTGATTCATGTTTTCCCTCTTTTCCCATCTGATTCTTTTTTTTCCTGGTAGAAATGCTAATGAGAAAATTTTAGATCACATTCTTCCATATTATTTATATATTCTTGAGTATGTATGTATTGGTATACATTTATATTTGTGTGTACACATGCATATGTATGTATGTATGATCCTCTATTCAAAGTACATTATTCTGTGACCCATGAACTTAATCTTCTAACTGCTCCCTTTGGAGGCTTTCCCATTAGTCACCCTCTGTTCCTGGAATACCACACTCCTGCATCTCTACCTTTTCTTTGAAGCCTTTGTTGATTCTCATTGATTGCAGGCTGTCACCACATTGCCCTGGTTTAGGTTATTTCTCCATCAACTTACAATGAATTTACTTATCTATATGCATGCTTCTAATGATATGCAATATTCATGAGGGTATAGACTGTCCCTTCTTTTGTCCTTTTATTAAGACACCTATCAAAGTGTTTGTCCTAGGGTAGGGTCTTCCTAAGGAAGTATATAGGATTGAAGTGCATGCTCAAGTCTGCACTAAGCTTAAATCCTTTACAATCCTTGTTAGGTTTTATTTCCTATAATCCAAATTGATGAACTTATATGAGTAATTATCCTCATAAAATATTTGCCAGAAAATTAGGTCTCTGTTACTTTTCTCCCTTCAAAAACAGAAGTGTTTCTGTTAAGTATGCCTTCAATTCTTGAAATATTAGAATACACAATGGGCCATCTGTTTTTTTTTTTTTTACTGTATATTTTCTAGATGTAAACACCTGCATTATAGTCACTAACAGTGAACATATTTTTGGCCTTATTCAAGTTCTCCAGTTTTCTTTTATCAGCATCACCTTTTGGTTGTCCATTTCGATTTACCTCCAGTCTATGGTCCATGTCCAGAAGATGCTGCTCATTCCTTTTGTTCATGTCAAATAGGATGCCCATTTTCAGGGAATCAGAATGGATTTTATATCCATTTGCTTCCTGACTTTCTTTTATTGGAAAGTCATTAGACACTAAGAGGAAAAGACAAATTTATCATCATTTTATTCATATTTTGGCTTTTGTTTTGGGGGAATTGATATTCACTTTGTGTTGGGATCCAGATTTTAACATTGGAAAGCCTGTATCATTCTGTGTAAGTCAATGATTAAACCGGCATTACTGGCAGGGCAATTATTTGGCTAGGAAGGAGGTCTTTCTGTTCCATCATGCACTTCAGATCTATTGTCACCACATATAAATATATACATATATATATGATGTGTGTGTATATTTACATATACATATACATATATATTATTTCTATATTGTATCCCCCAGAGAATGTAAGGTCTTTGGGGAAAGAAACTATGTTTTGGCTCTTTTTAATCTCTAGTGCTTGGAACTGTTCCATAAACATATTAAATATGTAATAAATGTTTGTTGATTGGTCAATTGGTTTCAATAAATTATGGAAAGGCATATACAGCTGTAATTTTGGGTTGATAGATAGGATACGGGAAATGGGGACACATTGCATACCCTAGAATGGGAACAGAAGCTCAGTACTTAATGTCACAGATGGAAAAATTGGACAATACTGCAGTTATATATTGGTGACAGAAGAAATGAATTTTGTAACCATTATTAAATACCTTTTATTAATAGGGGGATGAAATAGCTTTAAAATTACATGATCTCTACCTCACATAATCCATCCTAACAGAAAAGAGGAGGTAAACACGTCAATAGCTATGAGAGTATAAGGAACTTGTCCCTTTCTGATGTGAACTATGTTTTGAAAGGGTCAGAAGAAAAAGGCATGAAATAAAGGATAGAAAGCATCACTACATTTACTTTTTAAACAATTTGGCTGCTGAAAGGGACAGAAAAAGAGCTTTACTTGTAGGAAAAATGCATAATATCAAAAAGTGAAGGGACACAACTTCTCAATATGTGAGGAGAGACACAGACTGTTAAGAGTCCAGATATAGAACTGCTCCCCAGATGAATATACCTCGAAGAATGTATTGAAGGAAGAAAAATGGATAAGGCTACAGGGTAAAGATGGTCCCTCAGCTCATCTACATGTGAATGGTGTTTTCTTTGACGGGTTAAAACTGACAATGTCAATCAAACACTGGGAAGATTAAGGACTGTGGCTTTTGTAGCTGACAGAAAAATTAATTTCATGAGTTTTACTTCAATAGTTAACTATGAATTACTGACCACCATGAGACTGCTTTGAGGCATTGAAGGTGGTGAAGAAACTGAATTCAAAAGCTGGTACAATAGCTGAAATGTTTCATCCTACTGGCTGATTAACTGGAGAGAGAATGACTTGAAAATAATTGAACTCTTCTGCAGTTTGAACTACTATCCTTGAGTGCCATCTATGGCTTGAGAGTAGAGAAGCCTTTGAGATGTCACTACTTGCTCCCTACTTCTGTCTCTTGTTCCAAAAGGGGAAAGACAGGAAATACATCCTTTGTTATTGCTTTGTTTTGAGATGTTTAATGCTGATGGAATATTGCTGAATCCTATTTGGGAAGATCTAACTGGGACTATTTACATTGACCAAAGAGTTAACCAGAAGAGTTCTCTTTGGTTGTGAAATGATGCTGAGGAGATGATTGGACAAAGCAGAATCCTGTTGAGTGAAGAGCTATCTGGGTTTCTTTGTGTTTTACCTAAAGAACTGGTCTGAGAAACTTTATAGTTCTCTATTTTAAGAGATCTGTATGTCACTAAAATAGTATAACACTTTTCAGGACCTTATTAAGGATGACTGTGAATTAAAAGAATTTATTGCTTCATTAACTTGAGAATAAAATGAGAGGTTTTGCTCAGCAAAAGAGCAATAAAGACAAGAAGGGAAAAGTGTTAAAAATGTGACTTCATCTAGTATAGATTGTTTCTGAAGGGACCAAAGTTACCAAGGTCTATAAAACGAACTTGTGTGTTCTTCCTAAAATATGATTTTTCTCATTCATGGATTTCCCTAATTAGGTCATTATATGTGTCCACTCTCCAATGGACAGCATATATATATACAGGTTTATGACTGGATTTTGATATAATTGATTATTCATATATTAGACTTATACTGAGTAACTGTGATGTACCTTTCTAATCTGCCTCATAAAGAAGTGAAAAGTTATATTTAGAAACTAGTTGTGTCTTGGCAATAGATTTTATGTAAATGGAACACCACACTGGTGGGTACCCAGGATAAACAATGGCAAGTAAATACCACAAAACAGGGTTACTATTAGGAACCTGAAAGTATATAAGTCCTAGTCATACTTCTCTGTGAACCTCAAATCATTCATTGGGAAGATAGCCTAGAAGACTGAGTTAGCCCAAAGACAGAGAATAGCAGCTTTTCACCGTGTATAATGGTATAATCAAAGTGTAATATGAATGAACATTGTAGAAAGGTTTATTTTATTATTACTAGAGCTGTGATTTCATTCTTAATGTTATAGAATTCTCATTGTGGAAATACTGTCATTCAATGTAGATTGGCTGCTTTTCGATAAATTATAGATTTAGAAGCTTGCTTGGGGGCACTGAAAGCATGAGTATCTTGACTTATATTTTCAGTATTTTCAGAGGCAAGAATTGACATCATACTTTGCTGAGGGTCTGCTCTCTATTACTTTGTCCTTTTTCTTAGAGAAAGCATCATAATAAGTTTAAAATGATAGTAATGACCTTTGGACAGTTTGGGTTGTTTTTGTAGAAATCATTTTATTGTTACATTGACATCTAGCCATTTCAAGTGAATACAATATAGATAGCACCCTCAAGATCTTTTGTACAGATAATAACATTGTCATTATGCCACAGGAAGAACACCCCTGACATTCCATGATAGTACTTGCAAAAAAAGGGTGGAAGAAAATTTTGTAACTTAAAATATATATATGTGGGTATGAATGGAAAAAAATAAATATGAATAAACAAATAAATAAAAAAGTACTTACAAAGGGATTGAGTAGGGTAGAAGAAGTCAAAGAATCATATGTGTTGTAGAATCTTATTATGTGTGATACAAAGTGAAAGCACAGAAATCATAATCATAAAATACCAAAGTTTCAGTCAACTCTTAGAAGAAGAAATCTCATAGGATATATTCCACCTTTTGCTTCAAGATCTTCAATGAGAGATAAAAAATATAGTGTTTAATTTTTGTCATGCAGGTTAAAAATCTATAGCCCAAAACAAACCATTTTGCAATACCTGCAGTTGCTAAAGATTTTTTTGAGCAAACATATATTAAAAAATGAAAATAAAAATTTCAACTAAGCTTGATAATGCAATGATTCCCAGTTATATTTTATACTCCTCTTCCCTACATGAGCTGTTTGCTGTATTTACTAAATAGATTCCTGAAGTTTTGATCTTGGATAGAATTAATTGCAATATTATCCATAGAGGTTAAATAAGAAACAGCATAAATAGAATTCAAACAGCTTAATCATACCCCATAGTGAAAAGACACAATGAAGACAATAACCCTTCTTGGGATTATTATCATGCCAGCAGTATGAGTCCACAACAGGGATGCATACAATTCCATCTGGTATGTTTCACATACCCATGCTACAATTAGCTGGAGATATTACAGGGAATGCTGCATTTCCTGCTGTGAAAGAAAATACATTATTTTCAAGTTTTCTTGCTACAGTGTATTATAATCAAAGCCTAATTATTATTAACTTTAAAAAGTCAACTTAGATATATCTTACATTTTCAAATTTATCCAGAAAATGAATTTCAAGCTTTATCTCACTATATTTTTATCATCAGGGAAAAAAGTCCTATTCTTTAATAGTAAATAGTTGTGACAGTTTCTATATCTGGACCTCAAAGGATGATAATTTATTTGTAAAATGAAAACAAATTGCATCATTCCATGGTATATTTCAGTCAAATTTGACTTCTAGAAGACTTATCATCTGCAATATTGGTGTCAAACTCAAATAGAAATGGTTGATCACTAAACTACACAAGGTTCCCTGTAAGTCTCATACTCATTTAGCTTAAAATGTAATATTATGTGTGTTTTATTGAATTTTTATTTCATTAAAGATTTTCAATTACATTTCACTTTGCTTCAGAGAGCATTTACCTCTCTATTTTATACCTCTAATCTAGAGATTATAAATGTTTTTGCTTAGAGGAGTTCTAAAAGGAGCCTAACTATGACCCTGCTTATCCTAGATTTTACAAGGAAATAATCTTTATTTTTAGTGTTCTTGTAGAAAAATGAACTAAAAGGGTATGTAGATAATTCCTATGCTAGTTGTTCACTTTAGAAGTTTTCTTCCATTTTGAAATTCTTCTTTCTTGATAGCACATATGGCTTTGTTTTGGATAACAATTTTATATTACTGAAATGAATTTTCAGTATCTAAAGTCAATGCTCTGACTTTAAACATAATATCAAAAATAAAGTCAATTTTTACTGTCTTAGGTATGTTTGCTTAACATCTGTTCTCATTGGTATGTCCTTGATGCAAAAGTAAGCTGCCATATGCATTACTCCAGGTGGTGGGAGTCTGGGTGTGACAGGAAAGTTGGCTTTGGGAGAAAGATGAATACAGTGTCAGAACCCCTTAGACAAAGAAATGCCATAATTTTAACAAGATCAGCATAAGAGAGATTTGGCTACTTGTCATACATAACAATGTGATAGTAATATGAAATTTTAACATCTGCTCTGCATTTATCTACCATTTAGAAAAAAATATTTTAAATGAGTAAATAATTTCTTGCTCCTAAATTTCCACCCAGAAGAAAATATTGTAAATATTATAACTAGTGATTTTGAGGTTAATATAATTCTTAATTTTTTTTTGCAAAGCAGTGGGTTAAGAGACTTGTCCAAGGTCACACAGTTAGGTAACTATTAAGTGTCTGAGGCTGGATTTGAATTCAGGTCCTCCTGACTCCAGGGCCTAATTATAAAAATTTAAATTGAATTTTGTTAAATTCCAGTATTTAAAATTTTAGATCCTTATAAAATTCAATGCAAATCTGTCCTAATTTTTCTTAAAGTATATTAACCTGAAATAATGTGATCCTATTACTGTGATATTCATTAAAGTAGAATACAAGAAAATCATTATTTGCAGAAATTTTAAATAATGATAGCTATGTAGTCATGTGGTAATTCTTGCAGAAATCACTAAAACTCTTGGGACTTTTTTTTTGTAGTTTTAGTAAGTCAATGGGGTTAACTGGCTTGCCCCAGGCCACACAGCTAGGTAATTATTAAGTGTCTGAGGCCAGATTTGAACTCAGGTACTCCTGACTCCAGGGCCGGTGGCCTATATACTGTACCCCCTAGCCACCCCAGGACTTCTCTTTAAGGCATTACTACCATCAAAATTTTGTGAAATGTAAATTTGATATTTAGATAGTATAACAAATTGTTATATTTGTTACATTACTTTGATATTAAATTCGATAATCATAGCTTTTCCAAAATAAAACTTTAGTAACTCAAAGAAATAAAGATACAGATTTTCAGCAAGTAGTTAATCTCAGTGTGCATTTAAAAACAACTTAACAGACATGTATTTCAAGGACTTCAGACTAGTGGTAAAGATTAACTTTGTTTATCATTTATCTGCACATGGAAAAATACTCATATTGATGCAAAGATACCCAGAAGTGTTGAAACCCTATGTCCTTTACCAAAGAATATTCTCTTTATGTCATCTGGGTGCCACTATCAATAATGGTTTTTGTTCAATAATGCTCAACAAGGCTAACAGGAACCAAGAGATAATATGGTAGATATAGAATCACAAGAACCAGAAGACAGAGGCTTAAGTCTTGCCTTTGAAATATCCTGGTTCTGTGACTTTCTCCAAGAACCTTCACCCCCAAGTCCCTGGGAAGTCTCTAAGACAAATTACAGAGAAGGTAATAATATGCATTTGAGGAAGGAATAGTTTCTTATAGCAGGGAAAACATAGCTCCAGTCCAATCATAAACCTGAACACTTACTTGTGAGAGTTTTATTTCTGACCGATGTTTCATTGTGGGATGTTGTTGTTGCTTCAACACCTTATCACCTGTTGGTTATGACTCTGATAAGTACCCTTTCATAGGTGGATATTCTGAAAACATCTTGGCTATGCCTTCTGGGTTCATGTAAGCAATCTCTTGCTTTTGCAGAACTAGATAACGCCACTGAATCTTAGCTTCAAGGAGGCCTTTAATTCATCTCTGACGGTTTCAGAAGATGAATTCTATCCACTTATTTTATTCGTGATCATCTTTCACCAATTAACAGACAATGAAGCAGCAATTTCGAACCAAAATATGGTCCATGAACTGTAATTATTAATGCTATTCAATTGTAACACAGGCTTGTTGTTGAAATATTTACAAACATTTATTTAATATACTTAAGCATAAAAATGACAGTTGCTCTTTGTTGAGTCCACTTCTGGACTCCCTCAATCTTCCCCAGGTGAGCCTTGAAGGGGCAGGAGACAAGGATGACAAAGGAGATAAGTACTCCATAAAGATCTCCAAGTACTCCATTTATTTACCAAAACACCAGTGCTTAAATACATTTCCAGTCTCTACTCCATTCCCACTCCCATGGCACTTAGTAAGATAGGACTCTGATGCTCAAGGACAGCAGGTGATGATAGTTTACAGTGCTCCCATACACAACAGTTCCTAACAGCTCTGTATTTTTTAATTAATTGCTTAAAGCATTATTGTAATGGAAATGAATACCTAAAGAAATTTTCAGGCAGATAGATGGCACAGTGGATAAAGTTCAAGACCTTTAGTAGAGAAGACTTCCATTCCTGAGTTTAGATCTGATCTGGGCACCTACTAGTTGTATGAACCTGAGAAAATCATTTAATCCTGTTTAACCTCAATTTTTTCACTTGTAAAATAAGTTGGAGAAAAAAATGGCAAAATGCTTCACAGTATCTTTGCCAAGAAAACCTAGAATGGAGTCACAAAGAGCAAGACACAACTGAAAAAATGATTCAATAATAACAACAATAAATAACTTTCAGTAATATCAATAAGCCCAATCTAATCCCTGTAGAATTTATTAAATACTTACATATATGAGGTATAGGGAGGGAGAAATAAAAAGGAAACCAGTCTCTGTCTGCAAGGAACTTATATTTCACTGTAATTTTCATTGTTGTTAGATCATCTTTGCATCTCCATATTTTCTTCTTAAATTCCAAGCAATGTTAAAGAAAGGAAATGAAGAAGAAATTGGATCTCTAGAATATTAGCCTAAATTCTGTTTTCGAAAAAAAGAGATTCACTTTCAGGATTTTTAAAAAATTTGCTACAAGTAATTAATCCTAAGAATAAAGAGAAAAACACTTCATAGATTTGTCAATAATTAATATTTTTGTAGTTATTTACCCTTTGTTTTCCTGTTTATTCCACATATCCATATATAGCAGATAGACTGTATTAAAGTTTTAACAAAGAGAAATTTATCCCAAAGTCTATTAGGACAGGTACTTGTTAGTTCACATGACAGAAGTCCTCTAAAGTTACTGTAAACAGCGTTTATAATTTATATTATCAAACACAAGCATGAAAAACTTGAATTCTTGTTATTTGCACTCCTCTTCAATTCATAAGACATAATTCATCATCTCACAATGCCCTGGGATTTCATGTAGTATAAAAACATATATGGCAATTCCCACATTTTCTTTTCCCACATTATCTTTTTGCATGCTGGCTACCCATTTCATGTTTATAATTCCTAGCTAGTCATTCTCTTCAGGGTCTTTTACTTCTGATTTTGTTGCATTGCCACAAAGGGGCATGTTTCTACTTGATATTTGTGCATTCTTCCATAATGTCCCCAAATCAGACTGATTTGGCTATAGTCAAAACCACTTGTTTAGCCATTTAGAGAATTTATTTTCTTTTTTAAAAAATTATTTATTTTCATCAATATGCACATGTATATTTTTAAGTTACAAAATTTCCTTCCACCCTCCCTTCCCACCCCTCTTCCTGCATCAGGGAACAGTCAGGCTATCATTTTACATATATATTTTGATAAAAACATTTATTGATTAGTGATTTTTCAGGATGAGAAATTAGGATTAAGGGAAAGAAATAATTTTTATAATGATTAAAGAATTTCCCTGTTTCAAATATTTTTCAATGATCTATTCTATAATCACAATTTTAATTTTTTTATTGAAGACACAGCATATTGCAGAATACAGGATATTAAGTTAGGGAAATATAGTTTTAAGCCTAACTTTGCTAATAAATAGCTGTGTGAGCCAAAATAGGTTATTTCATCTTCCTTGGTCTCCCTTTCTTCATCTGTAAAGTTGAGGAGTAGATGGATAAAACATCCCTAAATTGTCCCCTTGCTTTAAGATTATTTCTCTATGATACTACTTTTTGGCAACTTTTTCTAGTGAATACAATAAGACCAAGTCACCTTTTTTATTTTCCCTTCTCAGATCAAAAGGGATTGATAAGTATCTTGATAGTCCTCTTCTTTTTCTTCTTCCTGTGGTGTTTGCTTTATTATTTCTTCATTTAAAATATCAGAGATTGAAATGGGCTGCACTAGTCCCTAAATAACTTCAACACATTTCTTTCTGAGAGATATGGACTGCTTATGGTAGATAATCAGATCAAATTGATTCAAATTTTAATAAAAATTATTAAGCATCAACAATATACAATGCATTGAAAGTCCAGTTTGGTTATTCTGTTTTTTTTTTTTCCTACCTTTAAAAGAGGATATATTTTTTCCCCTATCAAGGTCATTAAAATGCCATCTTGCATAAATATCTTATAAAAATGCAAAATAGTTAACTGAAATCACCTGAAAAAAATTGCAGGGTCCAACAGCATGCACAACAATCTATAACCATAGTCCTGATAATTTTTTTACAAACACCATAATTGGGATATAGCATGATCACTGACTTAGCACTATTTATGACCTTAACTATATATGGCCTATTATAGAATTGTAACCAGAAAAGGTAAAGAATTATAAGTATAATACATGTAAAAGTCCATATTTGTCATCCAATCTTATCTGACATCTTACCTGATCAAAATGTATATTTATGTGAATGTAAAGATTAGATATTTTCACATATATAGATATGTTTATATATATACCTTTTTATGTATATTGATAGATATGTATCTATATCTAGCTCTCTTTATACATTTGCACATACACACAAATAGACACAATAATTAGGTAAGGGCATTGGATCAGATGACTTTTACATTTATAGCATCTCTCTCTCTCTCTCTCTCTCTCTCTCTCTCTCTCTCTCTCTCTCTCTCTCTCTTTCTCCATCTGTCTGGGTTTCTACTAAAGCACTTGAAACAATGTACATCTCCTTTACCTGTGGAATACCCCCTTCCATTTTTAAGTCCAATTTCTTCAGTATTGAATCTATACCCCTATAACTTAAACCCACTGGTTACAGTTTTACCCTCTTTGGTGCATCTATACATAGCAACATGGTAAAAGAACTATTGCTAACAATATTTGAGTAATCTTATAGTCTTGTGTTTAGTTCTAAGGCTTCAGTATCAGATTATTTTTCTTTCTTTTCTTTTTAATTTTTTTTCCTTTATGGAGTCTAGGAAGAATAGGCTGCTCTTGGCTCCAGTAAAACGTGCATATTTTCACAAAAGTCATCCGAAATCCAATTATCTGTTTGCTGCCTGTGCAGACCCCACCGCTGTACTAGTAATTATGCGTTGGTTCAGGTTCACTTTAGATTTTTCAATCAGAGACAAAAAAAACTGATACTGTTGCTACAATTGCTAGAAAGGTCGTGGCTTCAATGGTTTAGACAATAGAAAAACAGAGATGAAAATAGAATCTCCAGAAGTGTTTTGCAAACAAGATAGGAGGAGTGAAACCTGAGGCCAACCTAGATGTCACTAGAAAGACACAAGAAAAATGCAAAAATCCAAGTTGGAAATTAAGAAATGAATTATATCTGTGAAGTGGGAAAGAGAGAAAATGTTTAGAAACTGTTGCTTTTCTCATTCAGATTGGAACTTGAACTTCATGGATAGGCTTAGAACTTCATGGATAGCCTTACATATGTTTATATGATTCCAAATAGTGTTAATACCATCTGCTTTAGGTTAAAACTCTATTATTGAAGGACTAGTGGGATTTTCCATTATCTTTAATGAGTTACAGAAATTGGAAGGGAGGAAAAGCATTGATACCAACAAATTCAAGACATTCTTATTCTTCAGAAACTCAGTTAAGCAGAGATTTATCAATGTCTATGAATATTCCAATAGAGCAATATGCCTCAGCCATCTTGTGGTCTTTTTTATCTTGAACTTTGGAGTAATAATGGTCACTGAAAGCTCAAAATGATTGAAGTAAATCATCGGAGAAGGTGGGAAGTATGAATCTAACTGAGGCATGGAGAAATTTTGGTTTTCTTGAGGTGGCCAGTCTAATTCTTTGTAAATATCTCTATCTCTATTGCTATCTCTATCTGTATCTCTATCTGTATCTCTGTCTCTGTCTCTGTCTCTGTCTCTATCTCTATCTCTATCTCTATCTCTATCTCTATATCTATCTCTATCTCTATCTCTATCTCTATCTCTATCTCTATATCCATATCCATACATATTTATATATTTAGATAGATGGCTATATCTATCTATATATATATGCATACATTCATTTTTTCCATTTTATTTATTTTGTAAATATTCTCAATTATATTTAAAATATCTAACAATCACTTTAAAAAAATTGAGTCCAAATTTTCTCTCTTTTAGCTGTACTTCCCCTTTCCTTGAGAGGTTAAGAAATTTGATATCAATTTTAGATGTGAAATCATGCAAAACATATATTCACATTTAGCCACATTACAAAGAAAATACAGACAAAAAACCCCAAGAAAAATAAAGCTAAAAAAGCATACTTCATTCTGCATTCAGAGTTCCTCAATTCCTTCTCTACAAAGAACCAATTTTTTTAATCAAAGGTACTTTGGATTTGTCTTGCATTATTTATTGCCTTCATCAGTGTAGTTAAGTCTTTCTCAATTGATCATCCTTACAATATTATTGTTACTATATACAATGTTTTCCTTGTTCTGCTTCTTCTACTTGCACAAGTTCATATAAGTCCAGCCAGCTTATCATTTTTAATAGCCAAATCCATCACAATCAATAAACATAGCTTGTTCAGCAATTCCTGAGTTGATGGGCAATCTCTCAGTTTCTAATTTTTTGTCACCACAAAAAGAGTTGCTTGGTACAAATGGGTGCTGCTTTTCCTTTTTTTTTTTTTTTTTTTTGCAAGGTAATAGGGTTAAGTGGCTTGCCCAAGGCCCACAGCTAGGCAATTATTAAGTGTCTGTGGTCGGATTTGAACTCAGGTACTCCTGACTCCAGGGCTGGTGCTCTATCCACTGTGCCACCTAGCCACCCCTTCCCTTTTTTTTATGTCTTTGGTTTACAGACTTAATATGGCTAGGTTAAAGTGTTCACATAATTTTATAGTTCTTTGGAGGTAGTTCAAGATATGTCTTTGTGATGTTAGTCTACATCACAATTCCACTGTAACCGAGTTTCTCAATTTTTCCACATTCCTTCCAGCATTTTTCATTTTGCTTTTATGTCATGTTAGCCAATCTGATAGATATAAGGTGATATCTCAGAGTAGTTTAATAGTGATTTAGATAATTTTTTCAAGTTACTATTCATCAGTTTGATTTCTTCTTCTGAAAACTACCTGTTCTTATCCTTTGATCATTTATTAAATGAGGAAGGGTCTTATTTTCATAAACCGACTCACTTTCCTATTTATTTGAGAAATGAAATATTTCAGCGAAATGTGTTGTAAAATTTCCCCACACACATACATACTTTTCTTTTTTCCTAATAATTTTGACTGCATTAATTATACTTGTGCAAAAGCTTTCTAATTTCTTGTAATCAAAATCATCTATTTACTTCCTCTCTCTCTCTCTCTCTCTCTCTCTCTCTCTCTCCCCCCTTGTAAGTTCTTCCCTTATCCATAGATTTGATATGTACATTTTCCATGCTACCAAATTTATTTATATCAACACTCTTTATGTCTAAATCATTTATTTATTCTCACTTTATCTTGGGATATGTCATGAGATGACTTCTGCCAAACTGTTTTCCAGATTTCTGAGAAATATTCATCAAAAGGTGACTTCTTATCCCATAAGCTTAGATCTTTGGATTCATGAGTCACTTCCTCCTGTGTATTGTGTGTTATGTATACTATGTATACTAGTACTTGAGTTATAGAAATCAGATTCTAAATTAGAAGAGACCTCAGGAGTTACCTGGTCCAATCAATACTCGTTCTTATTTCTCTTTGCTACCCTATTAGCTGGCACAGGTGTTGCTCTTTCAGTTTTATCTTCCTGATCACTTTAATGTTCTTGGGAAGAAGAATCAAATATTTGTCCACTTTGACCTTTCCTGTATCATGATGCTTGTTTCAGTGCAGCACATCATCTAGTCACGGAAAACACTTATTGGATTAATAAAAGTAAAATGAGAAGCAATGGATTAAAAGACGGTATGGAAAGCTAAAAATGACATTGCTTGTTACATCATTGTTAAACATGACTGCAGTTGTCCAGTTTGATTAAGTGAATACAGCATTGGAATAACCATATGTCAACCTTGATAGGAACAATTACTCAGTGGAACCTCTGGAAGCACCTTTTCCTGGTATTTTAAAAAGCTATTAAGGGAGTCATAGAGCAATGATGTTAGGGTAATTTATATTTAAAACTGTACTGAATGTACAGAAAAAAACAGAATAATGAGCAGAATCTAGACTTTAGAATTGGGGAATTTTTTATTTAAATCCTGCCAATGTCACTAATAATGGGATCCATCTGGGATCCACCAGAGATAGGATTCTCATTTGTGCTAAAGAAAAAGTTTTCATTTTTCTGACTGAAATACTATATGGTACAAGTAATTATTTCTTAAGAGACTTATTTTTGGCCACTAGGAGTGTTAGATTGGGACAATCTTGAGATGTTGCTATTTCCTGACTAGAACCATCCTCAGATTTCAGACATAAAGGCAATTTTTTGAAGGATGTGCATACATTGGAAAAAATGATCTTAGTTGAGGAAAAGAGATTTCTTTGCAGATTATTGAGAGAAATTCAGTGCAAGGAAGGCCCTGGGAATCAATTGTATGTAGGTCAATCTAACCACAGGTGCAATTGATTGGAGAAGAATTGGTTCATCCCCTAGACAGAATCTAAGATAGTTAAGGCCAGACATTTGGAAAAGAGGGTCCCAGGTACAGGAATTTGGGACTTAGCAATGCAGGCTCCTTTTTTAAACTATACATAGCATCCTATGGTTTGTCACACAGAGGAAATTCTCCCACCAAACCTCATTATTTATTAACTTTGAGGGTCAGGCTCCAGATGTTCCCAGCTAATTACACTCTTGTTTGTGCCTCATAATTCTCCAATAGGTCTGAGCTGGGTTGGACTGGGTTCGACTGAGTTGAGAAATTTCTATCCTAATTAAGGTAGGATAGATAATAAGGAGAGGTAGGTGGGGATGAGTGACTGTGAGAATGAGGAGAATGAAAATAAAGAAAACCTGAGTATTTAAGAATGCAGAACCAGTTTTTAGGGTAAACAACACCATGGTGCAACTATATCCACAAAATATACTTTAACATTTCATTATGTATATAATTGTATCAGAATCATTGTCACTTGAATAATAAAAGTGTGTAACTTCATATACAATCTATGGAATACTTGGTGTTTCATTTTCTATTCCATGTTTGTTATTATTCAGTCATTTTCACTTATATTTAGTTCTTCATGACCTCATTGAGGCAAAGATACTGAAGTTGTTTGTAATTTCCTTCTCCAACTCATCTTACAGTAGATGAAACTGGGAAAGCAGGGATAAGCTATTTTCCCAGAGTCACATCGCAAATAAATCTGAGACCAGATTTGAATTCAAGACTTCCTATCACCTCCAGTTCTGATCTTCTCTCCATTGGATGAATTCTATATACAGTCATATCTAAAAGCTTTAAGACCTACAGTTAACATACTTGAAGTCATTATCCCAAGAACTTGCTATTAAAGCAAACAAACCATCAAAGCTAGTCTTTTGGGTAGTTTCACTTCCTTTTCTCAAAGTACAGTTTATTTTTCCCCCCTCATATAAGAACAACTGAGCAATCTGGATGGGTGAAAGGTAGTAAATGTGGCCCTGTTCTTTTTCTATAGCAAGCAGAATCATATCTGCCACTATCACTTTGCAAATTTTTCCCTTTAATCAGGGAACTCAAAGTACACAGGTGGCTTGTGTTTATAGTGCTTCTTCTTGAAGATTGTTCATAAACCATATTTGCTGTGATATTATTTAATCCTTGGGTACAGAATATCTACAAGGTCAATTTAAGATATGTATATACTAAGGAAGAAAGAATAATCATTTATAATAATTAAACTTTCATATAGTACATTATGGTCATAAAAATATGTTTGCTTCAGAGCATTCAGTTTTTCAGATAAGACTAAAGCACAGAAAGAACAGTGGACTTATTCAAGATTACTCATATAGTATATCACAGGTATGAGGTTCAAACAACATTTTCTGATTAGAGATTGATCAAATGCTTTTCCCATTTCTTCAAAGCTAACTTATTCATTATATATCTAGATTCTCACAAGAATCATATGGATAAGCTGAGCTTCAGCCAAGAATGCCAGTTAGTGGCATGCTAGAACTAAAACGATAGTCTCATAGTCTATTGACTGTCATGCCAATATTCTTTCTTCCATACTATACCTCACAGACTTAGAGCCAGATTTGCTAGTTTCTCAGATTATTCACTAGGTATAATATATCTTAACTGCATAATGACCAGCAGACAGCACAGAATGGAAAAATAGATATTATTTTATCCATTATTTTCTTTTTTACCTTTCTTCTTCATTATGCCAGTATATGATATATGGTCAAGTTTAGGAGATAACAGAGAAGGGTCAAGTTTTAAGGAACAGATAAAACTTCACATTAAATGACCCAATTACAGGATTTATTGGATTATACATATAAACCTCTCAGTAGTATTCCATTATACAGATTGAAAACAAGGAGAGATGTAGGAGTATGCATCTTCCTGGATCCCCATTTCTGTGTGACCCAAGGAAATGAGGCTGTATATTTAAATGCTTATAAACTGTGGGCTTCCTGACCCAGGAAATGGTTCCAGCATCAGCTAGGGATTGATGCTATTTTATGCTGAGTTATACAAAGGGAACTTGGGACTCTTACAAATGCACCAATCTTGGGTGGGTTGAATAAGGCCACCATAGAGCTCAATTGAAATCAGAAGCTGCACTCATGGATATTCATCATTCACTCTATCTCTATTTGTATACCCCTCCTTCCTTTCTGAGTGAATGGACTGCCTACTAATCAGTATCATTAGATGCAGAATAAAGGAGGTATCTCTCTCAAATTCTTAAATTGTGCTGTTTCCCCTATGTCTTCCTATATCAGAATTTTAAAAGGCAATTTTCTTACCTGCCTTTGAGAAAGTCAACTTAATAAGCTGATCATAAAAGAGTCCTTGGACCTTTTGGGGGAAAATGTAGTTTTTTTTTTTCAAGGGGATAGAGTACTTCTTCCATTAAAACAAGGAACATCTGGTCTGAGAGTAAAAAAAATAATGATAAATGATGCCATTCTGGTGAGCCAAATGTTATAAATTATGTGTGGGTCTGTTTTCAAAGATAGAATTGCAACCTATGGGTGTGTTCTATTAGGATTTGGGGAGGAAGTATTGCACAGTGGACTGATTTAGGATACACATTGAGGTGATATGTCCCTAAAAATCAATTTGTTCTGGACATTCTTTAAAAAGCTCTTGGAGATCCTTTCAGTACTTACTCTATGATTCTATAATGAAATAAGACATATAGGCCAAGTCTAGAAATGTTTTTATCCTTGGCTGAAAAGGAAGGCAGCAGTCACTTATTAAGCTATTCCAAGCATTTTAACAACATTATCTCATTTGATTCTCACAATACTTCTGGGATAAAAGTGCTATTATTATCCTCGTTTTACAATTGAGGAAACTGAAGTAAAAAAGAGATTGAGTGTTCAGAATTCCAAAATTAATAAACATCTGAAACTAGATTTGAACTTGGATTATCCAGATTCCAGGGTCAATACTCAGAACCACTGTTCTACTTTGCTGCCTGATTGAGATTTAAAAGGTCTACATTATTTAAGAATTTGCCTAAAGAATAAGGCTAATCTAGATAAGAATGATAAAATCCACATTACTTATGGAAGAAAAATGCAAATATTATACTCTTAATTGGAGAGAACCCACTTGGAGATTTTTTTTTTGCAAAAAGGACAGATGTTGGGTTTTTGCCTGTAAAACTTTATCTCATCCACTAAGCTCTCTTTTCCCTTAGTAATGGAATATAGTAAAAGGGACCTTTGCCTAGGAATCGAGATATTTGTATTGCAATCCAAATTACTGCATCAAGTCACTATGTGACTCTGGACAAACTACTTAACATTTTTCCATTTCAGTTTCCTGACATCAAAACAACACTACCTAAACCCCATTTTCTTGTGAGGGATAAGTGAGATAAAAAAAGCTTTGTAAGAAATAAAGGTCTTTTTATAAGCATAATAAACTAAAAGTTATGTATGATCTTATCCTATCCCAGAAAGTCAGGTCTTACTTTACTGTTAGAACATTTTCAAGACTAGAACGGTGAAGGTGGAGGCAAGATGGTGGCATGAAGGCAGTATGTACCAGGAGCTCCTTCGCCAAAAAACTGCAAAAGACATCACATTATGACTCTAGCCAAAATTTAGAGGGGAAGAATCAACAGAAAGACTGAGTGATACATTTTCCCAGTCCAAGATAACTTAGAAGTTCTGTGGGGAAAGGTGTGTTTCACAAGGACCAGGAGTTAGAAAAAAGCCCGAGTCACAGTGCAGCCCAGGAACAGCTTGAAGGGGTAGTGAGAGAATTGTACTACACCAGAATGAGTGTGGAGTGAGGAGCACTAGCTGCAGAACCTGCAGTGAGAATCGGGAGAAACCAGTTTGCACCTACAGAGCACAGCCCACAAATGGTAAGGGGGTCAGGGGAGACTGCAGAAATTCCTCTGCTCTCCCTGGGGGCAGAACTCTGCTGTTTGCCCACACTCAGATCCAGGTTGCAGTTTGGGCTTCCATACTAAGATAGCCAAGCTTGGCTCCTCCTTACAGCTCTAGGGCAGAGGGGAGTGCTGTGGTCATCTACATATCAAACAAAGGCAAGAGAGTGTAAGACCATGCAGGAATAAAAGTACCAATGGGGTGTCCACCATCAAAACTCAAAGCATTGGAAGTTCTGTAAATTAGTCTTGGGCTGAGGAAATGAGCAAACAACAGAAAAAGAAGAATCTGACCTTAGAAAATTACTTTAGTCCCATGGAAGATCAAAACACATACTCAGATGATGACAAAATTGAAGCTTCTGTATCCAAAACCATCAAGAGAAATAGAAAATGGACTCACTCAGACTATGGATGAGCTCAAAAAAGTCTTTGAAAAGCAATTAAGGGAGGTGGAGTAAAAATTGGGAGGAGAAATGGGAGTGATGCAGAAAAATCATGAAAACCAAATCAGTGACTTAGTGAAAGAAATAGAAAAAAATACTGAGGAAAATAATATGTTAAAAACCAGTTTCGGCCAAATGGAAAAAGCAAAACAAAAAGGCAAATGAGGAGAAGAATGCCTTAAAAAGCAGAATTGGCCAGCTGAAAAAGGAGATAAAAACAGTCTCTGAAGAAAATAATTCCTTCAAATGCAGAATGGAACTAAAGGAAGCTGATGACTTTTCAAAAAATCAAGAAGAAATAAAACTTGTCCAAAAAAGCCAAAAATTAGAAGAAAATGTGAAATATCTCATTGGAAAAACAACTGACCTTGAAAACAGATCCAGAATAAATAATTTAAACATTATTGGGCTACCTGAAAGTCACAACCAGGAAAAGAGCCTGGAATTTATTTTTCAAGAAATAATACAGCAAAATTGACCTGAGATCCTAGAAGCAGAGGGTAAAATAGAAATTGAGGGAATTTACCACTCACTTTGGGAAAGAGATCCCAAAAGAAAAACTTCCAGGAATATTATAGTCACATTTCCAAACTCCCAAATCAAAGAGAAAATTCTAAAAGCTTCCAGAAACAAACAATTCAACTACCAAGTCTCTATAGTCAGGATTACATAGGATCTGTCAGCATCTACATTAAGGGCTCGTACGGATTGGAATATGGTATTCTGGAAGGCAGGCAAAAGATATTGGTTTACAACTGAGAATGAACTACCCAGCAAACCTGAACATCCTCTTTCAGGGGAAAAAGATGGACTTTTAATGAAATAGGGGACTTTCAGACATTCCTATTGAAACAACCAGAGCTGTACAGAAGGTTTGATCTCCAAGTACAGGACTCTAGTGAATCATAGAGGGGAGTGGACAAGAAGGACTAGCTATGAGGAACTCAATAATATTGAACTGTTTGTATTCCTGCATGGGAAGAAGATATTGATAACTCATATGAACTTTTTCATTTATAAGAGCTGTTAGAAGGAGCATATATAGACAGGGCCCAGGAAGGAGCAGAATATAATGGTATAATATAGTAAAAAGATGGAGTCAATGGATGATAAAGGAAAGTACTGGGAGGAAGGGAAAGGAGATGAAGAAGAAGCTAAGAAATTTCACATAAGAGTCAAGAAAAAGCTTTTTCAATGGAGTGGAAAGGGGAAAGGCAAGAGGGAATGAGTGAATCTTCATTCTCATCAGAAATGACTCAGAGAAGAAATAACATACACACATAAAAGAGTATAGAAATCTATCTTACCCTAGAGAAAAATGAGAAGAAAGGGATGGAATAACAATGAATGGGGGGAAGGAAGAGGGAATAGGTTATAGAAGAGAGGGAAGATTGTGGGAGAGAGTACTCAGATACAACACACTTTTGAACAGTGCCAGGATGAAAGGAGAGAGAGAGAATAGAATAAATGAAAGTGGAGAGGAATAGAGTGTGTGGGGGGGGTGAATACAGCTAGTAATAGCAACTATGGGGGAAAATATTGAAGCAACTTCTCTGGTGGACTTATGATAAATAAAGCAACTCACCCCAGAGACAGAGCCATTGGAATCTGAACATAGACTGGAGTTAATTTTTTTTCTCTCTCATTAAAAAAAAAACAAAAAAAAAAAACTAGAGTGGCTTTATTCTTGGAATATTTGTCACAACTAATCAACTTCAATAAAGTCAGTATTTAACCAGTGAAAATAATTTGACTCATATTGTAAACTGGTCATAAATTCAGATCAACATTGGTAACAGTTCTTGGTAAATATATTTTCAGAGGTATCCTATTAAATTGTTCCAGACATAAAATAAAACAATGTGGTTGATGTTTCTAGATCATGTCTATGTCAGTGCAAATATTTATTTTATAAAGGTTCTAGAGGGCATAGATCTAGAAATTTTTTTCTGCTTAATACTTAAAAATCCATTTTAGTAATTGGTTTGATTTGAAGTACATTTCTTTGCTGGATTTCAGACTGATTTATAAGCCAATATGTGAGGTTGTATTGGTATAACAGAAGGAGACATGATTAGATTGGAAAGAACCACTTATATATGGAATTATCCAATTAGAAATTAGTTTTCCTTAATGTTATCTCTTTATAGTACTCTTTTTCATAATGTGCATAATTGACGTTGCCATACAGACATTTTTGTACTTTCTTAAATAGCTAGTTTTTACAAAGGCATTTTAGAATATCTATATAAAGGCACAGAATTGTAAAACACAGTTAATCCTGGTCTTTTCATAAAAATTTTTTATTCATCAAAAAAATATTTTATTGCAAATAGACCAAGAAACTCCAGTAGCCTGAACATAGTCAATACCCAGTGAAGTTTCAGCATCTCACAACCAGTTAATTCTATTTCAATAATTGCTTCTAAAAAAATTAGTCTGCAGATTATAGGTTGTGACTTCACAAAGAAGCCTTCCTGTGTACTTGCCTACTTATTTCCAAAATAAAGCTGAAATAAAGCTGTAACTATAGTAGATTAAATACCAGTGTAAAGTTTCTGTCATTTATTATGAACTTCTATTTCTGTCCAACAATATTAAATGAGAAAAAAAAGTCAAAATCAGGTATAGTTCTATTCACAATAGAAATATAGAATTTCTTTCTTATTGAATTACTGTTCCTAATAAAGATGAGACATATGTTAGGAAGCATCCATGTTGGTTTTATACATTTATACATTTATTCATTCAACAAACAACTAGCAAAATTTAATAATCACCTACACTGTGTAGAAACAGCTAGGTGGCACAATGCATAGAGTGCCAGACATGGAGTCAGGAAGACATGAGTTCAAATATGGCCCTCCTGTGTCTGTATGACCATGGGCAACTCACTTAACCCTGCTTGTGTAAGTTACCTCTTCTACAAAATGAGCTAGAGAAGGAAATGACAAACCATTCTAGTACTTTTGCCAAGAAAACCCTAAATGATAGAGCACTGGCCCTGGAGTCAGGAATATCTGAGTTCAAATATAGCCTCAGACACTTAATAATTACCTAGCTTTGTGGCCTTGGGCAAGCCACTTAACCCCATTGCCTTGAAAAAATCTAAAAAAGAAAAAAAAATAGAAAAAAGACAACCCTAAATGGGTTCACTAAGAATTGAACATGAATTAACAAAAACCAAAATGAATGTGTAGGGTATTACATTGGAAGAGTAATACAACAGAAAGATTCTAGATTCAGTGTCAGACGATATGATCTTGAATCCTAGTTCTACTCTATATGCCTAATGATCTTGAGCAATTCATTTATCTGGATCTCAGGTTTCTTAGCTTTAAAATTAGAAATTGTACAATCTTATTCCATATCTCTCAGAGTTGTGAGTATCCAATGAAATATGTTTGTAAAGTGCTTAGTACTGTGCCTGCTACTTGTTCCTTTTTTTCCTTCCAAAATTTCCATTTGAATACTTTTGACTAGTACTCTGAGGATTAGAACCCACTGAACTTGGAAATAATTGGAGGCAGTTTTGTAATATTCACTAGCATAACTTTTTCCTTGGTATTACCTATAACAACCCTTCATCCCCATTGTCACTGCCATAATTGAGGACTTCATTACCAATTGCTTCTCATTATTTCAAGAATTTGTACCTTCATAGTTGGGAGATGAAGTTGTAAAAGTTGTACAAAAAAACTAGGCTTCTTGAGTTCTCAGTACTTTCTACATCATGTCTTGATTTATATTGTGCCTCACTTGTGGAATATCCCCCACATCAAAGATTTCACCATATGCCAGTTATTCGTCTTATACAAGAATCAAATCAAATATAGTCTTGTCTATAAAGTCTGCACTGATTCATAAGTCAGAAGTCAACTATCTGTTCTCCACATTATGTATTTCATTTTAAAATTATCATTTCATACTGTCTAGCATTATGGATATTTGCATCTATGTCTAATTCATTGTATTATACCACATCCTCCAGTATAGTGTAAAATAAGCAATAATCATTTACTGAATTAATAAATGAATTTGAAAATGAAAATATATTTGTTCTGTATATAATGACTGATTTACATCAGCAATATAAAGGCAAAATCTTTGCAACTTCTGCATCAACTAAAGTTATGAATACTTGCTGTTGATTGACTGAGAATAAATAACAAGGGAAACTTCTCCATTAAATGAATAAGGGATTTTCCATCTCTGGTCTAATGATTATTGACTGTTTAGGTTTTTTGCAATGAGGCTACCTTAAAAGATGAAATTGAAACATTAAGCAAAATAATATCAAAAATCATATATTTAAATCTTAAAAAGAACCTTTGGGGGTGGCTAGGTGGCGCAGTGGATAGAGCACCAGCCCTGGACTCAGGAGTATCTGAGTTCAAATCCGGCTTTAGACACTTAATTATTGCCTAGCTTTGTGGCCTTGGGCAAGCCACTTAACCCCATTGCCTTGTAAAAATTAAAAAAGATAAAAGAACCTTTGGCATCATGATTCTGATAAAGTACTTATTTCTAAAATATATAGAGAGCTGAATTAAATTTATAAGATCATTCCCCAGTTGATAAACAATCAAAGGATGTGAACAGGCCGTTTGATAATTGCCTTCATTTGATAATGAAGAAATTTAAGCTCTATCTAGTATAAGATAAAATGCTCCAAACAATTATTGATTAGAGAAATGCAAATTAAAATTATTATGAGGCACTAGGTTATCCCTATCAGATTGGCTAAGATGACAAAAAAGTAAATGATCAATGTTAGAGAGGATATGGGAAATTTGAGACTGTTGCTGAAGTTGTGAACTGATCCAGCAATTCTGGAAAGCAATCTGGAACTATCCCCAAAGGACAATAACACTGATCATGTCCTTTGACCCAGCAATCCTGACACTAGGTCTAAATCCAAAAGATATCATAAAAATGGGAAAAAATCTCAATGTTCAAAACTCTTCTTGCAGAGGTAAAGAATTGGAAAATGAGAAGATGCCCTTCAATTAGGGAATGACTGAACAATTTATGGTATATGAATGTTATGGATTACTATTTTTCTCCAAGAAACTATGAGTGATCTGACTTTAGGGAAGCATGGAAATAATTACATAAACTGATACTGAGGGAAGGGAGCAGAACCAAGGGAACACTGTACAAATTAACAACATTGTGAAATGTTCAACCATGATGAATGCAGCTCCTCTCAGCAGTTCAGTGATCAAGGATAATTGTGATAATTGTATAGACAATGTCATCCACATCCATAGGGGGGGAAACATGGAATCTGAACACATCTTATATTCACTTTTTAAAAAACTTCTCTTGTGTTTTTTCTTCCTTTCGCATGTATTTTTTTTCTTTTCCCTTGTTTCTAATTCCTCTTTCATAAATAACTATTATGTAATGATGTTAAAAACAAAGGTACATGTACAACTTTTACCAGTCTGTTAATGGTCATGGGGAGCAGGGGAGGGAAGAGAGGGTGGTAGAAAAATGTGTACTGATAAATTGGCACATGGATGAATTTTGAAGAACTACTATTGCATCTAATTGGAAAAATAAAATGAAATTTCAATTAAAAAAGAGTAGAGGTGGAGGAAGCCAGTTTAAAAAAATGAGTTAGACTACTAGGCATCCACCCAAAAGATATCAAAGAAAGAAGGAAAGAACTCATATTTACACAAATATTTATAATAGCAATAGGAACATTTCCAAAGAAAAAAAGGTCATTGTGGTGTCTGTTTAAAAAATACATTGAAAAAGAGTTTCAGAAGGAGAAACAGATAAACAAAGACTTACATGTTGGAACTAATGTGGTACATTTTCAATATTCTTTTAAAAGAACAAGATGTATAGAATAGATTCATGTTTCATTTACAATTAGGATGGAAATGCTCAAAATCAGAATTTTTTTTTAATTTCAGTGTAAGAGATAAAAATAAAGGTCTTCAAATTCATGCAAAAATATTCATGGCAACTTTGTCAAAAAACAGAATGAAAATAAATAAGTGTTGATTGATTGGAGAATGAATGATGGTTGAAAAACTATGACTTATGAATGTATTAGAATATTATTGCTTAGTAATTAATAAAAATAAGGAATTCAGATACAAAAAAGAATATTCTATTGGTAACTATTTTAGAGCTAATCTTGTGGAAGAAGAGTTATGTGGGTGTATCTTCCTGTCTCCTAATGTTATTTTGTTGATTTAGTACATAGTGCCATGAAAGATATGAAAAGTTGTTACTGGAGAAATTTCACAGCTCTTTTACCATTAAATATAAAAACAAAAAAAGGAAATTTTTTAAATTGTGGCCTTATTTCTTATTTGTAGATGTGTCATCTGATGACAGGTATAAAAAAAGTGATGATCTCTTTCTATTCTGAATGGCTCAGATCATATCTGGAATATTGTTGTTTTTGCTTAGAGGAGAATACCCAGGATTGGAGACTCTGACATTGAGTTAAGTATTTGAAAGTAAAGCATAAACAAATGGTTATTGAATGCCTTCTTACTATTTATTAAAGAACACCATGTCAAGTATTGGTGACAATAAAATGAAACATCACAGAGTTCCTGCCCTTCAGCGATTTATAAACTGGGAATTTATGCTTTTAGTTCAATAATTAATTTGAAGGAATTATCCTAACATGGCAGATTTATGGCACTCAGCCTAGGACAACCCTTTCTTATAGTAGGGAATTCAGTGTTAAATTTTTAATTTGAGATCTTAATTCAGTTATTCCTAATTCGGTTCAGAATCCAAAAGTAATTAGAGATGAGGGGAGAAAGAGTTATTTCAAGAGGTATTCAGAAATTTTCAAAATAAAATTATCTTCTTTTATTTCATTTAATTTCAATTGCATTTTACATAGAACACATTTCAAATTCTTCTAATAATCTCAGGATAATAGGAATATGTTATAAGACAGTAGATAGAAGTATTCAAATATCTGAAGGCCTGTAACTCAGCAAAAGTAGGGTTCTTTGTTGAGAAGCAAATTTGGCTCAGTAGAAGAATTTATCAATAGAGAGAGCAGGTCAATATCAAAATAGGCAACTTGGTGAAAGAGTGCATTTCATGTCACTGAAAGTTTTCAAGCTGAGACTGGATGACCTCTTTCATGGGTATTGTCAGTTTTTCTGTATACAAAAGGTATTGCATAAGAAAATCCCCAAGATGTTCTTCCTAACTCTAACAAACAATGATTATATGAAAATAAAATAGCTTGCTATTTTTCTAACCATAAATCTTCCTTAAGTATATGGAAACAATAAAAAAGAAGGTAAAGTCATTTATCTGAAGGTCAAATTAGTTTGGAACTTTTTCTAAAATATGTCAAGGTACTGATGAGAAAAAATCTAATAGATTTTTAGAAATGCATATGAATTCTAATTATTTGAGCCAAATAATCTGGTTGAATCATATAGTCTCTTAATGTTACTAAGAAGAATGTGACATAAAAATAACTTTTATATATTTATATTGTTATTAGACCTTAATTATAATTTATTATTTATTCAGTAACGAATTTTTAAATTTCTATTTGTGTCAAAATACTGAAATGGATTTGTGAACCCACCTATTTGGAACTTCCCTCCAAAGATGTAGATGACAGTCTATCTCTGTCTCTCCATTTTGTTCTATGTAATTCTTTCCCATTCCTCTTGAAAGTTTGCCATAGGACATTCTACCTAATGTCCTAGAGGTCTTCCTTGCTTTTCTTCTAACAAAAAAAGAGTACCAGTGGATTATTCTGTTTATCAGATTACCATTGTTGATGTCACATAACCACTTTATATTCTCTTCCTATAATACAATTTTTGAGGATTCTTTTATTTCTATTCTTCATGGTTCTCATTTATTATATATTGCAGCTCCCTTATACCTACTGTGCACTGATCTATTGTTCTCTCTGTGTTACTTATTTTAGTTTTGTTTAGGTAATTTTATTCTGTTAAATTCCATTATATAGAAACATTGGTAATGGATAATATTGAAAAGTGGGCTCTTGTTTTCATGAAATCAGTAAAGGAATTTTACAAGTTCCTGAAAGAAATAAGACTACCTTTAACCCTCTGCAATAATATATCTATATCTATCCTACATTTATATAGTTATATTTATATTTATCTATTTATGTGGTGTACTGTGACAAATGGTCACAAAGTAAAACTCTCTATGTACCCTTGCTTATGAAAAATCTCTCAGAATCATGAATTATCTAAATTTAAAAAATATGGCAACCATATGGTCTAGTCCATCTTACACTTGAGAAAGATTTTATACTATAATATACCCAAGAAGTAGTTATTTAACCTTTTAATGAAAGCTTTCAATGAGAGAAAACCCACTACCTCTTTAGGTAGCCCATTCAGCTGAAAATTGAAGTTTCAGTTTCAAAATGCAATCAGACATGGGAATTGTGAGTCAAGTATGAATTTCTAAAAATATGATGTTTTGGGATCCATTTATGTGTACCACTCTTGTTTTTCTCAGAAATGAAAATTTTGAAGGCCACCAGCATGGTAAGTGTACTCCCTGTAGTAAGCTTATGGGGAAGACTTAACGAAGAATCACCTAAGATGATTAATGCTCTGCATCAACAGAAGAATCAATGAAATAAGATACATTTTTGAATTTGAATACTTGTGCCATGTTTTTATGTCATAAACAGATATATATATATATATATATATATGTCATACAAGTTCTTTGACATACATGCCTGATATTGAGCTATCATGAATTTATTGGTTATGACTCCTTGTAAATGAAAGATGATATGTATGGATAGAGGGCTAGATATGAAGCTAAGAAGAACTGGGATAAAATCTGGGCTCAGACCCTTACTAACTTTATGATCTTGAATACGTCATTTAAATTGTTTACCTTAATTTCCCCAGTTGTATAAGGGGAGTAGTAATAGCACCTCCCTCCCAGGATTGTTGCAAGGATCAAATGACTTGAAAAGCATTTACCAGTGTCTGGCACATAGTGTTATACAAACACTATGTGCAGTGATGATGATGATGATGATGATGATGATGATGATGATGATGATGATGATTGATGATGATTGTTGATGATGGATGATGTTGAAAATGTTTATTGATGATAATGTTGTTTGGTTTTTGGAAGTGAAGTGTTCAATTAGCAATAATTTCTCTCATTGGATAGGATTGTAGAAGGAGTTTTCTATTTAACCACTTCATTAACCCTACTTTTTAGAATTCAAAACAAAGGCTCCTGCTCATTCCTTTAGATATGAAGGAATGAGGAGAGAAGGGAGAGGCTGCCAGTAATTGTCAAGGGTTATATTGATAATTGTTCAGCACTCAGCTCACTTTCAAAGAAGGGTCATGTGCATATTTAATCTATATTGTTAACATTGCCTTAAATTTAAAATCAATAAAGTAAAAAGATCCTTGTATATGACATTTGTAAATTTTTTTTAGGTTTTTGCAAGGCAAACTGGGTTAATTGGCTTGCCCAAGGCCACACAGCTAGGTAATTATCAAGTGTCTGAGACTGGATTTGAACCCAGGTAATCCTGACTCCAGGGCCGGTGCTTTATCCACTACGCCAACATTTGTAAATTTTCAAGGAATAAATGTTCACATGGAAAATTTACCATTTGTTTCATGTGAACCAGGATTAGTTGGCTTCAATTTTCTGAAACAGGGTTGTTCTTTGCATCTCTATTTGAATTTCAACTCTGATGTTTTAGTTGTGTGAGCTTAGGCAATTGACTTTAGATTTTAGAATTTCAGGGCTCTCCCCCTAGAAATTGAGGATTATAGTAAAATATTACTTAAATTGATATGAGAAAAGAACTACAAAAAAGATTACAGAAATATGAGGGATGATGATGATGATGATGATGATGATGATGATGATGATAATTCTTTAACACTTGGAAGCGAACCCTTATTGAAGTCTACACTATGTAATTAGGCACAGAAATGTTGATTGGTGGCAGCTGGCTGCCACTAACCTGCTTTGAGTGAAAAGAATGTTTTTTTCCCACCTTATTTCTTTAGATCTAAAAGAAAAATCAAATGGAATATTTCAGTTTGGGCTCAAATGCAGGCAATAGCTTATTTCATTGCTAGTATAAAATGTGAATTAGAAAATGAATTTTCTCCCTCAAACTTTGCGCTTAATATTTCAAGGGCTTTAAGTGGGCAATACTTTATTGTAGGTCTAGTTCATCATTTATAGAACACTTATTACAGATTTTAATATGGTTTCATAAAGTTGTCAAAGAAGGAAATAAATGAGGATAGAGCTAATTGGAGCAATTTATCATAAAAAGCTCAAGACTTCTAGAATTATTTAAAATTGAACAGAAAATGTACCATTCACCAACTGTTCATATAACCCTAGATTCTATCGGAGCTATTTATCTACTGTGTCCATTTTTGGCCTATACAAAGCAAGCCCACAGTGACTATTTCTAATCTCTCCTTTTCAAGTCTCCAACTGCACTTACAATCACCTCCCTCCTACTTGATCACTTCAAGTTTTACTGAACTGAGATGAGGACCATCTGTGAGCTTGTGTATCTCTTGTGTGGCATACCATTTAATCTTGCTATGCTTTCAACTATCCATCTCAGCCTTCTTTCCTATCTCAGAGGATGAGGTAGAGCATTGTTACTCCCTTTATTATGTACTTCTGTTTCATTCATTCTTTTTTTCTGAACTTTGCCCCATTCTCCATTTCTCTTTTGCAACTTTAATCTCTCTCTTTCATTTTAAATCTTCCTTTTCTGCTCATAAACATGGTATGTTTTCTAACCTGGAAAAAGAAAATGTTGATCTTTTCCCCCTAATTCCCTCTGCCCCAGTAAACCATCACTCTATATATCCATCCTTTTTCGGTTGTTAAACTATAAAAATGATTCTATGCTCCCTCCCTCTTTTTTTCTTGTAACTCTTTATTCCTTTGAATCTTAATTTTGTCCCCAGTGCACATCTAAGATCACTTCCATCAGTTTCTCAATTTACCTCTTTATTATGGAATCCAATGACTTCTATTCAGTCTTTAACTTCCTTAAACTTTTGGAAGCTTGTGACTTTTTTCAAAACCCGACCTCCAGATAAGTTCTGTTTTGTAGTTTCTGTGCTTACACCTCTTTCATGATTTGTGTACTCTTCATTCAATATCAACTTATTAAATAATTTTTAAAAACTTATAAATAGGGGCAGCTAGGTGGCGTACTGGATAAAGCACCGGCCTTGGAGTCAGGAGTACCTGGGTTCAAATCCGGTCTCAGACACTTAATAATTACCTAGCTGTGTGGCCTTGGGCAAGCCACTTAACCCCATTTGCCTTGCAAAAACCTAAAAAAAACTCATAAATACTCAAGCTCCTTTATTGGTCTTCTTTGCTAGTAATTTTTCCTCTCCCTCACCCCGTGTGGATATCCTTCAAAACTCTGTGATTCTTTTTTTTTCTTTGTTTGTAATTTCTATGACCTAATTATCTTTATCATTCTTATAACTTCTAAATAAATATAGTTCAGACCTTCATTAGCTTTTACCTAGACTATCACCAAAGTCTCCTGATTTTTCTTTCTCCAGTCTCTAATTTATCTAACATACAGTTCCCAAATAATAGGCATAATGTACCATGCCTATATCAGTAGCTATGTAAAACCTATAAGAGAGACTCAATATTTTTATTCAACATCTAATATATGTAATTCCCTGTGCCAGGCCCAGGGAGAACAAGATGTGACAATAAAAAAGAACATATATATGTGTGTGTGTATGTATATATATATATGTTAGCAGTCAAATCAAAAAGGGAGAGAGCTACTGTGGAGAAGCTGTTGGAATAGAAAGCATTGCTGGTGAAGTTTTGTTGGACAGAAAGAACAATTGGAATAAAGAATAAATAAATCTCATCTCTCAGGTCTTATATTTAAACTATTCATGTATGATATGTCTAAAGAATATTTTTCTAGCCTTCTTTTAGTTAGTTCCTTTCATGAACTCCTTGATCAAGCCAAACCATGTTCCAATCTTGTCTTCTTCCTCTTCCTGGAATACATGACATCCACATATGTATGTTTGGTTAAATCCCTTTCTTCTTTCCATGTCCATTTCAAATAGCATCTCTTCCAATAAGTCTCCCATGATCTTTCTGTTCTCAAATTCGCCCCATTGTCAGTTTTTTTATACTGTTCTCCTTGTCTGTCATCTCACCTTGTATACAAACCTTATCAACATCATTAGAATATAAGCTTCTTGAGGTTTTGCTTATTTTTTTTATCATTATGTCCTCAGAATCTTGCACATAGTCTGCACTTAGTAAATATTATGTGAATTGAATGAAAATATTCCAAATCTGAATATAATTTGCACCATTAAAGAGGTCAAAATATATGTTTTCATCGGTGTCATCTTCTATAAGTAGAGAAGAAAAGACACAGTATTTGTCAGTCCTTAATCGGGTTGCTTATTAGCATACTTTGTAGGTCCTTTAGTGGAAAAGAATATTTGATATAAATGAAATATAGATATTATCCTTGCTTTGCAACTATCATAACCCTGTACTAGTGGAGTCCATTACCATGGGCTTCAAATAAGCTTCAAATCTGTTCTCTTCATTTCATAGTTGAAAGAAAATAGCCCTGTATAGCTACATAGATCCTTTTAAATGCTTTCATTTTAGATCATTTTCTGTCCATTAAAGCGTATAACTACTTCTTTGCAATTATTTTAATATGTTCAATGTATTTATGTTAACTTTTAATAGTACTCTTAATATTAGAGTCCTGAGTAACTAAAATTTTACCAACTATAACTAAAGGTAGATTCTTTTTTTCTAAAAATGTCTTTAAAATTTAGACTTGTGCTTCCAAATAGGAAGACTATTCAATTGGGCTAGAGACTGGAAAAATATGACCTACCTAAGCATCTCAGAACACCTGTGTTTTCCCAGTGGGTTATCCCTTCCCCTATCACAGGTAGCTGTAAGGGCAATTATCTCTTTTCTAGTCTTCAACTTTCAGGTACCAGCTGTTGATAAATAGTAATTGAGTTTTCCCAGGGTGTCTAAATACGATAGGGCAGGTCATCAAGAAATGCAGCTGAGTCCTTTTGTATTTCTCAACTGAATGCTTTCAAGTGACTGTTTCCTTTAGTTTGTTTCCAAGCCTTAGATTAGTGCCTTTCCCAGAAAGGAAGGGAAGATTTGAATTTCAGAAAATTTGATCATTTTCTTTTAAAGCTGATGATACTAGTTCTCTCCTCATTTGTCAGTATTACAATGATAGTGGTTAGGAGTAAAAAAAAATGTTTAATCATCTCATATTCACAGAGAAGAAGAAAAATACTCTTAGTGAAAATTATTATATTGTTTGAAAGGATTCCATCCTTCAGGGGGCTGTGAGAACTTTCCCCACTAAGTAATCTATCAGTCAGTTAATTTACAGTCATTTACTTTATGCAAAGCACTGTACTTAGATCTAGGGATATAAAGATAATATAAAACAGTCCTTGCACTCAGAAAGCTTGCAGTTTAATAGAGGAAATAATATGAATACATTTGCTTATATGTGTAATTTTTATAAGATGGATACAAGATAATTTTATTAAAGAGTATTCTAGCAGTAAAGAGGATTTAGAAAGGCAAAGACATTGTCTTATTTAGTAGATAAATGTTTGGAAGTTACCCTTTACACATAGAGATTGTGACTGTTCTAAATCAAAAAGTTAAGTGTCAGAACTGAGATTTGCATCTAGGTTTTTCCTGCTACAAATCTAGCATTTTATCTACTATGGCAGCTTAAAAAGTGTACATCCTTAAATAATCAGGTTAAATAACAATAAGAATACCTTTAATGTGAGATTTCACAATTTTAGAGGCTTATGATCTAGTGATACGAAAATATAAAATAGAGATATAATATAATTTTTGTAGAGTGTTATCTGTCTAAAATCTCTAAAAATAACAGATTTTTATCTCATTTTTAAAATTGATTTTGCTACAGTCATCAAAAAAGGAATACAAACTATGGCTGACTTTATAGGCTAATGGAAAGGAGCATTAGCCAGGCATGGTGTTTCATGCCTATAATCCCTCCTACTAAGGAAAGCTGGAAGGCTTATGAATTTCCTGACCTCAGGAGTTCTGAACTGAAATAGAGCTAACACTGATTGTGTGTCACCAATAGGATGATTGTCTGTAACCAATATGATGAACCCCAAATGATCAACACCACCAGGCTGCCTAAATTGGGAAGGAGGAGAGTTGATCCAGGTTGGGACAGTGCAGGCCAATATTTCTGTACTAGTCAGTTTTGGAATCAATCAAGTCAATCAATCAAATTTTATGTGCCAATTGTTTCCATGAGTGGCTGCTGCAATTTCAGACTAGTTGACATAGAAAAAGACAGCCTCAAAGAAATAAACCAAAAGAATAGTGTGTGTAAGTAGGCTAAGTCTGTTAAAAATTATAAAGAGTTAAATAGCAGATTTATTAAGGATAGGTTAAAAAGGAATATCCTACCCAGGAAGGAAGGTTGAGGAATCACATACTAACTACTGCTCTGTCATCCAAAACTTAGAATAAGATCACAAGTGTATTGGATGGATCAACAGAAGCAGGTGATCAAGAGTCACACTGAAAATTCCCCAATTGATAAATGGTCAAATTATATGAATAGATAGTTTTCAAATGAAGAAATAAAAACTATGCAAAATCATATGAAAACATGCTCCAAATCATTATCGATTAGAGAAATATAAATTAAATCAACTATGAGATATCACCTCATACCTATCAGATCAGCTAAGATGACAAAAAGGGGAAATTATCAATGCTGGAGAGATTGTGTGGGAGGATTGGAACCTTAATGCTTAACTGATAGAGTTGTGAATTAATCCAACCATTTTAGAGAGCAATATGGAACTATGCCCAAAGAACAATAAAACTATTCATACCCAGAAATTATAATTCTAGACCTATATCAAAAAGAAATCATAAAAGATGAAAAAAATCCCACATGTTCCAAAATATAAATATCAGCTCTTTTTGTAGTAGCAAAGAATTGGAAATTGAGGGCATGCCCATCAATTGGGGAATGGTTGAACAAATTATGCTTTATGAATATTATGGAATGTTATTGTTCTATAAGAAACTATAAATGGTCAGACTCCAGAGAAGCATGAAATGAATTATAGGAACTAATGCTGGGTGAAGGGAACAGAACCAAGAGAAGAGTCTACATATTAAAAACAATATTGTGAAATGATCTACCTTGATGAATATAGTTTATCTCTGCAGTTCAAAGAGGTAGGACAAACTTAGGAGAATTCCCCATCCAGAGGAAGAAAAACAAAACAAAATCCCTTCAGAATATGATGAACACTATATTCACTTTAAAAAAAATCTCATTTATTTCTTTCCCTTAATCCGAATTCCTCATATTGAAAATGACTAATCTGTAAACATGTTTAATACAAATATATATATGTACAGTATTAACCTGACTATTCATCCATGAGGGGATGGGGGTGGGAAGGGAGGGTGGAAGGAAATTGTGAACCTTAAAAAGATACATAGGCATATGTATATTGAAAAATATATATTTGGAACAATAAAGTAATAATAAAAAAGTCATGCTGAAAGAGAAAAAGGTGGAAGTCTATACCTGTGGAAGAATGTTTTTGCCTAGATTAGCTAAAGACTCCATCAAAGTACCATTATACCAACCAAATTTAAGCATGACAATCCACTGGGCTATCACTAAATCATCATGACTTTTGCTACCAGATTCTTATGAGACTGGAATCCAATTCACAAGAAAGTCAAAATATCACTCTCATGATGTCATTGGTGCTCTTTGAGAATGAAGAATGAACAACAATAGCAATCTATGGCAATTAATCTACATATAACTTGATTCTTATAGATTTACAGAATTTGTCTTTGAGATAAAATCCATAAGGTTCTTTATGACTACCCAAGTCACTATGTTACCAAAAAGCCATTTATTTTATTCCTTGAAGCGTTTTTGCTTTTAATATGTGACATTCTTGCTTTTTTTTTTCTTTTTTAGACCTATTTTCTCAGCATGCTACCATATAAAAAGTGTTAAATTTTGTATCAGAATATTCAAGTTACTCTTTGGGTAAATGACCACTACTTATTTTCACATTTGAAAAATGGGAATGATATTGGCACTTAGCTCACAGGGTTGTTATAAAGAAAAGACTTTTTTTTTTGTAAAAATGCAATATATTATAATTTGCTTAAGCTATGTTTATTTGTATTATTTCAAGTGCAATTTTTGTGGGGTATTCTCCCTGTGATCTAAAGAAAATTAGATTTTTTAGATTTTAAAAATACACATTTTATATACTGCCAATTTTCATCTCATGTAGATTTTATGAAAACATGATTCTACTAGTTTGTTTCTGACATGACATATTTATTTTTTTGAGAGTTAGTTTATATAAAACACAATAGAAGAATATAATTTATTAGAAACACATTCAAACTTATATTATTTTAGTTTCTAAAGAATGGAATTTGAGTAATGTTAATTTTGTTTATTTTATTTTCCATATAAGATTAGGGTTTTAATATAGACCCTCTCTGCTTAGATACTTCTTTCCCACCTGTATTCTCCAGTGACTATTATTTTCTGACTTCCTATAAATACCATATTCTTTCATACTGACAATTTAAATATTTTTTATTTTACCTATGAGAATCATTGCATAATTCAGAGCTTTTGTCTTGTTTGTGATATGAGTATTATATGAAAACAAAGCATTTAGTAAGAATTTTCTTTGTTATTGATCATGAAATCATTCATATAAAAAGACTTTTAAATTTCATGTTAAAAACATATAAAAAGTCATTGTCAGATGCAACCATAAGCATAACAGTTCAATTCCTTTCTTTTTGTTGTTTCAAATAAAGCTTTAGAGATGTTTGCCCCAAACTTAAGTGCTCACTATCATCATCATACAAGAGAAATGGGGAAAAAAAAGTATATCTAGAGGAGTATTTGACCTGTTTACAGATGGCATTGGACTAATCACTTAATTCTCTTTGGGTCTCAGCTTCTTCATTTGTAAAATGATAAGATTGGCTGAAATGACCCTGAATTTCATTTCTGAACTTATGAATCTGTGGTCAGACTACTATAAGACCTTCTCAACAATATCCAAGACCTGAAACAGATAGGCCCAGCAATTCATCTTGTTAAAAAAAAATTGAATTGAGGAAAGTTGTAGTCATTCACTGCATTAATACAAGTCTGAACTCAGTATGAGCTGAATTGTTTTTAGGTAATTGCTGCAATACTTTCAACAGAATCTCAACACAAAATCCATCTGTGTAACACCAGCTTTCTCAGAATGATGTTATATAAGTACCTATTGTGGTTTTGTAGGCATCAATGTTTGAGAAGAATAAAAATTCTCAGTGACTCCCACAAGCAATAGAGGGATAGAGGGTTGAATTTGTAGCAAATCCATATTGGTGTGGATGAAATAACACATAAAAAGATATCATTGTGGAAATGTTTAATCAGAAATGGAGGCAGACCAGTCATAAAGGAGGGACATAGTGTAACAGATCTAGAATGCAAGCATTGTATTGTTACCAAAAATGGGTCAACTTAAATAAAGGCCTTTAGTACATTTTTTTCAGAATGGGGTTTTGTAGAAAGAATACTATACATCTTTAATGGCTGGTGTGTCTGTGTATGTTTAACATGCTAAAGTAATTCACATAGCTTCTTTACTTAGGATTGTCCATATGTCAAATATTTAATTCAACAAAAATTCCTATCCATAAGGCAAAGATCCCCATGTACATCTGAAGAAAATAACTTAAGTATATGACCTTAACTAGGTCACATTAATGCAAATATTGTATATGTCCATAAGCTCATCAAGTACATATTCAATATTCACTATAGCTATAAATATATGAAATCATTTTATGTATGAGAAATCTTAGATAGTTAAGGATGAAATGATTTTATACTCACTCTACACAAAATAAACAAATGAGGAATTTCATATTCAACATCTCCCCATCCACATCCTCCCCTTCATAAAAATTCTTCATTTGGAATAAAGGTGAAAGCAGGCAAAACAGTTGCCATGGTAAACTTGCATTTTCAATAAGTCAGGTGAACTTGATGTGTATGAGTCAAAACTAAATGTCACATCTGATTTTTTCACTTCCAATATTACTTGTCTTTACTTCTGGGAAGTGTTTTTATTTTTTTCTTTAGGTTGGTCACCTCTTTTAGAAATACCTGTCTAGGAAGAATGACACCTGTAGGCTCTCTGACCTCATCTAAATTTGTTCTCATATGTGTATATATTTTTTTCTTTTTCAATGTATTTTGATTTATAATGAATAATTTTTATTTAATAATACATTTCCAATTAAATAAAGGGAGTTTTTAACATTAATTTTAAATTATTTTATTTTATCTTTTTCAATTACTCAACATTCATTTTTGTAAAGTTTTGTGTCCTAAAGTTTTCTTCCTGTTTCCCTTCCCTCCCCCCTTCTCAAGACATCAAGTAATCTGATATAGGGTATCCATGTACAGTCATATTAATCATATCTCCTCATTTATCATGATGTGAAACAATAATCAGAACAAAAGAGAAAACATAAGAAGGAAGAAACAAAAAACAAATTTAAGAAATGTGAAAATAGTATGCTTTGATCTACATTCAGATTTCATAGTTTTTCTCTGGATATGGATGGCATTTTTTGTCATGAGTTTTTTTAGAAATGTCTTTGATAGTATTGCTTAGAAGATTTAAGTCTACAGTAGTTGATCATTGTAGAGTGTGACTGTTAGAGTAGACAATTATCTCCTGGTTATGCTCACTTTACATAGCATCAGTTCATTTAGGTTTTCCAGGTTTTTCTGAAATCTGCCTTCTTATGGAACGATCGTATTCCTTTACATTCATATATCACATTATTATCCAATTAATGGTTATCCCCTCAACTTCTAATTTTTTGTCACCACAAAAAGAGCTGCTATCAATATTTTGGTACAAGTGGGTTCTTTTGCCTTTTATTATCATTTCTTTGTGATCAGACCTATTAGTGGATCAAAGTTTTATAGCCCTTTAAGTATAATACCAAATTGCTCTCTAGAATTCTTATATCAATTCACAGTTCCACCAACAACATATTATTGTTTGAATTCTCCCTTATTGTTTCCCCATACTTTATCACTTTCCTGTTATGTCATATTAGCCAGTCTGATAGGTGTGAGGTGACACCTCATCATATTTGGATAAAGGTTTGAAGTGAGTGTGAAATTATCTATGCACTTCAGAAATTTCTTTCAGTTCACCTTCTTTCAGGTAGCCTGAGTTCTAGCCAAATTAGATTTATGAAAATAAGTTCCTCATTCTTATCCTGTCCTATTTATTCATCGACTAAATTGACTTCCTTCTTGCACATCCCAACTTAGGTGATGATTCCTTTATAAAGTCTTTCTCTGTTCACCTCACTTTGATCCCAGCTTAAAAATGACATCTTCTACTACAGATTTCTGTAATTTTATCTTTAATTCTCTGTACTATTTCACTTTCTTTGGTATTCACAGTTGCAGAAGTATGTTTTTATTTTCCTGTTTGACTTTAAGTTCTCTGAAAACTGAGATAGTTTTGCTTTAGTTTTTGAATGTCCGTTTTGCCTTTCTGGCATCCATCATGCATCCTTCCATTGTCCTTAGGTAGTAATAAACTTTCGTCCTTCAGGGATGTAGTGGTCTGTGACATAAGTATACAACATTATGGAAAGACTATCATTAAAAGAACTTTGTAATTTCTCAAAAAACTATCAAGTTGGCTATATTGAATCTGATGATTGCTCATTGTCCTTTTGCAATTTCTATCCAAGACAGACTGGGTAAGCTCTATTGTTTGTTCATTCAACGGTTGTGTTGTTCCTAAGATATTTTTCAGTATTGTCCAAGTCTCAGTAACCTTATTTTTTGGCAGAGATGCTGGAATAGTTTGCCATTGCCTTCTCCAGTTCATTTTGCCAATGGGGAACTGAGGTAAACAAGTTGCAGTGACTTACCCAGAGTCACGCAGTTTTTGAATTATCTGAAGCTAGATTTGAACTTGTTAAGTGCTCCTGACTTCAGACCTAGCTCTTTATCCACTATATCACATAGCTGCCACATAAAGAATAGTAAGATAAATGTAAATGATTTCATACAAGGAACATATGAACACAAAAGAAGATGGGCTGGTCATGTGACAAGGGCAAGAGATGATGAAAGAGAAGACTGCCTATTCAATTAGGTCACCCAGCACATTGGGTGGGTTCCCATCTATGACAAACTCCTGATAGCACCTGAAAAATCACATAGGAAAAATAGGGACAGATAGGCTGCTTAGCAAATTCATTTACAAGAATTTTTGCATCAATACATTTCAGATCAATTTGAGTATGTAATTTCATAGAGTGAGAATTTAACAAATGTTCACTGAACTATACAAATAATGAATTTCTCTTGTATTGTTATTGTTTGGGTAAAATAAAACGTCACATTACCCTGTGTTTTTTTAAGTTATAGGACAGTCATTAAACTTTCAAAAAGGCAATCTTGCCTTTTAGTACACCTAAAACATAAAAATATTTAAGTCCCCTTCATCACTTCCATCACCATCACCATCACCATCACCATCTTTGTTTGAATGGGTTTCTCTAGTTTCAATAATGTGAAGGCTCTCCAAAAGTAATTTGAAACATACTATTTATTCATATATATAGTATGCTCATTTTGTTGTTAGCATATTGGCTCATGAACAGCTACAGAATGTAAGCAAACTGTAGCATTCATTTTCTTTTCTTTGTTTAATGCAATTCAGCAAAAATTAATTTACTGAATGTCCCTGAAAATACAGAGGCAAGTTTAGAAACAATTCTAGTACTCAAAGGTTGGGAAAAGAGGAAAAAATAAATAAATACAAGCATGGAAAACAAAATCAAAGTAATTTGTAGGGAATGGAAAATTCCTGAGGTTCTCAAAAGAAGATGTTTGTTTAGATGGTGCTAAGAGAAGTTTTATAATATAATGGAAAGGAGAATTCAAGGATCTAAATCCTAGTTCTAGCTTGACCACTAACTGTGTTTCCTTAGTAAATGTCTTTAATCTTTGTTAGCTGCACAGGAGCTGAGTAGCTGAGGTGTCTCTAAATCATTTTTTTTTACATTTTTAATAATATGACATTTGGTTCTTTAAGGGGAAAAAATCCAGTTCTTCTATTTAGCATTATTATTACCTTTTGTGCCACCTGAGATCTTTAAGGAAATAAAATCCAGATAAATGAGTAAAGTAGACTTCAGTGTAGTTTTAAGTTCTTGACACTTTAAAATTACACTAAGAATTTTGGGACATTGTGTAGCAAGAGGTGTGTTTTTATATGCTGAAATAGCAGGTAAGCAGTTCTTATTCATTAATACCACTCTTTCTTCTTTTCTGTGGTCTGGGTTGCCATTCTCTTTGGGTATGATTCTCTGTCTGGCCATTCCTTTGAATTTTATTTCTGCTGCCCTTTAAACATGCTACAATTACCCAAAGAAATCCTTAAAAAATTATCATCTTTACCCTTTAAACTTTTATAAAGGAATAAATGATTCACTCTTCCTAAGATCCCAAAGTAACATCTTATATTGGCAAAATATGAGTTTACAATCTATTTTTCTTTTCTTTGGACTACTCCCAATCACTCTTTTAAATGCTGCATTTGAACAATTGCATATGATCTAGTAATAGCTTTAACAAAACTTAAGAGATGAAGTAAACATTTAAATGGAAAATGGGAAAGCAAACTTTTTAGAAATCAATCCTGTGCCCTGGAGGGAAATTCAGATTTATGGTGTCTTGGAAAAGAGAAGAAAATTGTACAAAAATTGCTTTGGAATGGCAATCCTGATGGGTTTCCATAATGAAGATTTTTTCAGACCCATCCTTATATATAGCCCATGATCACATTGAGATGTGAAACCCATACTGGTGACCTAATGAAAGTACATTCTCTTCTGCTTCTCTTTCTTATTGCCTCTTTTGACATCTTTCTTTGCTTCAATTAAGTATGAGAAGGGCTAACTGATGATTCTCAATTAGTTCCTCTATCAGGTCCAAGCTAGGGAAACTTCCTTGGGAATCATAAAAGATACTGGGAGAGCCCTTCCTGGAAAAAACCCCACAAACATCTAGTTCTAGTGTCCTGTTCTCCTTGGTGATTCTTGAAAGCATGGGAAAATTCTATGTATATAACTGGTTTCAAAGTTTCAGAGATTCAAAAAATATCAAAACTGGTAGAAACTTTAGAGAATGAGCTACTTTTTAATTTTAGAGATAAGGGAACAGGTACTCAAGGAGAAATGATTTAAACAAATGCTCTGACTCTACATCCAATTTTTGGCTCTTCTTCATTATAGGAAATGTCTGCTAAAAATAGCTAGGCATATGGTCCCTCATATAAAATGATTTAATTAACTGCAAATTAATTCTACTGCAGAAATTCATTGATACCTTACAGGAGTTGATACCAAGAATGTCTTAGTAGTGCAGATTTGGAGAAGGAAGAGCAAGAATGATGCTGTGTGAACTGGTACAGGGAAAATTGCAAATCACAGATCCTATGCCTTACTCAACCAACTTGGGGAGAAAACAAAACAAAACAAAAAAAAATTGTGACATGCTGTGACAAATTTTGCCATTTATTAAGACAGTATGTTGAAAAGTAGAGGTAGCATAGTCTGATGGAAGAAGCACTTAACTGGTCAGGATGCTTAGGTTTTCTTTTTCTTTTGTTCTACTATAAAGTATCTATGACATGTTAGGCAAATTTCTTCATCTCATATTCTCATCTATAAAATGAAAGGATTGAAAGCATGTTTCAATAGTTAAGGATCAAATTGTAGCCAGTGATATAAAATCTAGTGATCCTAAATCCATAGAATAACTGCAGGTATTATAATAAAATCAAAAACTGTCCCTATAAATTCATTTTAAAAAAACTTCTAAAGTGTAGGTATTTTTACTGTTTATGAAGAAAATGCTATAGGAATGGACTCTTTTTGTAAGAGTTAATCAAGTGAAATAAACAACAAGCAAGTCTGAAAGGAGAACCTGGCTATTACTAGATTCTAAGAGGGGAAATATACATATATATATATGTATACATACATATATATACAGTCATTTCTGAATTATTCATGGATAGATTATATAAATTCTGATAACTCAAGGGATTCTGGCTTTCAGATTTGTTGATTGGCAAATCTTCTTCTATTCCCTTTGTTCACTTCTTGATTTTGCCTGTGACCCAGATTCTATCAAAGAAGACCAATAAGACATCACTATGGCCTAGTTCTTGTTTCTGAATATATATGAAATGGATAAACAGCTTAGATTGGTTCTATGTATGAATCTTTCCCCCATAGGCATTTTAGAGTTGGGTTTTTTTTTTTTGAAGAGTAGTTTAGCAAATCTGGACAGATTTTTAGCTGATTCCAGACCTGGTGCCTGAGAACTTGTCATCTTATGAGATGTGAGTCACAGGAAAAAAATTAGGTGGGGGGGAGTATTTTTGTGGTGAGAACAGGGGGTAGGAGGGGAGGATGGTGTCATTTAAGGTTAGGCTGAAACTTTACTCTAATTTTGCTGCAAATATCTAAGTTTTAAGTAAGAAGAAATGAATTTAGCTGTAACCAACAGAGAAGTGGTTCTGTTTCTTTTTTTTAATACCCACAAATAGCCTTGAACAATTTAGGAGATGAAAGAGATATGAGACCCTAAAGAATACTCTTTGTTTGTTTGTCTGTGGAATTCCTTGTGCATGTTTGAATTTGGTTTTATTAATACCTAGAGGGAAGGAAGTTCTTTTTTTGAAACTGCATTTTTTAAATGCTCCAAAGGGTTTGGAAACTCTGTTCAGCTGTTGGTGATAAACAGGATTATGCTCAGTTAACTTAAGCTTTTTTAATAGACCAGTTCTTCCCCTCCATCACTAATTTAAAAAAAAAAAGAAAGAAAGTTTTGCTCTCCTTTCTCCCTTTCTGATGACCTGATATATAGTCACAGTATTTTCTATTATCTTTTTTTCTCTAAAAACTTACTGGTGATCATGGTATTTACTTTGTTTTATGGTCTGTGTAGACAATATAATTGTGTAATATATTTTTCTTTAAACTGGTTGAGCTTGGGTGCCAGGTGGAAACCCTGATGAATTAAATTTATTCATAATGCCAAGGATAGTGAACGGCTGCTTTGTTTTGCTTATTTTAGATTTCATTTCCAAAGTGAGTTGGGAACTCTGTTCTCTGCCCCAGTTCATGATTATGAAAATAAGTACTTTAGAGCTACATCTCAAGATGACATTTTCCTTACTGGTTCCCATTTCAACTTAGTACTAATTGTCCTTATTCAGCAAACTAGTTTTAAATGCTAATGAGAGAGAGAGAGAGAGAGAGAGAGAGAGAGATCATTATGTACAACTTGCTCCTTACCTACTGAGTAATTGGAAATTAAGAAAACCAAATTGTTTCATTGTGATTTCTTCTTTTCAAGAGATTTCATACAGAGTTGCAAAAAAGGAAGTGCTATGAAGGATGGATGTGGGTTGAGGTGCTTCTTTGTTGTCCTTAATTCCTTTGTCCACTAAACATACATTGAGGGTTTATTCTGTAGAAGGAGCTAGGCATGGACAAAACAAAGCCCTATAATCAGAATCAACAGTTCCATTTTTTTGTAACAAGAATAGCAGTTATTTATCATTTAAAAGTCCTTTAATTATTCACTAACTCCTTTCATCGTCACAATAGCCTACTGAGGTAAATAGCACATATATCATCCCCCTGTCAAGATTATAAAATAATAGATTTAGAGACAAAATGAATATTGGAGGTCAACCACTCAAACAATCTTTATTTTAAAGGTAATGAAGGGTTTAGAGTAGGTGAATTGACTTGCACATTAACCTTAGGTAGTATGTCTATAAATTTAGCATCAATTTTATGGAACTTTGGCTGGAGGACTTGGTAGATTGGGACCTGAACTGACCTTCAAAACCTAGTCCACAAGTACTAATACCTCACTACACAAATCAATTATTCAACCACTTAAGAGTTGTGCTTTTGGCACTGGGGGAAATACAAAGTTTGCCTAAGACAATCCCTTCCCTCACGTTACTTAAAGTGTATTTGGGAATAATGCATAATCGTTAATAATTAAAATTAAAATGACATGATAAATACGTTAAAGAACTCCAGGCCAAGTGAAGCCATTATTGACTATATTAGGAAAAGGTGTCATAGATTATAGGACATCAGACCTGAATTCTGAAAGATGAGTAGAAATTCAATAAGTAAAAATGGAAAAAAAAGAACTTTTAGTCCTGGAGAACAGAAAGAAAATTACCACCTAGGGTAATCATAGGGCATGCTTTGTGGATAGAGTAGCTCAGTTTTGTTAGATCAGTTTTTTTATTCTCTCTCTCTCTCTCTCTCTTTCTCGACTGTCTTTGTTTCAGTCTCTCTCCCTCTCCCTCTCCCTCTCCTTCTCCCTCTGTCTTCCTCCCTCTGTCTCACTCCCTCTCTTCCTCCCTCCCAGACCCAACAAAAACACACACTGCTTTAATGGAGTGTCTGCAAAAAGAAAAAACAAGGAATCCATACACTAGATCCCAGAGTATATAAACCAAACTAAATATTTGTTGTTTAAACTTAAAAACAATGGAAAACATTGATTTTTTAAATAGGATATTTTAAATATTTTAAGATGCTCAGTTTTACCTCTGACTGGGAGAATGAAGAGACTGTTAGAGAGAACAGCAAGCAAACTATTGCAATAATCCATATACTACATGTGTGTGTGTGTGTGTGTGTGTGTTTATGAAAGATCAAAAGGAAATACAAAAATAGAAATGACTGAACTTGGCAAGTAATTAATTGTGTGGGGTAAAAGGGAAAGAGGAATCAAACATCAAAGCTAGATTGTGTACCTCAGTGACGGATTATGTTGGTACTTTCAACATTAATAGAGAATGTAGGAAGAAGAGAAGTTTGAGGATTAAAGAAAAATAATTTCCAGTTTTGATGTTTTGATTTAAGATATCTACAGGACCTCCATTTCAAGACATATAATATATGTGAGACAGGGAGAGAATTTAAGAATGAGCAAATCAAAGTAGGAATATCAAAGTTAAATTAACAACATATATACCATGCCAAAAGAATTCAGTTAATTTTTGAACCTTTATTAGCTCCAGTTGCATTCTGAATTTCCAACTCTAGGGGAATGTTATACTTTTTTTTTAGTAAAAAGTCAAGAGAATTTTTTAAAGATCATATGAACTGTCTCAGGATAACTCTGTTAATACCTTGTTGGTCCTATAAGTATGAAAATGTGGTCTCCATAGTAGCAGAATTTTAGCACTAGTCAACATGTGAGAAATAATTTTAGAATTTTCTTGTATATTTATTTATAATTAAGATTTACCTAAATTGTTTGTCACTGTTATCACATATGTAGAAGGGTTGGGAGTTCAGTTTTGTTTTTTTCATTTGTTTTAGAAAACAACTTGGTCTCTGGAGTGAGTTACAAAATATTGAGAAAATTGGAACGAGTCCTTTCTCATTGTTAACATATGGAATAGCCACACTTCTAATATTTAAGTCATCTAGTGATAAGGCTATTTAGAACCAGAAATACAGAGGTCCATACTCAGAATTCAGCATGCATGCAGATTGTTTTATCAACAGGGAAGCCTGACTCTTAGCTCTGTCCAAATTTGGATCACCACCAAGTACTTTTGGAAAGCAGCTACATATATCACATTCTAGAAGAAATCAGTTAGTGATGCTAATATGAAACTAGCTGCATATGAAAAACATAATAAATACATTAGAATGTGCTTATAAAAATATCTTGGCTAGGGATAGCTAGGTGGCACTGTGGATAGATCACTGGCCTTGGAGTCAGGAGGACCTGAGTTCAAATGGGCCCTCAGACATTTAAATAATTACCTAACTGTATGACCTTGGGCAAGTCACTTAACCACAACGCTTTGCAAAAACCCCCAAAATAAAAAAATAAATAAAAATACCCTGGCTTTCTAAGGTCCATTCCATCTTTGAGTCTATGTTTCTGACTATGTATATAAATATTTCATTTACTTTTGGGGTATGACTGATATATTGATCCTTTTATTGAAATAATTTTCTGGGTAGAGGAGTAAGGAAGTATTTTTGATAAAATTAAAATACTGCAAAAAATTAGAAAGAGAAGGTAAAAAAAGATTTTATTGTTTTACTGTGGTAAAGTAACAAAATCATGGAACTAGATCCCACTTAGGAAAATGGCTATTTGCCTCACATACCTAAAATTTTTGCATACAATAATATGGTATTTTTAAATGTTTTATTAAATATATTTAAAAAAATAATTTTAAAGTGTTTTTAAAAATAATTCATTAATTTATTTTCAAAGCTCCATTTGGGTGAAGTGACTTGCCAAGGGTCATACAGTTAGCAAGGATCAAGTGTTTGAGACTGGATTTGAATTCAGGTTCTACTGACTCCAGGACTGGTACTTTATCCACTGTGCCACCTAGCTGCCTGCCCCACCCCACATTAGTTTTAAAATAATATTAATATTTCTGGCAATTTAAGCAGGGTTATATAGTTCACAAGTGGACAAATTTACCTACAAGTGGACTAGTTCTGCATGTAGCTCAAATTGGAGCAGTTAAATATTTATACTGTACTCAATCAAAACCCTATCATCTCAATTTAAGAATCAGAACTCAATGGCAAAGGAGTTTTCTTGTGGACACTTGGTCATTTATACAGAGGAAGCTAGTCTTTAGTTAGAGGAAACTTTTCTAATTCTTTGATCTCTATTTCTGTTCCTCTCTCTTTCTCTGTCTCTGTCTACACACACACACACACACACACACACACACACACACACACAAACAAACGGACAATTTTTTTTTAGGTTTCTTTTTTTTTGCAAGGCAAATGGGGTTAAGTGGCTTGCCCAAGGCCAAGCTAGGTAATTATTAAGTGTCTGAGACCGGACTTGAACCCAGGTACTCCTGTCTCCAAGGCTGGTGCTTTATCCACTATGCCACCTAGCCACCCCATATGCACACTTTTTAAAAGAATTTCTAATCTATCAAAAAGGAAAATCATTTAATCTATTTAGTGTGAGGACATTTTTATTCATGAAACATTGATAGCTATATTATTTTAAAATATTTTGCCTTTAAAATAGAATTGCTTAAATATTGTAAACTTTTAAATATCAGAACCAATGTAGATTTAAAAAAAGAAAAAACCCAAACTTTTTTAGTAACCTAGAGAAGTTTCTAAAATGCCTGTTTCTGCACTTTTGAAAGGACCTAGTAAAATCTTTATTTAATCATTTCTTGTGTTTAGAAAAATGTGTTGATGAATAGATCAAGGACTCTGGAAACATTTAATATGATATTGATTTTGAACTAACAATTGTAACAAATGTCTCCCTGGTCTAAGCACTTTTTGAATTTGATTGCAATTTGGATTATTTTTTAATGAAGACAATATTTTTAAATCCCTGTTGAGATCAATTTTTAAGATCTGTTTAATATATTAGACCCTTAGAATTTAAATGAAAGCCACCATTGTATAAATTCTATATATTGGATTCTTGCTGTGCTGCTCCTAATAAAAAGTTAGTACCTCCACAGCTACTATAATACCATCAGCTCAATACTTCTTGACCACCAAGTCCCCTATCCAAGTCTTTTCTTCAATAATGCCTTACGTAATGTCAATACTTTAGAAAATGTGTGTGGAAAACAGCATGGAAGTATAAGCTATTTCATAAGACCAAATCTGGACCCAAAAAGATATAGGCAAGAATGTACATCCATTTAAAAAAATGGAAGACTGTGGAAAGAGAAGTTTGCTTGGTTTATGTGTCTGTTAGTTTTCTTCAACTACTCTCTTTATTCTTTGTTATAAGGAATGACTCTGCAGGTAGGACTGGGGGGGGGAGGAATATTTTTGGAAATGAAGGTGATGCAACAATAACAAATTAAAAATAAAATCCTTATTGAATTGAATTTGTTTATTTTCATTCACTTAAATTGAGCCTACATTATACTGATCTCAGAAGAATAAGACATCGGATTCATTTATCTGTTTATCATAAAGGTTCCCATACCTTTTTTGGATATGGAAATTTGTTCAGAGAGAAACAGAGAGAAAAGATTGGACTATTAACACAATTGATATATTAACTGAAGATAAATCTTCTTTACAATGAAGTTTATATCATTTAAATGAAAATAGCACAACTTTATAGCCTTAATCTTAATCATTAATTGTGATTTTTAAAGATGTAGGGTACTTTCTTTGAGTCAATTTCTACCAATGTTGCCTAACATCTGCCTTAGAATGCTGTCTGGGTGGTGCAGGAAATTGCCACACAGGCAATATATGTCAGACATGAGACCTGAAGGAAGAACATCATGACTTCAAGTTCAGATCTCTACCCATTACCCTCTTCAACCTTTCTATTTTTATAGTAATATGTGGCAAACCAAAACAGGCATAGGTCTATTAGCATAACTTTTGGAGCTATGTCATATGATTTGGAGTTTTTAGTATAGTGAAGAGAATATTTTTGCTTTCTTTAGATACCTAAGAGATTATTCTACAGAAAAAGGAATGTTGCTTCAAAGTGAGATAGCTAGAATTAACAAGTTAAGTTTTTTTCTCATTTTGGTAAAGAGGTTCTAATCATTAAAGATATCTACAAAGTGAAGACTGTCTCATAAAGTCATTAAATTCCCATCCTATATGATGACTGATATTTATATGCCTCTTTAAGGACTGCAAAGCTCTTCACATATATGGTATTATCTTACATAATTTGTGACATAGAATTTCTTAATTCCCATTTGACAGAAACAAAGCTATTTTAGACTCCTTCTCTTCTCTACCTGAATATAGGTGAGTCAGATCCCTTCAATCATTTATGAAAACACCAAACCACCTTGAGCCTGGCCCAAGATGCTTATTTGATATTGCTGTCATATTTAATTCAATTTATTGGTGTGAAATGCTATCGTCAAGTGTAGTCTTCCACAGAGAATATATGTGAATGTTTCTTTTGTACACTATATCACTAGTAATAACATTTGTGACAGAGACATTATTGGAATGTAATAGTAATTCATTACTTCAATCACTCATATATTCATTTAAATCTACTTATTAAAATCCCACTGAGCATTTTCTGAGTACTACATACTAGGGTGATGTAACATTTAGATAAGAAATCATTCCTGTTTACTACTATAACTTATCATTGAGTAATAGGAAACACAACTATAGATAAGTATTTTGTGTGGTATTACATGATTAGTGAATTAAAGAGATGCAAAAAAAATGCTCTCAGAGATTAGAGGAGGGAAATCATTACAAAATGACTCCTTTTAGGAGAGGATTCATGAGATATGCAGCATGTGGAATTGGAGTTTAAAGGACTGTGGAGAATTTAACACTTAAGGGGAAGGAAAGTGTTCTAGGCAAAGTGAACAGTATGCACAAAGGCATCAAAATTAAAGCATAATTGCTTTGTTTGGGAAACATAGGCTGACCTATTTGACTAGATTAGAGAGTATTCAAAATGGTGTAGTATGAGATTAAGGGACTAGGTTTTAATATGCCTTGCAGGCCAGATAAAAGAGTTTAGAATTTTGTTTTGGGGGCAGTAAGAAGGAGAAAACAACGATTTTTCAAAAAAATAAGAATGACAAGATGAGATACACACACACACACACACACACACACAGGAGAAACTTTAGTCTCACAATAGTATAGAAAATGGATGAGTAGGAGTGGATGAAGGTCAGAATATCAGTGAAGATTAAAGTGTCTACACAGGTGGTTATGAGGTCCTATTTAAGTACTGATTCTTTAACAGTAGGAAAAGAATGTATTGCTTTTCCTATTATCATTTTTACTGGTTTGTTTGCGTTTTTTTTTTACTTTCTAGGAAAAAAATAATCCAACTGAAAAAAAATTTGGTATTTCTTTTAAAAAAATGATTCCTGGGCCCCAATATATTTCTTTTTTTATTAGGTATTGTTGCCAATCAAGCAACAGAATTATACTTTCTCCCACTTACAGGGGCAACCTGCAAAGAATGGGAATGTTTGTGCCAATCATCCAGACAAACTTTCCACATATCATCTTTCCTTGAAAATAGGTGGGGAATTGGGGCAGCTGGGTGGCTCAGTGGATAGAGCACTGGTCCAGAGTTCAAATGTGGCCTCAGACACTTAATAATTACCTAGCCTGTGTGATCTTGGGCAAGCCACTTAACCCCAAAAATAGATGGGAAAATTTGAGGTTCCAATTGTTACATATTTTTGTTGTTGTTATATAAGTGAGAATTATACCTATTTATGTCGATATTTAATCTCATAATAGTATAATTATTAGGGTTGTCATTGCATTTACATTTTTTTATATTTTGCTTACTATTTTATGGAATATTTTTAACAATGATGCATTGAACTTTAGCTAATAATCTCCATGATTAATCAGAGAGTATATTGTATTAAGAAACAAGTAGAGAGTATCAGCAAAAAAAATTTCCAAATTGTGTATTCTGAAAAATGAGTTTTTGTTATAGTATCTAATGACCTGATCTTTTTCATTAGAACATCTTTCAAACCTTGAGTTGTCACAGTTCTAATTGCTGTTTTTAAATGTGATAATTCAAGCTTTGATTGTTGGATGAACATAATATGCTCTTACTGATATTATCAGTATATTTACAAAAAGACAAATTCAAAAACTGAAAAAATACAGCTAAGAGATTAGACCTTCATTATCAGAACTGTTGCTTAAGAGCAAAAAATATGCTAGATTTTTACTTTTTTTTTATAATATAGTTAAGCAACAATTGATTCTTACATGTACATCTAATCAGTATACTACAATGGAAAAGATATTTTGGGAGCATTATACCAGCTGGTAGACCAGATGGTACAGATGGCACAGGGTTCCTTAATAGGATAAAGATAATGTGTTGGCATGAAAAGATCTGACTATGTGACCTCATGAACTCTTTTTTTCCCGCTTTAAAAATATTTTAGGCTATTTTTATAATCAACATTTTTGTTTAAAAGATTCAATATCCAACACAAATCTGAAACAAATTTTCCAGATGTAATATGCTGTCAAACAAATCTATCTAATTGATAAGATGAAATTGATATAGATGATAGGCCTTAGAGCAACTGGGAATAATTTTGCTGCAGTATTTGAAGATTATATTTAGGTTATTTTCCTTCTTTTATATTTTTCATAATGGTTTTTATAGACACTAATATTAAATAAGTCTTACCATGCCTATTACATGTCAGACACCTCATAGACACCTAATGAGTGATCAATGGTATTTTCAAAACTTTTAAAGATAGTTGGAATGGGGGGCGATTAGGTGGCACAGTGGATAGAGCAGCAGCCCTGGAGTTAATAGTACCTGAGTTCAAATACAGCCTCAGACACTTAATAATTACCTAGCTGTATGGCCTTGGGCAAGCCACTTAACCCCATTGCCTTGCAAAAAATCCTTAAAAAAAGATAGTTGGAATGATTAGTATTAACAACTTTGATCTTAAAAATGAGGATACAGAGGTGTAAAGAAGTCATATTTCTTTATGGTCAAACAACTAGACTTTAGTTAAGATTTTCTTGCTCCAAATCAAGTATTCTTAATGCTAACATGCTGTCAAAGTACACCAGAATTACAGCATGCTTGTAATACATTGTGATGTCTATCCAGGTAGCATGGAGTCTCATAAGAGAATGAAATCATTTGAAGACAATGAAACTGTTATTCCATATTCATGAATTTAGATAAAACCTTGGACATTTACTAGCTGTATAACTCTAGGGAGGAGTCATTTAACCTTAGTTTTCCTCAGTTTCTTTACTTGTAATATGAGGATAGTAATATTGCCTACCTACAAGGGTTGTTATGATGTTCAAATGAAATTATAATTCGAATGTTCTTAGTGAAGCACCTGGAAAAATTAAGTATTTTATAAACAATTATTGAATGAAGTAGGGAGCTATTATTACTTACATTTCAGATAAGGAAACTGAGTAGGAGAGAGATTAAGTGAATTGACAAGATTTGTATAGCTAATATGATGTCAGAATCAGAATTTCAACTCATCAGGTGTTCCTAACTTCAGGTACAATGAATTCAATGTGCCCTTGAGGTACTCTAATAATCTCATGATGTAATTAGGATTACTCTTTAAAACCTTAAATCACTAGGAAAATTTTGAATTATTATAATGGTAATCTTTCTTTTATCTTGAAGTGCTCAACATTTTAGTCAGTGATTTAGATGGAGACATGCATGGAATGCTTGCAAAATTTGTGGAATATACAAGTCTAAACAATAGATCTACTATTGGAATGAAAGAATTAAGGAAAAAAAGATTCTAGATAGACTGGAGTATGGTCCAAGTCTAACAAAATGCAATTTTTTTTAGAGACATAAATGTAAAGTCTAATCTTCAGTTAAGAAATTCAGCCACATGGTGTTAGAATGAAGGGCACAGAGATTGAAAGTTATACATTTGAAAAAACATAAGAAGTGAGGTGATGATAATTATGTTTGTCCTTCATTCTCAAAGAAGATCATGAATTATGAGGACTGGAGATAGCCCTGGATGTGAGGCAATCAGGGTTAAGTGTCTTGTTCAAAAACACAGCTAATAAATGTCAAGTGTCTAAGACTGGATTAGAACTCCCATCTTCCTGATTCCAAGGCAAGTGCTCTATTGCCTTACCTAGCTGTTCTTAGGCAATTCAACATGAATCACCAATACAATATCACTGACAAACCACAAAACAAGACAAAAAAGTCCCTAATGGCATCTTAGATTTCATGGGCTTGAAAACATATTACATGTTATTATTTTTATGGAATACTTTTGAGCTTGAAAACATACTTCATAGAAATTAATTGAAGATTTAGAGAGAATATTTATACAAGGGGAAGACATAAGAAGGTATGTGATACTGATCTTCAAGTATTTGTGAACTGTCAGCCAGAGAACAAGTCTAGTGTAAGTGGGTGGAAGGTACAGGGTATTAGTTTTAATTGAATATTTTAATTGGATATTAAAATACATGATTGAAACCATTTAATTTTTTTAATTGCCTGGAGAGATATCAAGGTTGGATGGCCCATTGTTGGAAAAGGAGGTAGACTTCATGCCTCTGGGGTGAGGTTTTTTAAGTTATACCTATAAGCTACATTTTAATTCTTAAAATCTAAGTTTCTTTGATCCAAACTTAAAACAAATCAGAAACAATTACATTTGAAATTCAGTGACTTTATATCAAAATACATTATTAAATGAATCTCTAAATCTCTAAAGTTTGGAATATGTTTTCATTTTGAAATATGTGGCTCAATACGAGGCTACAGGGTATTCCTAGTTGTTTTTAAATTGATCTTATTCTCTATTAGTTTAAAAATATTCAATTAAAAGAATGATGTCCCGACCTTACATTAAAAAAAGGATAAATTTCTAAACATTTTAGATATGGAAAATTCTGCATTTCTTTCAAGTCCAAAGCATTATTGCTACCTATCATTTCATTGAATAAGAAAGAGAAATTTTTTTCCATTCCATTTGATTAATGTGTTCTTGAATAAATAGATAAAAAGAATTAGAACAGATTTTTTAAAAAAATCTTATTTAATATTTATTTTCCCAATTACATGATGAATACAATTTTAACATTTTTTATTTCAAATTTTGACTACCAAAGCCCTTTGCTTCCTCCCTTCACCACCCCCCCACAATGAGAAGGCAAACAATTTGATAAATGTTTTATATGTGTGTGTGTATGTGTGTGTGTGTGTGTGTGTGTGTGTGTGTGTGTAGTAATGAAAAACACATTTCCATCTTATTTTGAGAGGAAAAAAGCTATTTTTGATCTGCATTCAGGCTCTTACCAGTTCTTTCTCTAGAGATGGACAGCACCTTTTATCATATGTCCTACAGAATTGTCTTGGGTCATTGTATTGCTCAGAATATTCATAGTAGATCATCATACAATATTGCTGTTACTGTATACGTTATTCTAGCTCTGCTGATTTCACTTTGTATCAGTTCATGTAAAGTCCATTTTTTCTGAAATCATCCTGTTAATCATTACTTAAATAATAGCAGTAGTACATGATAATCATGTAAAACAACTTGTTTAGCTGTTCCCCAAATGATTGCTACACCCCTCCCCCAATTTTCAGCTTTTTTGCCTCCACTAAGAGGGCTGTTATAACTATTTTTGTTCACAGGGGTCATTTTTCTGTTCTTTGCTTTTTTTTTTTTACTTTTTAATGATACAGATCTAGTAGTGGTATTACTTAGTCAAAGGGGATGCACGGTTTCACTGCCCTTTGAGCAAAGTTCCAAATTGCTCTCCAGAATGGTTGGATCAGTTCACAAGGCCATCAACAATGCATTAGTGTCCCAGTTTTTCCACATCTTCATCACTGATCGTTTTACCTTTTGCTCATTTTAGTCAATCTAACTAAGATTTTCCTCAGAGTTGTTTTACTTTACATTTCTCTAATTAAAAATGACTTAAAGCAATTTGTCATATGGCTATAGATAGCTTTAATATTTTGTCTGAAAATTGCCTGCTCATATCCTTTTATTGTTTATCAATTGGGATATGACTTCCATTTTTATAAATTTGACTCACTTCTCTACAAATTTTAGAAATGAAGCTTTTATCAGAATCCCTGACTCTAAAAATATTGTCCAACTTTCCACTTTTATTGTAATCTTGGTTGTATTGGTTTTGTTTGTTCAGAAACTTTTCGATTTAATTTAATAAAAATGATCCATTTTTGCATTTTATAATGTTCTGTATATCTTCTTTAGTCATAAAATCTCCTTCTCTCCATAGATCTGACAGGTAAATGATTCTTTGCTTTTCTATTGCTTGTGCTACCACCCTTTATATCTAAATCATCTTTGTATATGGTATGAGATGTTGGTCTAAGCTTAGGTTCTGCCATACTCTTTTCCAGTTTTTCCAGCAGGTTTTGGGGAATAGTAAGTGGAATCTTTGGGTTTATCAAATAGTAGATTGGGATAAGTGTTTACTATTGTGTCATGTGAACCTAACCTATTCCACTGATCCACCAATGTATTTCTTAGCCAATAACAAATAGTTTTGATAACTGCTGTTTTATAATATGTATAGATAGATAGATAGATAGATAGATAGATAGATAGATAGATAGATAGATAGATATGATATGATTTGGCTGGGCCCTCTTTCCTATTCATAAATTCCCTTGATATTCTTGATTTTGTTTTTCATATAAATTTTGTTATTATTTTTTGTTGTGCTATAAAATAATTTGGGGTAGTTTGATGGGTAATGACACTGAATAAATAGTTACAATTAAATAGAATTGTCATTTTTATTATGTTAGCTTTGTCTACCCATGAGCAACTTATAATTTTATCCAATTGTTTAGATCTAATTTTATTTATGTGAAGTGTTTTATCATTGTATTTACACACACACACACACACACACACACACACACACACACACACACAGTACCTGGGTTTGTTAGGTAGACTCACAAATATTTTATGTTGTCTTCAGTTTTAAATGGAATTTCTCTATCACTTGCTATTGGGTTTTGTGGGTAATATGTAGAAATGCTGATGATTTATGTGAGTTCATTTTATATTTTGCAACTTTGTTAAATTTGTTAATTATTTCAAATAGTTTTTAGTGAATTCTCTAAGTTTATCTAAGATTATCTAAGTTTACCATTATATCATTTGCAAAGAGTGATCATTTGTTTCCTTCTAATTCCTTGATAACTTTTTGAAAAATGATATCTAGACTCTTTTTCTGAACATAATTTTCAGGGAGTCTAATGATTCTTAAATTATCTTTCCTGTATCTATTTTCCAAGTCACTTGTTTTTTCCAATAAGATATTTCTCATTTTCTTCTATTTTGTTTGTTTGCTTCTTAATATCTCATAAAGTCTTTAATTCCCACTTGCCCAATTCTAACTTTTAAGAAATTTACTTCAGTGAGTTTTTGGCAGTTCTGCTATTCAAGGCAATCTTTTCTTCACTGGATCTTTGAGTTTCTTTTCCATTTGGCAAATTCTGTTTTTAAGGTGTTATTTTTGTGCCTCCTTTGTCAAACTGTTGACTCTTTATATCACTCTAATTTCTCTTCCCATTTTTTCCTCCACCTCTCTTAACCTGATTTTTAAAATACTTTTTGAGCTCTTCCTTGGCCAGAGACCAAATCATCTTTTTCTTAGATGATTTGGATTAAGGAATTTTGATTTTATTGCCTTCTTCTAAGTGTGCATGTTTTGATCATCCTTGTCATCATTGTAACTTTCTATAGTTAGAAGTTTTTCTTTTGTTTGCATATTTTCCAGCCTATTTTTTGACTTTTAACTCTTTGTTAATATAGGACTCTGCTTCCAAACTAAAGTGGCAAGGTCCCAAGCTTTAGGTTTCTTGTACAGCCTTTTTTTGAATTCTGGGAACTGTAAATTTCTGACACTTTCAAGGTAATATGATCAGTGAGAAGGGTGTTTACTACTCTCTAGTTCTGTGCATTAGTTTGTGAGTACCCAGAAGCACTCCTTTCAAATTTAGTATTGTGACCAGGGTCCCTGCTCCCCTTTGGTATAAACTGCTATTCTAGTGCTCTCCCTCACATGGGGACAAAGACCCAGGTTTGTGACCTAGATCCAAACCTAGTCAATTAAACATAGTTCTGCTGCCCCTCCCCGCCCCCATGCTAGCAAAAGAATTCCTATAAATCTCCTTTTGATCTGTTACCTGATCCTCTTATTGTATATTAACTGAGAAATCTGGACACTGCCACTTTTGCCTCTGATTCAGTAGTTCTGTGACCACAGATTTTGCTGGATTTCACTTCTCTCTCACATTATTGCAAGAGTTTTTTCCTGTTGACCTAAATTCTCTTATGCTGGAAAATTGATTCACTCTGCCTTTTTGAGGGGTCTGGCCTCTATAATGTGTTTACAGATATAATTTAAAGATATTTGGAAAGATTTGGGGGGAGAAGGTAATCAAGTCCCTGTGTTGACACCACCATCTTGGTTCCATCAGGAAATCTCTAATGAAGGGATCTAAGGTCAATTTTAACATGTTCCTGAAATCAAGATATAATACAATTTGTTTTTTAAGTATCATCATTTTTCCCTGTTATTTTAATGCTTGTTTATATAAACATAATGAAATGTAGCTAATTCAGGCAAAAGTAAATTGAATTTTTCTTCACTCCGAAGATAAGTTCATATATTATTAAAATGCTTGTCTTAGTTTTCCTCTTTGCCTTGGATAGTAAGCATTTATAAAAAAAAATTAAGCTTTGTTGGATTTTCTGTAGAAATCATATCCAATTATCCAATTACAACAGCTGATAAAACAGTAGAAATAAATTTCCTCTGTAATTTCCTCCAAGCTTTGTTGGTAGGTTTCCAATTCTTTCTCTAGAAGTTTATCTTCCTCTCTAAAACTTATTTCTCCCTCCTCTGATCAACTCCCCAAATTTTGCAAGAAATCTCAATGGGAGTGGCATACATTTGTCCATAGATTATCTCTCTCTCTCTCTCTCTCTCTCTCTCTCTCTCTCTCTCTCTCTCTCTCTCTCTCTCTCTCTCTCTCCCCTTCCCTCTCCAAAGACTTCACTCTCTGTGTCACTACTCTTGTGTACTTCAAGATTAAATGCATCCTCTCTATAAGAGAGTTTGAGAACCTGTACAGAGATACTGCTAAGATAATACTTTTTCATTGATAATGTTAAAACCAGTGGGATACTGGGAAAATACTGAAAATTACTCAAGATTCAGTGACATTCTCAACATTATAAAGCTTATTTTCCTGCATCTACTACTTTTATACTACATGGAAAAGCAAACTTTCTTAAAATTCACTTTTTTTTTAGTTTGTTTACTCATTACTAAAGATACACAAGGATGCCTCTACTGAGTTTATAACTTTACAGGTTTCAAGGGAAACCAATAACTTTCCAGTCTCTAAACAATCAAGATAATTTTCAAGGACATTGCTCACAAAAATAAATTTCTACACTGGGTGGTGACTAATAAAGTCATCACTGTACCCCTAAACCTATATTATGCCTCTTATTATGCTATGGTTGGGTTAACATTTAACTATTATAGAACAGCCTACCAACATTCATTGTAACATTCGTTGTAAAATAATAATAGATTACAGCTTGATTTTTATATATTTGTTTGCATTTTGTGTTTCCCATTAGACTGTTTTTGTCTCTCATGTTTATATCTGAGGCATTTAGAAGGTAATCAATAAATGTTCTTTGTTTTTTCTTTATTCCAATGCAATATTGTGGGGTCCTTCAAATATACCTAAAGGATGAAAAGAAGTCTGTAACAGAATTAGTCCATTTGTGAATGAGTTGAAGCATGGGCAGAATCTTTCCTGAAATAATGGTATAAGGAAGGGTATTGTCCATAAGGAATTTGAAATAATTATATCTTATTGTCCTAAGTAATATCAGAGAACCTCAGGTACCACTGTCCTTTTTGGTGATATAATCCTCCAGCTCTATGTCTTAGATTCCTTTACTTTTGAGTGTTGATAATAGGATTCTTCAGTCACCTATAAAAGTCTCAATTCAGAACTAGGGTCAAATTTTGATAATATTATTTCTCCATTTATCTCATGGAAACCACTGAATGTCAATGTCTAAAAGGGATCTATGTCTTTAATATAATTATAGTAAATCCTTCTGATGACTAAACATCATCCATTAAAGTCCTGTTCCAGTATTTCATTGTTGCATGAGGTGAATCAAGGTTCACAGTCTATGCCAGGTTCACAGTCCACAAGTTCAGGCAAATCATACCAGGCTAGAATGCCTCAATCCAACTCATGATTGATGATATGATATGATGGCTGCCTTATGGATGGTCATTAGTTGTATGACCTTGAGTAAATAAATAAATAACTTCCTTTCACTGGTTCTTCATGTACTCATTTGAAAAATAATATAGTTGTCCTGGATAATTTTTGAAGGGTTTTCTAGTACTAATTCCTGCTCTACATCCTCTAATAAATGGGAGGAAATTATGAAGAGACTTAGCATTTAGAACTAATGTGAACTCAAATAGAAAAGTAAATTGTCTACCTTCAAACTGTTCACTGTTCTGAATTTCCAAAGGTCTTTCTGGACATTTTCTTTATTTATTTAGGTTTATTCACCATAGGATGAGGATTAGGGAGCATTCATTAAAGAGTAGAGGAAAAGTTCTATCTAAATTGAAAATGTAACAAGTATTTTTGACATCCCTGCTTCTCCCAAAGTTTTTGATCGTGACATCAGAGAATGTAGGAAAATACATGTAGGATTGCTATTTGTCATGATCTAATAGAGTAACCCACTCTGCCTAATAGCATATTTTTGTCATCCTGAACAATATGCTAAATTTCTCAATCTTACCTCCCCCCATCAAAAATTTTAGCTTTGCTGACTTCTTCTTCTTTATTTAATTAATGAATTCATCCATAGGCACATGAATGTTTTTATTTTTTTTCACTTTGACAGATATGGAATCCTTTATTTGATCCAATTAGTTTATTAAAGTTATTTTTTAAGATTTTATTTATTTTGAGTTTTACAATTTTTCCCCTAATCTTACTTCCTTCTCCCCACTCCCATTCCCTGAAGGCAATTTGCCAGTTTTTGCATTGTTTGCATGGTATACATCGATCCAAATTGAATGTGATGAGAGAGAAAGCATATCCTTAAGGAAGAACATAAAGTATAAGAGATAGCAAGATCAGACAATAAGATATCAGTTTCTTTTAATTATAAATTAAAAGTAAAAGTCCTTGGTCTTTGTTCAAACTCCATGGTTCTTTATCTGGATACAGATAGTATTCTCCATCACAAACAGTCCCAATTTGTCACTGATTGTTGCACTGATGTGATGAGCAAGTCCATCAAGGTTGATCATCACCCCCATGTTGCTGTTAGGGTATACAGTGTTTTTCTGGTTCTGATCATCTTGCTCAGCATCAGTTCATGCAAATCCCTCCAGGCTTTCCTGAATTCCTGTCCCTCCTGGTTTCTAATAGAACAATAGTGTTCCATAACCTACATATACCACAGTTTACTAAGCCATTCCCCAATTGAAGGACATTTACTTGATTTCCAGTTCTTTGCCAACACAAACAAGACTACTATGAATATTTTTGTGATGTTTTTACCCTTTAACATCATCTCTTCAGGGCTTAGAGTCAGTAGTGGTATCACTGAATCAAAAGGTATGCACATTTTTGTTGTCATTTGGGCATATTTCCAGACTGCTTTCCAGAAAGGCTGGATGAATTCACAGCTCCACCAACAATATATAGTGTCCCAGATTTCCCACAACCCTTCCAACAATGATCATTGTCCTTTCTGGTCATATTGGCCAATCTGATAGGTGTGAGGTGATACCACAGAGAAGCTTTAATTTGCATTTCTCTAATAAGTAATGATTTGGATCAGTTTTTCATATGACTATGGATTGCTTTGATCTCTTCATCTATAAATTGCCTTTGCATATCCTCTGACCATTTGTCAATTAGGGAATAACTTTTTAAAAAAATTTGACTCAGGTCTTTGTATATTTTAGAAATGAGTCCTTTGTCAGAAATACTAGTTGTAAAGATTGTTTCCCAGTTTACTACATTTCTTTTTATCTTGGTTAGAGTGGTTTTGTCTGTGCAAAAGCTTTTTAATTTAATGTAATCAAAATTATCTAGTTTGTTTTTAATAATGTTGTCAGTCTCTTCCTTGGTCATAAAATGCTTCCCTTTCCATAAATCGGACAGGTAAACTACTCCTTGATCTTCTAGTTTGCTTAAAATATCATTTTTATGTCTAAATTCTTCATCCATTATGATCATTTCTTGGTATGGGGTACGAGATGTTGGTCTAATCTAAGTTTCTTCCATACTAACCCAATTTTCCCAGCAGGTTTTATCGAAGAAATAGTTTTTATCCCAATAACTGGATCAAACTATAATCATTTCCTGCTATTGCACCTAGTCCATTCCAATTCCATTCTATTCCTTAATTTTTAATTTTTTAATTAATTTTTATTTGCAAGGTAATGGGGTTAAATGACTTGCCCAAGGCCACACAACTAGGTAATTATTAATTGTCTGAGGCCAGATTTGAACTCAGGTACTCCTGATTCCAGGGCCAGTGCTCTATCCACTGAGCTATCTAGCTGCCTCCACCATTCTATTTCTTAACCAATACCAGACATTTTGATGACTGATGCTATATAATAAATTTTAGATCTGGTAGGGCTAAGCCACATTCTTTTGCACTTTTTTTTATTGAATCCCTGAAAATTCTTGACTTTTTATTTCTCCCTGTGAATTTACTTAACACTTTTTCTATTAATTTATTTTTGGAATTTTGATTGGTAGGGAACTAAACAGGTAGTTTAATTTTGGTAGAATTGTCATTTTTATTATATTAGTTCTAGTTATCCATGAGTAGTTGATGTTTACCCTGTTATATAAATCTGATTTTATTTGTGTGAGAAGTGTTTTGTAATTGTTTTCAAAAATTTCTGAGTCTGGCTTGGCAAATAGACTCCCAGGTATTTTATATTGTCAGAGGTTACTTTGAATGGGATTGCTCTTTCTAGCTTTTCTACTTTATCTTGCTAGTCATATATAGAAAAGTTGAGGATTTATGAGGGTTTATTTTATATCCTGCAACTTTGCTAAAGCTGCTAATTGTTTTCAGTAGTTTTTTGGATGTTTTCTTGGGATTCTCTAAATATACAATCATGGCATCTGCAAAGAGTGAGAGTTTTGTCTCTTCCTTCCCAATTCTAATTCCTTCAATTTCCTTTTCTTCTCTTATTGCTGGGGCACACATTTCTAATATGATACTGAATAGTAGTGGTGACAATAGCCATCCTTGTTTCACTCTGATCTTATAGGGAATGCCTCTATCCTATCCCCATTGAATATAATGCTTGCTGATGGTTTCAGATAGATACTTATTAATATTCTAAAAAACAGTCCATTTATTCCAACACTCTCTAGTGTTTTTAGGAGGAATGGGTGCTGTATTTTGTCAAAAGCTTTTTCAGCATCTATTGATATAATCATATAATTTCTGATAGATTTATTGTTGATATAATTAATTATACTAAAAAGTTTTCCTAATATTGAACCAACCCCGAATTCTTGAGATAAATCCTATTTGGTCATAATGCATTATCCTAGTTATAACTTGTAATCATTTTGCTAAGATTTTATTTAAGATTCTTGGATCTATGTTCAGCAGGGAGATAGGTCTATAATTTTCTTTCTCTGTTTTAACTCTTCCTGGTTTTGGTGTCAACACCATATTGGTTTCATAGCAAGAGTTAGGCAGAGTTCCATCTTCACCTATTTTTCCAAAGAGTTTATATAGAATTGAAAACAATTGTTTCTTAAATGTTTGGTAGAATTCAATTGTGAATCCATCAGACCGTGGAGATTTTTTCTTAGGGAGTTCAATGATGGCTTATTGAATTTCTTTTTCTGATATAGGGTTGTTTGGGTATTTAATCTCCTCTTCATTTAACCTGGGTAACATATTTTTGTAAATATTGGTCCATTTCACTTAGATTGTCAAATTTATTGGCATACAGTTAGGCAAAATAATTCCTAATTATTACTTTAATTTACTCCTCATTGGTGGTGAGTTCACCTTTTTCATTTATGATACTAGCAATTTGGTTTTCTTTTTTTTAATCAAATTGACCAGATGTTTATCAATTTTATTGGATTTTTCATAGAACCAACTCTTGGTTTTATTAATTCAATAGGTTTTTTGCTTTCAGTTTTATTAATTTCTCCTTTAATTTTTAGAATTTCCAATTTTGTATTTAATTGGGGGGGTTAATTTGTTCTTTGTCTAATTTTTTAGTCACATATTTAATTCATTGATTTCCTCTTTGTCTAATTTATTCATGTAAGCATTTAAAGATATAATATATACCAACAGCCACTTTGAGTGAATCCTATAGGTTTTGGTATGTTGTTTCATTATTGTCATTATCTAAGATAAAATAATTAATTCTTTCTATAATTTATTGTTTGATCCACTATTCTTTAAAATTAGGTTATTCAGTTTCCAATTAGTTTTGGTTCTCTATCTTCCTGGCACAATATTGCTTATGATTTTTATTGCTTTATGATCTGAGAAAGATGTATTCACTATATCTGCCTTTCTTTTTTTTTTATAGGTTTTATTTTGCAAGGCAAATGGGGTTAAGTGGCTTGCCCAAGGCCACACAGCTAGGTAATTATTAAGTGTCTGAGAACGGATTTGAACCCAGGTACTCCTGACTCCAAGGCCAGTGCTTTATCCACTATGCCACCTAGCTGCCCCATTTCTGCCTTTCTGAGATTGATTATTGGGTTTTTATGCCCTAGTACATGGTCAAATTTTGTGTAAGTGCTGTACTGCAGAAAAAAAAGGGTATATTCCTTTCTATCCCCATTCAATTTCCTCCATAATTCTATCATATCTAGGTTTTCTCACAATCTATTTACCTCCTTAACTTCTTTCTTGTTTATTTTATAATTCTATTTATCTAAATCTGAGAGTAGGAGGTTAAGGTCTCCCACTAGTAGAGTTTTGCTGTCTATATCTTCCTGTAGTTCTTTCAGCTTTTCCTCTAAGAATTTGGATGCTATCCCATTGGGTACATATATATTCAGTATTGAAATCACTTTATTGTCTATGGTACCTTTTAGGAGGGTATAGTGTCCTTCCTTATTTCTTTTAATGCTATCTAATTTTGCAGCTCCTTTGTCTGAGATAAGGATTGTTATCCCTGCTTTTTTTTTACTTCAGCTGAAGCAAAATATATTTTGCCACAACCTTTTACCTTTACTCTATATGTATCTCTCTGCTTCAAATGAGTTTCTTGTAAGCAGCATATTGTAGGATTCTTGTTTTTAATCCAGTCTATTTGCTTAAGTTTTAAGGGAGAGTTCATCCCATTCATCTTCAAAGTTATAATTACTAACAATAAATTGCCCTCCAGGCTATCTTCCCTCTGTTTATATTTTTCCCCTTCTTTTCCCTTTATCTGTATTCTACAGTATTTTGTTTCTGAATATGGCCCCCTTCAGTGTGTTTGCCCTCCTATATCCACTCCTCCCCTTTCTTTGCCCTTTCCCTTTTTCTCTTTTCCTTTCCCTTTCTTCTGTTATTTCCCCCTTTACTCCCCCTCCCTGTCTCTGTCTCCCCCCTCCCCTTTTTCCCGTTTAATACTTGAAAGATAAGATGTTTGTTAAGTTAATTGACTGTGTGTGTAAGTTAACTTTAAGCCAAATATAATGAGAGGAAGATTCATCTGTTTACTGTGCCTGTCTTCTCTCTGCCGTTTTGGTCTGGAAGTACACGTGAATATTTTTAAGTTGCAAAATTTCCTTTCATCTTCCCTTCCCACCCCCCTCCTCTCAGCAGCACAGTTGAGTTAGCATTGTACATGCATATTTTGATAAACATGTTTAAAGATTAATCATTTTCAGTATAAGGAATTAGGAGTAAGGGAAAGAGATACATAAGAGATAATTTTTATAAAATGTTCATCAGTTTCTGAATGGTTATTTTTTGCTTTGTTTTTGTTTTATTTTTCTTCCTCTGGATGGGGATAACATTGCCCATAGCCAGTCAAATACAATTGTCCTAGCTCTCTGAACTGCTGAGAAGAGCTGTTTCCATCAAGGTTGATCATCTGAAAATGTTATTGTTAATGTGTACATTGTTCTCTTGGTTCTGCTCCCTTTTCTCAACATCAAATCCTATAACTCATTCCATGCTTCTCTACAGTCTGACTATGGTTTCTTATAATACAATAATATTCCACATTATTTATGTTCTATAACTTTTTTAACTATTTCCCCAAATGATGGGCATCACCCCCCCCAATTTCCAATTCTTTTCCACTCCAAAAAGAATTGCTATGAATATTTTGGAATATGTGGGACTTTTCCCATGTTTTTATGATTTTGGGGGGATATAGGCTTAGAATTGGAATTGGTGGTTCACAAGAAATGAACATTTTTATTGCTTTTTTGGACATATTTCCATATTGCTACCCAGAATGATTGGATCACTTCACAACTCCACCAGCAATGCATCAATGTCCCAATCCTCCCACAATCTCTCCAATATTGATCCTCTTCCCTTTATCTTATCTTGACCAATCTGATAGGTATGAGATAATATCTCATTGTTGTTTCAATTTGCATTTATCTAATCAAGTAATTGACTTTAAAAGGGGGGGGAGCATTTCCCAAAGGATCTGAACTCTAGTTTAAATATCTTTGTGAAGGCAGATTCTCCCCCAAATGAGTATATGTACTTTTAACCCATCATCCTTCCAACATTGACTTTTTTAGCTCTATAATGATTCTTAGCCATCTACCAGAAGGAGCATTAAAAATTATGTATTATTATTTTAATCAACAGTTCTCTGCCTCTCTCTCTCACATATCATCTTCATCCCCAACCTTGAGACTGGATGAGTAGCATGTTTCATTATTTGTTGTTTAAAATCATAATTAGTCATTCCACTAATCAGAGTTTCTAATTTTATCAAAGTTGTTTGTCTTTGTTGTTATTTTATAGAATGGAATATTAAGTCTGTTTCAATCTGTTTCAGTTCATACATATCTTCCTAGATTTTCCTGAACTGTCTCTTCATCATTTCTTACAGATCAATATTCTGAAATATTTATAAACCATAACTTTTTTCATCTATTTTACAACTGATGATAATCCCTCAGATTCCCATTTTTCAACCTCAAAAAAAGACAAATATTTCTATATATATTTAGAGTTTACTAATACCTCCCTTGGTTTACCCTGTCATTAATATTCTCTTCCCTCTTCTCCCCTTCCCCATATTTTCCCTGTTCTGTAAAATTTATTTCTGTCCTTAACCATGTGTGTATATTCTTCTCTTTGACGAGTGCAGATGAGCAATGTTCAAGTGTCAGTCAACTGTCTCAATATTGCTCCTTAAATAGTTATCGAATTACACACTTTAGCTCAAAAATTTTTTCCAAGACTTTTTTCCATTACTCATAAGTATATTACTTTTTCCAATATTTCTGTTCTTTATAAAAAAATTTATTGCATTATCTGAAAATTAAACATTTACTATTTCTGCTTTGCTGCATTTAATTGTTAACATTTTATGTCAAATATATGGTTTATTTTTACATAGATGGGAGTTGTGAATGGATCCAAACTTTTTGGAGAGCAATAGGGAACTGTAACTAAAGAGTAATCAAACTCTTCATACCCATTGACCCAGTATTTCCAATTCTAGGTCTATATCTAGAAGAAATTATAAAAAATGAGAAAAGTCCTACATGTTCCAAAATATTCATAGCAGCTCTTTTTTTGTGGCAAAGAATTGGAAATTGTGGGGTTGCCCATCAATTGGGGCATGGCTAAACTTGGAATACTATTGTTCTATAAGAAACCATAAATGGTCAGACTCTAGAGAAGCATGGAATGACTCATGGGATCTGATGCTAAGAAAAAGGAGTATAACCAAGAGAACAATGTACACATCAACAACAACATTATGAGATGAACAACCTGATGAAAGCAACTCCTCTCAGCAGTCCAGAGAGGTAGGATAATTGTATTTGACTGGTTATGGACTACATCATCCCCATCTCGGGGAAGAAAAACAAAACACCCAGAAAAAAAACTTATCAAATCTGATGAATACTTCATAAAAATTATCTCTTATATCCCTTAATCCTAATTCCTCATGTTGATTTGTAAATGTGTTTATCAGAATGTGTATGTAAAATGATAACCTAACTGTTCTCTGCTTAAGGGAGTGGGGTGGGAAGGGAAGGTAGAGGGAAATTTTGTTACTTGGAAATATGCATTATACATATGGATAAAAATAAATAACTAATTTTAAAAAAATGTATAGATGCCATGCTCTGCTGAGAAAATGATAAATTCCTTTCAATTTTCATTCCAATTTTTTCAGACTTCTATCTTATCTGTCCTTTCTAAAATTTTATCCATCTTCTTGGCTTTTTTCTTGTTTGTTATATGTAGATTTATCTAGCTCTGAGATGGGAAAGTTGAGGTCCCTCACTAGCATAGTTTTACTGTCTCTTTTCTCCTAGAAATCATTTAACTTTGCCATTAAGAATTTGATGCTAAACTATCTGCTGCATTTGCATTTAGTATTGCTATTGCTATTGTCTATTGTACATTTTAGCAAAATGTCTCTTTTCCATTTATTTCTTTTATTCAAATATATTTTTGTTTTACATTGTATGAATTTATGATTACTACCCCTTCTTTTTTTAAATTTCAGTGGAAGCATAATGCTTCAAGCCACCTACTTTTACCCTGTGAGAGTCTCTGCATTAATTTTGTTTCCTGTAAACTACATATTGTAGGCTTCTTGTTTTTAATCTACTGTACTATCTACTTTCAGTTTGTGGGTGAGTTAATCTATTTCATATTCATAGTTATAATTATTGTGTATCTCCCTTCATCCTGCTTTTTCCAGGGTAAGATAGGTTTCTATACTCAACTGAGTATATATGTTTTTCCCTCCATAAGACAGTTCTGATGAGAGTAAGGTTGAAGCATTACCTGCTACTCCCTGCCACTTCCTTTTCATGCTTCTTTTATCTGAGATTAATTACCCCCCCATTTTCCTCTTCCTTTTGCCTTTTCCCGTGGCATCCCTTTTTACTTTCACTTAGTTTTACTTTTGAACCCCATTCCATCATAATTCACTCATCTCCATGCCCTCTATTTATACTCCTAATTACCATAATGATGATAAGGTTCTTAAGAGTTATACGATCTTCTGATCATGAGTTTAAACTTATTAAATACTTTATGATTTCTCTTTCCTGTTTACCTTTCCAGGCTTCTCTTGAGTCTTGTATTTGAGAATCAAATGTTCTATGCAGCTCGGGTCCTTTCCTCAGAAATGCTTGAACGTTTCCTATTTTATTAAGTATTCATTTTTCCCTGAAGGATTATATACTCGGTTTTTCTGAGCATGTGATTCTTGTTTGTAATCCTACCTCCTTTGCCCCATATTAATTATGTCACAAAGAAGAATATTGAATTTGAATTAGAGGGCCTGGGTTTGATTCTACCCCCATGTGTGACTGAACCTCTCTGAGCCTCAGTTACTAAACTGTAAGATTCCCTGGCTAGATCAGAGAACCTCTAAATTCCTTTACAACTATCGATCTATGTCATATGATTTCTCAAGATTTATTTCATCTTAAGGAGGTTTGTTTCTTTCTCTAACTTATTGAAATACCAGACTTCCTGCCCCAGAGGTAGGAAAACTACTATTCTTTGTATTCTTTTCCTTCTATTTAAATTGATTTATTTGAGATTGTGGCCTATATCATTTAGAGGCAAAGAAACTCACTCATGTTTAATGAAAAGGAGACTAGATTGACAGATAAGTTTCTTAGTTCTACCTCTGTCAATTAGTTTAGCTAAAAAAATTAGGAAATAAAAATGAGGGGCGGCTAGGTGGCTTAGTGGATAGAGCACCGACCCTGGTGTCAGGAGTACCTGGGTTCAAATCTGGTCTCAGACACTTAATAATTACCTAGCTGTGTGGCCTTGGGCAAGCCACTTAACCCCATTTCCCTTGCAAAAAAAAGAATTAAAAATGAACTTAACCTTCCTTTGACTCAGTTTTCTCATCTGAAAAAGGAATATAATTTTTACCCTATCTACCTCACATAGTTCTTGAAAGAAATAACCCAAAATATATGGAAGTACTTGGAAAATTGCCATACAAATGCAAATAAGTAGTAATTGGATATTTTCATTTAAATAGTATAGATGTTTCATATTTGAATTGACTGTACATTAAAGTCATTGAACAATTACTAAGTGCTTTTGTTTTTTAAAATTTTACTCTAGATGTTAGGAAAGATATGAAGTTAAGTGTTAAACCTTACCTACTGGACCTTAGGTCAAAGGAGCTTTGATTTTAGAGTCAGGAAACTATGAACTGAACATGAACTCAAACACTGAATATTGCTGAGCCTTTGTTCATTTGGAAAATGCAGATATTAGTTACATTCCTAACCTCACATAATGTTGAGAGGAAAATATTTTGTAAAAATTGAAGTGATGTATATAACCAGGAATTACTTAATTTTTAAGGCTATTTGACTCATAATTAAGGGGACAGGCATGTATTTCAATTATCTCGACTGGTCAATAATTAAATAGTTAGCAATTAGAATTGCTTCTCATTTATTCGACATCATACTAGATAAAGCAGAAAGGATTTCTTTCTAGAGGGTGGGGAAATGTTGACCAAAAAAAATTACTGATTCACTTCAGTGAATTTAATAGGTGTAAGACAACTGGGCTGCAGTAACAGGAATAATATTTCATCATCTCCATCACAATATTGTATATTGTGTTTTTTATATTAGAGTCTGTATTTTGGGACAGAATTTCTCTGAGAAATTCTATATTGAAATAAATACTATTGAATTTTCTCTATAATTCCTTTAGGGCTTATTTTATTATAGTCTTAGTAATTTATTTTCAGGTCACCCTATGAAAAATGATGTAGATAAAAACCTATCTTTCCAAATGAAGGATGCAGATGTTTTGGGAGATGGTTGTCTCAAGGCATCTAATTCATTTACTTTTCTTGTTTCTTGTCTTCAGTTTCATTTTAAAAACGTCTTGCCTTGGGATTTCACAATTTAAAAAAATGTAGTAAATAACTACAATAACCTCACAATCCACACTGATCTGATCTATTCTGTGTTTATAATTCTTGATCTGGCCCTAGAAGAGAATGAAATGCTATCTGGAGTCCATGTGCTTAACTCTTCTAAGCAGTGTGTATCTAATGATTTTGAATTGTAGATAAAATAACAAGAAAAAAAACAACAGAAGGGTGAGAGGGGGGAGAAAAAATTCCTTTGAATTATTCAGAAATTGCTGAAAATAGATTCTTCTATTTTCCCACCCCATATTCTCTTCTATAAAATGTAGGGGAATTAGTAATACTTTAGGAGATATTGGGAAGAAAAAGGAAATTTAAGAAGGTAAAGTTTTTTTAACTACTATTCTTTAAAAAGTTCTTGGTACATTATTCTTTTTTGGGGATTAAGTGGCTTGCCCAAGGCCACACAGCTAGGTCATTATTAAGTGTCTCAGGCCGGATTTGAACTCAGGCACTCCTGACTCCAGGGCCAGTGCTCTATCCACTGTGCCACCTAGCCGCCCCCTTGGTACATTATTCTTATGATCATAACCTCATAGATATCAAGCTGTCATGTCCTCAGAAGTTGTCTAATTCAACCTCAAATCCCATAGTTTAACAAGTGAAGAAAATGAGGTACAGAAAGTTCAGAGTGATTTGCCAAGGGTACAGAGGTAACTCAAACTCAGATCTTCTTTTAAATTCAATGTGGTTTCCATTGCTTTGGGATTAAAAGGAATACAGATTCCTGAAGGAAAGGCATTATGTTACATAAAAAGGTCACTGCACTTTGAATTTAGATGAATTGTTCTTCACTTCTAACTCTGTCACTTGCTGTGGATTAAGACACTCAATTTTGTTTTACATCTTTAAAATGAAGGGGTTAAAATAGGTAACCTCCAAAATGCTTACCAGCTCTAAAATAATGGTTTTATGGGACTTTATGGATGAAATTATATCTAGGATAAGTTAGTGGGGAGCACTGATATAGGATAATTCTACCAGTCATATCATCACATGGAATCATGACAGCTAGTCCTTGAACCTTCAAAAAAATAAACCTCAAAAACAAAACAAAACAAAGCAAACAAAAAAAATGAGGCATGTTCAGGATATATTGAACTATAGTGAACATGTCCTTCTTCGTCTTACCTCAGAATCTATAATACCCTCCCCATAGATTTCCCCTCCTAGGAGCAATGCCTTTTCCACCCTGTGCTATTTAAGTAGACATTGCATTTTGTCAGCAAATGGGTGAAATAATCAAAACTTAATCATGTATGTTGCTCAATTTGTTTAACTGGCATTCTATTCTTACTGTCCACACTGAACTTAAGATGTAGACGTTGGGCTCCATGTTGCTCTATTAAAATTTTTGCCACCTAGAACTAGAGGCAGAACTACAGCTCAGTTCTTTTCCCTGGATGCCTTCTTCTGAGCCTTATTTTAGTCCCAAGAAACTCTCTTCTTTACTGAAACTCAACCTACCACTTTGATAGCCTAATGGATACCAATGATTATATTTATCCTTCGCTGTTGAAGAATAGAGGTAATGCTATGACAAGCACATGAAGTGGACTTGAATGAAGGGGTGCTGTGCTAAGTCCCCAGCCTCGTTTTTTCTTCTAGGTCCAGTGTCCAGATATGATTCAGGATGGCTAGAAATGACCCTGGATGTGAGGTACTCAAAGTTAAGTGATTTGTGCAAGTTCACACAGCTACTGTCAGGTGTCTGAAGTAGAATTCAAACTCTTGTCCTCCTGGCTCCAAACCTAGTGCTCTATTCACTGAGCCATCTAAGTGCCCTTAATAGATACTAATTTTTTAATAGATATTATTTTATAGGTGTGCTTTCTTTTTTTATATAGTTTCTGCATTTTGAAGACAGAGCCTTTGCTCTAAAATAGAAGCAAATCCACTGGGCTCTAGACAGCATTGGTACAGCATGTTTAATAAACTTTTGATGCATTACAAGAACCAAACCTATGATTTATCCTTTTGAGTGCATGCTAACCTCTGCACACACTTGACATAGAACATTTTCCTAGATATATTGTTAGTCTGTGTAGAATATAAGTCCCATGAACATAATAATTAGTTCACAGATTTTTGTTGAAATTAATATACATTATATATAATGAGGTCTCATTTATTTTGCCTCTAATAATTCATTTTGTGACTATTCAAAGAGGTTCAGTTAAATATTTTAGTCAATGACTTCAATAATCATTAATCAATGTCAACAAATATACATATTTTCTAAGAATATAGGGTTTCCAAACAAGAAAATATTTTCAAAATGTATTTGCAATATGATGATTCATCTGAAGGATTGATTTTTAAAGCTTTATTCATTCTTTCATCTTAGTTTCTTTAATGCCTCTCATGTTTATATCACAACTATTTCCACATTTATCTTTTTTCCTCCTACTTCTTATAGGCTATGCTGAAGCCTAGAAAATATTAAACAAAACTGACACATAACTCAGTCTGACCAGATGGGCTATAATGTACACTAGAGCTCCCCACACCTCTGCACAAAAGTGAGATAATACATTTTTTAGAAGCATTCAAAGTATCCAACCTCCTTTTTAAAGATTTTTTTAAAAAAAATTATTTCTTTTCATCCATTTGTACATGCACATTTCCAAGTTACAAAATTTCCCTTCACCCTGCCTTCCCAACCCCCCTTCCCTCAGCAGGGAAGAGTCAGGTTAGTATTTTACATACATATTTTGTTAAACTGTTTACAAATTAATAATTTTTGGCATAAGGAATTAGAATTAAGGGAATGTGATACATAAAAGCAATTTTTTTATAAAGTGTTCATAAGAATCAGCAGGTTTTTTTTCTGTGTATTTTGTTTTGTTTTTTATTTTTCTTCCTCTGAATGGGGATAATATAGTCCATAATCAGTCAAATACACTTGTCCTAGCCCTCTGTAGTGCTGAGAGGAGCTGCTTCCATCAAGGTTGTTCATCTCATAATGTTGTTGTTGATGTGTACATTGTTCTCTTGGTTATACTCCTTTTGCTTAGCATCAGATCCCATGAGTCATTCCATGCTTCTCTAAAGTCCGACCATTTATGGTTTCTTATAGAATAATAGTGTTCCATGTTTAGCCATTCCCCAATTGATGGGCATTCCCTCACTTTCCAAGTCTTTACCATTACAAAAAAAGCTGCTATGAATATTTTGGAATATACAGGACTTTTCCCAGTAGTGCTATTATATTGATAAGTTTGGCATCTAAAATCTGCTGAACCTAAAGAACTTAACAAAAATAGAAATGATACAAGTATTTAATACCATGAGAATTTCTTTATGACCCAACCCTAAATGCCTCTAATTAACTAAAGACATTTTAATGAACTGTATAGCAACTTGGATAACATCCAGAACAGTTAAATCATGACAGATTCACAAAACATTGTAGGGAAACTTAGGGAATCATCTCAGGTCTAACTTTCCCTTTTTATAGGATAGGAAACTTAGGCACAGAGGATGTGGCTTGGCAAGAGTCATGAAAGGAGTAAATGGCAGTGACAGGTAGTTCTTTCACCATCTCTGTCTAAACCATTGTTCTTTCCACATCATTATTTCAGCAGCTTAGGGTTGGTTCCATATATCATTTATTAGCCCTATTATTTTTAATCTTTCAAATACAGTCTATAATGGATACATAACCCTCATCACTCCATCCAGGAAATTCTTTGAGTGATCTCTCACTCCACCCAGGAAGTTCTTTGAGACTATAAGTGTATTACTGGAGAAAGTCTCTGAATAGCATTCTTCATGTCAAAGAAATCACAAGTCTGGCACATGGGTAGCTGCACTTATATATCTAATTGAAACTATCAGAAAACTATAAGAAACTATAAGAAAAATAAATTCATTTATAAAACAAATAAATTTAAATGCATTCATAATAATTTGCTACATTGTTAATGAGTCATTAATAGTTTTTTATGCCCACCTCTATTTTTTTATTTTTTTTTGTTTATTTTATATTACTAAAATAATCTTCTTGTGAGAGTAATCATAAACCCCCTCCACCCCCCAAAAAAGATGAGGAACCTCAAGAATATTGAGAGAGAAAGAAAAGTATACTTCAGTCTGTGTTAATATTCCGATGGCTCTGTCTCTAGGATGAGTTGCCTACCCCATCATAGCCACCAGAGAAGTTGCTTCAATATTTTTCCCAAAGTTGCTAATACTAGCTGTATTTCCCTCCACTCTATTCCTTCCCACTCTCATCTATTCCATTCTCTCTCTCCTTTCATTGTGTCCTTGTTCAGAAGTGTGTGGTATCTGAGTACCCTTTCCCATGATCTTCCCTCTCTTCTATCACCTATTGCCCCCTCCCCTCCTCTCCCATTCCTCCTTATCCCATCCCTTTCTTCTCATCTTTCTCAAGGCTATAGCCTATTAAGTGTGTATGTTATTTCCTCTCTGAGCCATTTCTGATGAGAACGAAGGCTCACTCATTCCCCCTTGCCTTCCCCCATACCACTCCATTGAAAAAGCTTTTTCTTGACTCTTATGTGAAATATCTTAACCCTTTCTTCCTCTCCTTTCTCTTCCTCCTAATACTTTTCTTTATCACCCATTGACACCATCTTTTTACTATTTTATACCATTATATTCAGTTCCTTCATGTGCCTTGTCTATACATGCTCCTTCTAACTGCTCTTATGAATGAGAAAGTTTATGAGTTATCAGTATATTCTTCCCATGCAGGAATACAAGCAGTTCAGCATCATTAATTTCATCATAGTTAGTCCTTCTCGTCCACCCCCCTGTGCTTCACCTGAGTCCTGTACTTGGAGATCAAATTTTCTGTTCAGCTCAGGTTGTTTCAAGTAAGAAAGTTTAAAAGTCCTGTTTCAATGAAAGTTCATCTTTTCCCCTGAAAAAATGATGTTAAGTTTTTATGGGTAGTTGATTCTCTGTTGTAAACCAAGATCATTTGCCATCCAGAATATCATATTCCCAGCCCTACGAGCCCTTAATGTAGATGCTGCCAGAACCTATGTAATTCTGACTATAGAGCCATGGTAGTCGAATTGTGTGTTTTTGGCAGCTTTTAGAATTTTTTCTTTGACTCCCAAGACTTGGTAGTTTGGGAGTTAAGCGATAATATTCCTAGGAAATTTTTTCTTTTGGAATCTCTTTCAGGAGTTGATCAGTGAATTCCCTCAATTTCTATTTTACTCTCTGCTTCTAGGATCTCAGGGCAATTTTTGCTGTATTATTTCTTGAAAAATGAAGTCTAGGCTCTTTTCCTGGTCATGAACTTTCAGGTATCCCAGTAAGTTTTAAATTATCTCTCCTGCATCTGTTTTCAAAGTCAGTTATTTTTCCAATGAGATATTTCACATTTTCTTCTAAATTTTTTGGGTATATTTTTATTTCTTCCTGAGTTCTCACAAAGTCACAAACTTCCCTTAGTTCCATTCTGCATTTGAATGAGTTATTTTCTTCAGAGACCTTTTTTATCTCCTTTTCCAGCTGGCCAATTCTGCTTTTTAAGACATTATTCTCTTCATTTGCCTTTTTTTTGTGTTGCTTTTTCCATTTGTCCTAAATTGGTTTTTAACATATTATTTTCTTCAGGTTTTTTTTTGTATCTCATTCACCAAGCTGTTGACTTGGTTTTCATGATTTATCTGCATCGCTTTCATTTCTCTTCCCATTTGTTTCTCTACTTCTCTTAATTGCTTTTCAAAGTCTTTTTTGAGCCTTAGTCCATGTTCTTTTTCTCTTAGAGGTTTTAGGTACAGAAGCTTTGATTTTGTCATCATCTGAATGTGTATTTTGATCCTCCAGGGGACTAAAATAATGTTCTATGGTCTGATTTTTCTTTTTCTGTTGTTTGCTCATTTCCTCAGCCCATGACCAATTTATCATACTTCCAAGGCTTTGGGGAGGGTTAGTTTGGGAATAACCCACAGGTACCTAAATTCCTCCAAGGTCTTTTGAGAGGCTCTAACTAGTCCCTTGCCTGTGTTCAAGCCCTCCCCTCTGCCCTGGAGCTGTGAGGAGGTTCCCTGCTCGGCTATGATGGTATTGTGGGGGCCCAGACTGCAACCTAGATCTGAGTGTGGGCAAACAGTAGAGTCCTGCCCTGGGGAGAGCAGATAGACTTCTGCAGTCTCCCCTGAACCCCTTATTGGCTGAGAGCTCTGCACTTGCTGGGTGACCAACTCTCCCTGCAGATTCTCATCACAGGGCTACTCTGAGGCCAAAGTATTCACTCTGGTCCAGTGGAGTTCTCTCACCACCCATTCTCGTTGTCCCTGATGATCCCTGGGCCAAGAGGTCTGTAAACTACCCCCCTCACCCATGGACCCAGGTGCCCAACCAGGCTGGGCTACGGTTGTGGCTGCATTACAGTTTTTTCAAACCCCAGGTCCCAGTGGAACAGAACTTTCCTGTCAAACTCCTGTTATCTTGGACTGGGAAATTGTATCACTCAGTATTTCTGTGGGTTCTGCCCCTCTAGTCATAATTTGACAGCCTTTGGAGTATTTTTTTTTAGATTTTTGCAAGGCAAATGGGGTTAAGTGGCTTGCCCAAGGCCACACAGCTAGGTAATTATTAAGTGTGTGAGACCGGATTTGAACCCAGGTACTTCTGACTCCAAGGCCGGTGCTTTATCCACTATGCCACCTAGCCACCAAGGAGTATTTTGAAGAATGATTTTTTTGGGAATTCCTGCCTTCAAGCCAGTATGTTGGCCCTGCCCCCTATCACCACCATTAATAGTGTAAAAATACTAGAAGAATGTCCCAGTTTAACAAAGAGTTTTTAGTTTTAAAATGATGCAAAAGAAATTTTTAAGTCATTGTGTCTCCTTAGAGTTTCATTAAAAGTTATAATCAAATAAATATTTTACAGGGTATTATGATGTTCTATATGGAATACTAAAGCTATCAATGGTGTGCATCAGAACAAGAAATATTTCTATGCAGTACTTTGGACTTGTTCCAGTAATTGAATCCCAATATTTGCCAAATGCTGAAGTGGTGACCTTTATATGATGAGGCCTTTTAGCATCCTCCAAAAAAAGTAGCAAGATTTTGTTTGCAATTTTACATTTATTACTTTGGGCTCAATTTTAATATGACAGATATGGTAGAAAACAATTATGAATTGACAACTAGGTCACTCTTGACTGGACCCCTTATGCTCTATTTATACATTACTTCTTTTGGTTATTGGCAAACTCCTCAAACTGTTTCAAGCAAATCAGCTTTATCATAATCTTCTTGCTTTTATGGATTATGCATTATTCTGCTCCTACAGCCTCTAAGTCTTCTCTGTTTTCAATGTGCATTGACCATCTCACCTCATTGGCATGCAAAATTATAATTTTTGACTATCTCCCCATGTTTTTCTTTTTTCTTTTTGGTTTTATTCCATCTCTTACTTTCTACATGATAGTATCAATTTTATCTATTTTACATATATTCAGCTAATATATAAATACATATATGCATATTTACATCTATGGATATATAGATATAAAAATGTCATTTCTTCAATTTTGATTTTCTTCCTAAACTCAACCCATTTTACTCTTGCATTAACACACTAGGTTTTGTTTTCTCTAATTTCAAAAGGCTTAATTATTTAATAATTACCATTAAAGCATTTATAAATAAAACTGTCATCAGATTGCACCCGATAAAATGTTAAACTGTACATAATGGTAAACATTCATGCCTGGCTTCTGTCCACTGGTATAATGCTGTTTGTTTTACTGTTGAAGATTGGAAGAGATCTTAGATATGGAAAACAAAAACAGAGATAAACTCTAACTGATTATGAAATTTCTTCCACACATTTTATATGTGAATTTGTCTAAATATGGATAACAAAGAGTGGCTCTAAATATTCAATTCAGAAGATGTTAAGTTTCTACTATGTTCAAGAACTCTGTCAGATGCTGTGGATACAAGGATAGGTAGAGTACAGTGAAGTATAGTGAGCACTGAATTTGAAATCAGAAAATGAAGGTTCAAATCCTGGCCTTGATATTATTTATCTAAGTGACAATGAGACAGCCAGGTGATAGATGCAGTGGATAGATCTTGAACTCTGGAGTCAGGAGGACCTGAATTCAAATCCTGTCTCAGGCCCTTGATATTTACTAGCTGGGTAACCTGGAGTAAGTTAATTAATCCTTAATCTCTAGTCATCTTGATCCATATCTGACCACTGAACCCAGATGGCTCCAGAGGAGAAAGTGAGGCTAGTGATTTAGCACAGCACCCCTTCATTCAAATCCAATGCATGTGAATTGTCTCATCATCTCCCTGACCTCATGGTCTTCCTCAAGAATGAAGGACAAATATCAAGTGACAGAAATTGCTTCACATGCCAGGGCTTCAGTTTACTTATTTGTAAAATAAGGCAATTCAGTCAGCTCCCTAAGGTCCCTTCCAGGGCTAGATAATATAACTGAATTCAGAACCCTTACCCTCATGAAATTTATAATCAATGAGGAAAGCAAGATTTCCATATCCAAAATCTGAGATTATACGTTCATTTCATTTAACAAGTTTGCTTGCCAATACATATTTCCATACTTATTGTTCTGCCTTTTCATTCCTATGGATTCCCTTTCCATTTACAGGTCTCATGATCATTTCTACTTCTTCAGTCAATCAGATACTAACCCAGTTATTAAATGTTTATTGTATTTTAGGCACTGTACTAAACATTGAGGGGGGAGAATACAAATAAAAGCAAAAATAGTCTGTGACCTCAAGAAGACCACCCACATCTCATTGGTAAAATCTCTCTCTCTCTCTCTCTCTCTCTCTCTCTCTCTCTCTTCCTCCCTCTCTCTCTCTCTCTCTCTCTCTCTCTCTCTCTCTCTCTATATATATATATATATATATATATATATATATATATATATATATATATGATATAACTACATTAGATGCAGGGTAGACAAAAGGTGATCTTAAAGGGGAAAGCATTAGTAGCTGGCAAGTCCTAGAAAAGCCTGCCATAGAAAATGAGATTTGGGGGGGCAGCTAGGTGGTGCAGTGGATAGAGGACTGCCTATCTATCTACAGGACGACCAGAGTTCAAATTCAGCCTCTCACACTTGATACTTACTAGCTGTGTGAACTTGGGCATGTCACTTAATCTCATTGCCTGAAAAAACAAAGGAAGAAAGAAAGTGAGATTTGAAATCCCACCTAGCATCTGGAGGTGGGATCTAGAATCAGGAGAAGCTAGATACTTACTTAAAGGTAGACATAAGGAGGGAGACTTACAGTTATGGAGAATGATCATTACAAAGCAAGAGTGGGGATCAAACATCATATGCATAGAATGGTTTTAGTGACAGTTTTGAAAGCATGAACTATTTAAAAAAATCCTTGTATCCCCAACTCAATACAGTGTCTGATTTGCAGTAAGTCCCTAATAAATGGTAGTTGACTGATTAAATAAAAATTCCTTACCTGGTGTACAAACCTTCTCTTAGCTAGCTAATCTAGCCCTTAAGTAGCAATTGATTATAAGATCTCTATTTAAAGCCTTTACAATGCATTAGAACCTTTTAGATTGTGGATAATTTTTAATAATTATTGTCTCATTAAAATGTGACATTTGAATAGGAAGTAACTTATTCTTTCAATTTTGTTTGTCCTTTCCATTTATTCAATTTCTTCACTATTTTTGCTATCTGCATTGACTCTTACACAATCTTCCAACCAATAGCCTGCTGAATTACTGTAAAAATCTTCCAATAGTCTTTCTGTCTACTGCTTTAAACCATACTTCACTACTGAACTTTTTTTTTCCTCTCATGAATAGAACTGGTTAGATCATGTCTCTTCTTGGAATCCTTAAGAATTCCCAATGATAGCTCATTAAATAAAGACCATTTGAGCTCCATATTTGGGTTCTTGTTTACTTTTCCTACTGTTTTTCATGCATACTAATAGAATCAACCTTTTAAAAAGTGGAATAAGATGGAGCCCTCCCAGCAAGGTGATTCTTGGTTTTAATAAACTAGTCATCCTTAACTCCAAGGGACAGAATGGAAAAGTGAGCTATCCAGTGCTGGTCATCCTTGGATGCTTCTCCTATGCTGTGCTGAGAACAGTGAGAGCTAAGAAACTACAGGATATTTAGAAACCACTTTCCAATAAAGCACCTTGGGTGGCTATATACATCTTTGCAGTCTGTTGAGGCTATATTTACATGATCGAAGACAACTGGTTGAAAATTGAAAAATACACTGAAACAGTTTATGGATTCGTAAAAGTAGGTCTAGGATGCAATTTAGTTAAATAGCAGTTGTTATAACAAATTGTATTTTAGGGTCTATAAATTTCTATGCATTTCCCCCTGGAGTACACAACTTAATTTTTGTATGGAGATTAATTTATGCATTGAGATGCTGAGACAGCCTGCATCATTAAATAAGATGAACAATACTTAGCAAAAAGACTTTTTATTTTGCATTGAGGGGCATTTAATTTTATTCCTCTACCTTCTACTGCCCCACTATGAGTTACTGATAATTTTATAGGTACAATGGACCTCTCATTCTCTGTATGATAAAATCTACACTCTTGATCCTAAACACTCAAAGTATGCAACTATTTGATAACTACTCTTTCAACAATTTTGTTCTCCACATTCCCAGAGAAGCTTTTTCTCTAATCAAATTCTTCTGCTTATTTTCTCTCAAACATTTTATTCATTCATCTACTCATTAATTTACCTATGCATCCACTACATACTAGGTACAGAACACTATGCTTGCTACTTCATTACTTCTGTCTTTAGAATTACAAAACTTAGTTCTATGTGATAGGTTTTTTATTTCCCCAGGTAGACTATAGACTTCTTGAAGGCAAGTTCTTTTTCTATTTCATCTTTGTTTTTTCTCATTTGCTTCACATAGTATATTATACATGTTAGGTTGGCAACAAGTATTTCACAAATAAATGAATTAATATCTATCTCCATCCGTTAGCATTTCCTATTAGAATCTCAACATGTGTAAAACAACTCATTATTTTGTATTATACTTCATAAATCTGCCCCTTCCTCAATTTCCCCCAAATGCATTAATTGTACAACTACCCTCCTATTTTCCTGGTCTCATAACAATAAATTTTAACTTTAATTCTTTCCTGTCTTTCACCCCACATACCTGGTGATTTGCCTCTAATATATGTAGCTTTTTTTAGGTTTTTGCAAGGCAAATAAGGTTAAGTGGTTTGTCCAAGGTCACACAGCTAGGTAATTATTGTCTGAGGCCAAATTTGCACTCTGGTACTCCTGACTCCAGGGTCAGTGCTCTATCCACTGTGCCACTTAGCTGCCCCTATTTGTAGCTTTCACATCTGGAAAAGAAGTTTTCTGGCATCATCTTCCACAATGATTTTTCTCCTATTCTAATTGCTGTAAAAATATGTTGGAAACACTCCTGTCCCCATCAGGTTCTCCATCAGGATTTGAGGGAAAATGGTGGTCAAACTAGTGGTGTTGGTAGTGGTAGTATGAACAGTTTGATACATGTTGTCTCCTGTCTCTTTGTCTTCTTCTTCTTCTTCTTCTTCTTTTTGTTTTTGTTTTTTGCAAGACAATTGGTGTTAAGTAACTTTCCCAAGATTACATAGCTAGGTAATTAAAGTGTCTGAGGCTGCATTTGAACTCAGATCTTCCTGACTCCAGGGTGGGTGCTCTATCCACTGTGCCACTTAGTTGCCCTGCTCCTGTCTCTTTTTTCAAGAAGTCCTGTTGCTTCAGCTCTATTGATTTGTTTGCTATCTAAGTAACAGATGTTTGATATTTAGTATATAGGGACTATTTCTTTTTTTTTGTATTGGTATTCTTAATATTTAATATGATGCTGGGAACAAACACAAGCTTTACAAATGTTTGCTTTATGCATCATCTATTTTTTATCTGACTGTCTATCTAACTGTCCAAAAATTGCTTATTCTCCTCTAACCTTATGTAACATGAAGTCTCTATTGTATGTATAGTCTCTACAGAATGTATGGTTATGGCATATACTCTCTGCAGGGCTTTGCTTTTTCAGAGTTTCAAGGGACCAATGCTTAAAGTTGATCTACTATTTCTATGGTCACTGACAGATATGATTCCAATTAGCCCTGAAGCTGTGGGTCCTCTCTCTGTATCTGGTTTCTGGTTCCTGGAAGGGTTACCTTTTCCCATTAGGAAAAGAATGGTCTCTACCATTAATTGCTTCTTTAGCTTAAAATCAAGAAGGTTTTCTGCTACAGCATTTATAGTGAAGACAGAGCATGCATGTGCCCCTGATCTGTCTTCTAGCATTTTCTCAGACCTTGGCTAGATTGGACATTTTGTATATAGAGTGAAATTCCTTGCCTTTATCTCTTGGGAACAAAGGGCAAGATTGTTGTTCCAACTAACTAGTGACTTGAGTATCAAGTCTATATTTTTAACTTTTTTTATTGTAATTTCAGATCATCAGGGGTCACATCTCTATTTGAAACTTCATAGAGTTAAAAAGTTCATGTACTATCTTGGCTCATTTTCAATTGCAAAAATGCTTCCACTTAATGTTTATTTAGGGAATATTCTTTCAGCAAACTGTCATAGGTTCTTGGGTTTGGGGATTCCCAGATTCTTAAGTCCAAAATGTTTTTATTCTCCTCATAGTTGAGTGTGAAAAGAATAAACTAAGGCCAAGGGGCAAGGTTACTTTCTTTTCCTAGACTTCTTTATTGTCAAATTCTTTATAGCATGTTGTTTGACTCTCCATCACTTCCATTTCTACTCCACATATAGATGTTGGATCTTCTATTCACCTCATTCATCTTTATCCCTTGAGCTTAGGGATTGTCTGTTTTTCATTTTTGGATTGACATCTCCTGTACATAGTAGGTGTTTAATAAATGCCCATACATGCAGTGGATAGATCATCAGTCCTGGAGTCAGAAGGGAGCTCAAATCCAGCCTCAGACACTTAATACTTTCTTAGTTGTGTGACTTTGGGGAAGTTACTTAACAACATTGCCTTGCAAAAACCAAATAACTAAATAATAAAAAATAAATGCTCACATATAAGGCAGGCAAGTCAGCCTAGATGAAGCAATGAGGAGCATAAAATAAGAGACAAGAGACTATGCACCAAACAAGTAAAACCACTTTTACCATCATCATTTTGACTACCATTTTGCCTCAAAACCTCATAGAGACAGTCTAGGACTCTGAACCCAGAAGGCTTGGTAAGAGTAGTATTTCTATCTGTCCCCTTAGCTCTTTTCCTGGGGAAATACAGTCTGAAAATTCTTCCTCCACATGATACATATCCACATATGTTAAAAGCAAATCACTAGATAAATGAAAAGAAGAAGTAAAGTAAAATACAAGGTAGGGCAACTTGGTGGCACAGTAGAGACAGCACTGGCCCAAGAGTAAAATTTCAGTCTCAGACACATAATAAGTGTGTGATCTTGGGCAACTCACTTAATCTCAATTGCCTCCCTGAAAAACAAAAATTAAAACATTAAATACAAGATGATAAACCTAGTTGATTAGGAGGTTAATTGTGAATGTGAATGAATTATATTTGCGACTGTTGTAAGATAAATTCAAATATTAGGCTTAGCACTTTTGTAAAACAGAACAAGCATTTTTTGTCCCTATATTCATCAGTGATATGTAGAAATAGACCACAGAATGTTATCACCAATGATAATGAAATGTGAATGATTAAAAAAAGGAATAGAGAGAGTGACAACTAACATGTTAGTAGTTCACATACTACATTGCTGCTTTGGTGATCATTAATAAAGAAACTAGAGGAAAGTTTTTAATGCATTTGGCAGATGTTTTATAGAGGATAAGAATAGAATGAATTGTTGGAGTTTATGGTATGAGTAGGTGGATTGGGATAGCTAAATGGCACCATAGGTAGAGTACTAGGATTTAAGTTAAGAAAATTCATCTTTTTGGGTTAAAATTTGGTCTCAGACACTCTCTAACAGTGTAACCCAGGACAAGTCACTTAGCCAAGTTTGCTGCAGTTTCCTCATATATAAACTGATAAACCACTTAAGCAAAGAAAACTCCAAATTGGGTCACAAAAAGTTGGTCATGACTGAAATGATTAAATAAAAGGTGGATCGAATAAAAATCACTGATCACTATCAAAGGAAAATAAGAAATATACAGAATTCATTCAACAAATGCTATTAAAAAATCCACTTCATGTAGGACACTGTACTTAGTGTTTATATATATATATGGAGTTCTTTGGGAGGAAAGCATGGTATCCTTGGGAGGAAACTACTGTATACTGAAAGTAGTCTGGTAGGATATAAAGAGCTTTGTCTTGGAAGTCAAATAACCTGAATTTTAAATTCTACTTATTATGACTTCTGTGAATTAGGACAAATCATTTCTATCTCCCACTTCCACCTCAGCATCAGTTTCCTCAATCAAGGTACTAGACTAGAGCAAAAATGATTGCACTCTTCATTGGTGTATGGAATGTATGCACACATATGAACCACATGAAATCCAATATATCTGAGAAATACCTCGTGTGACAGAACACAGCAAATATCACATCCAAATAGCACCCCCAAAAAGACTGGGAAATGAAGTCTAACAACTGAAGTTCAGCTGGAAACACATTTTTTCTGGAGTGGTAACAGTGGTATAGGACTTACAATCAGAAACCATCTAGTCAAAAACCTTTTAAGCCTCCCAAAAGAAGTGAACAACAGTCTTATGTCAATGTGATTACCACTTGCAAGAAAGCACTATACCACTATCCTCAGGTTGTTTGCTCCCACTATGATGAAGACTGATGAAGTCAAAGCAGAATTTTATGAAGAACTATAGTCTTTCAACCTCAGTGTGCCAAAAGGGGACAGACATGATTCTGGGTGACTTTAACACTAGAAAAGGCACAGATTATCAGACATAACTTACTCTAACACACATGGCAGGAAATTCTTTAGAGAATAGTCAAATTAGCAACACTGACAGTCATTTGCTACTAAAGACTTGTGCATCCCATAATCTTCTTATCACCAACACTATTTGCTATTTACCTAAATAAATAAAATTGCATGGATTCATCCTTGAAGAAAACTATTTGACATATATGTCATTATAGGAAGAGACTGAATGTGAGAGTGATGAAGGTTATGTGTGGCACAGAGTGCTGAAATGATCATAGACTTATTCTCTCCTACTTAAACATATCCATCCAACAAAAGGTCCCCAAAACAATATGATTATGAGAATATTTAAACAGATTGCAATACTTCTCCATAAATGAACAATTTTTGCTAACATAGAGTGAAAACTTAGCCAAAACATGGCAGAAAAGGACTGGGCTGCTTTGAAAGAGTTGGCATACAGCCCTGCACTTTACTCATCTGGATCAGAATATTTGTGAACATTAAGAATGGTATGATTGGGGCGGATAGGTGGTGCAGTGGATAGAGAACCAGCCCTGGAGTCAGGATACTGGACTTCAAATCCGGTCTCAGACATTTAATAATTACCTAGCTGTGTGGCCCTTGGGCAAGCTACCTAACACCATTGCCTTGCAAATACTAAAAAAAAAAAGAATGGTATGATGAAAATGATGTAGAAGTTCAAAATGTGTTATATGAAAACAAACAAAAAATTGTACTCTTCAGGGTTTATTAATAGGCTAGATTGTCCCTCTTTAAGAATGCAAGGTTTAACTATCAAAAGTAAAATAAGGTTTCTTTTCTCAGTAAAAAGACAGGTGAAATTTAGTTTTATGTTGATAGTAACAATCCAAGGTACTTTTATGATACCCTGAAAATTATTTGTGGATCAAAGACTTATGGTACATTTCAACTACTCAGAACTGATGGATGAATGATAAGAACATGATCTTGGAGAGATGGGTTGAACACTTCCATAGCATTCTCAACAGATCACAACATCAATCAATGGTAAAGTCACTGACTGTATATCTCAGGTTGAATTCAATCCCTCTCTATATGAATTTATAACTGAAGAAGAGATTTTGAATGTCATTGGGTTCCTCTAGTTTGTCAAAGAACATGGTACTGATTCTATTCTAGCTGAAATTTCCAAGACAGGAAGTTCACTCCTCATACAAAAATTGATTGAAATCTTCTGGGTTATAATGCAAGAGGAGGATATCCTTTAGGAGTTCAAGAATGCCTCCATCATCCATCCCTTTGAAGGGAAGAGAAATAGTTTGTTCTGTGACATTTAGAGAGGACTGGGGTATATCTCCTTTAGTCATTGCCAGCAAGATTCTTGCCAGTCTTCCTTAATAGTCTGATCCTTCACTTGGAAGATGATCATCTACCTAAGAGCCAGTGAGTCTTCAGAAAGGGCCAAGGCATGTTTTATATGATGTTTTCTGTTCTACTTCTCCAGGAGAAATGCCAGGAGCATTGATCTAACTAAACCTTTGATACTATTGGTCATGAGGACTTTGGAAGATCATGGCAAAATTTTGTTTCATAGCTGCATGTTTATATAGGTTCTGGATAATAAATGATGTTCTTATGCTTTCCCAGGCATCAGTTATGTGAAGCAGACTCCATGTGTGTTCCCATGCTTTTTAGCATGATGTTTTCAGTGATATTGTCAGAAGCCTTCAGTGAGTATGAAAATGGCATCAAGGTCAGCTACCTCACTAATGGTAAATTGTTCAAATTAAAAAGACTGTAACCAAGACTAAACTGGAAGGAGAACTGTTGCATAATTATATGTTTGCAGATGACTGTACATTCAGCAAAGCCTCTGAAGTCAAGATGCAATAGAGTGTGGATTGATTCTCTTCTACTTGTGTTCATTTTGGCTGATAGTTCTCCATCAACCATCACCCATCATTCTTACATACAAATGGTGAAATTTTATAAGTTCACTTACCTTGGCAGTACACTTTCCAGGGATTTCACTTAGATAATGAGGTTGATGCTCAGAGTTGACTTGTTTGGACAACAGACTGAATTGCTTTCATTTGAATTGTTTTAGATAGAGTATGAAGATCATCTGGCAAGATAAGGTAGTGGACACTGAGGTCATTTGTGGAGGTGGACTGCCAAGTATTCAAATTCTACTGCAGACAGTGAACATTGATAGGTTGGTCATATTGTTTGAATGACAAGTGTTCATTTACCTAAAAGACTATATTTGGAGAACTCACACATGAAAAGCATTCAAAAGGAGATCAGAAGACATCAAGGAGGTAAAGGTCTTTTTGAAGAACTTTGCCTTCCAAATATCTGTTGGTCAGTTCAGTCAAATTCAGACATGCTGTACCTTAACTCCAATGTAGTGATGTCATTTTGGTCCTCTTTGAGCATAAAAGACATCAACCAATCAACAAATAACATAGATAGCTTGATTGTACTTAATTGTTTGAATGTTTTCTCTCCACTTAGACTGTGAGTTCCTTCCTTAATGGCAGCGATATTGCTTTTTGTCTTTGTCTGTGTTTAGCACAGTGCCTAGAACCTAGGAAATGTATTAAAGCTGATTGCCAGACATGGCCATCTAGTCATGCTTCATATCTGCTGAGTATGAGAGCATAATGATGAGAAAGAGGGTAGTAGTTCCAGTTTATTATATATACTTTAAAAACAGTAAAATAATTTTCTCATAAAGCTTAATGGGAGAATCCATGTACATATATTATTATTATCTTGGTATCTTAATTAATCTGTGATCTCTTATCTCAGCAGCTGATCTACTGACTTGTCCCTAGACAATTCTTGTTAATGGCTTTTTCTTCACAAATAACTCAAAACTTTCTGAAATGAATGCTTGCAGTAAGGTCCACTTAGTTTCTTTTATTTGCTATAGAGAAAAACCATATTTGCCTTTCCTTGTTTCTCAGACTGTCCTAATTCTGTTTTTTCTCTTTTTTTTAAACTGTAAGTATTTGAAATATTTTAGCAAGGTTTTTTCCTAGAATCAATAAGAAAACATGAAAATGAAATATGCCAAATCTATAATGTAATGGGTTTGAAAGCAAGAAATAATTATTTTTAAAAGGAGAAATTATTTAGCTCATAGTACTGTATAATGTCATCATTTTTGCTTCACTTGCCATTGGCTCAGCAAAATAAAAATCATAAAGTAATTTAAGTAAGTGATGACAACCTAGAAGTTGTCTTATTCATTATTGTATTTATTTGTTATTTTAATCTGCACAGTAATGCTGTGGAAATATCCACTTCAGGGGAGACATGAATTTGTATAACTAAGAAGTCTTGCTAGAATGGGAAGTTTTTATTTTTCAGTTTGAGAACAGCACCCTCTTCTGGAAATTTAAAAATTATTATTGTTTCTTTTCTGTTCAAACACAAATGGAGAAAGAAAAAGGAAGGAAGGAAGGAAGGAAGAGAGGGAGGGAGGGAAGGAAGGAATAAAGGAAAGAATGAAGGAAAAAAGGAAAGAAGGAGGGAGGAAGGAGGGATTGGTTCTTGTCCTTCATTACTGAAGAAGATCAAAATGACACCACAATGTTTGAGACAAATGATAGTGTGTCCTACTGTGACTGATCAGATGGATATGAGCTCAGAATGCTCTACCACAGGTTGGGCACAAATAGTCCATGTGAATCAACACCCAGGTGGGTTCTCCAAACTTACATATGGTGTGTTTCCTTTGAACTGCTTTAATTCTGCCCTTCTCACAGAGTGCAGCCCTGTCTCTGATGAGGGCAAGCCATGCTGGGCAGTCCTGTGCCAGTGTCTCCCAAGCAGTATAATCAATTCTAAAGTTCTTCAGTGAGACCTCTAGGGTGTCTCAGCACAGCTTCTTCTGACCCCCTTGTGAGTACTTGCCCTGCGTGATTTCTCCATAAAATAGTTTTTTTTGCAAGCGTGCCTCTGGCTTTCTAACAATGTGTCCAGGCCTTCTTAGTTGCACTCTCTGTAGTAATGTTGAAATGCTAGGCAGTTTAATCTGAGAAAGGACCCCAGTGTCCGCTATCTTCTCCTGCCAGATGATCTTCAGAATCTTCTTAAGACAATTTAAATGGAAGTGATTCAGTTTCCTGACATGGCACTGGTAGACTGTCCAGGTTTCACAGGCAGATAGTTATGAGGTCAGTACAACAGTTCTGTAGACCTTCAGTTTGGTAGTCAGTCTGATACTTTTTTCTCCCATAATTTCATTCAAAGCCTCCCAAATACTGAGCTAGCTCTAGCAATGCAAGTGTCAACCTCAATGTCAATGTGTATTGCCTTGAAAAGGAACCTGGGGAGGGAAGGAAAGAAAGGAAGGAAGAAGAGAGGAAGGAAAGAAAGGAAGGAAGAAGAGAGGAAGAAAAGAAAGGAAGGAGAGATAAATTATTCAGCTATTGTTTGATCTTCATAAAATTTAGGGGAGGTAAGCTGAGTAAAATAAGCATTAAAATAAGATTTTTTTCCAGTTGATCAAAACTGAGATTAAATGCAGTTGTTATCCAATACTTTGACTAGATAAATACCATTTTATAATGAGTTTGGGGAGTGGAATATTGACCATAGATTTAGAGGTGGAAGAGATCTTACAAGTATAGTCCAACCCATTCATTTTATAAACAAGAAAAATGAGGCCCAGAGAGGTTGAGACTTCTTCAAGACTTCTTATATAACTAGTATACAAGGTTTTGATCTATGAAACCATGGACACAAAGGAAAATACTTTTTAATCACAATGATAAAGCAGGACTGATGAATATATTTCTTTATTTCTTATGAAAATATTATTATTAAATTGATCAATGGGTATTTTGAATATTAAATGATATACATTTCTAATGCTGCAAACAGCCTTCAAATGTTGGGAGGTAATGCAAGAATAGGTGTACCCCTATAAAGAAATATAACTAGGGAGGGATGTATTGACTTTACTCCTTAATACTAGAATTTATAGGCACAAGTCAGCTTGGCGATAGAAAAAAATGACAAATTGTCTCTATCTACAAACTAATAACATTAGTTAATGTGATTAATCAATTAAAAACTTTTCCCTCCCTGCTGCTGTACAGTTTGTAATTTCCATCTCCCATTAGCCCCACATGTTGTTCCACTTGCCTCCTTTTCAAAAAATTGATACTTAGAGTTTTTTATATTGAAAGACTTTGGGCCAAAATGTATTAGGATTTTTCCCCCTTGTGAAAATAGACTTGATGCTTACTGAGAATGGTTCTCATTTTTCTATCAGATCTATCTGCCTGTCTCCCCATGATCTAAACTTAATATGCCCACGCGGGATATCGTGTGGTTCCTATTTTATGATCTTTTCATTTGCCCAGGCACATAATGGTTTTGCCTGAAGCGCTTTCCACTTAAATGACACTGAATGGGCGTCTCAGGGCTGTTTCATAACCAAAATAACATCTCAGTGCTTTTCTCAGTTCTTTAAATGGATGTTCATACTGGAAATGTGAAGAAACCCAATTTCAGTTTATTTTCTTCTGGGCTCACGTTCAAGTCATTTTTCCTGGAGACCAAATACAAACAGAGCCTGATGTTCATTTCCACAAGTAGTTGTTAGAAAAACCCAAACTCAGACAGATTGTTTTTGAACCTACATTTATTTAACTTGAGGCAATACACAGAGGCAGTATGATATGCTGGTAATAGCATAAAGCCTTGTGACCTTGAGTAATTTATTTAATTTCTTCAAAACTCACTTTCCTCTCTTATAAAATGGGGTTGATTAATTTCTTCTACCTGTCCCATAGGACATTGTGAGGAAAGATGTTTGGCAACATTTAAGTGTTTTTAAAAATGAGAGCTATTTCTGACTCTCCTATCATTATCAGCCATAAAAAATCTTTGTATTGTTAACTAAAGGGCTGATAAATGCAGTGAGCCTTTTCTTTATAGGGAGAAAACACTTTGCAAATGGGATGGGCTTAAATATTTGGCATATTTTTTTAAGGAGAAAACATTCCAACTTTGAAAGTACATTTAAGATGTGAATAGTGAATCAAAGTATGGTTAATTCCTACCTTACTTAAACTTTGATGCCACTTCCTAGTTGCACTCTCTGTAGTAATGTTGAAATGTTAGGCAGTTTAATCCGGAAATTAAACATTTTAGAAACCTACCTTTTCCCCTCTACTTACTCCTAGCCATTAGCTAAATATCTATGATCGCCTAATTTCTAGATTTAAACATAGACACACACACACACACACACACACACACACACACACACACACACACACACACACACACACACATACACACACACACACACAGAAAGACATAGACATACTCCTCCTAAATTCCTAAATTCTCTTCGTATAATCAAATTGATATGAGGATAATAATGGTCTGGAGATTCCATTTTAAAGTTAGTTTCTTTAGCCAATGGATGAAAAATACATGTGTAACTATCTCCATCTAGTGGTGATTTTACAAGGAAACTACAACCAAAGAAATAAAATTGGTATCCCTACAAATGTCAGTTAATCTGGTCTATGAATGGAATCAGATATTACTGATTACTTTCCCCCAACTCCTCTTCTTCCCCACCCCAAAAATAAGATCTTAAGGAAATCTTTTTTTTTATCTTCTTTAAGTTAAAAAGAATAATGGTCTCATGGAAAAAGGAATAATGATACTTTTTTATGTATACTAGCAAAGGCTAAATAGATTAGCATTTTCTTTTCTCTTTATATTGTTTCTGCTTTTCCCACTTTACCATAAGCTCCTTGAGACCAAACTCCGTCTTTTATATATTGTTGCTGCTATTTTTCTGCCACGTGACATTTGACATATAATATTAATGTATTTCTATATTGTCTTAAGAGTTATAAATTGTTTTCCACATAATACTCTTTTGAGATGAAGTGACTGAATCAAGATTTGAACTTTAATAAATTCCTGTTTCAAAGTCCAATGTTCTGCTTCAGTCCCAAATCATGATGCCTTTCACATGGTAGGAAGTTGATAAATAATATATTATCCCAGATTTTCATCTAAGAGAAAAAAAAAACTTTTTGACGCAAAATTGCCCAAAAAGGCAATTGTCCAAAAAGGCAATAATCCTATACCTTGGAGGTATAGTGCAATTTCCCCACATTAAAGTCATCTGGTAATGTCTCTTTCATTTCACAGTTGAAGAAAATGAGAAGAAATTAAAATGTCTGCTTAGGGATAATTAAGGAAAAGAGGAAAACTAGGATTTGACCCCCTATCTTAAGTTCTAGTGTTTGTTTATTAATCAGTGAAAGAAAATAGTGACTAATTTCTTGAATTACTCTGTCCTGAGTATGCTTTGCAGGGTTTGACAGTTTCTCACTTTTCTGTTTCATTGCCCTAACCAAGAACAATAAGGGTCTTCTTATTCATAGCAAATTAGGGTCTCTTATAATGCATATGCTTCATAATTCTTCAGTTATGAATATTCATCAAAATGTTATATGACTTATAGACTTTGGAACTTACAGAGAAGAACCATAGAAAGAAACCATATCTGCCAATAAGGACCCTTTCTAGTAGCCTATACAGTCTCAGTTATGTGTAGTATTGCCTGTCAGGAATTGCTCAGGGCCATTTCTCCACAGGCTGTTCCTCTCCCTGAGCACTTTTGGTATCTCTGCAGAAATGTTCTGTTTGAATGAAGCTCATGACCCGGCTCCATTTTACACTTCCTAAGTTGCTTACACTTGCAATCATTGCTCCCTATATTACTTTTCCACTCCCGGCCAGCACAATACTTTTCTCTCCTTCTAGTTTTCTTGTTTTCTAGTTTTTCTTGTTTCATCTAGTTTCCGAGATGCTGAGTATCAGATGTCTCAGATACCATCTATTCTAACTCACTAGACTTGTCCTCCCTGTACTCCTTTATGATATACTCAACAAGTAATTCTTCAATCTCTTATTCAAAATATCAGGTGAAAAGTTTTTGACCCCCAAAGAATGAGATGTGTAGATTTAGAAATCTTATACCCAATGGGCAATGAATTATTTGTCCATTTCTGGACATATTTAATTTTTCATGATTTTCACTTTCCATTGTGTTGAATTCTGCCTTTCTCTTCAACTTCCTCATGTTATTGTTGATTTTACCCTCCATGGAAGACAGAATAAATCTCATTTCCTCTACACCTTCTTCAAATCCTTGGAGGTAGATAATTTGGAGATAGCTTTGGAGATAGTCTTTTTTAAGTCTTGTTTTCTCTAGACTAAACATTTCATAATGCCTTCAATCTATCCCACGCATGGCGTGATTATAATTTAGAACTGGAATAAACTTTGAGGACAACTAGCCCACCTCCCTCACTTTACAGAGGAGGTTCAGGGTGGGTGCGGCTAAGTAATGAAATACCTTCAAGGTCACATATCAAATATGTGGCAGAATCAGCATTTAAACCCAAAACATTTGACTCTAGATCTAATGCTTTAAAAGTCCACTGTACTATGATTCAGCTCAAAGACATTCACTATCCTGGTTACATAGCTATACAAAAATGCTTCCTTTCTTTGTCCTGTCACTTCCAATAGCTTGCCAAAAACCAAATATAATGATCCCCATCATCCATCTTCAGTGACATGTTTTAATTTTCCTGCAGCCCCTCCAATATGATTTTCTTTTTTCTATTGGCCAAAATGACACATGTAAGGTTGTAGTTCAGAGTTGCTTTAATTTGCATTTCTTCTATCAATAGTGATGTGGAAAAAAAAATGATATGATTTTAGTTAGCTTTAATTAGTTTGTCTAAAAAAGTACCTGTTCAGATCCTTTGACCATTTACAGCTTTAATCTTATCATCAGGAATGCCTAAAACTCCTTTATTCAATTGGATGACATTTTTTTTCCCCTGAGGGATTATAGATACTTTTCCTGGTTCTGTGATTCTTGTGATTCTCCTAACTCTTTTGATCTTCAGAAAATCATTTTCTAAGCCCAGGACCCTTTAATGTAGAAGTTAATAAATCTTGAGGCTCTTTGATATTTGGATTGTTTCTTTTTAGGTTCTTATAGTATTTTCTCCTTGATCTGGAAACTGGAATTTGGTTGTAAAATTCCTGGGTATTTTCACTTTGAAATCTTTTTTTCAGTAGGTGATTGATGGATTCTTTCCATTTCTATTTTACACTCTGGTTCTAGGCTATCAAGGAAGTTTTCCATGATTATTTCTTAAATTTCATGTCTAGCCTTTTTTTTAATCATTATTTTCAAGAAGCCCAATAATTTCAAAATTATTTATTCTGGATATATTTTCCAATTGTTTTTTCCAATGAATTTATTTTTTACATTTTCTTCTATTTTTTTCATTTTTTTGATTTTATATGTTGTTTCTTGGTGTCTCAGAAAGTAATTACCTTTCATTTTCCCAATTCTAGCTTTTGAGGAATTGTTTTTTTCCATTGAATGTTTGTATATCCTTTTCTCCATTTGACCAATTCTGCTTTTACTTCTTCTTTGTTGTTTTGTGCCTTTTTTTACCACTTGACCTTGTCCCTTTTTTAAAATGTTGCTTTTCTCAGTATTTTTGTGCCTCCTTTGCTAAGCTATTGACTTTTTTCATGATTTTCTTGTATCAATCTCATTTCTTTTCTCAATTTTTCCTTTACTTCTGTTTCTTGATTTTTAAAATACTTATTGAGCTCTTTGATGGCCTAAGATCAATTTATATTTTTCTTGTATGTTTTGATTCAGGATTTTGACATTTTTTATTTCTTCTGAATGTGTGTTTTGATCTTCCTTGTAATTTTGTAGCATCAATATTTTTTTCTTCCTATTGTTTTGCTCATTTCCCAGCCTATAAGTTGATTTTTAAGTCCATGCTAAACTGGGGCTCTCTTCTACAGTGAAGAGGGTACTGTCCCAAGCTTCAGGGCACTGGTGTGAGTGACCACAAGCACTCCATTCAAGCATGGATTGTGACTAGAGTTTTTGCTCCCCTGTAGCAACAATTAAGAACCAAGACTGTAACCCAGATCCAAATATAGGTAATAGGACAGTATCCTGCCCCTGGTGCCAGAAAATGAACCATTGTAAATCTCTTTCTGACCTATTCTCTTATGCCCTTATGTCTGGGGGCTGAGAGGTCTGGAAACCACTATTGTTACCACGGATTCAGTCACCAGAAGCCCTTCTCCTGTATTTCTGGTACTTGTCTTCACTGGCATGGCCTGTGCTGGATTATTATCTTTACTGAAAAGTTGTTTCAATCTTTTTTGTGAATTCTACCACTCTAAAATTTGTTTACAATCATTATTTAAAGGTATTTGGAGGGCTTTGGAGGAGAGATCAGGTGAATCCCTACCTTTACTAAGCCTTCATGGCTCTACCTCCCTTAATCCTAATTTTTTAAATAAGTACTAGACGGCTCTCCTTTCACGTCCCAAAGACATCTCAAACCCAATATGACTAAGATAGAACTTCTTTTCTTCCTCCCCAAAACTACATTTCCTCTTAGCCTTCTATGAGGACTCTATTTCTAGTCACCACACTTGAAACCTAAAACTCACTCCTGAATGTTACTTTTTTCTCATTTCTTCCTATAGCCAATTACTTTTCTAAGTTCTGTTTGTTTTATTACAAATATATCCCCTTCTATCCACACATATATCTACCACCAGTATGACCTTTCATAACCTCTCATGAGAGCCATTGTATTGGTATCTTCATATTGCCTTTTTATGGAAGTATAATGCTTTATAGCCTTTCACCAAAATCACTGTAGATTCTTATTTGATATTTTGTTCTCCAAACCCTTATTCTTTTGCCTTCAAAGTAATCTTCCTAATGCACTTGTAAAACAACAAAACAACAATAACAATCATATTTATATTTCACTTTGAGGTTTGCAAACCCCTTTATATATGCTATCTGATTTGATCTTCATACCAACCTTAGAGAATTGCTATTCCTGTTTCTATTTTATAGATAAGGAAACTGAGGCAAACCAAAATTAAGTGACTTGTCCAGGTCACAGAATTGGGAAATATCTCAGGCTTGATTTGAACTAGTCTCCCTAACTTTAAATCCTGTACTTTGCCAAGTCTAGCTGTCTCAATGTTTCAATGACCAAGTTGATTAAAAATCCTTTCTTCATTCTGATTGGTGGTTTTTAATGAGGAAGCAGGTTAGATGTCTTCTAAACCTCAGCAGTCTCAAACACTCTAATCAGTGGAATCCATCTCCATCTAGACCTCTTTAACTGGTTTTCCCCATCTTGAATTGAGTTATCAGAAACTCCTTGCCCCAGGGTAAAGAATCAGTCAGACTTTAGTCTATTTATATTCTAAACTGAAGTTTGACCTCCTAGTTTTGGAGGTCCTGACCAAGACTGAAGAGCATGTTACTTTAGGACTAGGAGTAATCTCATCAATTAGTCCTGCCCTTCATAAACTAACTTCAATAAAACCTGGGATTTAATGAAGAAATAGAAAATGAAAAGTCTGGATCTTATTTTAATAATTGAGTATTGATATAACCCAATAATAATAATAATAACAATAATAGTAATAATAATAATAATAATAATAATAATAATAATAATTTCCCTCAGTTCCCCTGACCTGTTGTTTGTCCTTTATTCTCAAAGAAGACCATGACAGCAGGGAGGTGATAGCATGATGTGCAAGAGATTTGAAGTTAAGTGCCACCTCACTTTCTCCTTCAGAGCCATCTCTGTCCAGTGGCCAGATTTGGGTCAAGATGATTAAGATGTCCCTGGTTGCAGTGGGGTATCTTGGCCTTTGTGATCTAGGGTCTTCAATAGCTCTCAGTTTGACTAGGGTAACAACCATTCCTTGATTATAAAGATAATGAGGCAATCAGATAAGAAAACTTATCTAGATAAGAAAGCTAGGAGACAAAGAGGCAAAGAATGACCACTTTTACTTTATCCAAATTAAAAAAAAATCAAACTGGGAATATAGGACCCTCAGGCTTTCTCTATGATTGTTGCTATCTCAGTGGTTAAGATAGGTTAGAAAGAAATGAAGTAAAGAATAGCTTCTTTTGGATAGTCAAAAAATAATCAATCTGGGAGAAGACCCTCAGGATTTCTGGCCAAAATAGAAACAATTACTATTTACATTAAGCTAATCAGGGCCCAAACTGTGACCAACTTCAGGAAAGCACTACCAGTTCCCCAAATTGTCCCTGGGATAGTTGTGTTGGTTATTCAAATTACCTAGGATTATTTTCCAAATCATATTTGGATTTAGTGGGGCATCACTCATATTGTATTGCAGAGTTACTAAAAGAAAAATGTTCCTAGTTCTTTTTTTTTTTTTTTTTTTTTTTTTTTTAGGTTTTGGCAAGGCAAATGAGGTTAAGTGGCTTGCCCAAGGCCACACAGCTAGGTAATTATTAAGTGTCTGAGACTGGATTTGAACTCAGGTACTCCTGAGCCGGTGCTTTATCCACTACGCCACCTAGCTGCCCCATTCTTGTTGCTCTTGACTTTGATAAAGTTAAATATGGATGATGTGAAACTATAATGAGGTTTATTTGCTTTTTCTTAAGATTATAGAATCATAAATTTAGATGTGGAAAGATCTTCAATGCCAGTCAATCAAATTTTCTCATTTTCCTGAAGAGAATACTGAAGAACAGAGAGATAAAGAGATCTATCCAAGGTAAACAAATGATGTGCCAAGATTCCCCTGAAAAAACTCTGATCCTAAATCTATCACTTTCAACTATCTTGTGTTCCTTATTCCCAGTGAAGGTTTTTGTTCCTGTTTATTAACTGCATTTGATAATAGCCTAATAACAATTCAAAATTCAGTTTTGAAAAATAATCTGTACAATAATTTATGCCTTCAAGTCTCTAACTCAAAAATAATTTAATTTTGTATATAATGAACCTGGTTCACTTCTAGTGGAAGCAGAAAAACCAAAAGCATATCTTTATTTCTGAGACTTTAATTTTTCTCCGGAAAATTTGTAAAGCATGAAAAGAATCTATAAGAGCTATCTTTAGCTACATGGGTTTTCTATCTTGCTAATTTTTCATCAAACTTGTAAGAAAAAGTAGAGCACTAATCAGTTAGCTCATTGTCTATGGACTCATTTCTCAGATACTCTTAACTCCAGGGCTGGTGCTCCATCCACTGTGCCACCTAGCTGCCCCCTCATTTCTCTAAAATACAAAAAAAAAAAAAAGTTCAAGAGTCCTGCAGATTGGGGCGGCTAGGTGGCGCAGTGGATAAAGCACTGGCCCTGGAGTCAGGAGTACCTGGGTTCAAATCAGGTCTCAGATACTTAATAATTACCTAGCTGTGTGGCCTTGGGCAAGCCACTTAACCCCATTTGCCTTGCAAAAACCTAAAAAAAAAAAACAAAACGAGTCCTGCAGACTGCCCAGCAGAATATTGACACTGGGTTAAGCTTCATCTAAACAGTCTTAATGCTATACTGATTAACTGTGAGATTGTCTCATTTTATAAGCCCTTCCTCTGTCATTTTTAATATTCAAATTTCAGGTTCCTTGGGTCTCTGAGTGCTACCTCTGGTTATTTATTTTAAAAAAATGAAAGTATACTAAAATTGAAAAAAAAGCACCTCTCATTTGATCCAAAATTTTCATTCTTTCTTTCTTTCTTTCTTTTTTTGGCAAACAGTTGCTGGTATGGTGTTCAAACTGTCAGTCACATTTTATCTCACCTGAGTCTTTGGCTTTTTGTCCTTTACCTAGCACTGGATGGATCTAGGCTCACGGCATCCTATGTGACTGTTATCTGCTATTGCTGTTATAGCTTTTCTCCACCTCCTTCCCCCCTCAAAAAAAAAAGCCTGTTGGTTGCTAATTTAGAATCCTAGACAGGTAGAACTATAAAGAACATCTCTGTCATGTTACTGAATGAAACTGAAGCAGTAAGAAGTTATTTTTACAAGATCATATTGCTAAATATTGGTAGAATTGGAACTCAAATCCTGTTCACTTGACTCTTTGTCATGTGGTACTTTATTTTGACAATGTGCTTTGTGGTTACTTCAAGACAAAAATCCCTGATATTGCTTTTCTTTGTTCTAAATGCTATGCTCTGAATAAAATGCCAAAAGTAGAATATCTTTATGTTCAAATTTAAAATATCTAAGTAGTTTTATTTAGCCTATCTTAGTAGTTAATATATGAACATTTTTTCTCTTTCTATTAAAAAACAACTTCTATGAATCTTGATTATATTCAGCATCTGTTTTGTCAAGTACATCCAAGGGACAATATAGGGCAGCATTGAGAGCCAAAGTAGAGCAGTTATCTGGGGCTTATGGGGGTCAAGTAAGTTGAAAAGAACAAAGTGCAGGTTCTAAGAGGGCTGGCTTGGAGAACTATTAATATTTGTCCTTCATTCTCAAAGAAGACCGTGGCATCAGGGAGGTGATGCTATGACAGACACAAGAATTGAATTTGAGTGAAGGGGGGTGTTGTGCCTCACTTTCTCCTCCAGAACTTTCTCCTCTGAGTCCAGTGGCCAGATATAAATCAGGACCTCGAGAGTGATGGCCCTGGATGAGAGGCAATCAGGGTTGCCTAGCATCACACACCTAGTTAGTGTCAAGTTTATGAGGTCATATATGAACTTTTGTGTAATGCCTCTAAGGCTAGTACTCAATCCACTGCACCACCTAACTGCCCTTTTATTCTTTCTTTCTTTTTTTTTTAGGTTTTTGCATGGCAATGGGGTTAAGTGGCTTGCCCAAGGCCAAACAGCTAGCTATTAAATTAATTAATTAATTAAATGTCTGAGGTGAGATTTGAACTCAGGTACTCCTGACTCTGGTGCTCTATCCACTGAGCCACCTAGCCACTCCTAGCTGCCCTTCTTAGGAGACTTAGAGTTTGGGGAAAGGGGTTAATACTCAGGAATTTAAAAAAAAAGCAAAATCTAAGCTAGTTATGATTATAACGAAGTCAAGTTTTCAGTAGGTTGAGCTTTGCATTATTCCTCAATTGTGATATATTTTGCCATAGTAGCATCCTACACGCATTTTAGTGCAGAGCCCAGGATATTGTTATCCAACATTCATACCCTAGTAGCTCTGATATATAGCATCATTTTTCAAACACAGGTCCTTTGGTTAAATAAATGCTTTGTTTTTCAAGGCTGTCACCCTCCTACAAGGAAGAATGGTTCCTTCCTTCTCCCTTATCCTACCTTAAAGATCTTTTGATATAGTAAAAGATATAGTAAAAGGTCTTTAACAAAGATATGGGAGGACAGGAAAACAATGTGGGTAATTACTGCCACAAGTCTTTGGGACAGTTCTTGCATAAGTCTAGTGGACTTCCCATCCCAGGGAAACAAACAGAGGCTAAGCAGAGCAGGTCTCCAGCATGTTGAACTTCTCCAAAGAAGTTTATTTGTTTTGTTGTAAGGCAACAGAGTTAAATGACTTGCCCAAGGTCACACAACTAGGTAATCATTAAGTATCTGAAGTCAAATTTGAACTCAGGACTTCCTGACTCCAGGGTCAGTGCTCTGTCCACTGTGTCACCTAGCTGCTCTGCCGTAGAAGATCTGTATGAGAACCTGGACAAGAATTATACAAGATTAGAGAGCATTAAATCTGTAAGAATGGCGAGAGAGTCCCCTAATCCCCCCCTCCAAAAAAAAAAAACCCATAGATCTTTGACAGAATCCAAGCAAAGAACAAATTTGGGGGGAGGGTGTTAAGAAAAATGTGTTAACTGGCATATGATAGTTAAAGAAATAGTACATAAATGAGAGACAGACAATACATAAATATTAAAATATTCATTGAGGACTTTCTACATTCTTAATAAACCAATTTAAACAGCTTGCTAGCATGGTATATTTCTAAACGACTAAATTATTTGCAGTTATCTGTTGTGGAACAAAATCTTCAAACATAGGAACTAGCATGTGGAATATGTACTTTTACATGAATAATATATCTGTTCTACAAGAAGATAGAATCTTCAATGCTGTATATTGATGTGGTTATTAGTGATTGAAATTTCCAGCTATTGCAGCTTACTGTGCAAATAGCACCATGCATTCTATAAATGAGCTACCTCATACATACCTACATTGCAGCAATTTAGTTAGGTTTAATCTATTTTTCCCCATTTTTGTATTGCTTTGTGCTAAAATGGGCTGCTTGTCAGCACATCAAGGTCATTTGGAGATAATTGTTATATGAAAACCCAGCTATCTTAATCTCAGGGCCTGATATGAGCTGGTTAGAAAATGTACTTTCATCTGAAAAACGCTAACTCCTTTTGAAATCATATTCTATTTTTAGTATCTTGGAAAATAAAGTTATCTGGGAGCCTTGGATAAATGAGCACAAATTTAGGGATTACAGGTCTCCTCTTTCAATTTCCCAACATGGCTTCCCTTAACATGTTGATTGAAATTCATGTATTAGATGCTGGGATTGTGCATAATCAATAACTATGGGCAATGCTTTTCTCACTCCTCATTAGGAGCAAGACTAATCTAATGGAGTGTGTGTAGAGGTAGTATAATGACCAGGAGGAGTTCTTAACCAGGGCTTCATGACAAAGGTCGGATTTCAGGGTGGGGTCTGTGAATTTAGATAAGAAAATTACATATAAATGGATATGAATACATGTATATATATATATATATATTTGTGCATATTTCAATACATAAATAATATATATCTGTATTGGTTTTTAAGAATTTCATTATCAATGCAAACTTTCAATAATCTTTATTGATACATGCATATATGTATGTGCATATCTAGAAATTCACTCAAACATATGTGTGTATGTTTATGGGAATATTTTCCTACCAACCTTTGGTTAAATTCATATTCCTTTTTCTTTATAAATTTAAGCATTTTCTTCTGAGAAAGATTCATAGGCTTTACTGGCAACAACAAAAAGTTAAGCATCACTGATCTTCTGTAAAAAGAACTCAGAGGACCTGAGTTCAAATGTTGGCTCTGTCATTTATTTTGTTTTTGTTTTAGTTTTTTTTTTAGCTTTTTGAAAGGCAATGGAGTTAAGTGGCTTGTCCCAGGCCACACAACTAGGTAATTACTAAATATTTGAGGCTGGATTTGAACTCAGGTACTCCTGATTCCAAGGCAAGGTGCTCTATCCAGTGTACCACCTAGCCACCCACTAGCTCTGTCATTTATAATCTTTTTGAACTTGGGAAAATAACTCAAGACCCTCATTCTCTTCCTCTATAAAATGATGGAATTAAACTATTGAACTTTTATGTTAGGTCTAAATCTATGATACTGTATTTATGCTTCAGACCGTGCTATATTCTTTATTAGTTAAAAGATCAATAGTTCCCCCCCCCCCCCATTAGTTCTTTCTACTTTGATTCATCATACTGCTATAAGGTGTGAAAGAACAGAAGAGCTAATCTTCACATAAAAATACCCTGAGTACTGCAATAGTGAGACTTTGGCTTCCATAGACTGTTCAGTTTCTTGTTTGGTAAAAATGAGCAGAACAGTCTAGTTTAACCTCTAAAGTTTCTTCTAGTCATACATTATCTTATTTACTTTAGTCACAACTCTGAAAATCTGAAAATATCATCCAACTGGTATTATCAACATTTTACAGATGAGAAAATTTCTTTAGTTCACACAGGCTAATCCCAGACCCAGACCTCCTGATTTTACCAACTGCTATTTTTTTTTAATATATGATAAGTTGCCTTGCAGTTAAATTAGAGATTGATAAAGAAGATGGGTTGGGGGAAAGAAAACGTGATAATTTATTATTTAATGTTCAAATGTGTATATTATTTGTATATTCTTTATTCTTTCTTGACATGGATACTCATGAGTCTTGAATTACTGTAGCATAATGGCAGCATTATAGCCAATCATTTTAACAGATACACTAGAGCTCCCTTGATAGGCATTTGCACATTATGTGGTAATAGCTCCAGATGACTCATTATTGCCTTCATGTTTTAATGATGCATAGGCTATAGATTCTGGGCATGACAAGTGTCCTAATGGACTTCCATAAGGAAAAAATAGTCAAGTACCTCTTATAAACCAATAGCTATCTACAGAAGCTTGCTTTCATGATGAAATTCCACAGTATCTTTGTTTGGAAAAACACTAAATATGCAAAATAAATGAAATGATAAAAGAATGAAAACCAGCAAAATAAATGGAAGGTAATTTAGGTCTTTTGTTTTGGTATTTGTGCCTAGATTTTAACTTCAGTATTTTTTTCTAACTTAAAAAACAAAAAATCACCAGTAGGTGGCATCACTGAATAAGCTGTATTTTCTTTTTACACATGAGAAATAGTCTTGAAGAGTAGTTTATTTTTCAGATGTAAAATGAAAACACTAGAGGGACTTCCTATTTTCTAGAAGTGGTCTGAATTTAGTCCAGTATTTCTTTAAAATGCACAGTTTGCAAGACAAGAAGAGGCAAACAAACTTGACAGAAAAAAGTATGAGTATACCCACACATACATACATACATACATACATATATATATGGATAACAAATTTAGATTTTTAATTAATAAGAAAGATTTTAACCAGAAATAAATTATTTAAGGGTTCCACTTTTATACTGAAGCATGAGAATAAAAATAAAAATATGGAATTTATCTCCCTAAATTGAACAATTATCTATATTTTCAGAATAATAATAGATCATATTTATAATGTATTAATGCAATTTAATTTGATCATTACAGTACTGTAACATAGAGAATAGAGAAGCTGTTTCAGAACCAGGAAGCACCAGATTTATCTTTGATACACATTGATGTGATGCTGGGAATATCTTATCAGGATTCCAATGAAATTGTTAAAAGCTACATGTTGCAGACTAGGTCCCAAATTGCATTGGTTGATGGAGTTTACATATCCCAAGAGTTTCCCATATGAGATATGGTCCTTTTTCCCCCCTTTCTTTTAGTCACAACAACTCCACTGAAGTACATTTGTTCTCATCATTCTATAAAAGAAAACATGGAATTAAAAAGATTATAATTTTCACGAAAACTTTTCATTAATCTAAAGGTAAAAGTCATATCCTCCCCATCCCTCACCTTCCCATCCATTAATAATGACTTAGACAATTAGATTGAAATAACCAATCAAAAGTAAATCTGGGGGGTGGCTAGGGGGCGCAGTGGGTAGAGCACCAGAGTCAGGATTATCTGAGTTCAAATCCAACCTCAGACACTTAATAATTACCTAGCTGTGTGGCCTTGGGCAAGCCACTTAACCCCCATTGCCTTGTAAAAACAAAAACAAAAACAAAAAAACAAACCTAAAAAAAGTAGATCTGAACAATGGATATATGGACAGCTGAAACCACATAGGACAATATCTTGTGATTACTTTTAGAGGATCAAGTCACATGTCTTAGGTCAATAAGGTACTTTGGATTCAGTCATTTGAATGCTAGATGGCTCCAAATTAAAAGTCAAGCTTGGGATTTCACCCAAAAAAGGCGACGGAATGAAATTGAGCAAGCTATAACATTGAGGTTTTCAAAAGATTTGTAGATCTGGTCAGCATTCTAGCAATATTCACCAACTTTAGGAGCATTGTTATTGTTGTTTATCCTTTGTTTTAGAAGAGAAACAATGACATCATAAGAAAATGTATTGACTTGTTCTTGAGTTGGATTTTAGTGATAATGAGTGATACAAAGTCATCTGTCTCACTCTGTCTTCCTAAATCATCTGAGTCAAGATGTAGAAAAAACTCACTGAGATCAAACTAAATTTGCCCCCAAATGGGGGGGGGAGGTGACTAGGTGGTACAGTGGATAGAGCACTGGCCCTAGAGTCAGGAGTACCTGAGTTCAAATCTGGTCTCAGTCCCTTAATAATTGCTTGGCTGTGTGTCTTTGGGCAAGTCACTTAACCCCATTTGCCTGGCAAAAGCAAAAAACAGAAACAAAAAAAGTCACTTTAGGATTGTATAAGTGCATGGACTCTCAGAGACCTAAGTAGAACTTCATGAAGACTCGAAAAAAATGAGAAAAGAGTTTTGTATAACTCACATCTCTAAGTCTGTCCTTTACAACAGGGGTTCTATAATTTTTAATAGACATTTAAAACAACAAATTAAAAACTTCCCAGACACCTTGTTTGTGCTTAGTTGGGACATACCAATTGATCCAAGACATGTGACATACCAGTTGGGACACAGAGGGATTGGGGGGGTGTTTCTGTAACCACTGTTCTTGCCATGCCAGCTTCTAAGAGCAGCAAAATCTGACTGATAATTTTTAGGAAGCACACTGGGGGAGGGGGCATAGCTCATTAGTCACAGTATTAGAAACTCCCTTGTTATTAAAATCAAAGTAATAGCACTTTTATGGTTGTCCCTAGAACATTTAGAATATAATAGTTAAAAAAAATAGGAACTTGGCCCACCAATGTGATGGAAATATCATGGTGGGGGAGAATCATAAATAAATAATAAAGCCAAGATTCTAAGCCAAGTAAATAGTAGAACTGGGATTCTAGTACCTTATCCAGTCAAAAAAACTTTTTTCTTTGAATACATGTATCTGCCAGAAATTATGATAGGCACCACTGATACAAAACCAAAAAAGGTTCTGAAAAATGAAAGTTTATAGGGGAGCCATTATGTGCATATATAAGCATATGAAGTTTAAAATATGCATTTAAAAATTAAAATATAAAGTTAAACTACTAATTTTGGGGTGGGAATCACTAACAGATGAAACTGGGTGAAGGGATCAGGAATGGTCTTATGTAGGAAATGATCATAGAACAAAAGACTGAAGGAAGTTAGGGATTCTAAGAGACAGAGGTGAGAAGGGAGGGGCATTCCAGGCATTCTAGATGGACTATGAAAAAGCACAGAGAAAATGAGACATGGAATGTTGTGTGTGACAATCAAAAAGAATACATTGACTTTACCACAGATATTATAAAGTACTTAGCACATAGTAGGCCTATATCAATACTTATTCCCTTCTTTTTGCCATAATGTATGTGAAAATAGTGTCTAAAAGCATGGAATATTAGCCAGAACCATGTGCAATAGTACAATCTAATAATATTCTAATATTTACAATAATGAAATATTTTAAAAATCAGCTTTGTAAAATTTTAGAACTTATTTACCCAATCCTGTCAGACACTAGATTTAAAATTCAGAATCACATATATATGCATATATATATATATATATATATATATATATATATATATATATATATATATATATACACACACACACATATGGCATGGCCAATATGGGTATTTGTTTTTTCAGCCATGTATATTTGTCATGAGGGCCTTATTATTCTCTTTGTTCCTTTGAACAGATAGGAAGTGGTAGGGACAGATAATAAATGCCTTAAAATTAAATATATATATATATATATATATATATAATATATATCCATATATATCTGTAAATGTTCATTTATAGCAATAAAAATTACATAGCTCATTGACATTGTAACTTAAATACATTTCTGAAATTCAGTATCCTACTAGAAAAATCTGCCAATTGATCTGACATAAGATAGCTGGATAGCTAATAGCTAGATAGACAGATAGATATTTATTTTATTTTTTATTCTCTTTATACCACTTTCTTCACTGGATTTCTTTTGTCTGTTATAATTAATAATAACAATAACATTTTAATATCATTTTTTACCCTGTGTTGTGGGAAAAATATCCTTGCCTCCTATTTCAGGGGTGAGAAAAACCGAGGCTCAGAGGGATGAAGTAATAGAACTGAGATATAAATGCAAGCCTTCAGACTTCCTCCGCAGTATTATCCCTTCTCCAGTAGTACACTATCTTATTTTTTGGGGGGGAGTGTAAAGGATGGAGTACCACCCTTAGTAAGTCAATGGTGTTCAATGTTAAATCAATGGGATTCCCTCTACTCTCCCACTCACTGCTCTATAAACTATTTCAATTGCCTCATGTAGAATTGTACCCTGTTCTTCTTCATATTGCTAGGCTATTAGTCGTGTATCACATCTTCCTTGTGAACCCTGAAATAATTTACTCTCCAACTCCCTCCAAAGCTCCTTTGGAAAATAGATACTTACTGTTCACATATTATTTTCAGTCTTCTATTCTTTAAAGCTTTTGTGAAATATTCAAGTTTCTCAAAGGACTATTTTTAAAACCAATTGCTTCATGTTTACCTTCAGAACCACACTGTTTATTCCCTAAGTAAATAATCACGTTTAGCCAAAAACATTTAATTGCAAATGTTTTCCCCAAAGCAGTGTCTGGTACTCAAAGCATTTCCTAGCATGTCATCATAAATTCACATGGTATCGCCTCAACTCCGTGTTTGCTAGTTGTTTAGTTTTGTTTTTAAAGTGAACATCATTATTTAACATGGGACATTTTAACATGGTAGGCTTATATTTTTGTTAGTTGCAGAGTAAAAATAACATTTTTTTTTCCAAGGAAGGACTATGTCTTAAGAGCACATTTAAAATAACTTAACTCTTGCCTAACTTTTTTCTTTGAGGTATAGTTACCCCAGAATGTCTTTCCCCCCCATCATTCAATCATTTTAATTGTTGTCCAACTCTTTGTCGATCAATTTGGGGTTTTCTTGACAAAGATACTGGAAGAGTTTGCCACGTTCTTCTCCACATTTCCTTTTACCCCAAGAGTTTACTGTTGCTTAGAGTCAATATAATGTATTTTGTGGCAGACTTAATCCACTGGAAATCTCTCCATTTTTAATTCAGTAATTAAAATCATTTTTACTTTGTATGATAATAAAATTAAGTTAGAGGGAAAAGAGGATAATATTTAAACACATTAGATGCAATATCATAAAATGCAACATACCATTTATCTACCATGGTCAATTCCTAAGACACAGTCAAGATACTCCTCTTATTCTTCCTTAACTTTACCATTAAAGTGGGTGTTGAATATCCACAGAGTGCTGAATATCCACAGTCCTTAAATAAGCTAATTATGAGAGAACAGATCAATCTAGAAGAAAAAAGAAAGGAAGGAAAGAAAAAAGGAAAGCAAGGAAGAAAGAAACACCTACTTTCTTCCAAGTATTGTGTGAGCTGATATTTATTATCTCTATTTTACAATTGTGGTAAATGAGGCAGCTAGAGGCACTGATTTATCTAGGGTCAAACAATTAATAAATGATTGAGGACTGAATTCAAGTCTTCCTTAATCGAATTCCAGCACTCTATTCTCTGTACCATCTAACTGCACTGAAGTAATAAGACACAGGTTGGATTTGTCAAAGATATTAGCCATGGATGCTATGCCTCAGAGTTCATTACATCTCTGGGTGGTCTGGTAGCTGATTTACTCCTGCAGATAAATGGAATCCTAGGAACTAATACAAAGATCTGGCTCAACTGGAGATTGTTGATATGGAAAAGATCATTATCCCACTTTGTTTCTATTAACAGGGTTGTGGGTAATGCATACAGAGCTATTTCTCTTCTTTTCTTCCCATATCATTTATGACTTCTATCCTCAGTCTAACTGATCGAATTGGTTGCCTTCTGCCTTGGCATCAAATATCCCAAGAAGAAGGAACATATGTGTTGATGTCCAAAGATTTGAAAAAATGACTCTTTTTGTTCATTTCATAAAAAGACAGAGCAAATGGCAACTTTTTTTAAACAACTGGCAGAATACTATAGGGACAAAACCCTCCCCTTCCCTCCCTTAGACCCCCCTCATTACCTGCATAATGCTATTCAGACCTTGAATTATTATTACAACCATTATTATTGTTGTCATTGTCACCATTAGCCATTATCTACAGCAAATATTCCTTGTTTAAACAGCAAATTATATATTGGATAGAAATCAGCAATACCAATAACAAAACATGGAAGCAAACACATTGATCCCCAAATACTATGGCAATTTACCCTGTTAACAAGGAAATTAGAGATTATCTTTGAGTGGCCTACTGGTTTCACATACGTAGACAAAACTAGAGGGTTTTATATGCTAAATTTTGATTCATTATAGATAGATCTGGATAAATATGTAATGATGATTAATTGGGAAGGGAACTGCTCCTTGTGAAACCTATCAAATGTGAGAGGAATTATTATTTTTTTTTACATTTTTGCAAGGCAAAAGGGGTTAAGTGACTTGCCTAAGGCCACACAGCTAGGTAATTATTAAGTGTCTGAGACTGGATTTCAACCCAGGTACTCCTGACTCGGCCAGTGCTTTATCCACTGTGCCACCTAGCTGCCCTGGGAGAATTATTTCTAAGAAAGCCAATTTTTCTTTCTTCTGCCAAAAGACTTTGTTCCATTCCTACCCTCCTTCTCTTGGAAGATGCCATGGAAAGAGAAGTACAAGTATCTAATTGATCAGGAGATATATAGCCTGCCATAGTTCTGGTGTGGGTCTGGACATGAACTTCCAAGAGTCAGGTCAGGTAGAAAAACATACCCAAACATGAAAGGTTGGGAAGTGAAAATCTACCACCTTTATTTTTGGAAACTAAGACTTGATATTTCTAAGGTCCTATATTGCCTAACTATGAATTACATAATTTTCAATCTCCCAGTCAGTTTTCAAAGTCTCTCACATTTATTCTGTATTATTGGAAATAATTGCAGTTAAGCTATAACTTTGCAGTTTCTTATACAGCCTTCTTCTAAAGTTACCATTTTTGCTTCTTTAAAATTAAACATTAAATTCTTAACCTACATGAAACATGATGCTAATCTCACTGGTGAGCCAACAGATCCATACAATGAACAATAATCCATACGTATCTTTGATGGGAAAAGTCACCAAGAATATGCGAATATCACTCCCAGGGGCTGTCCCTCTACAGATTCCCCCTTCTTAGGCATCCTGAAGCTTTAGGTGGTGTGTTAGGACATCTATGTTTTGTCCCAGTGACAAAATATGTTTAACACAAATAGGCATAATGCACAATATCAATAATAATGCAAAGATACCAGGAGGCATGCTCATTAATAAGTTCATAAAATGAAAAAGATGAAACCTATTAACAAAGTTGAACAAATTATCAATACCTGAGTCCATTTCCAGCCAATGCAATGTCATTAACAATTTTATGCAATTGATTCATATCCATAGTTATAGAATCATTAGACCATATTCCATTCAAATAACCTTTTATTTTATCCCATGGAATAAGTAAAGTATCATATTTTAATGTATAATTACATTGCAGTTATCCCTTGTGTTCATTACAGAGGTTTGTAATGCATTAATCAAATGATAAAGATCTTCATTAATTCTCTCCTTAGCCTTCGATGTTCTAGTAACATTTTCAGAAAATACTTGAATATATATTTAACTTCTGTTTTTTCCTTATTCCCTGCTCGTGCAGAGTCACTAAAGTGGCTGCTTCAATGGTTTCCATGATACTTAATATCCCAAACACAATGCATTAACACATCTCTTCTGCCTAATTCTCTTTAATGATTTTTCTAAGAACTCATCAGCAGGAGACATATACCAGCCTTTTTTGCCTTGGTGGGTAGTAGAGCAAATTTTGGTTGTTTTATCATAAAAACAACATCATCATCATCCACCACTTCCTTATTTATACATGCTCGAATAATGCAATTGTAAGAGTTAATATTATACCCCCCTTTTTCTCTGCTAATATTGACATCCTTGAAAAATCCTGTCATGAAGGCAATATCTGGTCCTGCAATGCAGTCACAGACAATTTTTTTCTGTATAAGGTATTTTGTCCAACATCTTATTCCATTGTATATATACCTTATCTCATCTATAGCTGCCATAGCCTTCCATATCTCTGAATTCACTAACCCTATTTCTGGGTATATAATTGGTTTAATGCCTGGAATACCCCATGGAACAACTCTATCAGGAGAATTCCGCACTTGTAGCAAAATAGAATGATCATAAATTCTTCTATTTGGGGTATGACAGGCAACTCAGATGGAAAACATTCATATTTGAAATACCAAGCATGTTAATTTAAACAAGGACATTCTGTAGGAAGTATCTTTCTTCCTTTAATACTTTCTACAAATGGGATTCTTGATATTTCTAAGGTCCTAAATGCTCCCCATGTTATAAATATTTGGATGAGTTGAATATTTAGTTTTACTTAATTTAACACATGTTTCAACAGTACCCATTTTTCAAAAACATATAGGTATCACAATATTTAAACCAGAAAAATTATGCCTAAATTTTCTTCTCATCATCTCTTCTTTGATTTCTCCAGTAGTAACTTGGTTATATCCCAAATAATCTTCAGTTTCCCCAATTAATACGATTTCAGTCATACTCTCTCCCTATTGTAGAGTAGTGACCCATGGAGGATTTTGAACATAAGTCCAATATTCAATTCCTTTTACAGTCTCCAAATTTTTCATGAGTAATGTAAGCATCATAATAGTTGCATAAGTCCATGACATGTTCTCCTCTCATCTTTTCCTTTTTGATTTCTTAAATATAAGTTATTCATTTTCTGTATTGCTTGATTCATCTGGTCTGCATGGTCTGATGTTTCTTTCTGATACTCAGACAATTTCTCCATCTGTGGACAAAACAGAAGCATACCCTCGACCCCAGGTTAATAATGGGTCCAGTCATTTTCATTGTTGATGTCTTAGGATCCCTCCACGTGACCATACCCTTCTCTTCATGTTGAATATCCTTAAAAAAAATCTTTCTGCAGGTGTTAATTGTTTATCATTCAATGTTAAAAAATTCGTGGTATATAATTCAAGATTTACTCTAGATCCTTGTTTTCCCTTTGTCCCTATATATACCCCCTTCTTTTGCATTTCTAGAAATCTCTTAAGATCCTTGTTTTCTTTATACTAAAGTTTGACCAGTGGGGTTATAGGGAATACCTGTAATATGTTTTATATTGTAATATAGGCAGAATTGTTAAAATGCTATAGAAGTATATCCAGGGCCATTATCTGTTTTTGTGGATTTTGGTATCCCTGCAATAGCAAAACAATAGAATAAATGATCAATCACACCTGTGTGGCCTCTGAACTTTGTGTTGTTGCCATTGCACATGAACTAAACGCATCTACAGTAACATGAATAAATTTCATTTTTTCCGAGGAGTCACATCAACTGCCACAATTCATTAGGAACCTGGCTTCTAGGATTCTTAGAATAATTTGGAGGGGTAGGGAAATATGAAATGCAAAGTTGACAGGATATTACTATATTTCTTGTATGCTCTCTGGTGATTTTAAATTCTTTCCTTAATGAAGAGACATTCTAGTGAATTTTTTTATGACACTGCCTAGTTTGCTCTTCTGCTAAGCTTATAAGAAGTGGGAGGGTTAATTGATCAGCCTATGATTGCCTTCATATATGGGCCTGGGCTATCCAGTGTGGGAATGTATGTATTCAATAAAAAAAAATCTATATCTTATAACTTATTGTAAATTTTTGAAGGTTGATATAATTCTTCATCAGTGCTATGTTTAATAAAATCTGTTTCTATGTATATGACCACATAATAACTATACTTACTATCTGTAAAAATGTTAAGGGTTTGTGGCTGTTCTATTAATAGCATTAATTGGGCATATAATTCATTCCTTTGTTTTGATTAAAAAGGATTTTGTAATTTTTTTAATTACATATTTGCTTGGACCTACAGGTCTAGAATAAAGTCCATCACATTTTTTAAAAATTTCAGGAAACCTAGAGTGTAATAACTTCAGATATTTTCCCTCATTATCTCTACAGAGCAATCAATCATTAACTCCAGGCTTTGACATCATTACAGTAAAATAGCTTATGTTGATAAAACTAGATCATATAATTTTTCAACATCTTGCTCATCAGTAAATTGCCCAACTATGGGGTTACATAATTTTCAATCTCCCAGTCATTTTTCAAAGTCTTTCACATTTATTCAGTATTATTGGAAATAATTGCATTTAAGCTATAACTTCCCAGTTTCTTACACAACCTTCTTCTAATGTTACCATTTTTGCTTCTTTAAAATTAAACATTAAATTCTTAACCTACATGAAACATAATGTTTCTATGCTGACATCTCATTCTCTTAAAGTTAACCTTTATAACTAAATTCTTGATACACGTAAATTTCTTTTACTTCTCTGTTTTATAAGCTTATTTTCCTCTTGTTCAAATACACTCCTATTTTCAAAAGGAAAATAAGATTCTATGAATTTATTTTAATATATACAATAATTTCAAAAAGCAAATGTACATATATATATAATAATTTCAAAAAATCCAGTGTAAAACTTTTACCAATGCCAGGGTTACAGGATACCAATATAATTTCTTCTTAAATAACAGATATTAAATAAATTACTTTGATCTTACATATAAATATTCCCTGTAATAAACACTAGATGGAAGAGCACAGCTTTTCATAATCTCTGAGCCAAAAGACCTTGAGAAATAGAACCTTGTTGGCAAGGTATTCTCCAGTTTTCTTATAGCAAATCTTTACAAAGGTGATGGATGATATTCTAATTCATCCATTTTTTTGTCACTGTAATGCAACATTAAAATTTCAAAAATTTTCTGAATCTGTTTTTATACAAAGTTTACTAATTATACATAGCACATTTCAATTTAATGTATATTCCCTTTACTCCCTAAAATTCTGTAATACATAAAAATTTCTTGAGACCAGATATTTCTAAAATCCCTTTTTATCATTTCAGGATTTTCTTTAAAGTTCTCTTAAATAATCTTACAAATTCCATACTCATATTCAAAATTACCTTAAATCATTTTCCTTTTCAAAATATAAAAGTTTGCAAATTTTTCTTATCTGTATTGGTGCTATTCTAACTTCTCAGTACTCTAATTTAAAAGAGCTTTCTATCCTCACTGACAAAATGATGTTCTGGGAATTGGAGGTTCTTCACATTTTGAGATATCAAGGTAGTATGTACTAATTATTTACTTTTACTATTTATCATTCCTTGTTCACCCCCCCAAAAAATTTTATTATATATTTTTTAATCATACTAATTAAGACCAGTCCAAAAATAATTTTAGGGACAATTTCAATTTCTCCTAGGTTCCTTATAAATATAATTTGCCAAATCAGTAAATAAAATTCTCTTTAGTCTATCAGACCAGAAAAGTGACACTAGAAAATAAGAGAAAATAATAGAACCCCTTTTCCTACAAAAACAACATGATTCTCAAGAAAATTACCTTTTTGGGTGCCAATCATGAGTTTTGGAAAAAAAGATCTAATTTTGAAAAGAAAATGGAAAGTAGATTGGCCAATCAGAACACAGAGACATGACAGCAGGCCTGAGAGACAGCTGAGAGCTTCTCTCTGCCTGTATTTTAAAGCAAACATATATAGACACATAAACGGAGTCAGAGCATTTAGAACCAGAGATGCCCCCCCCCCAAATCCAGAGAAACCCTACTCTGCTCTCACAACAGAGGGTCCTTTTAAACATTACACAAAGACAAAAAAACCCAACAGGATAACACCACCAAAGGTGACAAATTTTCCAAGAAACCAGAGGAAAAATGCAGAGAACTTTCCATTTTTTTACAATACATTTTTCCATTCAAACGTTTTGATATCTACCACTTCTTGATTTTAACTATAAATAATTATAACTTTTGAGAAGGCAAACAGTCACTCAAAAATCCCTCAGCATAATTGGAATATCCCCTGGATATTGGAGTAAACCAAATAACATCAACAGCCCTAATTTTTTCTGGGAGGGCAGTCTTTTTTTTTTGTTAATAAATCCTCAATTGTCCCATTATTTTTTTTGTAATAATCAAATTATGTTTTTTAAAATGAATCTTTATGAAATTAAATAGCATTTTTTGTGATTGTTTATTTTACACATACCTTTTTCATCTGCAAATATATTTAACACATACCTTTCTCATCTGTGAATACTCACTATCACTTTTCTGTTTCTAAAACTTCAAATAAATTCCTTTTTTAAAAAACATTTTTTAACATTTTACTTTATTTTCTTCATGAAACAATTCTCTCTCTTATCTAGTGCTTTTTCTTAATTCCTCTGTCAGTTAACTTCAAGATCTAGATAAGTGAGCCATGAGCAAACAAGCTGTCTGATCTCTCACACCCATTGCCTCCTTCTTTTATGGGCAATGTTGGCCATGCCTGTTCATGTGCCTGTAAACTATACCCAATTTGATTATCTACTCCTGCCCATGGACCGGTGCTAGAGAACATTTTGGATGTTAATCTTAACCCTGCTGTTTCATTTCTTTTAGCCTGACTAGTATAATTCTCAAAAAATGTAGTTTTCATATTAAGTAATCTCCTGGTGTAAGAGCAGTTTTTTTTCTTTTGCAATCCAATCTTCTGAGGCTAATATCTGTCTAGCTAACATTTCTAGCATAGTTAAAACACATGGACTATTGTTTATTGCTGATTTTAATTTTTTTAAAATTTAAACATTTAAATTATAGTATTCTCTCAAAACAATTCCTGGAATCTTTAGATCAGGTCTCTCAAGTTCCTCAAGTTTGGGAGAAGAGAACAATAACTCTCTCATGAGCCATAGAATCTCCTCTCTTTTAACCACTGCTTTTTAAGTCGCATTTATATGCCCCTTATCTCTGTTAGTGTTTTCTTCTTCAGACAGTAAAGGAGCAGAAGGTGGGTTATTAGAGTTAGGAGGAGGTGGAGCTGGCTGGGGAGCCACCACCACCAGAAGCCCAGGAGCAGCAGCTGCTGCAGCAGCCTGAGGGGCTGGAGCCCAGGCTCCCAGAGACTCTGGTACAAGTTCCCAAAACTGGAGCAAGGAAGCTGGGAGGAGTATTCTCCAGGGAAGGTAGGACCCTGAGGCATTGGTCTCTATACCCCTCCTTCCACCCCGAGGCAGGAACGGGTCTGGAGGTGGCCTTGGATGTAAAAGCCACTATTCTTTTTTAACTCTTACCTTCCTGCTGAATAATTTGAACATCTACATCAACTTTTAATATACTCTGAGCCAAAGGAACATCAAGTGGAATCAGGCAGATTTTTAAAATATTCCCCAATGAAAAGACTCCTATAGGAAATGCCTCAAGACCTTCCTGTTTAAATTGTTCACTCATCTGTATCACCACAGTTTCCCATTTCTCAGTACTTAATAACCCTTCTTCTGGCAACCAAGGACAACATTTTTGTACACCTTCAACAAATTCTCCCACTTGTTTTGTTGTTATTAACAAGCCTCTTTCTTTAACTGTCTGCTTTAGCATGTTCAAATCATTTCCTCTCTCCTTAGACTGTCCTTGTCCCATTTTAATGCTCTCTTTGTTAGAACTGATGAAAAAATTATTTACTTTAATTGCTTGTTATCCCTTTATGAGTGCTCTTTTGACCTACAAGTGTCCAGACTTTATCTTTCCTTTCAAGGTTGATTCCACTCCAGGTCCAACAGTCCTTCTGTCTGTCAGTCCCTGTTCAGGCACCAGCTATAGCCCACCAATAGCTCTGGTGTGGGTCTAGACATGAGAGTCCTGAGAGTCAGGTTGGGTAGAAAAACATACCCAAACACAAAAGTTTGGGAAGTGAAAATCTACCACCTTTAGTTTGAGGAACTCAGACTTTTTATAGCAAAAACTTATCTCAGGAATGACCAGTTAAAGGAGACTCAGTTTCACAATTTCCTGGGTAAATTTACAGTATTTGTTCTTAGAAATCTGCATACTTGTCTATTAGAAAAACCTTCTACAACCACCTTCAGAGCCACAGATTATCCCAGTTCAGGGTTCCCTGGTGAGCCAACAGATGCATACAATGAGCAATAATCCACACATATCTTTGATTAAGAACATCACCAAGGATATGTGAATATCACTCCTAGGGGGTGGCCCTGTACAGAGATACACATCAAGATCTGGGTAGGGGGCAGGTATTCATGGAGATTGCTAGAAGAGGGTTATTACTGGTCCATGAAAGGATCAGACATGAACAAAATTGTCAACATCAACTGACAAGAATTAATTTTATTCATATGTGTACTTTTATTATAAAAACTTTAAATTATGGGGAAAAAGAAAAAAAACTATAAAAATCTAAAGTAGTAGAATAGCATCCTGGATTTTGGGACTGTGAGATTCTCTCTCTCTCTCTCTCTCTCTCTCTCTCTCTCTCTCTTTTTCAACTATCTATCTGTCTATCTATCTGCTTGATTCAATATCAGCTGCTACAAAGGAATGAATTAAAAGTAAAGGTAGGGTTCCAAAACTCAACTTCCTTAACATTTCATTATTTTGATGCATCCATTCATTATTTTATCCCAGTAGGTACTCTGTTGTTTGAAACCCAGTCATGCTTGACTATCTTATTAACATTCTATGTTTTCTCATAAAACAGACACATGGGGCTCCAAAATGTTGACAAAAATGAAATATGTCAACATTTTTAATACTCAAAATCTAGATTAAAAAATTCCAATAGGATTTGGAATTTTTTTTAATCTAAATTAAAATTCTAGGCTTTCAGATAAATCATTTCACCCCTTTCCCCCCATCTCAGTTTCCTCATTTATAAAATGAAGGAATTTGGAAAAGATGACCACTTAGGTCTTTTCAGGATGCAAATATGTAACCTTATAATCATTAATATTTCTCAGATCTCAAAATTATATCACAAGGCTAAGAGTTTTTATTTTTTTTTAGGTTCAGAGACTTTTCTGTTCATTTTAGTCAAAAAACATTTGAACCTACAACAATAAAATACCTACTATTTACCAGAAACTGTGCTAAGCACAATGACAGAAAGAAAGGTAAAAACAAACAGAAATAAAAGCAAATGAAAAATCAAAAATTGTAAATATGAAGATTTGAAAGGTATGGAAAGCATCAACTGAATGCTATAGTGTTTCGCTGGGTGATTGGAAATCTAATAGTAACTGAGTTTAGAGTCCATAATAAAAATACTAAACAAATATCCACCTACCTCACAAGACAAATTAGACTGATTTTATAAAAGCCTGATGATTTTATTTCATTACTCCCCATTCTTCTCTCCTGACTTGTTGGTCCCAAGATCAAGTCTATCATGCATCTCAAATTTCTCTGATGTGAATTCATAGAAAATAAACATCCTAGTAAATTAGATACAGGATGATGACATTTGAGAATTACCATTAGACAATTTTGGGCCTTCATTAACTAACTCTGACCTTGGAAGATCAGATACTAGATCAGTACAAGGGGGGAAAAGGGAATGGGGGAAGAAGTCCTGCCTAATTCACTGGCATTCAGATTAAAAAAAAATTTAAGTCAAGAAGAAAACTCGAGCAATTAGCACAGTAAAAAAAAGAAATAACAAGTTGTAGGTGGATGATGTAAGGGTTAAAGTCCTCTTCCTCCACTTAGCCACCCCTCATTTCATTCACCATGCTATTCACACCTGAGCTGTTATTTAAAGTCCCAGGTAGTAGGAGGAGGAGAATGTATAGATTCAAGAGCCAGAAGCTATAATGACTTGCTTTATAACAGATGCAGTGAGAATCTTGGATCAAATCAGATGGATACTACCTATGTATTCATAAGATAATAATTTAGCCTCTCCCAGCTTCAGGCTACTTACTTGCAAAATGGAGAAGGAAGAGTAGAACTAGACTTCCTATAAGGTCATTTTGAATTCTTAATGACTGGATTCCTGTGAAGGGATACTTCACTTCAGTCATTAAAGAAAATCTCAGTCTTAAAGACCATAGAAAGCCAGAGAATTTCCATATTGTTCCATAAGGTTGACTCACAGAGAAAGGATATACATATGAGTTTGTCAAATTGGAGAATGAATAATATCAAGTTATAGAATTTGTCTATGCTCAGTGAAGTCTGGCACATAGAAAGTAATTAAATGTTTATTGACTGATTGACTATGGACCATGAGCACCTAATTTTTTTTATATATTAATATTTTATTTGTTCTCTAATTGTATGCAATAGTAGTTTCTACCTATCATTTTTTATAAGGTTTTGAATGTTACAATTTTTTCCCTTCCCTCCCTGCTTCCCCCACAGAAGGCAATATGATAATATTTACATTATTTCTATGCTATACATTGATCAAAATTGAATGTATTGAGAGAAAAAAAACATCCTTGAGGAAGAAATAAAATATTAGAGATAGCACAATTATATAGTATATAAGACAACATTTTTTTAAAAATTGAAGGTAATAATCTTTGGTCTTTGTTTAAACTTCACAGTTCTTTCTCTGGATCTAGAAGGAATTCTCCATCACAGATACCCTAAAATTGACCCTGATTATTGCATTGATGAAATGAACAAGTCCATTAAGGTTGATCATTATCCCCATATTGCTGTAAGGGTATTCAGTGTTCTTCTGATTCTGCTCATCTTACACAGCATCAGTTCATGCATGTCTTTCTGGGTTCTCTGAATTCTATTTCTGAAATTTCAGAATTTTCTGAATTCTGATTTATAATAAAACAATAGTGTTTAATAACATACATATACCAGTTTGTTCAGCCATTCCCCAACTGAAGGATATCCCCCTCAATTTCCAATTGTTTGCCACCACAAACAGAGCTGCTGTGAATATTTTTGAACAAATGTTGTTTCTAACCTTTTTCATGATCTCTTCAGGATATAGATTCAGTATTGTTATTGTAGGATCAAAGGGTATGCACATTTTTATTGCCCTTTGGGTATAATTCCAAATAGCTTTTCAGAAAGATTGGATCAGTTCACAGCTCCATCAAAAATGCATAGTGTCCCAGATTTCCTACATTCCTTCCAACATTGATCATTGTCATATTGGCCAAACTGAGAGCTATGAGGTAGTATCTCAGAGATACTTTAATTTGCATTCCTCTAATCAGTAATGATTTAGAGTAATTTTTCATATGACTAAAGATAGCTTTGATTTCCTCCTCTGCAAGTTGCTTTTGCATATCCATTTGTCAATTGGGGAATAGCTTTATTTTTTATAAATTTAACTCAGTTTTTTATATATTTTAGAAACGAATCCTTTATCAGAAACACTAGTTTCCAATTTACTACATTTCTTTTGATCTTGGTTACAGTGGTTTTGTTTGGAGAACTCCAATTCTTGAGTGGTGGAAAGAGCTGGGAACTTCGACTCAGCAGAACTAAATTTGAACCCTGGCTCTGCCATCTTATGCAAGCTGCTTAATTGTTTTTTAAGGATCAGTAAACTCTCTAATCTGAAACATAAGGATATTGTTCTAAATGGTCTCTAAGTTTTCTTCCAGCTCTGTAATTCTTTGATCCAACAGGAAATTGACTCTATGTGCCTTTGTGAAGACCTTCTGATCTCAGACACTCAAGAGAAGGTTTTTGCTAAATGTGATATTTGATTCTTATTCTACAAATTCCTTATCCTTTGTTGCTCTCATTTTACTTATTTTTTCTGGGATGAAGAAAAATAATCAGAATAACCTAAATGTGCACATTTTAAAAGCATATTTTCTGTGACTGGAAAGATGATTTTTATGGAATTGTCTGAGCCATTGAGAGACTAAATCACTTGATCAGAGTCACATGCATAGTTAGCATCAAAGACAGGACTTTAACTCCAACTTCGCTCACTACACCATGCTACCTCTTAAATAGGACATAAGTAATGAAAGTCAAACTGAAGAAACCAATTCTTTGCCTACTTGATTTAATGAATTTTCTCTATTGCTTTAATGAGGTACTTAGTCAAACCACTCTAAATGCTTCTTAAACCAACTGCCCTATCCTTTATAATTAGTGCTATTAATGTGTGGGTTTGGTATTTTTCACATTAATGTCTGTTCCACAGTTATTTCCAGAATCTCTCCAGGAATAGAATATTTTATCATTCTTATGATTATACTGCCTAAATACCTTCTTGTACAAAGGAATAAAAATAAGAAAAATCAAAACAAAACCCATGACTTTGAACTATTTATCATTTGAAGATGACAACAATAGCAAAAAGGATTAAGAATATAAACCAAAGAAAGTATAATTTATAAAGAAGAAACGCAAGATTAATTAGGATAGAGATCACAAACATGATGTTTAAGGACTCATTGAATCATGTCATTCTTTTACTCACCTCTCTTCAATGTCTCCAAATTGCCCACCAAATAAGATTTAAACTTCTTAATGTTGACTTTCATAATTGAGTGCTCATCTTCCTTATTATAATATATATATATACAAATATATTTACATATATATATAGATGTCCATATATCTATATCATATATAATATATATAGATATAGATTCTGTATCCCATATAATTTATATTCTACTCTAACTGAAATGCCATTTTCTGTAGCTAAAGATAGTGTCGCACAATGGTTAGAATGCTGGTCCTAGAATCAAGTACCTAAAGCACAGGGTTCTTTATGACCTTGGAGATTACATTAAGCTCTTCAAGTCTCAATTTCCTCATCTATAAATGAATGCTTGCTGATGTTCCTGAGATCCAGTTTTCTCAGGTCCCTTCTCCCTATTTTTGTTCAAAATTTACCTATTTTTTGAAAACATTTTCTTTCTCATTTCTGCCTTTTGAAATCTTATCCATGTTTTGAAAGCTCCATGAAGCCTTAGTAGAAAGAGCAGCACTAGATTTTGAGTTAGGACCAATGCCTCTCTTACCATGGTTATGTCACTATATTCTCTGTGTTTCCATTTCTTCATCCATAAAATAAGAAAACTAGAGTAACTCATCCTATTGTCCTCCCTGACACTTCAAACCCCTGTCAGACAAAAAAACCCTTCCATTTTTAGATTTCAAAGCTCTCAATACCTCTCTCATGTTGTGTCCTTCCTTATCTCCATTAAGATCCAAAGTCCTAGAGGGCAATAAATTGAATTCATGTCTTGAATTCAACAAGATCTGGGTTCTGCTATTGCTGCAGATATGTGGCTAATGAATATGTTATTTAAACCCTGGATCTTAGTTTTCCTATCTGAAAAATAGGACAAATAATAGTTCTTACCTCAGGGAGTTACTGTGAGGATTAAATGAACTAATATATTTTGGAAATATTAAAATTTTAGATAAGTGAAAACCTCTTTATATTTGAACTTCCCCAGTGCCTAGCAAAGTGTTTCCCAATAAACTAATACTTAGCCAAATAACTATTGTAGAATTGGCCTGAACAGTTTCCTTTCTTCCCATTGCAAGGTGTCACTGATAGCATTAATGTTCTTGGGTGTGAATGGAACTGCATTTATTTTTTAAAGCTTTTTTGACCAGCAGCTTTTTCCATCGGATTTGACATTAAAAAAAAATAAAGATGTCACTAAGGGGATTCAAGAGTGTGTGTATGGGGGGAGGGGAGTGGAGAGGTTAGGATAGAAAAAAAAGGAAATGAAAAGCTGGAAAGTCAGAGTGGTGCACATTCCAGTAAATTATTCAGGAGATGACTAAGAGAGAGTGGTTTGAGCCAAATCTCAGAACTGAAATAAACACAATTGCATCCTCTGCCTATAACAGCCAGTGATGACATTTCTAGGAGTTGTCTTTGGGAAGCTGGAGATACTTTAAGTAAACATCCTTCTCTTTTAGGCAAATTTGCAATTCCAATACCATAGTAACTGCAGAAAGGGACCCTCAAACTCACTGAATATCATACACTATTCTTTCTCCTACCTGAGTTCAGGGATTCTCCCAAACCTTTCTCTTGCCTCCTGCCTCTTCAGGTATCCCTGATCAAATCAGATCACCAGTTATTTGTTAAGTGCATGCCTGTAACTTTATAACATAGTAGAAGATGCAAGAACCAATCTTGAGGACTTTTGTCTAGTTAAGTTATAGACTTTAATGAAATGGAAATTATACAAAGCTACAAATAAATGAATACTAGATTGTATGCTGGCATCTATTGGACTCAGTCAGTTGGCCAATCAATAAACCCTTAATAAGTACTTCATATATGTTGCTCTAGGTAATAAGAATATAATAAAAGTATGAAAATTCAGGGAAAATAAGATGATTGCAGATTGAAATAACTGACAAGGTTTCACTAAGCAAATGATACTTGAGCTGACTGAAGAATAGTGTTTGATTTTGAAAACAGTAGACATAAAACTTATGTATAAAGGATAAAGGCACAAGCAAATGAAGGAGATAGGAATTAATATGCCTCCTATGGAATAGTAGGGAGATTAGCTGAATAGAAGAAAGGTTTTACTGAGAATTAAAAAGTTGAAGAAAAATTTGAATATATAGGGTGGACATTTTTTCTATATACCTACCCTTATTCCTCAGATCATTGAATTAATACACCATTACATCACTAGCCTTAAATATCTTTCTCCAATGCCATCAATCAATGAAAAAAATCAATCATCAACCATTTATTAAGCTCTTATTTTATGCTACCCAATGTACTGGATGCTGGGAATACAAATTTAAAACTGAAATAGTCTCTGCCTACAAGGAGCTTGCATTCTCAATACGAATCAATGGGAATTCATTATTTTATTCCAATCTATATCTTTTTTCATTCATCATAATTCTTTTCTTCTATAAATGCTCTCAGAAATGAGGAGAAAATTACCTCCCCAATTTCCTTAATATCAGATATGCCCTCAAATCTCTAGATTATATTATGTATAAGAGATATCCAAGAAAACAATGTTTCAGTGTGCTTCATTGATAGATTTTTCTATATTGTAATAATTTGTGATTTTTTATGAGACATAATGATAAAGAATGTCATCAAATCTTTTTAATATGATAACTTCAAAATGATGCCCATTCTTTCATCATAGCAAACTCATCTATCTCTATTACATTTCCTTTTAAAAAAAGTCATTTTACTCTTCTTCAAACCTTCATCTTTTCTGAACTTTGTGAGGATTGGAGATTTAATGTTTTCTACTCTTTTGATTCTTCTATAAATTTTCCAATTCTCCTCCTACCTTCCTGACCTTGTCTTCCCTGTTTCTTTCACAATTTTTACCACTTCCTTAAAAATAAATGTTGTACAAGTTTCTTTTGTTCAGCTGACTTCTCTCTTTACTCCTCTTCATTGATGATCTTTTGCTTATAAGTTCTAGGTAAAGTTTTTTATCTATCCATGATCTCAATATTGACTTGTAGTTCCAGTTTCCTACTTGGTATCTCTGTGGAAGTATAGTTAAGGCAAAGGAACTTGAATCTCAGACAAGGGTCTACAAATTCATCCCTGGGTCTATCTCAGTTAGCTTCTGTCTGCTTCAGTTTCCTCATCTATAAATTTCAGATTGAAGAGCAAGGGTATCCCAGTATTTTGGTGACAATAATATAATTTATAGTTGCTTGACAAACCTCAAATTACAGCCTAAAAAACTAGGTAATAATATTGTTGTTGGTAATTGTGTTATTTGTTGTTTTATTTGTAGTAGAAGAAGGAACTATTCTTTTTGTAGTAATTTTCAACTGCTGTTCATATAATGTTTACAGTATAATAAAAAAGCTCACCAAAACATGGATATACCATCCAGGGCAATTATTGGAGGATGGGGTGAAAGTTGCACAGAATGGTTAACATGGGTGGATTATGATCTGTATTGTTGGAATTACTAAGATCATAGATCTGGTAGAGACTTGATTTCTACTGACAAATTAAACCCCACATATTTAAAAATCAAATTCATCACCTTTCCAACCTAATATCACTTTTCTTCCTTGACTTTCCAATTCCACTTCAATACTCTAAAACATTTTGCTTACAAAAAAGATGATATTCCTTAGACTGGAAACCAAAGCTCTAACCCAACTTTCTAACAGTTTCACACTGTCACACCCTTTCATTTAGTTTGCACTTAAACCAAGGACCTTGTAGGCATATAACTCTTTCCCACAAGACCTCGCTGAAGACTGTAGAATCATAAATTTTGAATTGGAGAGACCTCAGAGGTCATCCACTATAACTCCTCTTTTTATAGAAGGTCTAGAGAGACTAAGTGACTTGCCCAAATGGGCTGCCAAGCTTAATGTTCTTTTGTTAAAAAAAAAATCCTGTTTTAGAGAAATAAACATTTAATTATATGAATTTGGGAAAATCAACTAACCCCTTCTGGGCTTCAGTTTCTTTGACTTGTACAATGGGCTAGTTGATTGGACTAAATGATCATTAAGTTCCAACTTTAAAATGCCATAATTTCGCAACTTAAGAAAATGACCTTGATGCAGTAGAAAATACCTGAAGGGACGGGCTACAAATGCCTTTATAGTGTATTCCTTTAAGACTATTCATTTTAATACTTTTTGGGGTCTTTAATTGGTGATAAATTGAAATTACTTTTATGTAGTGGTAAATGGCATATAAAATGCAACCAGCTACAACTGTGGGGATGCAGTGATGATGGGAAGCAATATTGGAGGAAGTGCACAATTGAGATGACTGCTTAATCAGCATGAACCGGAGGCTGCCGAAGTGCCCAAATTAAGTGTCTCCTGCTTATCTACCTCATCAGCATGTTGTGCAGTTTAATGAATATTTGTAAAGCATTTTAAATCCTTGGAGGAAAAGCACCATCACACAGCAAATGATTGTTATAGCTGTTAATGGCAAACCTTCCATAACTTCCAGGGACCTTTTCTTTCTTTGTTTCCCTATACTCAGCATTCTGTTGGAAGCAGTCATGGTGGGATGGTGACCCTTAAGTCAAAGGAACTCTTTCCTCAGTTCCATTCCATACCCTTAGAAAAGACAATTTCCATGGAAATTAAATGAAATAGTTGGCCATATTGACCTTCATGGTCCCTTTGGATCTTAAATTTCATATTCCCCCAGATATAAGATGCACTCTTTTTCGAAAAATTTAGAGTCTAAAAACTGGTAGCATCTTATTCAGTGCTTGTAGATTTTTTTTAATTTGCATTTCTCACTTTTTCTCACTTGTTGTCTTTGCATTCATTGTTTCACATTTGTTATGTTTGCCACGTTATGCCCAGAAATGGCTCAGAAAAGATTTTCATACAGTGCTGAATTCAAGTTCAATGTGATCCAGTTTACACAATTGAATGGAGATTGTGCTGCTGAATGACAGTTTGGTCCTCCTCCAACGGAGAAAACAATCTGAGACTGTTAGAGGAAGAAGAAACCTACTGAGGCCACCACAGCAGAAGAAGGTCACAAGAAGCAAGTCAACTAAATGGCCTGAATTAGAGAGGGAATTGTAGAAAATGATTGAAGAGCAAAGCACCATTGAGATTCCTGTGTCCACCAAGATGGTTCAGCAAGAGGCCAAGAAGAATTGCTGATGAAAAAGAAGTAACTGATTTCAAAAGAGAACACAATTGTAGCTCAGGGTTCATGAAACTGAAAGGACTAAGCATGAGTTTACACACCAGACTTGCCGAAAAGATGCCTTAAAGCTATGAGTAGAAGTTCCTTGAATTTTGCGATGAATACAACTTGAGTTCAATAACTTTATGTAATTTTTTTTCCCAAATGTTGTGTCTCAAAATTGAGGTGTGTCTTATAAATGGGGAAATATGGTACTCTAGGTCTGTGATTCTGGCTTATTGAATTCTAAACTGGCATTGATATTTGTTATACAAGCTTGTCACAGGAGTCAAAACAGTTCTAGATTCTAGGTTAATTGTTATGACTATGATAGCCTTTAGTGTGAAAACAAGAGAATAAAATGTAAATATTTAAATATTTTCCTAAACTATCTAATACTGTAACTTTTATGATCATGTGGATGGGGTAAAAGGAAACAACTTTGGAAAAATTAAGAACTCTGAGGGAAGCAGGGAACTAATCCTGGCTTTAGATGATTAATGGCAAAGCATCTTTTCCCTCCCTTTTATAGTACAGAGTTGGTGGACTATGCCTTAGAGATGAAGTATATGTCACCAGATATGAGCAGTATCCTTTTCTATGTCAAGGTGGAGTTCTGGGTCCTTTGGAAAGAGTTGGGGAGAGAGGTGAGCTGGGGAAAGAGGAATCAATTAGAAGGGCTTAAAATATCTCTAATAGGGGTGGCTAGGTGGTGCATTGGATAGAGAGGACAATCTGGTCTCAGACACTTAATTACCTAGCTGTGTGACCTTGGACAAGTCACTGAACCCTATTGCCTTGCCAAAAAAACCTCTAATAATTAAAAAAAAACTTTACAAAATGTATAAGAGGACTGTATACATATTCAGAAAAAAAAATCCGTTCTTGCTTCCTAGAAGTATACTATTACTTTTATAGCTTGCATTGACCATAACTAGCTTAGACTCATGAGATTTTCCTAGCAATTCTGGGGTTACTTTTTCAAAAACATCACTGAAATGATAATAGCCCATGTTTGTATAATCCTTTAAAGTTTTCAAAGTGTTTCCTTTCCAAAAACTCTGTGAAATTTGTAATGCAAGTATTATTCTCTCCCGTATACAAATAAGAAAACTGAGTCTCAGAGGGAATAAATGATTTTACCTATCACGTAGAAAGTATTGAAAGCATGGCTTAAATTCAGGTAGTTTAATTATAAATATTTTCTTTTAATTTCATCTCTGAATGCATTCTGCATTCTGAGACTTGGTGGCTACCTTCCTTAACAATTATTTCTGGAATAGGTTCAGGCATACTTCATCAAAACTCAACACTCTTAAGATTTTCCCCATCTTTGTCACCTGCCTTCCTACAATGAAGAAACCATTGTCATTAAGTCTTACTCTATTGAATATTCGGAATATCATTTCATTTTTCTCTTCTCTACCACCTACCTTACTCTTCTCATCTTTTTTTCAGGCCCAACCAATTCTTTTGTGTTATCTTCTCCAGTTTTTATTTTTTTTGCAAGGCAAATGGGGTTAAGTGGCTTGCGCAAGGCCACACATCAGGTAATTATTAAGTGTCTGAGGTCAGGTTTGAATTCAGGTCTTCCTGACTCCAAGGCTGGTGCTCTATCCACTGTGCCACCTAGCTGCCCCTGTCTTCTCCAGTTTTTGATAAGTCTTTGATACCACTACTAAGTCTATTCCCCAAAAAAAGAACAAAGGAAGAGGAAAAAGATTTGTGTACCAAAAATATTTATGACAGCTCCTTTTTGGACATCAAAAAAAAGAAAAGAAAAAGAAATTAGGTATTGATGAGACATTCAAATAGTGGAAAAGGGTTAAACAAATTGTTTATTGAATGTAATATAATAGTAGGACCCATAAGAAATGAAAAAAATAGATGGTTTTCAAGGCAACTGTCAAGACTTCTGTGAACTAATGCTGAGTGAAGTGAGAATAATTGATTCTCTAACACTATAAATAAAACAATTCTGAATGAATTTTAAATTTCTGATCAATGACAAATCGTAGTACCACAAAACTAAAGACAGCCAACCTCTGCCAGAGATGTGATAGACTTCAAAAGCAGAATGACATATTTTTGGAAATGGTCAATATAGAAATATTTTGTTTGATTATATACATTTCTTAAGAAGGTTTTCTTAGGGGCAGCTAGGTGGCGCAGTGGATACAGAACTGGCCCTGGAGTCAGGATGGCCTGAGTTCAAATGTGACCTCAGACGCTTAATAATTACCTAATTGTGTGACCTTAGGCAAGTCACTTAACCCCATTGCCTTAAATTAAAAAAAATTAATGTTGATAATTATGTCTACATATTGGAAAAAAATAAATAAATCAATGAAAAGAACACCACACCTCTCCCAAAGAAGGTTTTTTTTCTTGTTTATAATAAAATTGGGAAAGGCATTGGAAAAGAGAGATTATAAATGTTTATTAATTAGTCAAATATGATAAAATTTGGGGGGGTAAATGTAAGTCTCTTAAAGGTAAGGACTTTCTTGTTTTCTTTTATTTATGTCTATATTGTTTGTGATAGTGTCTATAACAAAATAAGTATTTAATGAATTCTCTCTCATTCTCTTTCTCCCTCACTCTCATGCTTACTCTAAGTTATCCTAGAATAAGAGTTGACTTTTCAGCAGTTGGCCATTGATTTCCTTTCAGAATCAAACCTTTCTTATAGAAGCAATTCAAAAAATTATTTAAAGTGGTCACTCTAGGTAATTATTGGATTAACATAAATGCTTTTGAACCTACTTAACATAGAAGCTGAAATGGACCTATCTTCCTCCAGCTTATAGCTAGTGAGCTTTTTTCTTTTGACTTAGTTTTGTTTAATATTAACTTGCCTAACAAATTACAAAACATCAAATTTCAAAGGAGGAAAAATAATTTCATTTTTTTAGGTTTTTTGCAAGCAATGGAGTTAAGTGACTTGTCCAAGGTCACACAGCTAGGTAATTATGAAGTGTCTGAGGTCGAATTTGAACTCAGGTCCTCCTGACTTCAGCACCATGAATCTATCCACTGACTACCTAACTGCCCCCAAAACAATTTCATTTTTATGGGATAATATCTAAAAGTTAAAAGGGGCATTGGAATTTATCTAATTGAACATAAATCTAAGTAAGAATTCTCTGTAAACAACCTTAAAGAATCTTTCTTCCCCACTGCCCACAGCATACATACATAAATCCAGGAGTTCTTTCCAGGATCAAATAAACAAACCAAATCCTTCTCTCTTCAAACATTCAGAGATGGTATCAGCCCCTTATAAAGTCTTTTATTTGTAGGCTAAAATAATTCCTTATTTAATGATCATATATCATCATCCTGAAATGCCCTCCCCTGGAAGGGTTCTAACTTAACTATGTTAGTCCTAAAATTAACTCCATCAGAAAACAACACTCAAGGCAGAGAACAAGTAAATATTCCCTTTTGTGTTCTGAACACTACAATTTCTTTACCACACTCAAAGTTTATTTAATCCAACTTGATAAAGCACTCAAATGCTTTACTCATTGTGCCAGATACCATTCTTGGAACTTATATTATTTCAAGGAATTTAAATTCTAAGCTAAGAAGGTTTAGTCTTTCTTGCTTCTTCTATTATTCATTATATAGAATGGCCCAAATTAAGCTTGAAATCCACCAAATCTTCAAATGATTTTCATTTGTCTCTTCATGTACTTGATAGGGTTTATCTTTCTTAATGTAAGAAGAGATCTTTTATATTTGTTTCTGCTAATTCTACTTTTTGTGTAAGTATGCTCACTTGTAAATATACTTGGGTTTTTTAAGTCATTAAACAAATGTAACACATTGCTTTCTAAAAAGAAGGAACTATTCAAAAGTTAAGAGATTGATTGGCAGTTTCTTTTTAAAGGCAATAGAGGCATTTATAGCTTCTAGTAAAATCTAAGGAGAAATACAAGCTAACTTAGCAATTCAATCATGGCATAGCATTATTGCTATTAAACTGAAAAGACTATATTTTCAAGATCTTGAAGAATGTCTAGTTTATATAGTAATTGCATAAAAATGTTTTTGAACTCCATTGGATTATGAAATACTTAAAGAGTTAGTGATTTATGAAAAGTATATATTCCTTTATATAAAACTATGTGACCTCCAAATTATTTTGTGTTTAGCAACTTTTTGTTAGAATGAAGGCATATCCCAAGACCATCTGAAGAGGTCCAGTGTCCAAATTCTCCATAATAATTTAACAATTGACTACATTTTAAAGTGCCTGAAAATGACATATTCCCCACTCCCCACTCTCTTAAAGATTTGTAGTAGATTATTTATTTTGTTAAGTTAATTGACATATAGCCACAAAGCATTTGTCTATGGAAATAGCTTTGCTATATAGAACATTTTAAATATTTTAGTGAAATACATTTTGCTTGTATACCTGCTCCTCCCAGTACATTTTAATTTTTTTATTATAACATCTTTCTTATAAGAATGCAATTAAAGTAATTACTACTTTTAGGTAATAAAGCACCAAACCACCCAGTAGGTCATTTATTTGATGACTTGTAGGATAATTCATACTTTTGTTAAAGGGTGGTTGGTTTAGAAAGCTTGAATGGAGTGCTCCATTGCCATTATTGAGGTCTTACATATTTCTTAACTGTTCATTTTGAACAATGAACATGTCCTCAAAGAAAATGAAAGCAATTCTGGAATCATGCTAGTGGAATAAATACTGTACCAGGAGTAAAGAGATCTGGGTTATAATTCTGACTCATCTAGTATTTGCTGTGTGACCTTGGGCAACTAACTTTAAAGGATCTCAGAGGTTTTTTGTCTATAAAATGAAGGGTTGGACAGCTTCAGGAAATTTTCAGCTCTTTTCTGAGTAAGTCATTGACCCCTTTGACAGGCTACTGAAACCTATAGACCTTTTCTCATAATAATATTTTAAATGATGTTTTTAAAATGATTTCTGATTACAAAGGAAAACATTGTATGGAAATAAAGTTGTGATTCTTCCCATCAAAAATCATGGAACCCATAAAATCTTTCCTTATTTTTGAGAGGTTTGTGAATCCCAGGTTAAGATTCCATGATATAGATACTGTCTAAGATCCCTTATGGCTCTAAAATTTCATTAATATTCATAACTGTTTTCATGTAACTGGTATTATTCCCTAGAATCCTGAAAATATTAGATCATCATATTTTGTAACTCTTTCTAGGTAAATACACTCATAAAAAGAAGAACCAGGGTCTGCTGTACCACACGCTTTTTATTCTAATGCTATCATTATGGCATAGGATAAGACCAGAAGCCTCCCCCTGCCCAAAGGCAGAAATCCTTTCCTTCTTTTTCTTTCTATCATCAGTCCTGAATACACTATTTGGTAATTTTAATTGATAAAGTGAAGCAGATTATTGTCCCACTACCATGCTAATTATTGTCAGATACCTATTTCCAACATATTTTACAATCATGATTGCTTGTTTAGTTTGGAAATATAAACAAAACATCATTCTACCTTAATTAAAAAAAGATCTAAAATGCTAAATATTAGATGAGTACTGTTGCTTATTTGGTTCTACCTTTATGTTCCTCAGTGGAACTTTTCTTAAGATTATTGTTTCAGGGGAGCAACTCTGAATGTCCTGGAGAATGAAAAAGTCATAAGACAGATCCAGATTGATGCCAAGACTGAATTGCAAACTTTCAGCTGGTCTTTGATGACAACTGAATAATGCAGTTTTGTTTATACAAATAAGAGATATGGTTTAACCTTCCCTTGAGAAATTTAAATTCTAGGCAACACTTAACAAGAGATGCCAAACATTTAATTAAATTTTAGATTCAGATTCATTTTCTCTGAATTCTAAACATTTGTCCAAGATCTTATAAAAAAGGAAAAAAGCCTCAAAAAAAGAGATAAAATGCTTTGAAAAAATACATAATTGCAGCAATACATTTTATGGACAATAAACTGTTCAACATGTTATGTGGTGAGACTGTTTCAAATGCTAAGAATATAAAAATAATTGCATTTGGTGCAGCACACTAGAAAATTATTTTTATTGGTATGGACTTTTCAGGCCTAGCATTTTTGAGAGATGACTTCGGAGAAGCAAATATGGCTACTCAGACTAGCTGTAAAGAAGGTGACAGTGAATTATTTAAGAAGATTATACTATGTACTTTTAACTTTCTTCTTTAGCTCCTAGCTTCCTTGGTTTCCTTCAAGTCTTAGCTAAAATCCCACCTTCTGCAAGAAACATTTCCTGATTATCATTAATTCTTATATCATCTACCTGAAAAAAAATCTCCAGTATAGCTTACATTATATACATATATATATATCTGTATATATACATATATATATATATATATATATATATATATATATATATATAGAGAGAGAGAGAGAGAGAGAGAGAGAGAGAGGCAGTTCGGTGACATAGTGGATAGAGTATCTGTGACCTTGGACCAGTTACTTAACCCTTTTTACCTTAGTTTCCTCATCTGTAAAGGAGTTGAGCAAGGAAATGGTAATAACTTTGCCAAGAAAACCCCAACAAAGGTCATGAAGAGTTGGACACACATCTGAAAAATGACAGAACAACATTCACAATAAAAATTCTACGTGTATATATTTTTATACAATTATATTACACACAAAGACTATACATAGTATATATGGTACATAGAATAAAAATATCTGTATATATATATATATATATATATAAAAACATATATGTTTTTTGCATCTAATTGTTTGCTTGTTCTCATTTCCATAAAATGATGAACTTTCTGAGGGTAGGTATTATATTCTTAGCATCAAAAATAAATGTTTGTTAACATGACTACTTTAACTCTTTATTGAATTCTATTTTATAAATTTTTTACAAAATTTATTTAATTTTAAATTTTTTCCTCAGCTACATGCAGAAATTTCAACATTTACTTCCAAAACCTTGAGTTTCAAATTCTCTCTCTTCCATGCATCCCACTCCCCCAGTGATAAAGCAACTTGGTGTAGGTTTAAAAATGTATAGCCATGATAAACCTTCCTATGAGAGTCATGTTGTAAAAGTAACTATAACCCCCATTTTCTTTTTCTCACTGCACCCCCATACACATACAAAGAAAGAGAAACCTCAAGAAAAAAATAAAGTGAGGGAAAACATGCTTCAGTCTGTAATCAGACACTGTCAGCTATGTCTTTGGGATTGTTAGCATACTTTATCAGAAGTCCATTAGAAAAATTGTCTCAATATTTTTTTTCCCACAGTTGCTATTGATAGATGCATTTTCCTCCATTCTGTTACCCCCACACCCATTTAAACTATTCTCTCTCCTTTTACCCTATCCCTCCTCAAAAATGTGTTGCATCTGACTACTATGATCTTCCTTCTTTTCTTTCACCTATACTATCCCCTTGCCTTTTCCCTTTCTCCCATCCTTTTCTCTCTTCTTTTCCTCTAGGATAAGATAGTTTTCTATATCCAATTGAGTGTGTATGTTATTCTTTTTCTGAACCAATTCTGATGATTTTCTCACCTTTCCCCTCTTCCACTCCACTGCAAAAGCTTTTTCTTGCCTCTTTTATGTGAAATAATTTACCCCAATCTACCTCTCATTTCCCTTTTTTCCCAGTATGTTCCTTTCTCACCTATTATCTCCATATTTTAAATATATTATACTTTCATATTCAGTTCCCTATGTTTTGTCTATATATGATCCTTCTAACTGCCCTAATAAATGAGAAAGTTCAAATGGCATCATTTTCATCTTCCTATGAAAAAATACAAACATTTCAATATCATTAAGTCCCTCATGATTTGCCCTTCCTGTCCACCTTCTCTATGCTTCACCTGAGTCTTATACTTGAAGATTAAACTTTCTGTTCAACTCTGGTTCTTGCATCAGGAACCTTTGAAAGTACCCTATTCCATTGAAAATCCACTTTTTTCTGGGTAGTTGATTCTTGGTTGTAATCCAATCTCTTTTGCCTTTGGGAATATCATATGCCAAGTCTTATGATCCCTGAATATAGAAGCTGCTATACCTTGGGTTATCCCAACTGTAGCTCCACAATATTTGAATTATTTTTCTGATAGCTTGTGATATTTTTATAATGTTTTCTCCTTGACTTTGTAGTTCTGAAATTTGGTAATAATAATAATCTTAGCAATTTTCATTTAGGGATCTCTTTAAGGAGGCAATCAATAGATTCCTTCAATTTCTATTTTACCTCTACTTCTAGGATATCGGAATGGTTTTCCTGGATCATTTGTTGAAAAATGACATCTAGGCTTTTGCGAGGTAATTCAATGCATTTTAATTTATCTCTCCAGGATTTGTTTTTCAGATAGCTGTTTTTCTAGTGAGATATTTCACATTTTCTTCTAGTTTTTCATTCTTTTGATTTTGTTTAATTGTTACTTGATTTCCCACAAAGTCCTCACATTCCCTCAGCTCCAATATGCATTTTAAGGAATTATTTTCTTCAGAGAGCTTTTGTATCTCTTTTTTTCCATCTGGTCAATTCTCCTTTTTATGGTATTCTTCTTTTCATTGACCTTTTGAAATACTATTTTCATTTGACCCAAACTATTTTTAACATGGCATTTTCTTCAGTATTTTTCCCACTTTGCTCTCTTTTTTCTTCCCAATTTTTCCTCTACTTCCCTTGATTAATTTTCAGAATCTCTTTTTGAGCTCTTCCATAGACAGAGAGACCAATTCCTATTTTTTTGGAGACTTTGAATTCAGAAACTTTGACTTTGTTATATTCTGAGTGTGTATTTTGATACTCCACAGGAGCAAAGTAATTGTGTATGGATGGGTTTTTTTTTTTCCTTCTGTGGTTTGCTTATTTTCCCAGCCTGTAAGTTGATTTTATCTCTTTGTTTAGGAGGGGCCCTGCTTCCATGGTGGAAGATGTACTATCCCGAACTTTTGAGGATTTTTGCAGCTATTTTCAATGATATTCCCCTGCTAGTTCTCAAGTCCTCCAAGATCTTAAGAGGAACTTTGATTGATTTACTGCCCTTGATTTGGTCTATGGATGACCACAAGTAGTCCTTTCTGCCCTGGAGCTGTGAGGAGGATCCCTGCTCTGCTGCAGGCAGTAAACTTTGTTGTATTTCTGCTCCTTTTCCTGAGTCTGGGGTCCCAGACTGTGTCCAGGGTCTGAGTATGGACAAAGCAACAGAATCCTGCCTCAAAGATAGCAAAGAAACCTCTGCAGTCTCCCCTGACCTCCTTGTTATCTGTGTATTGAGTGCTCTGAAAGCAGCTCTCTGGTTACTCCCTGCTGGGTGATTCCCCAAGCCTGCTTCCAGTCCCCAAGGGTGCCTGGTCTGCCCTGGACTAGGCCCCATTCTCATTCTAAATCAACAGAGTTTTCCTGTTGCCCTTCCCAATTGTCCATGGCAATCCCTGAGTTGAGAGGTCTGAAAGCTGCCACTGCTTCTATAGACCCAAGCACCCCCAAGTACCCAAGGTACTCCATGAGACCTGAAGTTGGTTTGCTTTTTCTAACCCCTATGTTACAGACCCTTCCCATGGATCTTCCAAGTTATCTTGGGATTGAAAATTGTTTCACTCAGTTTTTTTGTGAGTTCTACCACTCTAGAGTCATTATTTAAAGTATTTGGAGTGGCCTGGGGGAGAGCTCACAGGAGTTCCTTGCCTTTACTCTGCCATTTTCTCTAGTAGTCTATTTAATTCAGTCAGATTTTTATCCACTTGGAATTGTGTTGGAATAAACCTGCCTGAAAATTTTTCTAACCATTACCTAAGGATTCTTAGCTTTTCATAGGACTTAGATTTGGTCTTATTTTTGTTTTCAGGTTATCTAATCCAGATCCCTCAATTTCTATATGAGGAAACTGAATCTCAAGCTTCCTCAGAGCACCTGGAAAAATAAAGGATGCTTAATGACCATCTTTTCAGAAGTGTTAAGGCATTTTGCTAAAAGTTAGTCCCTGTGTTCAATAATCTGATATTCTAATGGAAAGAAACATTTGGAAGAGGTTGAGTCTGAAGGAGGGACATGTGGGGCTGTTTTTGCAAGGCTTGTTTGGTACCCAGTTCTTGGTATGATAAGGAAAGCTCACTTAACAGAGTCTAGGGGCTAGAGTATTATTGATTGATTGGTTGAATGACTGATTGATTTGTGGGAGGAAGAGGAAGAACAGAGTTCAGAACATATGATTTGGAGGAGGATGAGAAGGATACATGTTGACTGTTTGAGTGAAAGTAAGATCCTCTGATTCCAAACCAATCAAAACTATAATTTTATTCTCCTTGTAAACCTTGATCAAGTTTAATTTTATCATTCCCTTGCTTTTTCGTTTGCCTTTTGCCTTTCACTCAGTGAAAACAGTCTTACTATTGATTTCACTTAAATTTTTTGGTTCCTCTTCCTTCTAAACATCTTCCCCTGTATTATGGTCCAGGCTTGCTAGACATGATGAACATCCTTTTTGGGTATTTGGTTATTTTGTGTTAATCTTGGACTTGTTTCTTATGTTTATCTATTGTGTAGGACCTTGGAGAGATTAAAAGAAAAAAACAAACAAGTGCCCCAGAGTACCTACTGAATTACATAGAAGAGACATGAAGCCTACAGAAAACTGGAGACAAATTTAGAATTGGGTGTAAATTTGTGTACTTTTAGAATTGGGTGAAAATTTTGATTTAATAAACTTCAGTCATTACTTGGTTACAAAGGTTGTATAGTAGTTTTTTGGGTTTTTGTTTTAATACACCAGAAAGATTTGTAAAAATGACAAATGGCAGTTTCTGGTTATGTAGAAAAGTGCTAACAATGTTATAGATGTGAGGTCATAATTTCAGCACTTCCTGGTTTAAAATAATTCCAATAATGACAATATAGCCCTCCTACACATTCCATAATCCCTCTTAATTTTAACACTTTCCTTGTGTTAAAATGTCCATTCCATTTGTCACACATCACCTATCTAACTCTCACCTCTTGTGGATCCAAAAAAAGCTGTAGCTTGCTAAGAGGCCATACCATTTTGGGCAGATGGAGTAAACAAGACTGAGGGTAAACAAGGGAGTCTCATTCTCATTGGTGATTTATGGGGATGTCTACACCAAGCATGTGAAGACTTCACCTGATGGTATGGGTGAATGAGAACAATTAGTTTCAATAGGCATGAAGGCAACTAAAGCAGGTGCTGTGGAGAACATAGAGCTTAATTAGATATTGAAGATGCCAAGGTCATTCACTGTATCTAGATCTGTCACCAGTTGTCATGCCTGTTGCACCACTCTACTGTGATGACACTGGAAGAAAGAATTAGAATGACTACTTCATGCCACCCTGTCTAACTTAAATCTAATTTACACATGAATGAAAAGACACCACCTGTCCTGTATATGATTTGCTTTGCATATAGTTGTTTGCATGTTGTCTCCCTCATGAGACTGTAAGCTCCTTGATGACAAGCACTGTCTCTTCACTCTTTATGTATCTTTACCACATCACATAGTGCCTACCATATAGTAAGTGCTTAATAAACTTGATTGATTGTTGATAACAAATCAATGAATTAGGTACTGTAAGTATTTTTTCCCATTTTACAGATGAAGAAACTGATTCTCAAAGAGATGACCAAGATGAAATTCTAACCCATGCCTCATATCAAGTCTACTAAAATATCTTTTTTCTTGCTCTTTCCTTCCCTTTCCACTTCTCCACTATCTCAAATCATCTTCATAGTCAGATACATATTAATCACTATTTTATATCACATTTTATTGTGCATTTTTGTGTACTTTTAGAGAAATGTCATTTTTTAATGGTTAAGACAGTGCCTTAATACATAAAATCTTATTTATGTGCTTAGGTTTAAAAATGTATTACATGGTATTCTTTTTAATATGTAGAAAGAAACCCCAGAGATACTTCAGCATAAACTGAAAAGTCTGCATGGGCTAAAAGAAAAAGACTTAAATTTTTTTCTTTTCTTAAAAATTTATTTATTTTTCTAAAAAAAGACATTAAAATGTAAACAAGAGCTCTACATATATAATATAGACATAACCCATGTTAGACATGATGGGAGGCTTGGATATCTTACTTGTATGAATTGTCCAGCAAGGCAATGAATTTGCCTCTAGGCCATAGTAGGAATTCATACATTTATCTCAAACCACTCTTCTGCATAAAATTCCCAAAGGTATCTGGGAAATGAAAAATGAGAAAATTGAAATTAATCACCCTGAGGCATACTGAGGGAAAGAACCTCTAACCAGGAAGAATATATTTTGGGACAGGTAAGCATTCTTCTATCTCCTATCAGCCGAGCCACAGGTTGAAGTTTGCTTATTCTAGAGTCTTGTTTTGTATAAAACTGTTTTACTTCTCATCTCCCTGCCTGGACTGTAAGCAACTTGATAATAAGATCAATCTTAGGCCCCTTTTTATATCCCTAGTACTTATCATTGTACCTGCCACATAATTAAGTAGATACTTAATAAATATTGATAGATTTATTGCTAGGAAAAGAGAATCCAACAGAGTTGATAGTCAAGTGAGAAACTGGTTTGCTAAGAACCAGGTGTATCATGCCTTTCACTAAACCTTGTGAAGACTGTTTATACCATTTTTAGATAAGTTTCTAAGCAAGAACACTGAGTTCTTATAGTCCTGGCGCTGTGAATTGTGTTGGACACATCAATTCCTGTTCATGCACTTCTTTTTCCTAGACTCTCAGACTTGTGGGCAAGTATCTTCACAAAATATGTCTCATTCTGTAATTGAAAAAATAGAACAAATAAATGAAAAATCTGCCTCTAGTGTTGGCTAAAAATACTTGTAACTATTGTTCTTGCTTTGCAATAAAAAAAAAAGCCTTTGCTAAAGAACTGATTATAAAGTAGGAGTGTTCCAGGGTTAGGATAGTAAGTTAGCATTTTCACGTATAATCACTGCAGGGTGAGCCCTAGAACTTTGGCAGGAGAAGCAGCTGATGACTGTGTGAATTAGAGGAGTCAGTCCTGGCAAGGCAATGCAAATGTTTGAAAATATGAATATGTATGAATATCAATACCAAAAGTATTCAATAGCATTCTTCTGAATTACTCAAACTCTGCTTCCCCTTTACTCCCTTTATTTCTGCTTGTAATTTAATTCAGTTTTGAAAAAGTAATTTTAGGTAGTTGTTATTGCTGAAATAACTGGTACATCATGAAATTCAAAATCAAGAGGATTAAACTATCATCTTGTGAATTGTGAACTCATTAGACAAGTCACCTACCTCCCCCCCCCCAAAAAAAAGAATCTGCATCTATCAAGGAACAGATCACTTTCCAATGGTAATTAATATAGCTGGGTATTTTACTCCTCATGCTTTTAAAAGGAAACAGGAAGTGATCCACAAATATTATTTAAAGAATTGGTAGTTTTTCACAAGTTTAAGATATCATATTCCTACTATACCTTTAAAATCAAAGACTACTGAATTTAGAATAGAGGACCTGTAAATTCTAGTTTGACTAATTAAGATCATAGATTCTTAAAGGTCAACTGATCCAAATTCTTCATTTTAAAAATTAAGAAACTGAAGTTCAGGGTGGGAAGTTACTTGCCTACTCTAACAAATGTTAAGTGATAGAGCAGGAATTCAAACACAGATCCTCTGATTTCAAATCTAGTCAATGAATTCCTGATTTCAGGTATAGCTCCCTATTCGCTATGCCTTACTAATTCAAAATTAGGTGGAATGGAAGTATACTCTAGATTCTCCCAAGCTTGGATTTTATGTATATAGATCTAAATGCAAAATTGAGGGACTCCAAAGTAAATGATGGACAGCTAGGTGACACAGTAGATGGAATGCCAGTCATGGAAAAGGGAATACTTTTTTTTTTTTCCTGGGTTCAAAACTGGCTTCAGACACTTACAGGTTTGTAAATTAACCCTATTTGCCTCAGTTTCCTTATCTGCCAAATGAGATGTAGAAGGAAATGGCAAACCATTCCTTTGCAAAGAAAACTCCAGAAGGGTCATGAAAACTGACAACTAAAAAAAACAACTGAACAACAATAACATCCCATTAAGACAAGCAAAGAAACTTCTTTGGATCTCATTTTCCTTTTTCTTTAAAGTGGAGATTGTACTAAATTATCTTATAACTTTGATTTCATAATTTACCAGATTTCAGATTTTGGAGGAAATTTTTGTAAGATCCATTGTCAGGGTCCATTTTCTTCTTGGATTATATTTTTAACTGTTACTAAGTCAAGAAAACTTGCAGTGCTTGCAGCCTTATTTGCTACCTTTCCTATACTATTTCAGATGTCTGAAGGTTGCAACAAATTATTATTAATGGCCAAGCAACAATCCTAAAAATAGCTGAGCCATATTATACCTTCACCCCTCCTAAAATCCATTAGAGCTCAGCTGTCTATGTAATAAATGGTTCTTGTTAAGTTCCAAAGTCTCACAGCCTTCAAATTTAGAAACCACACCCCACAGGACAAAAACTAATTCTTCTATCTAAAAAGATAAAGAAGGATTTAAAGGGGGGAGAAGTAAATAAAACAGATATATTCATTCATTTTATGAAAATGATGATTTACTATGCTATTACTGCTCATTATTACTCCTTAATTAAAAATCAGTTAACCATTAAAGTCAAACTCTTAAGATTAGTATGGCAATATTCCTTAAGGAATCAGAACTTCTTACCAAGGAAATGAGTAATTTTTTTTCAACAAAATGATTATAAGATATTTTCTCTTTTCAATTAAAGTATTGAGCTCTGATATTTATCATTTTTATCTTGCTTTTGTTCAGCTGTTTTTCAGTGTTTCTTCTCCGAATCTGACTCTTTATAACCCCATTTAGGGTTTTCTTGGCAAAGAGACTGAATGCTGCCCTTTCCTTCTCCATCTCACTTTACAGACAAGGAAACTGAGGAAAACAGGGTTAAGTGACACAGCCAGTAAATGTCTAAGGTCAGTTTTGAACCCAGGAAGAAAATTATTTGTTTCCAAGACTGGAACTCTATCCACTGTGTCACCTAGCTGTTCATCATTTACTTTGGAGTCTCTCAATTTTACATTCAGATTTATATACATAAAATCCAAGTTTGTGAAAAATTAGAGGACACTTCCATTCTGCTGCATTTTGAAGTAGTAAGGCATAGTGAATAGCATGCTATACTTGAAATCAGGAATGCTTTGGTTCAAATACTATCTGTGACACTTTGTAATTGTGAGCCAGTCTTTTTCCTTTACTGTGTCTCACTTTCTTTATCCATAAAATGTATGTTTGTGGGTTGGGGGTGGGGGAAGAGTTGTAGGGGAAGAGTTGATTTGATCAGACAACTTCTAAAGTTCTTTTTCCATTGAATCTATGGTCTTGTGAAATTTTTAACAGCAGAATAGGGGAAAAAATAGAATCTTCTTTTCATCTTCAGACATGACCACTGTAGCAATTTTTATTTTGTAATAGATTTATTGTTTTATTGCTATAAAAATGGAGTATAGGAGGAGGGGAAGATGATATCTAGAAACCTGGAACTTATTACAGTGTTTGTCATATAAAAGGCAGCTAATAATTGTGTTTATTAACAAACTTTCAATATTAATTGAAATAATTAATATTTAAAATCAAAAGTGATCAATAAAGCTTATTTTTTAAAAAAATAACTTAGAATGCTCTGCCTTACCTGGTCTTATACTGAGTTTTCTATAAACTGATATTTTTTCTCCACTTCTTTTTTTACTGTTTTATGAATCTATACTAATGATTATATATCTTCCTTCATAAGACTTTATAAATAAGTATATGCTCTAAACAGAGCATGAAAATAAGTGTATATTCTGAACCAGTATAGATATTACATTAAAATATTCAGAAAATATCCATCTTTAAAATAAACATATAAAGATTGCCTCTTATTTATTTGAAAGTAGTCAAATTCAAACGGAACAATGACTAATACTCATTAAAACTACCTATTTAATTGTCATTACAATGTGTGTATCTCAAACTTTAATTATAATAACTAACATTAATATGACACTTTGTTTTATTTGAAATACATTATATAATTGAATCTTTGCAGCATCTCTGATAACTAAAAATTTCAGTTGATAATATCATCATCTTGCGAATCAGGAAGCTGAGACAGCATAAATTACCCGTACAAATCCTAGCATCCTTAATTAAAATATTAAAAAAATCATAAATTAAAAAGGGTCTTTGAAATAAATCCGACCTACTCACTACAATGATAATAATAATGAGAGTGAGGAAGATAAATATGATAAATGCCTTCCATTTATATATTATCTTAAACTTTGTAAAATGTTTTTTAAATGTCTTATTTTATCCTCACAACAACTTTGGGAAGTAGATACTATTATGACTTCCATTTTACAGATGAAGAACTAAGTTATGTAGAAATTTAGTGACTTACCCAGGTTCATCAACTATTAACTATCTGAGGGAAGATTTGCATTCATGTCTTTCAGATACTCAGAGCTGTGTACCTCACAATGGGTCATAAATCTGAATATCAAAAAAGAGCCCTAGATAATGATGGAGCAGTGTCACATAACAAGTGAGAGCAGTTTGGGCAGGTGAAAAAGCCCAAATTGCCTATTCATTGACAGTGGAAATATCGCTCTCAAAATATAAAATGAGAATGGGGATTTATTTTTATTTCCTCTCTTAATTAATAATAATTTATTTTTTCCAGTTACATGTAAAGATAATTTTCAACATTGATTTTTGTAAGGTTTTTGAATTCCAAATATTTCTTCCTCTTCCATTTCTTTTACCTTCCCTGAGACAGCAGGTAATTTGATATAGATTATACATGCAAATATATAGATTTTACATAGATTATACATATCAAACATGGATAGAACATTGACCTTGGAGTGAGGAGGAGAGGAATCTAAAAGCCGTCTCAGACACTTAACACTTATTAACTGTGTGACCTTGGATAAGTCACTTAACCCTAATGAATCATCCTGATTCATAGCTGGCCACTGGATTCAGATGGCTCTGGAGAAGAAAGTGAGACAGGTGACAGCACAGCATCCCCTCACTTAAATCCAATTCATGTTCTTGTGATGGCATCATCTCCTTGATTTAATAGTCTCATTTGAGAATGAAGGACACACATCATATCATAACCATCATCATCATCTTAAATATTTCTTTTTTTATAATTTTCTTCATCCATATGCACATTTATATTTTTGTTACAAAATTTCCTTCCACCCTCCATTCCTACCCCCCCTTCAGTGGCAACAGTTAGGTTAGCATTGTATATGCATATTTTTGAGAAACATGTTTACAGATTGGTCATTTTCAGTATGAGGAATTAGGATTAAGGGAAAGATGCATAAGAGATAATTTTTACAAAGTGTTTATCAGATACTGGAGGGTTGGGCTTTTTTTTTTTTTTTTGGTTTTGTTTTGTTTAGTTTTTCTTCCAAAGGATGGGGATAATATTGTCCATAGCCAGTGTAATATGGTTGTCCTAGCTCCCTGCACTGTTGAGACAAGCTGCTTCCTTCAAGGTTGATCATCTCACGTTAGTGTTAATATGTACATTGTTCTCTTGGTTCTGTTCCCTTCACTCAGCATCAGATCCCATACCTCAGTCCATGCTTCTCTAGTGTCTGCCCACATGGTTTCTTATAGAACCATAATATTCCATGACATTCATATATTATAACTTGTTTAGTCATTTCCCAATTGATGGGAAGATCTCAAATATTTCTAAAAATGCTGAAAAGAAAAAAAAGAAAACCTAAAAGGTACTGAAACAGAGAATGCAATTTTGTTACTACTGAATTAAAATGAATAAATCTCTTAAAATTAAGTATCAAAATTCACAATCTCATACAATTTTCTTTGTAATTTGCTTTATATGTATGTTATGATTTAAATTCCTAATTAAAAAGGAAAATACTGAAACATATTAGAAATTGAATAGTTTATATAAATCTGAATGCTTATTAATATGGAAGTATGTTCAACATAGTCCTCAATCATGTTGTGAAAGAAGAATAAGAACTGAAAGGAAATCACAGTAAAGAAAAAAGCAAAAAAAATTTTAAAGTGAAGATAGTTGGCTTCAATCTCATTCAGACTCCATAGTTCTTTCTCTGGATAGGGATGGCATTTTCCATCACTGTTCTTTTAGAATTGTTTTTGAGCATTGTATTGCTGAGAAAAGCTAAGTCTATCATAGTTGATTATCATACAATGTGTTACTGTGTACAGTGTTCATTCTGTCCACTTCACTCAGCATCATGCAAGTCTTTCCAGAGAATGGGGATTTAATAAAATAAGCACAAGACATATTAATAGGTGCTCACATTCACAAAAGATATCCTCTGACCATTAGTGAGAAGTAGATACAGGGTTTTATTATTCCCTTTTCACAGGTGAAGAAACTGAAGTTCAGACTGGTTAAATGATTTGTCTAGAGTCACATAATGGATTAAGTATTGTAACTAGGATTCGAAATCAGGTATTCCTGACTCTCTTTTTTTTTTCTTTTTTACATATGCACAGTTCAATAACTTTTGCAGAAAATTCAAGACCTGGCATTTGTTAAAGTGGTTTGTTAATGCTAAAAAGAATTTGGGTGAGTTGAGTACAGCTTTAAGATTTTCCTCCATAAAATTGTATGTTGCATAATGTATCCTCACCAAAAAAAAATTGTTACCATGAATGAGGTTCCAACAAAGAAACTAAATTGATGGTGAAACATATTGGCAGAGAAATATAATGTGTTGTTTTTGTTTGTTCTTCATTCTTGAAGAAGACCATGTTATCGGGGTGGTGATGCCACGACAAGCACATGAATTGAACTGGATTTGAGTGAGGGGATGCTGTGCTAAGTCATCAGTCTCATCATCTCCTCTGGAGACATCTAGGTCCAGGAACCAGATATGGAGCAGGACAACTGGTTATGGTCTTGGATGGGAGGCAATTGGGATAAAGCAACTTAACTAAGGTCCCATAGCTAGTAAGTGTCAATGTCTGAGGTCAAATTTGAACTCAGGTCCTCCTATTGACCCTGGAAACAGGAGGACCTGAGTTCAATATATAATGAGTAATACATTTCATTTTCAATGTTTTGATCAATGTAACAGGTAATAAGAGGGTTAACGGGTAAACATAGCTGTGCAAGAAAAAGCATCTGTCAAACAGTTTTTAAAATGCTGAAAAAGGAAAAAAGTTCATAAGAGCCTCAAAGAATGTAGTTTTGTTACTACTTTGTTAAAATGAATAAATCTCTTAAAATAAGTGTCAAAGTTCATAATTACTTATACAATTTTCTTTGCAATTGCTTTATATGACTGTTAAGAATTAAGTTCCTAATAAAAAGAAAATTTTGAAAAAAGACACCAAAAATAGTTTTTCTTTAGAAGATGAGGTCGTACAGATTCTCTGATTTGTAGATACTGATTCCATCAAACCTCAGAAAATTATCAAGCTTCCCAAATGAAATATCCAACTATTCCAAAAAGTTCAGCCAGGCCATATTTCTAGGAAAAAACAAGGGGGATAAAAATAGGTATTATCCATACTACTTATAAGTAGTTAGATGGACAGCTACTTAGCTGGTTCATCATGACACAGACATTGGACTAACACTGCACATGAATTGGCTCAGAACTGAAAAAAACAAAGACAACATACTGGATTACATTTGCAGAATTATGAAATGCTTTCAAAAAACCTAAGATAACTCTTGAAAGACAAACAACATATTCATCGCCAACTTTCTTCTAAAAAAATTATGTATATCCATATATGTGTCTATATATATATATATATATATATATACACACACACACACACACACACACACACACACACACACATATGTGTGTATGAATGAATGTATATGGTGGAAATTTTGTCTAAGTAGCTAAAATCTGTAGATCTCCAACAAGGTTACAGAAGACAAACCATAAACATAATTTGATTGCCATATATTGACAATGGTTTAAGTGATTTAAGAACCTGCCTCTAAATGAGAAAAATGTGAGTTCAGGTATTGTTTCTGACATATCTTCACTGTGTGATCCTAGGCAAGTCATTAGTCCTTTTCAGCCTCCCAGTAAAGTCATTTAGACCCTATGATGATAGAAGGAATTTCCTTATTAAAAGTTTCATATAACACAGATATTACCAATTTGATTACATACACACATCTACCTCAATGATTAATTCACAAGAACAAAAGAAGTGAGTTAAAATATATTATCATAGATTATAAAGTAAAGAAGGTTGACTGGTCATGGAGAAAGGGTGAGGATACATAAGAAATGGAAAGTCCACATGCTGGACTGTTCTCTTTTCAGTGTTTAGAGAGTTGAAAAAGGCCCCCCTGTACACTGGGAAAGACATAATGGGAAGGAAACAAACATCTACACAGCATTTAGGATATAGCAAGCTTTATGCTAAGTCCTTTTTACAAATATCATCTCATTTTATTAACCAATATTTAAAACAACAACCCTGCAAGATAGGTACCATTATTATTCACATTTTAACAGTTGAGGAAACAGAGGTAAATAATAAGTGATTTGTCTATTGTCACCCAACTAATAAGTGTCTGAGATGATATTTGAACTTGGAACTTCCTGAGCATTCTACCTATTCTACCAGATGCCCAAGATGAAATTGAAGGATTTGGGGAACAATATACACAAGAATAACACAATATGGAAAAAACACGAATGGTTTTTCAAAATGTACTGTTGGAAGGAGTACCCTTATCCATGAGGTCTTCCATGCTTTGAAGTTTGGAATATCAGACCAATGTCCAAGGAGACCAGAAGCTGTTTATTCAACTGGAGAGGAAACCTGTCAGAATGAATATAAAGTACCTTATTTGAAGTCAGGAAGATACCTGTTTTATTCTTCTTTCAGAAGCTTACAAACTTTATGGTCCCAGGTTCTGAAACTCTATTTCCTCATCTATATAATGAAGATAATAATAGTATTCTTGTGAGGATCACGTGATATTGGTATGTTAAAAAAATACAAATGCTAATGTCTTATATAAGTATTATGTCTCATTATTATTTGGCTGCCATTTTAAATGTGGGATACAGGGAGGTATTTAATTTTTAGGTCTTCTTATCAGCATTATATAATTATCTTTCTTTTTTTGTAGCATCACCAGTGTCAATATTAATAAATCAAAAGTTTATAAATCTCTTAAAATAAGTATCAATGTTCATTGTTACTTATACAACTTTCTTTGCAATTGCTTTATGTGACTGTTAAGAATTAAGTTCCTAATAAAAAGAAAAATTTTCAAAAGAGACACCAAAAGTAAATTTTCTTTAGAAGATGAGGTCGTTCATTGGTGGTTGACTCAATCTGTTTAAACATTTTTTTTTCCAAAATCCACTTGAATTTTTGCATGGGGGAACATGTATTTTTCAAATAATGAGAGATATCTCATTTTCAATTTTTCTTGGAAAATATTTGAGATCCTTTAAGAAATCTAGTTTTAAGTTTATTAGAAAATATTATGAAATTATTAGCCAGTTGATGTTATTGACCAATTCTAGAACCTCATACGTATATTTTTGTGTACATATATATCTATTGATATTGATATAAATACATATATATTAATTTCCAATAAATCTCTGATCAACTAACTTTCCTATAACTTAACCAATGCATGATAGTAGTGATCTACCTCCTTCCATTATCTCTCTTACCTACTAAATTAATAATAAAAATTATTCTCTTTTATGGATTAATTAAGATATAGCCATGGAGTTTTAGTAGGCAAGTTGCTTACTGTTGAGTCAGTAGTTTCCTTCAGTAGTTAGCTGTACTTTTCAGTTTTTCCTTCAGTCACTAAAATGTAGAATTTTCTACTTTTTTCCACATGAATAGACCCTGAAAGACTTGGATATGTATCATAAAATTCAATCCTCAAACCACATTTTGCTTGAGGTTATAATAAAGTACTCTTAAGTTCAGTTTTGCAGCATGAATGAGCTGATGGTTAACTAATTGAACTTTTCTCTAGTATTCAATTGCTGTGAATGTCATCATTTAGAAATGATTTTCAGTTCACCTGGATTTATTTCTAATGTAGCATTAGCTAGGTCTAACCCCAAGGGTAACTGAATTGAGTACAACTTTACAACATCACTTTTCATAGCTATGCCCTCATCAAGCTTTCAATATGCCACTAACCATTTAGGGTACAATTTCAGTTCAGATGAATATTGTAGCTAAGTGAGGAAGTTCCATTTTCCTCAAAATATAGCATCTGCTTCTGGTCTTCTGTGAACTACTTAGCAAAATACAACTTGAAACTGTTTTTTTTAATTAGATCACTCTTTCAATTCCCAAAGATAAGGCAAAATTTATATGTAAGAATGTATCTGTATATTAGATAGACAGACAGACAGATGAATTGTGTGTATATATATATTTTTTAAATCACAATAGATCTTCATGGCAGAAACTACCCAAAATGACAAACATTGGTGAACCTCACTTCTAGCAAATATAGAGAGCAGGGAGAATTTTGCAGTAACTTGAATAAACTGCAGTTTTTGTCATTCTGCAATGGTTAAAAGTATAGACTGATCTTTGTAGAAGAGAAGATAAAGAGTCTTGAGGTAACCCATCCTATTTCAGGTTATCTGGTAAAAGGAAATGACCCTTGTAGAAAGAAGGAGAATGTCTTCAATATAAAAAACAAAATCAAAATGTATTTGAATAATCAGGAGTTTGGATGATGGGGGTAAAACAAATTGAGGAGAAAGAGAAAATGCAATATCAAAAGTTTACAAAAAATTGATATGAGACTTACTTGAAGAGGAAGCCCAACCTTTTGACAAGGAAGCTGATAGACTTGTGATCCTTCCACAGGAAATGCCTTCAGTCTCTTGGAATTACATAATTATATAACTTAAATAAATTATATAACTTATATAAATTATATAACTTCTCCAGAACCCTGTTCCCTTGGGTTTGAAGATGATAAACTGTTCCCCAGGGTCCCTAATCCTGTTCTCTCTCCCTCTTGACTGAAATTATTCCTCTTCACCCTTGAATTAAGATCCAGAAATGAGAAAGGGTAATATATTTAACAGTGTCTGTATCTGTGTCCACTGCCTTCATAGAAGTCCCATGTAATCTCCTTCTGACCATTTACCAGGTCCTTTTATCATCTCTGTCTTGAGAACAACTAAAGTTGCTTTTACTTCTGTAGCTACCACCTACTTAAGGGAATTAGTCACTTTAAATGAGAACGAGAATGCATCTTTATTGTTATTAGGTTTTGATTGCCTTTATATTTCTTTATATTTCATTCATTTGAAGCATTAGATTCATTAGATTTACTGAAGAGCCAAAGCAGTCCATGATACAAGGATTAAAATAACCCTGGACTAAGGTAATCAATTCTAACTTGGAAATTATTTAATTATATATATTTTGAAATTCAGTTTATCTAACATGAACTCTTCTCCACATCTTCATCTATCCTCTCCTTTTTCACTAAAGTTTCAAAGGAGAAGTTGGCTATTCTATTTGCCAAAACCAATTCCTTAGTTTATAATCTTTATCCTATTCCAAACATTATCCTTTAAGACCTAGATTCATTCAATGTTCCTTATGATCCATGTATATTATATGTTCTTCTTGGTAGAATATTTTTTTTTATTTTTATATCTCCTGTCCCTTAAAAAAAAACAACCACAAAGATAATAAAGGTCTTTCCTTTTTCCCTGGTACCCCCAATCCTATATTCCTAACTAGTTCTCTTTCCTCTCATTCATTGTCAAGCTCCTAGAATGGTGATCTGCATTTGCTATTTTACTTTATATCTGCCAACTCACTTTGCAGATCCTTCCATCTCTGTTATCATACTGAAACTGCCCACAACAGTAAATGACACATTTGTTGTCATATCCAGTGTTCCTTTTTCCTCATACATCATCTTCTTTTGTCTCTTTGAAATATTTGGTTCTATCAGTCACATTCTTCTTTAACCTAAAATACTTAATTCTCATGGTTTTCTGTCCAACATTGACTTTTTTGCTGATTCTTTGCCTATGTTCTTATCCTTCTCCCATCCTTTCAACATGGCTTATATCCTTGGCAAGCTTCTCTTCTCTCCCTAGTCTTCTTCCCCTGACAATATTATCCAATCTTATTCGTTTTTGTTTTGGGTTTTTTCTTCTTTAAATTTTATTATGAGTTTGTTACACACATATATTATATGTAAGATATTAACATATAATATATTTTATATTATAATAATATATTAATAAATGTGTTATAATAAAGTCAAGAAGTCAAATACAACTAATTATAGAGTGACTGCATTTGGAAATTTATGTAAATTTTACAACTGCATCTTCACCTCTATTTTAAAAATGATTAAAAATCTAATCACTCTTCAGTTGAAATGGAACTTTAAAAAAACTTGTATATAGTCAAAACAAATTCACAAAACAAGCTATAGATATATAGATGCAAATTGATGTGTTTATGTATGTATGAAGATATATACCAATGTATATATGTACACACAAATATATTCATATATACTTACATATATGTCATTCTTCAAATTCTTAACTATGCATATATGTGTTTATATATATTTTGTATATATATACATATACATATATGTGTGTGTGTGTGTGTGGTTCTTTAAATTCTTAACCATAAATTCATCACTTCTCTGTAATGGATGATGTTTCGCCATCAGTTTTCTAGAATCATGAATGTTTATTTTATTAATGATCTTATGCTTTCAAAATTGTTTGTTTTTAATGTTGAATAAATTGCCCTCTGATTCTACTCATTTAAATAGTTTATAAAAATCCTCAAATTTGTTCATTTTTATGGTATTGATGTTATAGTATAAAGCATTATTTCTGCTCACTTCACTTTGCATTATTTCATGTCTTTTTTATGACCTTTTGAAAAATCCATTTCTCATTTCTAATAAAAATTGAATTTTTACCTTGATGGCCCCATATTTCCTAATACTAAGAATCTCCACAAGTTTATCACATCAGTATCCCATATTCTTTATGTATTAAATCAAATTCAACATTTCTATCCTTTAAAACTACCAAGTTACTTTTCTTCTTAGTGTCTTTATTTCATTTTCATAATAACCTGTAAAGTAGTTACTATTAAGGATCATGCCTATTTTGCAAATGAGTTTGCCCCTGAGAAATTAAGAAACTTTCCAGGGTTTCTTAGAGTATCAAAGAAGGAAAATGGAAAAAAAGATGGAAAAAGAATCAAAGTTTTCCTGACTCTTAAATCCATGTTTTGGTGTCTGTTAAGTTGCCAGGTCCTAAAGATACTCTTCCACCAATCCCTTCCTTTCTATTCCTATTTGAATTACCCTAAGCAAATATTGTTTGGATTACCAGAATTTTCCTCTTTCAAATTATCTTATCATCTCTAAAATTTTCTTTTTTTGCATTTCATCTCTTACATGGCTGTCATTGTCACTATTTGTAAAAATAGCTTATCTCCAGTGACTACTGTTAAAGTCTCAATTCTTCAGTTTGGCATTCAGAGCTCTCTTCAGTCTGACCCTAACTTACCTTTCTAGAGTCATTAAATATTTCTCCCCTTTAGGCATTTGAATTACAACAAAATTAGATATCAATGGATTTTCCTCTTGACACCTATTGCAAAACATTGTTCTCACTGGTAGCTCTAATAGACCTATTTATGATGTACAGGTCATACTTTATTTCTAACGTAAGCTTTGTCATTATGAAGAAATAAGTGCTTCTTTCTTTCCTAACTCTTGCAATCATGACAATGAAAAGCTAGGTATTGTCATCTACATTTTTGGAATCTCTATGTGCTAAACACACAGTCAGAGATTAAATCATGTTTACTTAATGAAGAAAGACTATTAAAGCAAATGAAGCCTAGGATTCCTGATTCCTTTAAGATTATTTTCTTAGTGATAGTGTTGTTTCTATATCAATTTTCAATATCATTTAGTATTCTATTTGTTCATTTTTCATGACAACACTAGTTCAGATTGAAAGTGAAAACTGTTGACATTTAAAAAAAACTATTTGAAAGGAACCTTTGCCACAAATCCAGAAACTATATCTAGGCCATGTTTAAACAAGTATGATTTTCTTTCTCTCCCATGAGAGTGCAAATGATATACATGTTTTTCTATATACAATCATTCATATTTTGAAAGAAATAACCATTTTAGACTAGATGTAGCAATTCATTTGAAACTGCTATAGGTGATTATGTCTGTCCTTGGCAACCAAATAATCCCTTAGTAATTTCTCTAATGCTTCTATGAGAAAGATGATATTTTGGAAATATTATCAAGAACTTTGAAAAGTAAATTTCTAGTTTATTGACTTATTTTGAATTAAATTAAGGCAGATCTGGTTCAAGTGATTAAACTAACTTTGCACAAAATTATATTTCCTGATAGAATTCATTTTCATATGGAAGCTTTGGAAATGGCTTTCAGGATTTGCATTTGCTACAAATATTGTCAGATTTAGATTATATTTCTCACTATGATATACAAAGTGCTTTATACATGCCATCTGATTTGATCTACTTGGAAAGTAGATGCTATAGTTATCCTTATTTTACCATTAAAGAAACAGGTTGAGAGAGAGGTTAAGTACGCATCCAGGGGTGACACAACTAAAAGAATGTAAGGAGTGATTTGAACTTAAGTTCTATACTATAAATATTCTTTTACCTAGCAGCTTCCTTCAAGACTCATTCACTTTTATAGTTTGCCTTTTAGTTTATAAAGTGTTTCTTGAAAAAAACAATTTTATGATTTAGGTAGTATTGTGTTTCAAAATGAGAGAATTCGAACTTGAAATACAGACTGAAGCATACTTTTAAAAAGTTATTTTGATTATTTTGTTTGTGTTTTCTTATGCAATGTGACAAATAAAGAAATATGTTTTGCCTGTTTTCTCATGAAAAATCAATATCAAATTCATTGCCTTCTCAAGAAAGGAGTATGGGTGGGAGGAAGGGAGATAATATTTCACTTAAAATAAAAAAAAATTAGGGCGGCTAGGTGGCGCAGTGGATAGAGCACTGGCCCTGGTGTCAGGAGTACCTGAGTTCAAATCCGACCTCAGACACTTAATAATTACCTAGCTGTGTGGCCTTGGGCAAGCCACTTAACCCCATTGCCTTGCAAAAAAAAATAAAAAAATATTGTTATATTTTACATGTAATTTGGAAATATTTATTGTAATAAAATAATTTTAAAAAAAGAACTGAGGGAACTAAGCCTCTCTATAGAGAGATTAAACTATTTTCCTTTAGGCACAGTTGGAGGGACAGATAGAAGAAGCAATTCTTATACTATGCTTCCAAGTCAAGTGCTCCATTTTCTACCACATGGTGCCTCTCTTGACTTCAAACCTCTTAGTCTGTATAATGACCATAGTAGCTAATATAGAAACACAAATATTAGAAATCAACGTGATTAATGTTTAATATTTAATGTCTACAAAATATTTTGGGGAAAAGACAACTTGATGTCATTGACTATACTTCTAAAAGCAGTTATGAACAAGGAAAATTAACTTCTGAGGATACAAAGTAAGTTCCTTGAGGGCAGGGGCTAGATTATCTTTATTTTTAGATTTCTATCTTCTACCATGGTACCTTGCACATAGTAGAAACTAAATTAATATTTGTTTAGTTTAATTGAACTTGCTATATTTTCATGCATATGACTAGAAACCTTTGTCTCAGGAAACAAGGATTCTACCCACAAAACTACATCTCCTAGCAGATTGAGGAGAGGGGTATCTGAAGGGAATTATTTTCTCCTATTAGGATATTGACCCATTAGTAGGGTCCAATGACTGAATCAGAGAAAGGAGACCAAAATGAAAGTGAGGAGATTTATTAGCATATTAAGGAATCTGCTCTGGCTTATAATAAATTCATATTCATCAGAGACAGATTTGGTTTTTATAACCTTTCAGACTCATTTAGAAGACACAGCTAATCAGCTGTATTCTACAGCAACTCTGGATAGGAAAATAAAGCCTGTCACAGGAGAGGGAGGGGTAGAGAAAGAAAGGGCTCAGTCAGTGCATAGGGCAGTATTTATTACCAGAATAAGAAAATATCCCTTGTGCAAAAGCAGGAGACAAAGGGAAGAAAGCAATACTTCTACAATTGTGCAAGCAGCTCTTTTAGGTAAAACTCTTAAGGTCTCTTATCTAACAACAGCAGGTAGTTATTATGATAGTTGATGAGACCATCTGCTTTACTGTTTTGTGGCACAAGGATTGAGGACTTTGTATTACTAAGTCACCAGGTGTTAGGGGGATTTCTACATTGTTAGTCCATTAAGATGTGATGAAATGATTGTGGTTTCCATTTTCCTTGAAGAGGGTACTAGTCCTGAATGTCACTTCCCAAAGGTTTCAACTGTCAAATCATTCACTAGGAAAGAACTTCAAGGTGCAATATATAAATATTGAGAGACTTGGTGGCCCTGGGAAAACTCCCTCCCCATTCCTTAGTAGGCTCTCCTAGGCTGGAGGTCTGTCAGTTCTATTTCCAGAAACAAATCTCTAACATGGAATGCTCACAAATAAATAGCAGTTCTTCACTCAAAGTCTTAAAACATTCACTGTTATCTAGAGTCATTATTTCAACTTTCCAGTGTTATCTCCGCCTATACTTAAGTAGACCCTTTGGAGAGATTCTCAGGGTAGAATTATGATGTGCATCTCTATCATCTATAAGGAAAGAAGGTTTCAATCTCTTTTTGTCAAAGTCATAATGCTATCTTCCCTGAATAATTCTTTATTTTGTCTGAAGTGTGAATTCACAGAAACCTTGAATATAACCCCATTCAAATTTAAGTGTTTTTTTTTTTAAACACATTGCCTGGCCAAACATAAATGGATTTTGAATTGTCTTCCATCTGGAATTATCTTTCCCCCTCCTGCAGCTTCTACTTGCATGGGCATGTGAGCTGAGCCATTGATTTTGTAGACTTTATGGAAAGCTTTTTCAGTGTGAGAACAGGCTGATCTCGGAGTCACTACACTTCCCACAGTTGTCACATGGAACTCTTTCATTAAAAAAGGGCTAAGATGGTATGGGCTTGCTTTACCTACTGTTTCCTCTCCTCTCCCCTTGTCAACCCCTCGAGCATACAGATATCAGTATGGTGTTTTTGCTATTGATTTCCTTGACTGAACATGATTGTTACATGCACATGAGTTCACTTTTATGTGATTCAGTGGTATAACTGATACAATTATTTGTAGTGTTTAATTGACTACAGAAGATTCATTTCTGGATTTTAATATATTCTATTTGTGGAAATCTTCAGGCCAGGAAAACTGCAGACAGATTAATATGGATATTGTGCAAATTCTTTCTTTTTCCAGACTATTCACATGCATTACCATTCAGTTCTCACCATAACATTTTTTTGTTTTGTTTTTTTAATTTATTTTTTATTCTCATTCTGTACAAATATTTTTTTACATTAATAAAATATTCTTGTTTACAAGTAAACAAAATACCCCCTCTTCCCCCATGAATATAGATAGACTTGCTTGGGCGAAAAAAGTAAAGGGGAGAGAAAAAAGTTGAAATAAAAAAAAATAATAGTAATAATTGTAGATATGGCCAGGTGGCGCAATGGACAAAGCACCAGCCCTGGAGCCACAAGGACCCGAGTCTACATCCAGCCTCGTAAACCCAACAATCACCCAGCTGTGTGACATCCAAGCACCCCGATCCCCACTGCCCTGCAAAAACCAAAAAGAAGAAAAAAAAGGACCCAAAATAAAATAAAATAGTAATAATAGTAGGGGTGGCTGGGTGGCAGACAGAGCATTGGCCCTTGAGCCAGGAGCACCTAGGTCAGAATCCGGCCCCAGATACCCAAAGATCACCCTGCTATGTGACCCCAGGCAGCCCATCCAGCCCCTCTTGCCCTGCACCCTCCCCCAAATAATAATAACAAAAAATGTGCTTCAGTCTTTGTTCCAACACCAACAACTTTGTCATGGGTGGATCTCATTCTTTATGATAAATCCATCACAAAAGTTACTTCCATATTTTTCCACTGTTGCCATTGCTGATCGCAACTCCCTCCTTTCTTATTTCTCCACTACCATGTACTCTATTTTTTCCTCTCCTTTCACTCTGACTCTGCTGTACGGTCGTTGACTTGCTCAGCAGACAGATCCCTGGTCCTGGGGCCAAGAAGTCCTGAGCCCCCATACCACCCCTTAGGCCCAAAATCCACCTGGCCCCATGGTCCCGGACAGGCCATCCAATCCCAGCCCCTTGCAAGAAGTAAAAAAAAAATGTGTTATATCTGACTGCTCTCCTCCCATGGTCCATCCTTTCCTCCATCACTCACATACCCCTTCCCCCTGTTCCCCCCTCCTTCTTACTCCAGCCACCTCTGATGAGAGCAAAGGTTCCCTCATTCCCCCCTTGCCTCCCCCCTTCCATATCATTTCAATAGCTCATTGTAATAAAAAAATCTTATGTGAAATATCTTGGACTATTCCCCCTCTCCTTTTTCTTTCTCCCATTCCATTTCCCCTTTTTTCCATTGACTCCATTTTTACACCATATTTTATCTTTGAATTCAGCTTTCTCCTGTGCTTCAACTATAAAAGCTCTCTCTACCTGCTCTATTAACTGAGAAGGTTCATATGAGTATTATCAGTGTCATTTTTCTATGCAGGAATACATGCAGTTCATCCTCATTAAGTCCCTCATATTTGCCCCCTCTCCTCCAATCTCCATGCTTCACCTGAGTCCTGTATCTGAAAATCAAACCTTCTGTTCAGCTCTGGCCATTCCAAAAGGAACCTTTGAAATTCCCCTGGTTTAATGAAAGTCCATCTTTTTCCCTGGAAGAGGACATTCAGCCTTGCTGGGTAGTTCATTCTTGGCTGCATTCTAAGCTCTTTTGCCTTCCGGTATATTGTATTCCAAGCCCTACGAGCTTCCAATGTAGTTGCTGCTAAGTCCTGTGTGATCCTGACTGCAGCTCCACGATATTTGAACTGTGTCCTTCTGGCTGCTTGTAATATTTTCTCTTTGACTTGGGAGTTCTGGAACTTGGCTATAATATTCCTAGGGGTTGGTTTTTTGGGATCTCTTTCTCCGGGGGATCGGTGTATTCTCTCCATTTCTATTTTGCCCTCTGCTTCTAGAATATCAGGGCAATTTTCCTGTATGAATTCTTTGAAAATGATGTCAAGGCTCTTTTCCTGGTCATGACTTTCAGGTATTCCAATAATTTTTAAATTATCTTTCCTAAGTCTGTTTTCCATATCAGTTGTTTTTTTTCAATGAGATATTTCACATTTTCTTCTAATTTTTCATTTTTTTGGTTTTGAAGTATTGATTCCTGATTTCTGGCAAATTCATCAATCTCCCTGAATTCTATTCTTTGTCTGAAGGATTTGTTCTCCTCAGAGAGTTTTCTTATCTCTTTTTCCATCTGGCCAATTTTGCTTTTTAAAGCATTCTTCTCTTCAATAACTTTTTGAACTGTTTTATCCATTTGACCTAAGCTGGTTTTTAGCATGCTATTTTCTTCAACATTTTTTTGGATTTCCTTGACTAAGCTGCTGACTTCATTTTCATGTTTTTCCTGCATCTCTCTCTTTTCTTTACCCAGTTTTTCTTCCAACACCCTCATTTGATTTTCAAAGTCTTTTTTGAGCTCTGTCATAGCCTGAGCCCAATTTCTGTTTTTCTTGGAGTCTTTAGATGCAGGAGCTTGTACTTCCTCATCTTCAGACTGAGTATTTTGATCCTTCTTGGGCTCATTTGCAAAATATTTCTCAGTAGTCTTCCTTTTGTTTCTCTGCTTGCTCATTTTCCCAGCCTGGGCCTGGTTTGGGGTGCTTCCTGAGCTTTTGGGACACTCCCACAAGGGTCTCAGTGTGTGAGGCTCTGTGAATGACCATAAGCACCTCCCTCTGCCACGGGGCTGAGGTGGGGGGGTGTTGCTGTTCTATTGGGGGGGGGGCCTAGACTGCGATCAGCATCTGAATGTGGTCAGAGCCCCAGAGTCCTGTTCCTGGGGCTGAGGACAGAGCTGGGCAGTCTCCCTTCACTCCCCTCCCTCAGCTCAATGGGCTCATGCCCTGGGGGCCCCTGCTTACCCTTCCCCCTGCTTCTGTTTCCTGGTCTGGGCTAAAGACCAAGCTGCTCCCTGTATGCCCTGAGGGCTGGGCTCCATGTGCTTGCTCTGGCAGAGGTCACTGCTGTTCCCCCACTTTGTGCCCGGTACTCCTCGGGGTGCAGCTCAGGAGACTCCCTTGCTGCTGTGAGCTATGACTCCCAGCACCCTGGGTCTGCCTCCGGGAGGCTGAAGTTCTTTCACTCTGGTGGGCCGCCCTCCAACCCCGGGGAGCAGAACCTTTCTGCTCTTTTCCAGGTTACCTTGAGTAGGAGAATTGCCTCACTGGGTCCCTTTGTGGGTTCTGTCTCTCGAAAGTTTAGTTAGAGTCCTTAGCTGATGACTTTTATCAGAGAGCTCCTAAGACTGGATCCCTTCTTGTTGCCATCTTGGCTCCACCCTCTTCAGGGCTAGCTCACCATAACATTTTGAGGCTGATACAGTAAGAATTATGTTCATTTTACATTTTGGAAAATCCAAAGTATTTGCAGGGACCTGCCCTCAAATCTAATAGACAGTAAATTGTGGAACCTCAAATTGAACTCAGAACTGGTAACTTTCATCTTGTTGATCTCTCCACTGTAGTATAATATATGTTCCTCATCAGAATGTGTGCCTAAGATTTGGGGCAGAATGTGTCAAGATGCTACTTTACTTCACACTGTAGCCCAGGACCTCATTGGCAGAGATTGATTACTCAAAGTCCCATGCTTGTATGGGGGTGGAATTGGCTAGAGCTTGGGAAGAAGAGAACCTTCTGACTTGCAAATATGTGAGAGGAGACATTGGTTCCAAGCTGTCTTCACAGAGGAAGACTCTGGGAGGAAGGTGTCAGGCATCAGAACTGATGCTTTACTCATATCTCTTTTCAACTTACCACACAGATGACTTTGGGGAATTTTCACTTGATTAAGGTCATAGATTCTCTCTTTCTTATACTAGAGCTGAGTTATTTTCTTTCCAATAAGAATTTATTCACTCTGTGTTATTATCCAGTATATTCTCTAATCTGTATAACTTTTCTGATTTCTGTTTGCTATCAGTTCAAATAAATGAATGTATTTGTTAGTCACCATGTGACTTTATGAAACTGGTATTTGGTAGTGTTCAACAACATTTCCGTACTTGGAATTTTATATTGTCATGCCTTGTAAGCTATATTACTCTAAAGTACAAGTCACATAAAATACTGTACTGATTATTGTAGTTACAGTGTTCATAGCAAATAAACTGCAAATTTATATTAGCATGACTCTAAAAAGCACTGGAATAGAAGTTATGAGTCCTGGTTTCTATTCTCATTTTCCTCACCTTTTTTGTGAACTTGACTGAATGACACAGCTTTTCTATGCTTTATTGACTTATCTCAAAAATGGAAGTAATAAAGGACTTCTGCAAAGATCATATAAGATAAAGTATTTATCTATCTGCCTATTTTTTATCTTTCTAGTTATCTACATATACATCTCTATAAACCTAGAAATATTTTACAAACTCTTAACTACTATGATTGCTGTAGTGTTTGATGAATAGAAAGCTAATCTCAAACTCTGGAAAACCTGGATTCAAGTCCCTCCAGACAAATTAGTTGTGGGAGCCTGGGCAAATCCCTTAACTTTCAAAGACAACTTTCAAGGGATCCAAGTTTCAAAAAACGATGCTAATCTGCATAAAGTAAAAGGAACTTCCTCATTTAAGAGTTATTTATGCCAATGAAATCATGAATCTTTAACCTCTGTTAGTATAATACAAATGTAAGGTGGTAATAAAAAAATGTTTTATTAGTATTGTAAATAATTTTTAACTTGTATTTTTTCTTCTTTTTCTCCCTCTTAGATTTATTTTGCTGAACTATGTGTATTCTCTTTTCTCACACCTGTTTCTTTTTTCATACTGCTTTAGAGTCATTGTTTCAACCACATTTTTTTGTGGTGGACCAGTGTACTATCTCTTGAGATTGAAAAGAACAAATGGATGGATCAATAAGGACAGAAACAAAATGAGTTTTCTCTACTTTTAACTTTCTCTGAGGTAGTATTTTCTATACATTTATATTTGCAACTTTATGAACTCTGAGTGGAGAATGTGCCTTTGTATATTCTACAAAGTAGTTCATTTTCAGTTCAATAGTGACAGTATACCTAGATTTTTTTATCTTTTCATATGGCTCTCCTGCAGAATATGTTAGAACTTTTTGCTCCTTAATTTTGATATTTTTGACTTTGGGGAAGAAAAAATTTTATGTTGGCATAACATTAATAATATAGCTTGATTAGCTGGATTAAACACTTAATATTTTAAAAGTATTCAGTCCAAATGTATAATAAAGCTATGGTTCTTGAAACTTTACTCCCCCTCTTCTGTTTTAAATATGCTATCATAAAGATATCTCTGATGAAATTTATTCTAGGATATAAGAATGAGAGTTTAATCCAAACAATCAGTCATAACAATTTGGAATTAATGAGTTTACATTGGAAGAATTTTCTATGCAAAGAAAATGAGCCTAAATTTCTTACCTTGGCATTTAAGGCCTATAATCAATGTTTGATTTCCCATAATCTCTTCCATGAAGTCATATAATATCTTTGGGCTAAAGCTAGAGGGTTCACTAGATAGAGTGTTGGCCTAGAATCAGAGAGACCTTAGTTCAAATCTTCTGGTCTCAGACACTTACTAGTCTTCTGACCCTGGTCAAGTTACTTAACATTGTTTATCTCAGTTTTCTTATCTGTAAAAATGAGTTGGAGAAGGAAATGGTAAGTTATTTCATTATCTTCGACACAAAAACTCCACATGGGGGTCACAAAAAGTCATACATGACTGAAATGACTGAATAACAATAGCAAAATAGTATTTTTGGGATGGCTAGGTGGCAAAGAGGATAGAGCCCTGGTCCTGGAGTCAGGAGTACCTGAGCTCAAATCCAGCCTGAGACATTTATTAATTACCCAGCTGTGTGGCCTTGGACAAGCCACTTAACCCCATTTGCCTTGCAAAAAAACTAAAAAAAATAAGTATTTTTAATTTATCCTTGTCATGAATACTGAAGTTGTTAGGCATGTTTCGTTTATTCAACAGACACTCAAATGCTAAATACACAAAACAATGCAATATACTGATGATCTAAAGATTAAATAATAAGTCAACCCATAATATTTGCCCTCAAGAAAGTCAAAATTTGTTTGGAGAGATATGGCATGTGCCCAAAACAAGTATAGTTTCTGGGAGATTATGATGAAGTAAAGGAAAGAATTCAATAAATGGGTCTACAAAATTTAGACCAAAAAATTCATTAGAGAAAAATGACATTTTATTACATAGTATATGGCACTACCCTTTGATAAAAGAGAACTGACCCTTGGTAAAAAGATATTTTCAAAGACTTTGAAAGATTAGAAAAGACCCCAGAGGACATCTAGTCCATACCTGAGAAGAAATTTCCCCTATTGCATTCTCAGCAACTGGACACAACCTTCATCTAAAAGACCTATTAAGGGGGAAACCTACTATCTCATCTGACTATTTATTCCCCTTTCAATTCCTTTAATGCTTAGGGATTTTTCCCCACCATCAAGTCTAAATTTGCTTCTGTGAATTTGAACCATTACTCCTATGTCAGTCCTCTGGAATCAGGTAGAGTAAATCTAATACTTTTATATAGCATCTTTCTCCAGTCCTTCCCTCCTCAATAAGAATTCTGTTCTCCACCCTAATCATACCTAATTCTTTGAGCTGTTTCTCACTGGGCAATATCTCAGGGCTCTTCATTCAGTTACCTCCTTAGGAACTATCTGCTTATCAATGTCTTTCCTTAAAATGTGGTACCCGATTTTGCTTTGACAAAGCCAAAATTAAGTAGAACTGTCACATCAATAGTAATGGAGACTAAATCTTTTTGATGTTTTTGTAGCTTAAGGACACCTAAGTTTTTTCTTGCCTCCATCTACATCATAATATTGACATTTTGAATTTGAAATGAACAAAAATTCCCATTCTTCAGACAAATTGCTCTGTAACCATAGATCTCTCACTTGGTACTACTAAAGATGATATTTTAAGTCCAGGTATATTAAAACTACTCTCTTAAACAAGACTTGTGATTTCACTGATATAGGGAACCCTCCCTTGGAAAATTCCCTCTTTGTATGCCAATCATTACCTCTCTTACACCTTGAGTCTAGGAGAGCTGCTTAAAGTAATTTAGTGATTAAATGATATGTCCAGGGTCACTTATCCTTTGCCATTAATTTTAGCTATCCATCCCAGCTTTGTTTCATCTGCAAATAAAATCTATTCCTTGATTGAAATCAGTATTTTTACAGATTTATATTCAATTTATCACTTAATTAAATTATAGGCATTTGTTATTTTTCCTTCTTCCTGCCCTCATTGAACAATAAAAAAATGAAAAAATTAAACCTTTATATCAAATAGGATCAGAGACAGATAGAATATGCAGCATATTACTGCAGAACAATTTCCCATATTGACCATATCCAAAAATATATGTCTCAATCTGCATTTTAAATCTGTCAACTCTGTGGTAAGAGGTGGGTGGAATATTCATCTTCATTCTTTTTGAATTCGTGATTTATCTCTGCATTGATTAGAGTGCTAAAGTCTTTGAAGTCACTTTCCTTTATGCTATTGTTGATTAAATAGTTTCACTATATTCCTTAGCAGATCTTCCCAGTTTTATCTTTTTTCATTGGAAAGAAATCACTGATAAAAATGTTTAACATCACAATGGTAAACACAGAATCCTGGAAACATTTAAGTAGAGATATTTTTTTTTTCCCAAACCAATGTAAAAAATGTTAATAGTTACTCTGGATTTGACCAACAGTCAATTCTGAGCCCATCTAACTGTACTGTCCTATAACACCTCTGCTTTTATTCTCTCAAGAATAGAATGATAGACTTTGTGAAATATCTTTAGCATTCATAGGATCATAGATCTGGAACTGAGAGAGACTTCAATGATGACCTAAGTCCCTTCCTTTTATTGATGAGGAAACAGATTACTAAGGAAGTTGTGTGACTTGTCCAAGGCCACACATAGTAAATGTAAGGGGTAGAATTTGAAGCCAGGGCTTCTGATTTCAGACTTAGTGTTTTTTTTAATATGCTATCTCCTGATTTATTATCCTTGTGATGATAATGATTAAAACAAGAATAAAAATAGCCTGGACTAAATTCATACTGGATTTTTTTTATCACTCTTTACTTTGCTATATGATCATTAACAGTTACCTTAATGAAGCATTCTAAAATTTCTCCCAGAATAGGTGTCTATGTCACTGGACTATAGTCTTCAGAATTTATTTTCTTTTTGGAAAATCAGGACAGCATTTGCCCTTCTCTGACTTTATATATCCTCACCTATCTTCCAAGATGGTCACATATCACCAACTATGTTATCATTTTTTGCTAGTATTTTCAGTATGTTAGAATGTAGCCCTTGGTGACTTGAAGACATCAAGATCAACTAGGCTTTTTTTTTTGTTGTCTCTACATTTACCATATAAATCAATTCCACATTATCATTTTTGTTCTAATCCTTTCCTGTATATAGTTCTTCCTTATACAGAAAACAATCAAAATAAGAGTGAAACAGTTTGGGTTTCTCTTTTTTATTTGTTAGCATGAACTCACATAAACCAGACCAGTCATTAAATTTATAACAATAAGCTTTGGTGTGTAACAAATTATATATAGTTTTCAATGCTAAGCTAAAAAAATTATCCTAGAAGAAATAGGAAAATATAAGTGAGTTTTAAGCAGATAATGGTCAGTATTAGGAAGATATTTTTGATGGCTTTGTGGAGAGAAAATTGGAAATAATAAAGTCAGGGGGATAATTTAGCAGGATGAAAGACTTGAGCTAGATTTTTAAAATGGTTCTCCCTTTTTTGTAGTTCAAATTGTTAGAATAGAAGAATTTTTCATTTGAGTGATAATCTTTTATTTCTAACATGATCGAATATAGATTTTTATTCCCCCCAAATCTGCCTTGAATGTATAAGCAAATAGTTTTCATTCAATTAGGATACTTACTTCTTTTCTTCTTTGTCTGGAAAGATTTAGAGGATAACTGTATTTTGTGTCCTATATGTAAGTAACAGTAATCATAAACTCTAAGTGAATCTCTTGCCTCAATTTTCTCCTACTCAGTCTTTATGTCACTTGTATTACTTTCATTCATCACCTGGAATATATTGATGTTAAAAAGATGAGTTCTTGGTAGCTGACACTTGAAAATTCTACATACATACATCTGTATACACACACATGTGAAAATGCATGCGTGCACAAATGTGCAATGCATGTAAGTGTGTAGTGCAGTTATAATGTGTGCACATACATGCATGCATGCATAGTCATGTATACACATATATTATATGTGCACATATTCATGTATCGTTATTGTTATTCAGTGATTTCAATCATTTCTAACTCTTTGTGCCATCATTTGGAATTTTCTTGGCAAAGATACTGAAATACATTACCATTTCTTCCTCCATTTTACAGATGAGGAAACTGAGTCAAACAGAGTTAAGTAATTTGATTTGTCCAGCATCACATAGAAAGTAAATATCTAAGGCTGGATTTGAAGTTCAGGTCTAGTACTCTATCCATTGTGCCTTCTAACTGTCCTATATTTGTTGTCCATTATATTTGCAAACTGTAAAAATATATAAATTCTAGTTATTATTATCAAATATTTGCTAATCGATTGTATGGATTTATGTTTTGTTTTTTTTCAAATTTTTTTTTGCTTTGATTTCTTGGCCAATCTAAAAAGTATACATTATTTTTCATATTTAAACATTAGTAAACCATATTTTGATGAAACAAAAGCACAGTTTTTTAGTGTAAGGAAAATAACTTATTTTTGTTATTCAAATTGATAAGGCCTATTTGCTAAAGTGTAGTTTGCAAAGAAAGATATAATTTTCAAGGATGACTTTCAATTTTATCTATCTATAAAGATAAATCCAGGGTAAAATGAGAATGGTCTTTATTTGAATGAGTACCACATTTGCTGGAAAATAACCCCAACTCTACTGAATTTGAGTAATTAATCAATATGTATTTCTAAATTTATAAATATTAAGTCAACCGAACTTTGGTACTTTTGATATTTAATCCCATACCTACTTCCATTGTTATCTAAACTGAAGTGTAACTATGTTGTCTTTCTAAAAATATGGTAAACTCCTTAAGGGTAATGAACAGATATTATACTTCTTTGGTGTCTCTTGGAACACCAATATCTAAAAGGAAGCTTGCCTGGAAGAGTGGCAGGGCTGGTCAGTAAGACCTAGGGAAAAATCTCATTTCAGCATTTGTAAGTTTATATGTCCTTGGGAAAGGTGCTTGACCAATGAAGCTCAATATTGTCAAAATAAAATAGAGACCGGGTGGCTAGGTGGTGCAGAGGATAGAGCACCAGCCCTGGAGTCAGGAGTACTTGAGTTCAATTCTGGCCTCAGACACTTAATAATTACCTGGCTGTGTGACCTTGGCCAAGCCACTTAACCCATTGCCTTGCAAAAAAAGAAAAAAAAACCCTAAAAAAGCAAACAAACAAACAAATAAAATAGAGACATGAAATAAATTGCCTATATCATACAGTTGTAAGGATCAGATGAGATAATGCATTTGAAATGATTTGCAAAAATTGTTATTAGACAAATGGCATTCTAACATAGGAAATACTGTAGAAAAACACTTGAATCCATGGTGTAATGAAGAGGACAATAGATTTGAAAAAAAACTCCAATTTAAATTTTAGCTTCACCTATTACTTTACTAGTTATGTGGTCTATACTTTCTGCACCTTAGTTTTTTTTTTTTTTCCTTAGGATGGGAATACCTGTACTATTTATTTCACTAGGTTCTTATGGAACTCAGATGGATCATTCATATTTCACTTTGTGAACCATAATCTGTTATATAAATATCCTCTCATCATCTTATTTTGTTTTATGAGCTGATTCAGATGGGTGAGTTGATTCAGATGAAAAAATAGTATTGTATTTTTCTGATGTAGTGGAAAATCTTGGATGTATTCCACTTTTATTAGTTAACTTACAACATATGATGGATACATTTTGGGTTCTCTTTTAAATTGTGTAGTTTAAAATTATTTTTGTTATAGCTTTGCCACTGTTAAAATTAAAAATACCTACTTAAAGCAGTCTTTTGATGTGAAATTCCTCGGGCTTCCACTTCAAGGACAATCAAGAACTCTTACTAAGTAAACATCAGAGTACTCAGAGTGACAAATTGCCTGCTCTTTGTGCTAGTAGATTATTTTGATCCTTATCTAAATTGTTTACATGTCAGGTTTCTTTAGTAACTCTGAATAATTTGGATAAATGAGTGTTCCCATTGATAATTACATTTCCTTAACAATTCAGTGAATGTACCTAAAAAAGTAATAAAAGCTTCCACCAGGACCCCTTCCTGCAGCTTGTCACAGACTTAGGCTTGGATAGTGTCTGACACTTATTACCTAGATCAGAATTCTCAAAAAAGCAGAAGCTTTTATAGGGTCTGTCTCAAACCCTTCATCTCTGCATTCTGAATCCTTATACACAATCTGCAGATTTACAGGTATGCCACCCACGTTTATGAATGTTATGCCTCCCCCCATAGACATAACTTTCTACTGCCTCCTATGGCAGGAATCTAAGATAGTGTATTCCCAAGTAGGTGCCAAGGCTCCAGGACATTATTGGCCTGCCACCAACTAGGTCATGATGTATAATTAATTGGTTGAATGATAAGAGGAATCACAATCTTTTGTGAAAATTGATTATGGATTGTCTTCAACACAGCTACACCAACTCCTTCACCTATTACAATTCAACAATTTACTCAGTCCCTTCCTATAGCTCTCCTCCCAATGCAATAAAAGTCACAGGTCCCTCAGGGCAGTTATAACCTTACTCAAGGATCCACACAGATGTTCTCCCCTCCTCCCCAGAAACATATTCACACCCTATCCCCCAATTCACTTTGCAATTGCTACAGATAACTTTCCCTTATTGCTCCAGGGGCAATAAGGAGCAAGTAAGACCCTCTCCCTTATTTTTATTTTATTTTTGTAGAAAAGAGTGAATAGCATAGGTAAACAGGAATAGATGGAGTGCCACCAACATTGCAGAATTCATTACATTATCTTTTCCTGAAAGCATATCCTTCTTCTGAACTTCCTTTTTTCCATCGAAAATCTCCTAGGTTTCAAACTCTGTATTGCCCTTGTTTTCTCATTCAACAGAAACTTCACTTAAAAGTTAGCAGTGGTTTCTTCATTTTCAAGTCTGCTTGCCTTTTCTCAATCTTTATTCATCTTGTTATGTTGGCAAAATTTGGTATAGTTGATTACTTTTTTTTCCTGAGATATGTATGTTTTTATTTCTGGGTAGCTAAAAAAGATAGGTGTTTCAACTATTTAAAAAACAACTAATTTCTGCTCCATTTATAAACTTGGAAACCAAATTTTTCAACATGTTGGAAAATCTTCCAAGCAATGAATTTCAAAGCTAGACAGGGCAAGAAGACAAGGGCAAGAGACAGAGAAGGAATGAGAGAGGAAAAGAGAAGCATATAAGTAGAGAAACTGAAGTTCTAAATACTAGATTTATATCATAATTTTATTCCAGTGACTTCTGAAATATACATTCCATCACCATCATCATAGGCAAATAAATATGTAGTGCCTGCTCTGATGGAATACATGAGGCTAACAGAAACTAAGTTTATAGAGATCAGAAGCAATTTTTTTGAGACTGATACATTTTATCAATCTGAAAAATGTTGCTATTCCTCCTGAATAGTACATAAGAGAGGTACCAAATGAAGAAGCCAATCTTACAAATCAGAATTTCATAGTGTAGCTTAGTTACTTATGTAATTTAAAGCACAGTGGATTCTCATAAAGAAAAATCCATATTTAATTATAAAAATATCGAGTCCAAATCAAATACAAATTATATGTGTGAATATCTATGCCAACACCTTCCCTATTAGCCAAGATAATCCATCATTTCATTTAGAATTATTATATTCCATTTTGTGAATAACAACCTAATAACAATCTAATTTAACAACAGTTTTTGAGAATAAACTAATTCATTTTATGTTTATTTCATTTCTGCTATCCTTTATTTTACGTATTTTAATTTGTAAGTATGGGTACTATATATATATGTGTATATATATATATATATATATATATATATATATATACTTGTCTACTTTTTGTTTGTTTTCAAACCTATTTTTGTTTGTTTTGTAGCCTCTGATATCTTTTTAAAAATTATATTTCCTTTAAGATCTCATTCTGGATATGAATTGGTAGCAAAATTAAATTTTCTGTTCACTAAATGTATCTAGACTGTTTCTCTTCATATGTAATATATACACATGTATATATATATATATATGTATATTTATGTAGATAAAATAACTATATCCTTTGACATTTTCAGATCTTTTTTTATGTTTCCATCCCCAATAAAATCATTAACTTCTTGAAAGCAGGGATTATCTTTCTTTTACTTTTTATCACTTTTTTCCCCCCAGAAATTAATATGGCACATAGGAAGTGCTTAATAAATAATTGTTTACTTATAATGAGGGTTATATTGTTGTTATAAGTTTCAAATTATCTTGAAAATGATTTTGATTTATGGATGAGAATTAACTTGTTGAAAAAGTGATATCTTATTCTAATAAATTGGATTCTTTTTCATGCTTCTCAAACAATAACTTGGTGTGTGCATTGGTCCCCATCCCATTGAATGGGATGAGGACAGTAGGTTCTATTGTCTTCAGACATTATGAAACTCCTTTAATAATTCCAAGTTTCCAGGGGAAACACATGCCATGTATTTTCTTATGGTGTTGTGGTATGATTGTATTGTCTTCAGCATCCAAAGAAATCAAAATAAACATCACACAAATGATTATGAAAAGGTATGTGAGAGTAGGCTACAATACACCAGAAACTTTGTAAAGGAACAGGTGCAAAATGTTCCATATGATAATGTCTGGTAGGAATAGAGTCTGTGTGATGATGACAATTTTGTTGCCACAATGCTCTACTGGTACCCTCTTGACTCTCTTGATATAGGAAAAAGAAAGAAAGACTCCTGCTACACTCCTAGGAGAACCTTAGTTGAACATTCCCCAACATGAGTAAGTCTGTGAATGAACTGTAATCTAGGAGAGACAAATTGATGAGATCACAGAATTATATGACTATCTAAGCTCATTCCAATGGAATATCAAGTTGCTTTTAGTTCATGATTTGATTTAGTCAGTGGTTTAGATATCTGTCTCAGCTTTGTTCCATCTTCAAATTAAATGAGTAAGCCATATATTGTATTGTTCAAGTCATTGATGAAGATGTGATATATTACTGAACCAAGTATAGACTCATGGAGCACTATACTACAGTCCTTCTCAATTGATAACAAACCATTAATTACTCTGATTTGAATCCAGCTATGGAAGTAATTCCAATTGAAAATTATTTAATTATTTTCTATCTTAAACCATATCTTATTCTGCACAAGAATAGTATATAGTGCTTTACTAAAATTTAGGCAAACTATATCTGTGGCATTCTTTTGATGTTCCTATTTGGAACAAAAAGAAAAAAAATTGAGTTGGCCCAACCTGCTCATGGTGAAGCCAAGCTGCCTCTGAATAATCCAAAGGGCAATTGAAAGTCACTGGAGTCTACTTATACCCACCATCTATCTATCTATCTATTGCCCTTTGGCTGTATTATGAGTCCATGGCACTACTGGATTCATAAGAAAGTGGCATCCCTTGAGAAAACTTGCTATTACAGAAATGTACTTTTGCAGCAATGGGAAATTTGAGATCATTAAACACACTGTACAAATTCCCAAATGCAATCTGATACTATTTTCTCTATCTACTCAATATTGAGTTCAACTAGTGGTCTATCTTCAGCATTGCCTAAGGTCTAAATTTTGATTGACTAACTTGACAGGCTGTCTGCCCATAGAATTATTTGTCATTATTTGTGTGAAGTATCTTTTACATTCAAATTTTTTTTCCAATATGAATTGTTAGATTAAATTCCATGGAATTTTTGGAGAAAGCTCTTTAATACTCCTAAACACAATACTACAGCCAGAATATCCACCTTGAACATTGGCATTTAGCCAAATATTTAGCACTTTTCATGAATATGTCTTTCTGATTCACATTTTGTTTGATGTTGGAGCTAAGCAGACTTTTGAGAAAGTTTTCTCTATAGTCAAATCTGTCATAGTTTTGTAAAATTTTAACATATGCTTAAGAGTCATCTTCATTTTCTACAATGGAGCTTGGGGCATAAACTGCAATTTTCTTCATAGTGATTTGTAGGCTTAGTATCATCAAAAGCACTGCAAAGGAAGATAATTAATTATTCTATGAAATGGTGTTTCTCATTGAGTTTGAAATAAGTATGGCATAAAATATTCTTGATAGAGGCATGCTGACTATTTGTAAGTATCCTTTCTCTTATTGGATGTTCACCAACAATTTCTTTAATGATCTGTTCTATAATTTTCCTAGAAATCCAAATCAAGCTTGTTGTCCCATAGCTTCTCTTTTCTATTCCATGTCTAAAATAATTTGCCCTCTGATTTCCAAACTTCTCATAATAATTTTTGCTATCAATTATAATAAAATAAGGATTATTATTTTGTATTTCCATGTTGTATAATTATTCTCACTAATATAATCTCAAAATAATTCTCTTTTTTTCCCCCATTTTCACTGAGAATTATGTACCAAAAATGCCAGGGGACTGGTTTAGGATTATGGAGTTGAAACATCATTTAGACACAGAACTAAATAAAAATGACAATTTACACATTATCTGATTTTTTTTGACTTAACTCACTGGGCTCTTTTGTGTCACAGATATAATGATGGAGAATCAGTATATGACACTATGTTATAATGCATTTTATATGCTTCATCTCATTTGAACTTTACAATAACCCTATCACAATGATTCTACGATTATTAATGTGTTCATTTTATAGATTAATTAACTCATGCAGTGATATAATCTATAAGCTGCCCATAGTTAGAGAATTATTGGAGATGTGTTTCTAAATCATGTCTTTTAGATTCCAAGAACAACACTCTATTCAACACTTATTTTTTTTATTTTAGCTTTCTTCAATACAAAAGGTTCTCACTTTGCCAAAACTAATTAGAACCTTTTTACATCTTAGTATATAAAATTATTGAGTTTATGTGACCCAAAATTTCTGCTACCTGTTTCCCAATGTTCTGGCAATGAGTCTCCCTAAACTTTACTGGATAGATCCATGCCAACAGCTCAAAAGGAGCAACAGCAACAAAATATATTATTTAATTCAATTTCATTAAGAAAATATTTATTTGATAATGCCAGTGTGGTGGCTGAGAAGTGAAAGGACTTATTCAAATTCCTGCTATGCTCCTTATGATTTATATGACCTTGACCTAGACATGGAGCTATTCAAAACTCAGTTTGTACAAAGGAGAATTGAACTAGATGATCTTCAAAGATCTATGTGTCTCATGATCAATATTTCTTCATTGAGGGTTCTGTTTACTTTGAGTATAAAAATGTAACAAAAAAAGATAATTTAGTACATTTATATGTACAAACATGCATATTACAAATTTTTATATGTACATATGTAATATATGATGAGATGAAAAGAATTCACAAAATGAATTAGGATGTAAAATTACTTTTAAAATAATTTCCTGACACGTATTACTTTTTTGTCAAGAGGAAGAATACTATCAAAATGATAATTATAATAATATTAATATTACTAATTAACATTTATTTATCCATTAATATGCTATAATTAACTGTACTAATTATCTCATTTTATCCTCATAATAATAGGGAGAGGTAGGTACTGTTAATATCTCTAATTTATATTTTAGGAAACTGAGACAGAAAGAAGTTTAGTGACTTGCCCAAAGTCATACAACTAATAAATGTCTGAGACTGGATTTGAACTCTTCCTGATTCCAGTCACAGCACTAAGTCCTATTTTACCTTTCCTATGTCAAGGAAAGATTTGTTTTCATGTATGGAGGGAAGTCTTTCTACAGAACCCAATTCATCTATAACTGTTATAATATGAAAGAGTTGCATGAGGAACAGAAAGGATAAATTGCCAAGAGTCACACAGCTAGAAAAGATAGCAAGTAAGATTCAAACGCCCTTTCCTCAGTGCATCTTATTAATTATTATTATTCTACTTATTATTATCATTATTATTCTATTTAGTTCAGATCCTCAAACATTTATAAAATATCTACTAAATGTAAGACCCTAGGACTACCAAAAATTGACCAGGTTCATGACCTCAAAGGATTTATGGCTTTCTGGGAAGAAGTAGGAAAAAGAAGTAGAAATAAGTGACATAAAGTAAGTTTATATGTCGCAAAACTTCTGTTTTCTGTTGCTCAGCCTTCTAAAATGAGTTTGCCTGAATTGTGTTGGATAAATCCTCGTGTAACAGTTGGATTACAGACAAAGGAACAAAACACTCTTTGGACAATTGGGGGTGTGGGTGGGTGGAGGGGGCGGGGAGAGAGAGAGAGAGAGAGAGAGAGAGAGAGAGAGAGAGAGAGAGAGAGAGAGAGAGAGAGAGAGATTGATTTTAAGCTGATTGAATGTTTTAAGGAGGAAAGAACCTGAGCTGAGTCTTAGATTTTAATAAGCTAAGATAAGAAAGAAACCTAAGGGGCAACCAGGTGGCACAGGAGATAAACCACCAGTCTGGGAGTCAGGAGGACCTAAGTTCAAATTTGATCTCAGACAGTGATTACCTAGCTGTGTGATCTTGGGCAAGTCACTTAACCCCATTGCCTTGCAAATACCAAAAAGAAATATATAGATATATTAAATTTTAAAAAAGAAACTTAATCCACATGTGTGTATGTTTTTTGTGTGTGTGAATGTGAAGGAGACTGGAGGAGAGCTGGCAGTGGAATGGGATTCTGTAAATAGAGTTGTGTGGTACCAATTTGAGTTCTGAGAATAACTTCAGTTCTATTTGCCCAAATGTAATATATCCCCAAAATTGTAGTTCAGTTTTAAACTTTAACAGACTAAAACTGCACTAAGACTCTTTTGGACACATTGTTTGTTGTAGTTTAAAGAGAGTCATGTGAAATAAGATTGGAAAGATAGGTTGGAGACAATTGGTGAAAGACCCTTTCTGAAAACCCCTCTCATTCTTCAGATATGAAAGTTAATTCTTCCTTATTTCATCTCATTACATCCAATGTTCATCTTAATCACTCATCTTCTTTTAATTTATAGGATATTTATATGTGTATATATTAAAATTGTTATTTCCTTGAAGATAGAGATGAGCACTAATTTACCTTTGTATCCCTCAAAGAATGCAGGACAATGTTCTGCATGTAGTCATTGCTTAATAGCTGTCCATTGAATGAATTGATAAATAGTTGGATGTATAGAGGAATACACTAATGAATATAATAAACCATGAAAAATAAATGTGAATGTTACAAACTCTAGGAATGAAATAACATAATCAGCTACTTACAGAATATTTTAATAGGGATACAGCATACATCTGTGATTTTATTGGTACAAGGAACTCCAGCTTTTGCCTTTACAGGTCAGCATCTTATCATCATCATCATCTCTAGAATTTATATATTACCTACTATGTGCTCTGACATGCTAGACATTTTACAAATATTATCTCACTGGATTACAACATTATTCCCATTTTATAATTGAGGAAACTGAGTCAAATAAAGTTAAGTGACTTTACCAGGATTACACAGTGAGGCTGCATTTAAAGTCAGGTCTTCCTAATGCTAGACCCAGCCCTCTATCAATCCATTGCTCCACTTACCTCATTGCCTCTAATTTTTAATCTTAAAGTGGTGCCTTAGAATATTGAGTGGGTAAGTGACTTAACCATTTGTCAGTAAATAATTTGAACTCAAGTCTTGCTTCAAGGTCAGCTCTCTATCCACTACACAACTATCTCTAAAAAGTAAATGGAACCCTTTTTTAAGGTTAAAATTTTTAATTCAATTACAGTCAGCTCCATTAAGGAAATGAATTTAGTGCCTAGCCACATAAAGCCATGGGAACAATAATAAAAGAAATGGTTCTTTGCCTTCAAGGGATTTGTATTTGACTAGTGGGGCTATGGCTTCTTATTAAGTACAGATAAATAAATCCAAAGTATCTACATAATAAATGCTGTAATTTGGGAGAGGACTGAGAGCACCAACAAAGAGAGGGAGTCAAGAAAAAAAGTCCAAGGGGAGATGTGATGAGAGCACATTCTTGTCTTAGAGATCTTTAATCTGGCCTATAGGAATCACAGGTACTATGCTAATAGGCCTCAGGGCAAACGCTATTCCCTTTGCCAGCACTGTGATCAAAAGATTTATAGCCATGCCTTTGGTAAGTACTCACTGGTGTATTCCCTGTTCTTTTTCAATTCATGTTAAGCTTAGTAAATTAAATTCTGAAGAGTCCATAGTCATGAAATATAAAAGTTATATGCGTATATTACAAAAACCAGGGAACATAAAAAAGGATGGTTCTAATGGAATCTCTAACTTGCTCTGTGCTTGCTGCCTGCATTTAAGGATAAATATACATTAATGAGCCCACTTCCTTGTTTAGTAATGGCTATCTATTGCCAAACAGCATTACAGAATGGAAAAACTGGAAGGGACTTCAGTTGCCATATAGTCTAATTCCTATACAATAGGGAAATACATTGAAGTATATATATCTGACAGGTGATTACCAGGCTCTAATTGAAGCCCTTCAATGAAAGGAAACTGATTATCTCTTGAATCATCTTTTTCCACTTTTGGATGAGTCAGTTTGTTAGGAAGTTTTAATTGACATCAACCCCTTTATAATTTCTATCCTTTCTTCCTCATTCTGAGTTGTGGAGCCAGAAATAGGCTAAATAGATTTTTTTCCAGGAAAAGCACTCAAAACATTATGAAAGGAGTTATGGCACCCTTTCTTGGTGAAATATGTCCATTTTATTCACCCCAACTTCATAAGCATAGACTCAAGATCCTTCAGTTAGTTGATAAACTTTTAAGACCCTATTATGTACTAGCATCGTGGGATTTGAGATGTTCTGGCTGCCCTTCTTGGAATGTATTTTTTTAGATTATCGGTTTTTAGTTTTCATTTGTCATTTGCCATTAAAAATGAAACTCCTATAGACTCCAAGTCAAACTTATCATGGAACATGATCCACATTTACCTAGGAATTTGTTGGTTATTGCCTAAAGAATGGCATAGATTCTGTTCCCCTAATAATCTAAAAATTATCAAATTTATCAAGGTGTTTTTTAAGATCATGGAGGTACTCATTAAAATAAATAAGGTTATATCAAACCATTGTAAAGACCTTTTGAAAGATTCTAACACATTTGTATATTAGTATATTAAGAGATTCAAAATATATATTTCTTCTACTCAGTTTAGAAAAATCTAACCTTGTGTGCTTAGGGTATGGAAAGATAGGTCTACTAACAAAAAGAAAGCTCCTAACTAACATGAAAGTGCATTGAGACAAAGTGAAATATCTAATTTACTTATGCAATAAACCTCACAATTTTTACATCTTAAAATAATGTGATTCTGATTCTCCTGTTACCACCACTTTTATGATATAACATTAAACTCACAATATTTTGAAGGATATTCTTCAATCCTTTATGAAGTAATATGACATCAGATATTAAAATAACTTTGGTCAACAGTTTAATTTTTCAAGTCTAATCTTGACCATAGTTTTTAGGTTATCAATGGAGTTTAAATCAATTAAGTTCCAGGGCACTTAAGCATGTTTAATCTCCATTTCTTGGATACATTTCTTTATCTTTTATGATATATGCCACAGTACAATGTCTTATGGTAGTAGTTAGAAATTTCTATCTCTGGAACAATTGTTTCTCAGCACAACATTGTGTATACTACAGTTCCCCATTCTCTCAATAATCACAAATTCTGGTCAATTGGATGTTTTTGAAAAAATCTTTTAAACATTTTTGGGTAGATACTTTATATTCTCTGATAGGCTCATTTGAACATCTGACACTGGTTTTAGTATATCCTTAAATAAAAAAAATGATTTTCATTAGAAAAATTCACTTTTATTCATTCTTTAGTACTCCAATCTTTGTATATTCTTGTCCATTTTTATCCAATATTTAGTGCTCCAGTCATTGTATTATGTTGCCTAGGATGCTTTATTTTTCCTTCATAGGAATGACTGACACCTCCATTTTATGATAATCATCTACAGTTCCCTCCACTTCAAGAAGCGTAAGCTACAATGTACACCAAAGGTTCTTAATCTTGGTTCCATGAAACCACAAAAGAGCACATGGTTTGGAACTTGAATGCCAAAAAACCCATCCATTTTTTCACTAACCTCTAATTAAAATTTATCATTATCTTAAATTATAAATTTTAAAAAATATTATTTTAAGAAGTGGATCCATAGATTTTGCCAAATAGTCTGTGATACAAAAAAAGTTTAATAACATTACAAGGAATCAATAACAATTCATGCAGATACCATCTCTGAGGATTATTTGGGTAATTTTGTAGCAATACAATTTTTTTATTCAAATTTTTCACTTGCCCTTTTTTTGTGCTTCGGAGAAACTGATCCAGCAATATCTCTTATGGTCTTAGAAGTGTGATCTTTAGAAACCATAATTATTTCCTTGCATAATATCTATCTATTCTTTTAAAATTATAGAATTAAATGTTCCACAAAAAGGTGATGAAAATATGCATATGGTACAAAATCAAGCACCCAGCTCATAGAAGACTAAAGACAAGGAAGTCATCTGAATTTTTCTTTTCTTGTCAAAGTCAGACATTCTGAGGCCACCTTGTACCAGTAGAAACACCTGCATAACCTGTGCTCTTCCAAATTAAAAACATACCAAAATTATTGCTTGCCCCCAAATAATTTGCACAGTACTACAGAATTAGGGGTTTTATTAGATTGGATATATCCTAAATATTTATGATGTGTGTATTCATGTATTTATATATAGTTATATGTATGAATATGTATGTGTCTTTGTCTATGTGGTAGGATATCTCATCTATATGCCTTCTTTACAGGAGTATTATTTGTTTATCTGTTTCTTTATTTTTGTTTTTTTATGAGACAGTGGGGTTTAGTGACTTACCCAAGGTCACACAGCTAGGTAATTTATTAAGTGTCTGAGGTCACATTTGAACTCAGGTCCTCTTGACTCCAAGGATAGTGCTCTATCCACTGGGCCACCTAACTGCCCCAGGAGTATTATTTTAATAAACACAAATTCAATTATCAGAACAAGGTTAGTTAAAGAGTTTTGCTTTGCCTAATTCCATCTTTCTAGTAAAGGTAAAAATTGAAACTTTTTAAAAATGTTCTCCAAAGCCAATAATTACAAGAACAATATTGCCTAGATGTCTCCATAAGGTTCTCACTCTTCTTTTGCAACTTAATGTTGATTTTTAAATTTCTTGTTTCAAAGTGTTTCAAAGCTATATCATTGCAATTCTAAAAAAATAAATCCCCAAATATTTTATTATAAAACACATTCACTTTTGAGAGACTGAAAATCTTTATATTCATCTTTTAGCCTAAAAATTATCTATTTTCTTCCTCATTGCTTTCTCCACAGATTTTTTTTTTATACTTCCTAGTCATTCATCCAGGAGAATGTAAATTCTTCCAGGTTATAAATAAATTTACATGTTGGTCACATTAGTTCTAGCTTTGTTTAATAGTATTATGTCTTCATTGTATTTCCCTTAAAAATATCAGGTAAAAATAGATATCACAACCATAGGTGATGGTATTGATTTTCTATAGTCATGAAAATAGTTGTTTATAAAACATTATATTATTATGGATTACACTTATAAAAGAGATTTAGAGAATATTGAATACAGCTCCTTCAATTTACAGATAAGGAAGCTGAGACCCAGATGTGTTAAGTGACTTGCCCAAGGTCATAATAATAGCAAATGTCACAGGTGGGATTTGAAACAAGTTCCTCTGATGCCAACAATGGCTCTCTTCCCCGTCCCACATTGTTATACCCTACCATTGGCTGCTTCCACCATCCTTCTCATTGTTCTCCCCAGTCCCAGCAATTACTGATTCTTCCTTCCATTCCCATAATGTTTACTGTTTACTTTTAATCATTCCAAAAATGATGTTTGCTTTGGTTTCATCTCCTTTTAAATATTCAAAATATAGGGAAGACATGTACAAAAGCATACTCTTTCCCTTTGGATGCAGGAATTATGAGTGAGGAATGCTGAATATACTCAATCTCATCATATTAGTTGATTTTAAGTCTTTTTCTTTGTTTCAAAGGAAAGACAACCTGGGTTTGGAGTGGAAAAACCAAAAACCACTTTGGTATAACAGCAACAATCATCAATACATTTTTAATAAAAGTATAAATATTAGGGAGGCAAATGCTGCAATGGTATGAGTTACTTGAAATGGAGGCAGAAGACATAAATTCAGGTCTGGGTTGTTGCACTTAGCAGATGTGTGATTATGACTTAAATGATTTAAAAACTATTGAAATTTCTTCACCTGGTGTTCATAAACTTTTAACTAATAATAATAAGTATATTCCAAAATAATTGGTTCCCTTATTAATACTAATTTATTATATTCATTTTAAAATATTATTCAGAAAAGGAATCCATAGACTTCACCAAATTGCCAAAAAGGTCTGAGATACATAAAATGTTTAAGAACCCAATTTTAATCAGTTTATTTCTCAGTAAAATGGGAATAAAAACACTTGTTGAGAGAAAAAAATATTTAATGATTTAAAATAGTTTTCCAACATAAAAAAATATATAAACCTACTATAGTTATAAAAACCAGGTAGCTCCATTCCTGCAGGAATTTTTTCAATTAGAAAAAATATCAGTTGAATAATTAAAATTTCATAACAAATCCAAAGAAAAACATTAACTTTCCACAAGGGGGTAAAAGTAAAAGATAAAGTCATTCCAATGTCCTCTATTTCCATGTTTCAAAACGGATTGAGTGAAAATATCAAAATGCAATGACTCCCTAAAGGGAAGAAGATTTGGCAAGCCATGTGGAGGTTGTTAGCTTCAGGTATCTAATCCACTTACTTCTCATAATGCAGAGATTACTGTGGGCATTGCTGCAATATGATTCTCTGATGCATTGCCAAGTCATTGTGACAGGATAAGGTATTGTAGATTGCTGCATTTCCATTAGTAGGGAAAAAACACAACTCTAATTGTTTGTAATTTTGGATAGATAGCTGATTATGTTTTTCTGACAGTCTTGCTAATTGTGATCAGCTGTTTTGTTTTATTTCTTACACATCTAAGATCTGTGAGAGCTGGCTAGCTTTGCATCTCTCCTGAATTCTAATTCTGAATTCAGCACACCACAAATATTTGTTGAATTAATTTGTGGTTGAATTAATGGTGTGTGATAGGTGATTTTTAGACCTCTTAAAATAACAGCTAAGAACTAGCTTTCATGAATGGAATTAAATATATGACAACTCAAGAAATATGATCTAAATTTTTTATATGTGCTATGTGAAATATTTACTAAAAAGTCACCATTTCTTGAACTTTGCATTCTGATCATGAATTATTGGTTTAAAACAAACACTCAATTTGCAAAGAATAATATTAGGAGTCTTAGAACACGAAAATTGTAAAATAAAAAATACCAAATACTTAAAAGGTTCAGGTACCAAACAGTTTGAGTGAAAGCAGAGCAGGGCTATCTTGACATAATATAGAAACTTTTGAATTGCTAAAATATTTATAAAGCAACATGCTGAAGGAAAGGGGATAGGATGCGGAATAGGAAGCTTGAAATATAATACTGGAATGAAGGAAACAAAAGCAAACAAAAAACTTCACCCAAAAAAACCTCTTTACCTGAAAATGAACTTCAGATTTTCAGGCATTCTAATTTCAGTTTGAATCTAGAAAGACTTTGGTTCTTACAAGTTCTCTCTTGGTCATAGGTAATCTATTTTATCCACTATGGAGTTCAGTTTCCCTATTTATAAAATGAAGGGGTTGGAATAGAACATTTCTGTACTTCGTGCCTGTAGAACTCAATCTGAGAGGATATTGGGTGCAAAGATAAAAGCAGACTCAAGAAGCATTTGTATGTCAGTATTAATTAATGATACTAGTTTCAGTAAGCCACAGACAGATCTCATTTATTCATCACTGCACATTGTTTAAGGTGCATGGATGATTGTTTCAAGAAGGGCTTGTCAAGGGAAATTTAGGGGTGTATCAGATTTTTCTTCAGCGAATATAAGTTGACAGCTTGGAATTGAAAGAGTGATGGTTTATAGTCAGAAGATACCTGAATTTGGAATCAGAAGTCCTGGGTTCAAGTTTTAATGCTTCTATTTTTTTTTTAACTTGGACAAATTACTTCCATCTCTCATTTTCAATTGCCACATTTGCAGTAGGGGACTAATAATACTTAGACGATCTCCACTGGTTCATTGTCATGAAGCACAGACACAGAATGCTATACACAGAATATTATGCTTAACATAAGATGGGTGAACCATTGGTGTGATTATTCAATTTTCTCTTCATACTACACAAGTTTTCAGTTTATCTCAGCACCATAAAATAGTGAGACACAAACTGCACCTAATTTAAAAGGAAAAAAATGAAGCTGTCAAAATTCAAGTTGTTATACAATTTATATTACTTTTGAAGAATTTGGCTATAACATAAGGAATAAATAATTTTCTGTTTATTTTAATAAAAACTGCAATATAACAGTACTTGCTAGCATTCATATAGTGCTTTAAGACTGGAATTTTCAGACAAGAATAATTTTGGTAGAGACTTAAATTCATAACAGTTATCATCGATTTAAAGGGAAGGGCAATATTTGAAACTTCAAAGAATCATATATTTTAGAACCAGAAGAAAACTTGGTGGCCATTAAGTCCAATACCATCATTACAGAGCTTAGTATCCTGAAAATGAGAGCAGACAAGTTTCTTTTCCAAGGTCTCATAAACAATAAATGTCTCAGGTAGGTTTTAAATCCATCTCCCTGATTCACCATCACTATATGACCTAGCTAACTGCATTATTATACAAAGAGCATAATGTTATTTGTATTATAACTATGTATGTATATGTATATATATCTATGTGTGTGTGTATGTATACATGTGCATATATATTATATATTGAATACACACATATATATGTAGGTAGTATATTGACTAGAGTACCAGCCCTGGAGTCAGAAGGACCTGAATTCTTTTTTGTATTTTTTAATTTTTCTTATTGTTTTTTTATTAAAGATCTTATTTGAGTTTTACAATTTCCCCCCCATCTTACTTTCCTGCCCAAGGAAAGCAATCTGTCAGTCTTTAATTTGTTTCCATGTTGTACATTGATCCAAATTGAGTGTGATGAGAGAGAAATCATATCCTTAAGGAAGAGACAAGAAGTCTAAGAGGTAACAAGATCAGACAATAAGATATCGGATTTTTTCCCTAAATTAAAAGGAATAGTCCTTGAAATTTGTTGAAACTCCACTGCTCTTTATCTGTATACAGATAGCACTCTCCTTTGCAGACAGCCCAGAATTGTTCCCAATTGTTGCACTGATGGATTGACCGAGTCCTTCAAGGGTGAACATCACCCCCATGTTGCTGTTAGGGTATACAGTGTTTTTCTGGTTCTGCTCATCTCATTCAGCATCAGTTCATGCAAATCCCTCCAGGCTTCCTGGAAATCCCATCCCTCCTGGTTTCTAATAGAACAATAGTGTTCCATGACATACATATACCACAGTTTGCTAAGCCATTCCCCAATTGAAGGATATTTACTTGATTTCCAATTCTTTGCCACCACAAAAAGGGCTGCTATAAATATGTTTGTACAAGTGATGTTTTTACCCTTTTTCATCCTCTCTTCAGGGTATAGACCCAGTAGTGGTATTGCTGGGTCAAAGGGTATGACATTTTTGTTGCTCTTTCGGCTTAGTTCCAAATAGCTCTCTCCAGAAAGGTTGGATGAGTTCACAGCTCCATCAACAGTGTAATAATGTCCCAGATTTCCCACAACCCTTCCAACAATGATTATTATCTTTTCTGGTCATATTGGCCAATCTGAGAGGTGTGAGGTGGTACCTCAGAGAAGAATTAATTTGAATTTCGCTAATAATTAATGATTTAGAGCAATTTTTCATATGGCTATGAATTGCTTTGATCTTGTTATCTGTAAATTGCTTTTGCATATCCTTTGACCATTTGTCAATTGGGGAATAGCTTTTTGTTTTAAAATATGACTCACTTCTCTGTATATTTTAGAAATGAGTCCTTTGTCAGAATCATTAGTGTAAAGATTGTTTCACAATTTACTATATTTCTTTTGCTCTTAGTTACAATGGTTTTATCTGTGCAAAAGCTTTTTAATTTAATGTAATAAAAATCATCTAGTTGGTTTTTGGTGATGTTCTCCAACTCTTCCTTAGTTATAAACTACTCCCCTTTCCATAGATCTGACAGGTAAACTAGTCCTTGATCTTCTAATTTACTTATGATATTGTTTTTTTATGTCTAAGTCCTATGACCATTTGGATCTTATCTTGGTAAAGGGTGTTAGGTATTGGTCTAATCTAAGTTTCTTCCATACTAACTTCCAATTATCCCAGCAGTTTTTATCAAAGAAGGAGTTTTTATCCCAATAGCTAGACTCTTTGGATTTATCAAACAGCAGATTACTATAATCGTTTACTGCTTTTGCACCTAGTCTATTTCACTGGTCCATCACTCGATTTCTTAGGTAATACCAAACAGTTTTGATGACTGATGCTTTATAATATGATTTTAGATCAGGTAGGGCTAAGCCACTTTCTTTTGCACTTTTATTTTCATTAAGCTCGTAGAAATTCTTGACTTTTTATTTCTCCATATGAATTTACTTACAATTTTTTCTAACTCATTAAAGTAATTTTTTGGAATTTTGATTGGTAGGGCACTAAACAGATAGATTAGTTTTGGTAGAATTGTCATTTTTACTATATTAGCTCTACCTATCCATGAGCAGTAGATGTTTGCCCAGTTATTTAAATCTGATTTAATTTGTGTGAAAAAGTGTTTTATAATTGTTGTCAAAAAGTTTCTGAGTCTTTCTTGGCAAATAGACTCCCAGGTATTTTATATTGTCTGAGGTTACTTTGAATGGGATTTCTCTTTCTAGCTCTTCCTGCTGTATCTTGCTAGACATATATAGAAAAGTTGAGGATTTATGAGGGTTTATTTTTATAACCTGCAACTTTGCTAAACTTGCTAATTGTTTCCAGTAGTTTTTTGGATGATTTCTTGGGATTCTCTAGGTAGACCGTCATGTCATCTGCAAAGAGTTTTGTCTCTTCCTTCCCAATTCTAATTCCTTCAATTGCTTTTTTCTTCTCTAATTGTTGATGCTAACATTTCTAATACAATATTGAATAGTAGTGGTGATAATAGGCACACTTGTTTCATTCCTGATCTTATTGGGAATGCCTCTAGCCTCTCCCCATTGCATATAATGCTTGCTGATGGTTTCAGATAGATATTGCTAATTATTCTAAGGAAGAGTCCACTTATTCCTACACTTTCTAGTGTTTTTAGTAGGAATGGATGCTGTATTTTGTCAAAAGCTTTTTCAGCATCTATTGATATGATTACATAATTTCTGATTGTTGATATAATTGCTGTTGATATAATTGAGTATACTAACAGTTTTCCTAATATTGAACTAACCCTGCATTCCTGGAATAAATCCTACTTGTTATAATCATTTTGCTAAGATTTTATTTAAGATTTTTGTGTCTATGTTCATCAGGGAGATAGGGCTATAACTTTCTTTCTCTGTTTTAATTCTTCCTGGTTTAGGTAACAACATCATATTGGTTTCATAGAAAGAGTTAGGCAGAGTTCTATCTTTCCCTATTTTTCCAAAGAGTTTATATAATTGTTCCTGAAATGTTTGGTAGAATTCACTTGTGAATCCATCAGGTCCTGGAGAATTTTTTCTTGGGGAGTTCAATGATAGCTTGTTGAATGTCTTTTTCTAAGATAGGATTGTTTAGGTATTTAATCTCCTCTTCATTTAATCTGGGTAACTTATATTTTTGTAAATATTCATCCATTTCACTTAGATTATCAAATTTATTGGCATAAAGTTGGGCAAAATAATTTCGAATTATTACTTTAATTTTTTCCTCATTGGTGGTGACGGTGGGTGAGTTCACCTTTTTCATTTATGATACTAGCAATTTGATTTTCTTCTTTCTTTTTTTTAATCAAATTGACCAAGAGTTTATCAATTTTATTGGTTTTTTCATAATACCAACTTTTGGCTTTATTTATTAATTCAATTTTTTTTGCTTTCAGTTTTATTAATTTCTCCTTTAATTTTTAGAATTTCTAATTTGGTATTTAATTGGGGATTTTTAATTTGTTATTTCTCTAATTTTTTTAGTTGTATGTTTAATTCATTGATTTCTTCTTTCTCCAATTTATTCATGTAAGCATTTAAAGCTATAATATATCCCCTGAGAGCCACTTTGAGTGAATCTCATAGGTTTTGATATGTTGTTTCATTATTATCATTATCTAGGATAAAATGGTTAATTCTTTCTATAATTTGTTTTTTGGTCCACTCATTCTTTAAAATGAGGTTATTCAGTTTCCAATTGGTTCTGGGTCTATATCTCCTTGGGCCCAATATTGCATATGACTTTTATTGCATTGTGATATGAGAAAGATGTATTCACTATTTCTAACTTTCTACAGTTGATCATTAGGTTTTTATGTCCTAGTACATGGTCAAATTTTGTATAAGTTCAATGTACTGAAGAGGAAAAGGTATATTCCTTTCTATCCCCATTCAGTTTCCTCCATAAGTCTACCATATCTAGTTTTTCTAACAATTTATTTACCTCCTTAACTTCTTTCTTGTTTATTTTATGATTTGATTTATCTAGATCTGATAGTGGGAAGTTGAGGTCTTCCACTAGTAGAGTTTTGCTGTCTATGTCTTCCTGTACTTCTTTCAGCTTCTCCTCTAAGAATCTGGGTGCTGTCCCATTGGGTGTATATATATTCAGTATTGAAATAGCTTTATTGTCTATGGTACCTTTTAGGAGGATAAGTTTCCTTCTTTATCTCTTTTAATGCTATCTATTTTTGCTGATGCTTTGTCTAAGATAAGGATTGCTACCCCTGCTTTTTTTGCTTCAGCTGAAGGAAAATATATTTTGTTCCAACTTTTACCTTTACTCTATATGTATCTCTTTGCTTCAAATGAGTTTCTTGTAAGCAGCATATTGTCAGATTGTTTTTTAATCCACTCTGCCATTCAGTTATGTTTTAAGGGAGCGTTCATCCCATTCACATTTAAGGTTATGATTACTAATTCTTTATTGCCCTCCATGCTTTCTTCCCTCTGTTTGTATTTTCCCCCTTCCCCCCTTATCCGTATTCCCTAGTATTTTGTTTCTGAATACCACCCTCTTCAGTGTGTTTACCCTCCTATATCACCCTTCCCCTTTCTTTCCCCTTTCCCTTTCTTTTGTTAGTTCCCCTTTTTCTGCCCCACTCCCCCCTCCTTTTCTCCATCCCCCCCTCCCCTTTTCCCTTTTTAATCCTTGAAAGGTTAGATGATTTTTAAGTTAACTAAGTATGTGTAGGTTGACTTTAAGCCAAGTCTGATGAGAAGAAGATTCAGGTGTTTCTCATGTCAGCCCTTCTTCCCCTCTATTACCATAGGTATTTTGTACCTCTTAGTGTAATGAGATTTACCCCATTCAATCCCCTCCCTCCTTCCATCTCCATCCTATCCCCCTTTTTAAGGAGGTAGTGTTTTTTAGATCATTTTATCTGAGTCATAGAAAATTCTGAGTATCTGTCACTTCTAGCTAAGTACATTCTGTCTAATAGAGTTAAAATTCTTGAGAGTTATTGGAGTCTTTCTCCCAATCGGGGTTAAATCCAGTTACATCCCATTGGATAGCAGTCTCATGGATAGGTCATGAATGTCCATCACTTCTGGCTAGCTATATTCTCTCTGTTAGAGTTACAATTCTCAGGATTTATGAGAATCCTTTTTCCCCATGCTGGGATATAGCCAGTTTCAACTTATTGGATAGCAGTGTTTTTCTTTTTATAGCCCCCCCCCCTTTTAACCTTTTCATGTGTCTCTTGAACTTCCTGTTTGATGTCCAAATTTTCTATTTAGCTCTGGTCTTTGCATCAGGAATTTTTGGAATCCTTCCATTTCATTAAATGTCCATCTTTTTCCCCGGAAGAGAAGGCTCAGCTTTGTGGGATAGTGGATTCTTGGCTTCATTCCAAACTCCCTTGCTCTTTGAAATATCTCATTCCAGGCCTTTGATCTCTTAATGTTGATGCAGCCAGGTCTTGGGTGATCCTTACTGTGGCTCCTTGATATTTAATTTTTTTTCTTTTTTGGCTGCTTGTAGGATTTTCTCTTTTATCTGATAATTCTGGAATTTGTCCACAACATTCCTTGGTGTTTTCATTTTAGGATCTTTTTCTGGAGGGGATTGATGTATTCTTTCAATAACTACTTTGCCCTCTGGTTCCATGATATCAGGGCAGTTTAAATCCAGGCTTTTTTTTTCCTCTCTTCAATGTTTTCAGGAAGTCCAATAATTTTCAGGTTGCCCCTCCTCGACCTATTCTCAAGGTCAGTGGTTTTGCTGATGAGGTATTTTACATTTTCTTCTATTTTTTTTCTATTTTTTTGGTTTTGTTTAACTGGCTCTTTCTGTCTCATGGAATCATTAGTTTCTGCAGACTCTATTCTTTTTTTTTAGAGAGAGGAGTTTTCTTCATTAACTTTTTGCAACTCCTTTTCCAATTGGTCCATTCATTCTACTTTTGATCCAATTGGTCCATTCATTCTACTTTTGAAAGAGCTTTCCATTTGACCAATTAAGGTTTTGAGAGAATTATTTTCTTTTTGAATTTGCCCAATTGAGGATCTGAGAGATTAATTCTCATTTTATATTAGTCCAATTGTATTTTTTAAGGATTTATTTTCTTGTTGCAAGGTATTAATTGTCTCTCCCAAATTTTCCAGTTGATTTTTAAACTCCTTCCTTATTTCTTCAAGGACGTCTTTCTGTGCAGAAGACCAGGTCATATTCTCCTCAGAGGTGCTAGGTCTCTCTGATTTAGGGTCTTTCCTTTCCTAGAATTTTTCTATGGATCCTCCTTTCCATTGTCTCTTCTTCATTTCGCTAAGACCTTGAGTTGGGGAGAGGCTGGTTCACAGGGGCTTGGGATCAACCGAGACGTTACTCATTGAGTACAGTTTCTCTGGCTGGCCAGTTGGAGGTGCTGGTTGCTTTCTCTGGAGTGTCTGTGACCTTGATTGAGGCCTTCTCCCTTGTCCTGAAGGGAGGAATTGGAGCTAAGGGATCCTTTAACCTTCCATCAATGGTAGGCTTTACTCTAGCCTGAGGTCATTCCTCTCTCTATTGTCAGGTTCTTCTGCTCACACACACCTGTGCCTGAGGCAGAAGTAGTCTTCAATTGTTTTTTCTGGGAAGAAGCCTCAGTGGAAATGGAGGCATGGACTCAGAGTACCTCAAACCAGAGGAGCCCAGGGATACCATCTCAGTGTCCACAGCTCTCCTGCACTGGAACTCCCCCCGCCCCAGCCCTGTTGGCAAGCTCCAGAGGGTCAGTGTGCCTCTGCTCCCTAGTTGACTCAAGCCCCCACCCTCTAACCCCATTGCTGATGCAGCAGGTCTGGCTCTCTGGCCCTCAGACTCCCAGGCTCTATATCAGCCACTATTCTGGCTGATCCAGGGCTGATCTGCCCTCTGAGCCCAGACTCACCTGCCCAATTCATCCAGTGCTGCTAAGGGAGACAAATCCTGAGGTAGATGTTCTTTCTCCTGGCTTTTCTTTCTGGGTTTTGTGAGTTGGATTTCTGTTAAGAGGTTTGTTTCATATGATAGATGGGGAAAGATCAGGAGACTTTAGAACTGTGCCTGTCTTCTCTCAGCCATCTTGACCGGAAGTCCCAGTATCTGAATTCTAATCTGTCCTCAGACTCTTGACATTTACTAGCTGTATGACATTAATTTAACTTATTCCTGATTGTTTCTAATCCAGGATCATCTCCAGTTGTCCTGATTCCTATCTGATCACTAGACACAGATGCTTCCAGATGAGATAATGAGGCTGGTGGCTTAGCACACCACCTCCCTCCATTCAAATCCAATTCCCTTTCTTGTCATAGCATGGTCAGGGACTTCTTAGACAATGAAGGACAAACATCATACACTCTCCTACATACATATACACACATATGTATTTGTAGATGTCATATGTTTATTATTATTATTGATTGTTATTAAGCTCTGTCTCAACCAGTGAAAATTAGATTTTTTTATTTATTTGTCTTTAATAAAAATGAGCTCCTTTGCTTTGTACTAAGAACAGGCAAAGCAGTGGATAAAATGCTAGAAATGGAATCAGGAAGAACTGAGTTCAAATTCTGCTTCAGATACCCCCTAGCTGTTCTACTTTGAATCAGTAGCATAAGCTCTCTTAGCCTCAGGCTCCTCAGTCATAAAATGATGGGGTTGTAAGGGATCATTTCTATAGTTTTTCTAATTATAACACTATGATTCCATGGACTTTTAAATCCATTTATATCAATGGCAAACGTTTTATGTTTAGCCCCTTATGAAAATTTGATGAAGCAGAATTCTCCACCTTCATCCTCTTTACTTCCAAACCTTCTCGTGAATATTCTTACTATTTCATCTACCCCAGTAAGCTTTCTTTTCTTTTTTTTTGTGATCCATGTTAAAGAAGACAGGTTCACTGGTGCATTGTACCTAAAAAGTACTCCTTGTTTCTAAGCAATCTTTATTAAACTTACCGCCTACAGGCTATGCCCTCATTTTTTCCTTCCATTCCAGTGATTTCCATTCCAGTCACTTGGACACAATTTCCAAAATTTTTATCTATCTCCACATTTCCCCCTTCACATTCCACATATCACTTACAGATCAGCATCTGATTGAGCAAGTCTGCATGTATCTCTTTTAATATCTTGCATTCATGTATTCTGTTTATGAAATGTCTAGCTTACATCTGGAACATATCTTTCAGCTCAGAATTTCTTAAAAGGGCTTCTTGGAAAGGCATGTTAAATTTGAATTTAAACTATGAGGCTCTAGCATAGACTTGAATAACCTCTCATATATAATATTTTAAGTAATAAAAATATGAGGTATGGATTTTAAAAGTAATGAATAGTTCCTCTTAGCCCTAGGCACCCACTATAAATAACAAAATGGTCTGTTTCTAGAATCTAGATTGTGAATTTTAAGGAGGAAATTGGTTTTTAAAACTTCCTTCAGAGTTGATCAGTTGTGAGAAGCTGGTTCTGTCTTTTACATTGTCCTATTTTCTGCTTCTGCTATGTACTAAGGCATTAGAGGAAATAGACCCTGCATTTCCTATGAAAATTCTTTCTTTTCCAAATTTCTGTGACAAGATTAAATACAGCTGGCCTGTATGTCCATAGAAATCCAGATCACAGATTTTTGAAGAATAGACTGTATGCAGAAATTAGTGGAGATGGTTGTGAAGTATGTACAGAGAAGACAGGGATCAATATTATCTCACATTGCCAACCCTTTACTGTGTATCCACTATCTCCTCCTCCCTACTGCACATCACTGCTGAATCTGTAGATAATTCCCCACTGTGTACCATGGTTTATTATTATTACAATACTTTCTAGATGATTTGAGAATGGTTTGATTGTTTAATTTATTTTGCTCAATTAGAATGAGCTCAAAAAGTGGCACAGTCCCGCTTCTCCTCCCCCTTGTATATTCTCCTCCACAATCCTTTAATTTTGAGGAGGAAATTTTTCTTCTCCTAATGTCCCTCCTGGGCTTCCATTAGCAAAGGCTTTAGACAAACAGTACACTTCAATGTCTCTTTAGTGTTTTGCTTTGCTCTTCAAAGAACAGAACTGAGTATTGCCTTCTTGTATGCAAAGCAATTCTGCCCACAGGATCATCCTTTCAATTTATTCCCTTGTCTCTGCATGCCTCCTCCTTGTATCTTCCTCCCTTACCTCACATCTTAGGGAAGTAATTGTTCAATTTGGGAAAATAAATTAGTTATAATCATTTGGAATTGGGAATCATCTGGTTTTATTAAAGAAAATGTACCTCTTATTCTATTGATTCAAGTAGTAATAAGAAAATAAATCTTAATTGTAGGGCTTATGTTATTCCTGTGCTAAAGGATAGGAGTAACTTGTATGTATCTAAGACTTTCATAGAAAATCATATTAATGTTAGCCCACATTTTTTTCATCATGGTTATAGATACATGATTCTACTGTCTCCTTATCACATCCTTATTCTTCAGCATCTTACCATCAATTCTCCTTCCCTGTTTGGAGCCTTCCCCTGGTTCAGTGGACTGAGTGAGTGACAACTTCCTAGAACTTAGATTGTATTTCCTTAAGAGGTGAGTGGCTTTGGAAAAGTTATTTATATTTCCTTAGCTCAATTTTCTTCATCCATAAAATGAGAAACTTAAACAAAGGTTCTCTAAGATCCCTTCCAATTCTAAATCTGTGATCCTATAACCCTCCCACATCACTCAAATCATTCTTCTAAATATCACTATATAGTCTTAATTGATGGATTCAATAACCTTCATTTTCCTTGACTTTTTGAAGCTTCTAGCACTATAGATCAACTCAATCAATCAAGCATTTATTGTGTCAGGTACTATTCAAATATCTGGAGCTATAAAGAATGACCCTATCACTATTCTCAAAGAGGTTATATTCTCCTGAATGCTAATAGATAGATAAATAAAGTAGATAAAGTAAATAAAGTAGGTCAAAAATATAAAGAGAATAGGAATGGGCACTCAAACTATAATTTCATTGGTATTGAAATCTCCTGAGTAAGCTCTTTACCATTGCAGGACTGAAACACCTTTGAGACTTCTAGTCTTACAGAATTGCCTATAGCATTGAGAAGTTACTTTACTTGTCCAGTCACATGAGCAGGACGTCCTAGAAGGCACTTGGACCCACATAGTCCTGGTTTTAAAGGTCAATGGAGTCCACTTCACCAGTGGCATCAAACTCAATAAAAAAAATAAGATGCACTAAACTATATGTGAGAATCCCTGCTGCCTACTTATTGACTAAGAAAGCTGCACATTTCTGCATCTGGCTTTTTTATTCATATAACAGTACATTAAGATCAGATAAGGAACTTAAGACAACTCTGTATCACCTCACACTGTAGAGTGCAAATACAAAGAAATTCATAGTGGATAGATACAACATAAAGTAATTAGTGAGAATAGGCTCTAGCTTATTTTAGGGGATTAATAAATGTTTCATGTGGAAAAATATATTTGAACTGATTGTTGGAAGAATAGAATTCTATAAAGTAGAAGGAGAGGAAAATTTATGATAGATATCAAGGCAGCCAATGAATAGTCATGGAGACAGGAAATGGAACACTGTGTGTAATGCAGATTCAGACAGTTTTACTGGATAATAGAACCCCCAAAGTGTTACTATACAATGAACAGTATAATATAAAATGTACTTTGGACATTTTAATGTGTAATGATTCTGTAAAGATAGGATGAAGTTGATTTTGAAGGACTTTAAAAGCTTATGAGACAAGTATAAATTTTATCCTACATAAATAAGAAGTTTCTAGATTTGTTTTTTGCATGATAGGTAAGATTTATCTATCTAAGGAAATTTAGTTGAAAAAACTTAGTTCAGCAGTAGTGTGAAGAATAGATTTGTGAGGAGACAGACTTAAGGCAGGAAGACTAAGAGACCTTTATAATAATCTAGACAAGAGATGATGAGAATTTGAACTAAAAGGATATATTACACACACACATACACATACACACACAGAGGGGATTATATAAATGAAACATTAGAGGGAGAAATGGTAAAATTTGCTAACAGACATGGTTATTCAAGATAATTCAAGATAAAAAATAGTGAATTTTATGGGGAAATAAAATTAATTCTATTTAGAATAAGTCTAGTCTGAGATGTCTTTAAGGCATTCTGTTACAAATGTTCAATAGGCAGTTGGTAACATGAGACCAAAACTCAGTGAAGAAACTCTATTTAGAGATGATAAATAAACTTATGGGAACTCATATGTTTTCTTTGAAGAAGTGTAGAAGGAGAAGTGGAAAAGATATTGTACAGAATCTTGCGACATCCACAGTTAGATTGTTTAATTGTGTTAGTTGATATTGATGATAAATTAGAATTTGGAATTGAGAAGTTGTGGTAAGACAGGTAGGCAGAAAACCAGGAGAAAGGAATTAATATGAAAGCCTAGAATAGAGAGAGTATTCAGAACAAAAAGATGGTAGGTGATATAGATTGAGGATTGAAAAAAGATTATCAGTGTTAGCAATTAAGAACTCACTGAAAACAGAAGAAATAAGTTTCAATTGAATGATGGTATCAGAGGCCAGTTTACAAAGGTTGAAAAGCATGAGGAGTGGAAGTCAAGGTTATGAATGTAGACAGATTTTTCTAGAAGTTTGGTTGAGAAAGAGACATTTAGAGTAATTCATTAAAGTTTATGTTGACCAATTCATGAAATCCAACAAATATTTGCTTAATAATCTACAGCATGAACAATGCAGATAGACTAAGAGATATGATATAACCCAATTCTCAAGGAATTTACTGTCGTTTATTCATTTAAATTCCCTTGTCTTGGGACTTGGCTTCTATGATTTCTTTCTCATAGCTCTACATCTTACTTGTTTGATCTTTACTTCTGAGTCTGCTTTATTGAGTCTTTTTATTACTATTTAAATGTGAATGTCTCATAAGACTCAGTTGCTCTTTCTTGTCTTTTTGCTTTCTTATTCTATTGGTAATCCCATCAACTCAAATGCCTTCAACTATCACCTCTGTGCATTAGAAGTCCAAACTCTATGTTTGTTGTTACATTTTCAACTGCCTGCTGATTGTCTCTAGTGGATTATCTTTCAAGCCCTAAAGTCTCAACTCATCCAGGAATAAATTTATAATCTTGCCCTCAAAATTTTCCTCCCCTCCTAGTTTTCCCATGATGATACCAATATCCCCAAAAGTACTTATTCATCTTTTACTATTTTTACTTCCATCAAATTAGTTGCTAAATCTAATTGAATTTATCCTTTAAAATATCTCATCCATTTTCCCCTCTATTCATGCAATCTCTTACAACCCCTTTACATTGTTTGTATCTGGTTTGTAACTCTGTATTTGATTCTCCCATATTTCAGTCTAAATGTTTTCCAACCTATCTAAAGCTGCCAAAAATAGCATTAGTTATAAACATTAAGATGATTTCCCAGCTCAAAAATTTTGGTTGTCTTTAAGGACAAAATACAAACTATTTAGCCAGGGTTATAATTCCTCAGTAATCTGGCTCCAGAATGCTTTTCAGTCATTATTCCAGGGTATTTCCTTTCATCTAGTCTACATTATAGCAAAATTGGAGTGCAAGCCATTATCCAGTCTTGTTATTCTTGTTCTATGTCCATACATTTACACAGTCCTTTCCTCCCTCCATGCACTAATTCCACTTTTATTAAGGTTCAGATCATATCTCTTCCCACCCCTGCTCCTTTGTACCATTTTTATTACCATTCATATAATTGAAAATGATCACTCTTTCCTCAAACTACTCAGCAATTTGTCTGGATCTCTCCTTTGCCTTTATCATATACTCTTTTTAATCTTATTTATTTGAGCATATATTGAACCCATCCTATTACTATAACTCCTTGAAGACAAAGCTTGTGTCATATTTATCATTTTATTCCCAGACTCTAGAATAGGTCCTTGAACATTGATGATAATATAATTACAATTATATGTATATATACATATATTATCACAATATATGCAGTTACAATAATACAATGTGGTGTTTTAAGGTTTGCAAAGCATTTGACTACTATTAACTGATCCTCACAACAACCATGGGAGACACGTGCTGTAATTTCCTTCATTTTGTAGATGAGGAAACTGATACATACAGAAGTTAAGTGATTTGCCCCTAATCACATTGCTAATTATTATCTGAGTTGAGATTAGAATTGATTTTCTTGACTACAGTTCAGTGCTCTGTCAACTGTGTCACCTAACAGTACCACACCTAAATTTTTAAAAGATTTAATTCAATTTAGCTGGTAGTTGGCACAATGAACAGAACACTGGGCCTAGAGTCAAAAAGACCCTAGTTCAGGCAGATTTGTGGCAGGTTGCTTCTGTACCATTGGAGGGAGTAACTAGATAGATATCACATATATATTTAAGACTAATCATTCATCATCTGGCTAATGATTTACTCTTTTTTTTTTTTGCAAGGCAATAGGGTTAAGTAACATGCCCAAGGACACACAGTTAGTTAATTATTGAGTATCTGAGACTGGATTTGAACTCAGGTCCTCTTGACTAAAGAAAAAGTGCTCTATCCACTGTTCCACTTAGCTGCCCTATGGTTTACTCTTAATGTGTAAAAATGAAATTCATTTTGTACTTAGTGAAAAGAACAGTCAGGTTCCTATAATGAAGGAAAAGTGATGAACTATGTTTATCTACTCTTTCATTTATATTTTTGTATATAGCATAATGCCTTGCTCATTGAAAGCATTTAATAAATACTCATGGAGCAAATGCAAGAATGGTTGTAAGCTAACTCCATTCACTGCCCACATCCAATTTTGCACGTAAACAACCTTGTCTTCTGGACTTTCTATTGCTAACTTTAGTAACATCTCATTTATTTTGGCATCACTGAGATAGAAGCTGTTTGCTATTCTTGAATTATTTTAGACCATCCATTTAGGTGTCAAAATTGTTTAAACAGTGAAATGTGCATGAATTCTTAATATATAATTATTGAATTTGAATTGATGGACATTTCTTCAGTCTTACATAGAGCTTGCTGAACTTCATTTAACCTCCTAATGATGACTCAGGGTTATCACTTGACCTTCAGATCTTGTCCCGTGCTGTCATTCAGTGATGCCTTTAGCAGTTATGAAAATTTGTAAGACTGTTGGCTCACAGCCCAACATCACTTGGCATATCAAGTTCATGTGTCTGTTTTTAATAGTTTTGTTTCCTGTCTGCTCCCCATACCCCCTACCCCTTGCCATTAGGCTGTCAGCTGTTACCTCTTTCTCTTATCAGTATGCCTGTCATGCAAGGGTATAGGTAACAGTGACAAAGACCTTGCCAGGGAAGGGAGGCTAATGAAACAGCAGCTGATGCAATCATGGATCTTAGAGCTAGAAGGAATTTTAGGGTCCATCTACTAAATCCATGCCCAACAAAGAATACCCAATGCAAAGCACATCTAAAAACTGATCATGCAATCTTTTGCATAATGACTTTCAAATAGAAGGCACCAACTACTTCCTTAAGGCAACCCATTCCATATTTAGATATTTCTAATTGTTGGAGTTTTTCTCCTTAAGTCAAACTTCAATCTAATTGTTGACTATTTTCAGCTATTGCTTATAGTTCTGTACTAAAGGACCCCAGAGAGCAAATCTAATTTCTGATATGGCAGAAAACCTTTATAATATTTGAAGATATCCACAATTTTGTTCTCCTCCTTTCTTTTCACTGGGCTAATCATCCCTAGTTTCTTCAATAGAGTTTCATGTGGCATTAATTTGGCACCTTTTACCATTCTATATTCTTCTGGGGTCTCTCCCATCTACCAGTGTCTTTAAATGTGACATAATGCAGTGCTCCAGATGTGAGAGACAATAGAACAAAATATTCCAGATGTAATTCTAACCAGGACCAAGTCCAGATAAACTCTTATATTCTTTTTTTGGAGGTTATTTTCCTCTTTGTGTAGCTCAAGAATATATTAACTCTTTTTTCTGCCCTATGACATTGTTGACTCATATTGAGTTTTCAGGACACTAAAGTCTCCATGTCTTTTTCATACAAACTGTCTTCTAACCATGCCCCTGACCCATAATCTTGGGCTTACTTCATTGTGAAGTTTAAAGAAGACTGGATTTGTAATAAAAGGGTCTTTCACTTTATTTTTCACTACTTATATAATCTTGAAAAAAAAATGTCTAAACCAATCTGGGTCTCCGGCTCTCATTTGTAAAATGAGAGCACCGGCCTGCATTCTCTCTCTGGTTCCTTCCAGGTTTATAATTTTTTTTAAGGTTTTTGCAAGGCAAATGGAGTTAAATGGTTTGCCTTAGGCCACACAGCTAGGTAATTATTAAGTCTCTGAGACTGGATTTGAACTCAGGTCCTCCTGACTCCAGGGCCAGTGCTCTATCCACTGCACCACACCACCTAGCTGCCCCCAGGTCTATAATTTTTGATCCTTTGAAGTAGGCTTGTGCTAGCATAGATATGGACAATTAAGTACTTGTGGAAAGTGCAAACAAGTGGCATACATCAAGGATGGAGAATACAGTTTAGAAGTGTAGTGAATGTGTTCAACTTGATACTGTATTAGATTTTCGAAATACAAGGTTAAGGAATTGAATGAAGCTATAAAAAGGAGAACACCTAAATACAGAGAAGTGGTACACACAGTTCAACACATGAGCAAAAAGAACCTTGCAGATCATAACAGTTTTACTATTCAACTTGATTGTAGTGAGATCAAAGGATATTTACTCTCCTGGGCTATTTTTTAAATCCCTTTATGTATAACTAGATAAAGACTCCCAAGTGTATATTTGTAGGTCTTTTAGAGTAGTGCCTATTATTTTGTAGTCCTTAAATCAATGCTTGTTGGTTTGAATTAAAGGGCTAAGTTGTCCATAGGGGTTTTAAAACCATCTTTCAATATTCCTTTTATTCTGCTTTTAACCTGATGCTTATAAACTGTCCTTTTTAAAGTTTTATTTAAAATGCAAGTAAATAATGCTCTAGGGATTCTCCAAATGAGAAATGAACTTTGTAAAGTCCATTGGAATTTCTCAGAGATTTATTTGGGCATTGGGTTTGCTTCTGGTTTCCTAGATGTGTGCTGAATGATTGAAACATTAAGAAATATATGATTATTAGAAAGGTGAATTTAACTTGTAAAAAATATGAAATGGAAATCTTCTTACTATCCTATGTATTTATAGGTTTCATATTGAATAAAACCACATTTCTATGAAAGGTAAAGCTTTTATGTAATTGCTTTTTATTTAGACTTTTTTCAGATGGTTAAAATATCAATAATATGACCCAGAAAAATGTTTGTTACAATTAGATTATTAAAGAATAGAAATATATTTAAAACTATAAATCATATAGTAAAAAATATGGATCTCTTATATAATAGGAATAGAAATGATTTAGAGGGGTAAGGACACCCTGTTGCAAATAGTTGTCACTTTTTTCATTTTAAATACTATATTACCTCTAAACTCAGAATTCAAGTAAAGAAAGAATATGAGACTGTTAAATACTTTTTGAATTGTGTTGCTTTTCTTTTCTTGTAATAGAAGAAATACATTAATCTCACCAAAAGTTGAACCAACAAAATCTAACTCTAGTGGTATAGTAAAATAGATTTTGTTATAAGTCCCTAAGGAAACTATTGACTGGTGAGTCTTATTGTCTGCAGAAAAGCAAAAAGGAGTCAATAGTTTAAAATGTAACAAGAACTTGGTAATAGATGAGGAAGGACTGCCTGCCCTTCTGTTGGGCCTTTATATAATGAAATAGGCCCCTAAGGGTCTGGAGGGTGAGTACAAGGTTGTAAAGACACCATTTGTGAATATTTCTAAAAACAGATCAAGTGGCTTGTCTGAGATGGGCTTTTTTTTAGGGTTTTTTTTTGCAAGGCAAATGGGGTTAAGTGGCTTGCCCAAGGCCACACAGCTAGGTAATTATTAAGTGTCTGAGACCGGATTTGAACCCAGGTACTCCTGACTCCAAGGCCAGTGCTTTATCCACTATGTATGCTGACTAGACGCCCCCAAATGCCACCTAGCCACCCCCCGAGGTGGTTTAATGGTAGGGTTAGTGTCTGGTAGAGGAAGGTGGAGGAGCCAGGTGACCTCCCAAGTTTCTATTGCTACTCCTTACTCCTGTGTTATGAAATATCAAGTCTCATTGAGTTTTCTTAACTTGTTATCAGCCTGTGAAGGAAATGACTCTTGCCCAGAGCCAAGTGTGCTTCTAGCTTTCACATTAACAAATCAGATAATCTGTTGTTAGTAGAGGACAAGATGATTCTATGTCGTAGCAGGTTCCCTGAAGACTGACTTTTCCTGGTGCCTGAGGATGAGTCTGGAATTACTGCTTGTCTTCCCTGACTAGGAATTGTATATGATCTTCTGTCTACCCTTTTCTTTCTTCTCCATTCCTACCGACCTCCGAGTTGTTATTGGTCCTTTCATTCAAACAAATATTTTCACCTGTTCATTCAGGTCTCTAAGTGGTCAGATGACTTCTACTTTGCATTTGATCTGTCCTCTGAGTCTTGTAGCTAACATTATGATCCTTCAGGGGCAGTTAGGTGGTACAGTGCTTAGAACACTGGCTTTGGAAAGAGGAGGACAGGAGTTGGAATGCAGACTCAAAACTCTTGACTCTTACTGGCTATGTGACCTTGAGCAAGTACCACAGATTTACTCATCTGATTCATATCTGGCCATTGGACCCAGATGTCTCTGGAGGAGAAAGTGAGGCTGGTGACTTAGCACAGCACCCCTCACTCAAATCCAATATGCTTGTCATGGCATCACCTCACTGATATTGTGTGGTCTTCTTTGCAAATGAAGGGCAAACATTACTATTACCCTGCAACTAACACACAACTAACTGGATTTTTCAGAAGAAAGGATTTATATTTTTTTATTCCTAGGTTTTTAGAACGTCCTCAATGGTTTATACTTGTTCCTCATTCCTCAAAATGTCTATACACACAGTTTTCATCTTCAAAAGAAAAGTGGGGGATCTTTTCTGCCCCACTATCCTCTAAAATGTGTAATGGTCTTAGAGGCTCTCTAATCCAACCTCACTTTGCAGATGAGGAAATTGAGGTCTAGGGAAGTTTAATAATTACCCCAAGGTCACATGGGAAGCTAGCAGGATTTGAACCAAACTCCTCTACCCAGGAGACATTGCTCTATCCACTTAATAAATATACTTCATTAACTTTTTGTAATGGTATGCCTTTTTTCCTTATTTTTAAACTTTTTATGAATTTAGCTCCTTTGAATTTATTTTTCTTTGTATGACTACTTTGTTTTGAATATTTAGAGGACTTTGAGTTTTCAGTAAAGCCATACCAAGACTCTCAGCAAGTTTGAGAATCCCTGATTCTGTGTCTTGCTTCTACACTTGATTAAATCTAGTCTTATCACCTGGAACCTTTTTGTGTTATTACTGTTTATGGTCTAGCACACTTTTTCCTTTGTGGATTACAGTTCAAGTCTATGGTGTCTGACAATATCAATTGCAACTAGGTGTACCATTTTTGGGAAAGCAGAACGATTATAGTATTTCAAACTCTAAGCTAGAAAATCCTTAAAGTTTGGGAAAAGCTAATATTTCCCATGGTGCCTTGTGATTTATCAATGATTCACACAATTGACATCATTGGCTCTTCACAATCACTCTGGGAGGCAGGAAGAACAAGGTTCTAGGGGTTATTAGAAACTGAAACATAGAGAACTTAATTGACAGTGCTCCAGACTATCTAGCTATTAAGCAGCAGAGATGTGATATGAACCCTAGTATCCTAGAATTCCAAATAGTATGTTTTTTCACCTCAGCTTGTTTTTTTGCTCAAAAACAGATAGCACATTCATAAATAGTTACTGATGTTATTTATTCTTTACATCATCATAGTTTTTTTACAGTATCCCTCCCCTCCCAAAAAGTCATCTCAGTTACCAAACAATATTCTTTCAAATTGAAGAAATAAAAAAGAAAAGAAGAAAAAACATTAAAACAACAAAATCAGTTCAATTATTACATTGAATAAATATGAAAACATGTGCAATATACAATATCTGTGAACTTATTACTTCTGTAGAATGTGAATTTGGAATACTTTTTGTATCCACCTTTCAAGCCATGGATATTCCCTATGATTTTGCAAAATTTATTTTTGATAGTGTTTGGCTATTATATCTATTTACATTGGTGCAGTCATTGTGTATGATGTGTACTTGACTTCATTTTACATCAATTCATGTAGATCTTTTTTTATTTGCTTTCTGTATTCATCACATTCATCATTTCTTACAATATACTTGTTTTTATGTATCACCATTTGTTTAAGTATGTCCCAATTCATGGGAATTTCCAATTCATTGCTTTCACAAAAAAGTACTTCTAAATATATAAATTGTATATATATATATATATATATATATTGCTATAAATGAAGACATGGACTTAGCAATTGCCTACCTATATCTAAGGGTATAGACACTATATTTGTAATTTAAAATTGCTTTCCAAATTGGAAGTTAGTATGGAAGAAACTTAGATTAGACCAACACCTGTTCCAAGATAAGATCCAAATGGATACAGGATTTAGACATAAAAAACAATACTATAAGAAAATCAGAAGATCAAGGACTAGATTTCCTATCAGATCTATGGAAAGGGAAGCAGTTTATAACTAAGAAAGAGATGGAGAACCTCACTAAAAACAAACTAGATGATTTTGATTACATTAAATTAAAAATCTTTTGCACACACAAATCACTGCAACCAAGATCAAAAGAAATGTAGTAAACTGGGAAAAAATCTTTATAACTAATGTTTCTGACAAAGGAATATTTTATAGAATGTACAAAGAACTGAGTCAAACTATTTTTAAAAAAGCCATTCCCCAGTTGACAAATAGTCAAAGGATATGCAAAGGCATTTTACAGATGAAGAGATCAAAGCAATCCATAGTCATATGAAAAAATTGCTCTACATCATTACTTATTAGAGAAATGCAAATTAAGGCTTCTCTGAGGTACCCTCACACCTTTCAGACTGACCAATATGACCAGAAAGAACAACAATCATTGTTGTAAGGTTTCTGGGAAATCTGGGACACTGTTACATTGTTGGTGGAGCTTTGAACTCATCCAAACTTTCTGGAGAGAAATTTGGAGCTATGCCCAAAGGGCAACAAAAATGTGCATACCCTTTGATCCAGAAATACCACTACTTGGTCTATACCCTGAAGAGATGATGAAAAAGGGTAAAAACATCACTTGTACAAAAATATTAATAGCAGACCTGTTTGCGGTGGCAAAGAATTGGAAATCAAGTAAATGTCCTTCAATTGGGGAATGGTTTAGCAAACTGTGGTATTTGTGTGTCATGGAACACTACTGTCCTATTAGAAACCAGGAGGGAAGGGATTTCAGGGAAGCCTGGGGGGGATTTGCATGAACTGATGCTGAGTGAGATGAGCAGAACCAGAAAAACACTGTATACCCTATCAGCAACATGGGGGTGATGATTAACATTGATGGACTTGCTCATTCCATCTGTGCAACAATCAGGGATAATTTTTGGACTGTCTGCAATGGAGAAGACCATCTATATCCAGATTAAGAACTGTGGAGTTTGAACAAAGTTCAAGGACTATTCCCTTTAATTTAGAAAAAAAAAACCTGCTATCTTATTGGCTGATCTTGTTATCTCTTACTTTAAGTTTCTTCTTTAAGGATATGATTTCTCTCTCATCACATTCAATTTGAATCATTGTATAACATGGAAACAATGTAAAGACTGACAAATTGCTTTCTGTGGGGGGGGGTGGGGGGGAGGGAAGTAAGATGGGGGAAAAACTCAAAATAAATAAAATCTTTAATTAAAAAAAATAAAATGCTTTCCAAAATGACTGCACCTATTCGCAGCTACACAAGCAATTCAACAGTGTGCCCATATTTCCACAAACCATCCAACATTATTCCCATTTTTGATTCCCTCTGCCAATTTACAGGGTATGAGGTGAAACATCAGGCATGTTTTGATTTTCTTTTTGATTACTTTAGTTGATTTAGAGTATATTTTCATGTGGTTGTTTCATATTTTATAATTCTTCTTTTGAGAACTCTGTTCATATTCCTTAACCACATATCTGCTTGGGAATAGGATAGGTAATATTTTAAGAGACTAGTTCTGGTGGTTATGATAGGGATAGAATTTGTGATTTCATTTTATTTTTTTAGTTTTTGCAAGGCAATGGGGTTAAGTGGCTTGCCCAAGGCCACACGGCTAGGTAATTATTAAGTGTCTGAGACTGGATTTGAACTCAGGTACTCCTGACTCCCAGGCCAGTGCTCTATCCACTGTGCCACCTAGCTGCCCTGTGATTTCATTTCATTTCACATTAAGTTCCCAGTAAGGAACATCCTTTCCCATTCCAGTTACCTTCTTTGCAGCATATATTGTCCAAGAGCTGCCCAAAGCACCTTGATAAATTAAGAGACATACTTGGTGTCACAAGGTCAGTACATGTTCAGGGGCATAATAATTGCTATCATGAATCCTATAATTAGGGTTATAGAATACCTTTCAGTTCTAAAGCTGGTCCACTCCTTTTATCCACTCCCTTTGATCCATTCTATGCATGTGATTTATAATCAAAAGAAAGCAATTGCATTGATAAATGCCTAGGATATGCTGGGCACTGTAGCAGATAGAAATATAAAGAATGAACTTCAAATGAGGGAAACAAATATATATATATATATATGTATATATAGATAGATAGATATACATATACAATGTGAATAAATACAAGGATACAGAGTACAGTATTGTATCAAATCCAACTTGATTCAGGTACTCCATGGAGGGGGAGATTATTGGATGTTGGAATAGGGTATACTGGGAAAAATCTTCATGCAGAGAATGACCACAGAATATTTCCACTTGAAACTTTAAAAATTGTTGGTTTTAAAGCAAAAACAACATAATCACCTAAGAATGATTTTGTAGTTATTTTGTAGTCATAGCATGTGCACACTATATGACCACATGAACTATTGTTTCCTGGGGGTTTCTTAGCAAAGATACTACAGTGGTTTGCCATTTCCTTCTACAGTGTGCCTCCATTTTATAGATGAGGAACTGAGGCAAATGAGGATTAATTGATTTGGCCAGGATCAAAAGTTAATAATCATTGGAGGATGAACTTAAGTCAAATTTTTCAGACTGTATACCAGATGTTCTCTCCTTTGCACCAACTAGCTGCTCATAAGAATGTTTAGTGGGGAGTAAAATGGCAGCAGTGCCAGCTAGATTTTAAAGATCCCTTCACTCAGGGAACTAATATTGTGTGGTTCTTGATATATGCAGTATTAAGACAATGTTAAAGAGGTAGAATTTAGACAATTTCCCTCTGGTGCTTTGAATCCTATTCTTGAAAATGATGTTTAATTTAGCAATAGTGAGAACTGAATATAATTATAACTAAAAGAACTGGCTAGCATATGTGGAGGACACTACACCTGTTAGTTCCTATAAGCCAGTAAGGGAATATGATAGTTTAGCAAAGGAATAGTAAGCATGTGTGAATAAAAAAGAATTGGAGACTTACTGAGATTTTGGGAAGAAAATGAAAGCAGAACAAAGAAGGCCTTCAGAGGAAGAAATGATTTGAAGAGAGAGGATGAGAAAGATGCCTTGTGACTGACTCCATGTCAATATTTAGAAGCCCTGAAATTTCACAGAAATGCTAAGGGTGGAAGAATGAAACCTTGAAAGTTGCACCACAGGCCCAAACAACAGACCCTAAAGATTCTCAAATCCCAGCATTTAAGGCCAATGATGGATCAGTGAGGGGAGTAAAAAGGAAACTCTTATAGATATCTTTAAAACTCTAATTTGTTTTATGAATATAAAGAGTCATTCAGTGGAACTAATGGTTAGTGAACTTAGCTTAAGTGTAAAGGTACTCATGCCTCATTTACTTTTATTCATACTATTGATTTGATTGTGGCAGGTCAAGCCAAGTATCTAAGTTTCTAAGGAGTTACATAAAATCATTCTGTCAGCTTTTAAAATTATTTTTGAATGATAAAGATAGACTGTATGTAGGGATATATTTTTCCTGCTCTCTGTCTTCACAGGAAAAAAAAAGCTTCAATTACTTTCAGTAATTTTGAACTAAAGTACTGCATGCAGCAGGGTTAAGAATGAGAAAGAATATAAAACCTGGTTGCTCAGTGTAGAATTCACCTCTAACTGAAAACAGTAGTCCTGTGACCTGACTCCCATTCTAGTTATTAAACGTGGCAACTTTGTCAATTTTGATAGCAGATTTCCAAACACCAAACTCCATATAAACATGAGTGATGTCTTGTTCTTTCAACCATGGTTTTTTTCTTGGTCTCCCTACTCTTACCGAAACCTCAAGTTCAGACAGAATTTCCTTCAAATAAGTAAAGGAAACCAGGAAGTGGTAATGGCTTTTAAATACTGCCTCTCTTCTCAGACTTTTAGAAAGTTAATTCAATGGTTGAACAAATGGCAATGATACTTTTAGTTAGATTTTGAAATAAAAAAAAAATGATTCTGTCAATCATAGTTCAATTCATTAAGTATCAAACACTATTAAGGGCCAAGAACTTCACGAAAATCAATGAAACTAAAACAAAAGCATTCTCTGATTTCAAAGAATTTGTATTTTACGTTCTATTTCCTAGCATTTCTGAAAGCAAATAGTATGTTTCTGGCTCCCTAAATTGTCCTAGAAATCGAATTTGCTAATACATTACATTCTGTAATACCCTAGGCATTAGACTCCTGCACATTTGAATTCATGTTAGGTTCAATTAGAAAGAGGTGAATGAGGTGGAAACATCTAAAATAGAGGTTTTAGGAATACAAGGATGATAGCAAAGACATGACAGTTAGGGGCAGCTAGGTGGCGTAGTGGATAAATCACCGGCCTTGGAGTCAGAAGTACCTGGGTTCAAATCCAGTCTCAGACACTTAATAATTACCTAGCTGTGTGGCCTTGGGCAAGCCACTTAACCCCATTTGCCTTACAAAAAAAAAAAAAACCCTGAAAAAAAAAAAAGAAATGACAGTGGCTCAAAGTGCGCTATCTGGAGAGGTGAGGAAAAAAGAAGAGGGATCGGTAGCACACATGTTCAAGAGTGAAGCCGAAGCTAGAAGTCCCTGGATTTGGTAATCTAAGTATAACCATCTTTTGCAAATATCATGTAACCAGTTTCAACTTTGATTTATTTTTCTCACTAGATTTGATAAGGCCACAGAGTGCTGTACACTGATAAGATTTAGAGTTTATTATAGTATCATAACTACATAAATTACTTTGGATTTTTATTACTTAAGCAGAGATTAAACCAATTCACATTAGCTCTTCTAATTCTCACCCCCGACCCTACTTGCCTGAGACAGCCAGGTGACTAAGTTGATAGAGCACTGGACCTGGAATGTGGAAGACCTAAGTTTTGTCAGACAGTCTCTAGCTGCATAACCCTGGGTAAGTCACTTATCCTCTGTTTGTCTCAGTTTCCTCCTAGGTAAAATGAAGGAAATGGCAAACCACTCCAGTATCTTTGCCAAAAGAAAGAAAAAAAACAAGTCACAAAGAGTAGGAGCAACAACTCTATCTCCCTGCCTGGCTTACTTCCTCTTTACCCAATACATAGCATATCTTGTGTTCTCATCAAGTCTGTGGGGTCAGGATACTATGTCTTAGCACCATCTTCCCTTTTCAACATACCCCTTTTCCATCTAAAGCAGTTGAACTGAAGTCTTTGTTTTCTGATTATACCCTGTTTTGAAGTGGTAACATCCTAGGGTAAGCTTTCTGGAAACATTTCTGTTTAGGTAATTCAGAGTCCAGATAAATATGTTAGAAGTCTCTGCTGCAATCCTTTCAATTGTAAAGTATATTGATTTCTTGTTATCTGTCTGTTTGCTTTCCACCCCAATAAAACAGAAGCTTACTTCATATGTTTCTAATGATCCTTGGATGAGGGGCTTCCATGAATGCCAGGGGAACTTTTCAGCTCTTTATTATTGTTGCAGAAGTTTGATTTCATCTAAAATTCCTTGATAGAGACTCAGGAAAGATCTTGGATGCCTTCAGATGTATCAGTCTCCAGAGCTATGCTAATCTGCATAACAGACCATAATATCTTGCCTATTTTGCATATGTATTCTTAAATCATCCTGTGCTGACTCAAATATCAAGTGAGGTGTTATTTTTAAGTGAATTAAAAATAAAAAATAACTCAATTGTATTCGCAGATGTGCCACGGGGCCTGCAAAGTCCTTCTCTTAGTTTATGGACTAGGAGGGTTGAAGGTATCTTCTGCCTCTACAAAAACCTCGGAATCTATCTCAGTATTCTATACCATAGGCACCCCAATAATTCTTTCTGGGAAGAAGGATAATTGTATAGCAGAAGGCAAATGTTAAAAGGCAAGCTGTGAGGGGGTTGCCAAGGAACAATTGTATTCAAATTCTAACATATTTTAACATCAGAAATCAAAAAAGATGAGGGTGGAAAGGAGCTATTCATTCCTCTAATGTCATAGGTGGCAAAGAATATCAAATATTTTATGAAATTAAAATGCTCCATAATAAAAAATAACTGTCTTTTACAAAGTCAGTCCCTTTAAATTTGTCTTAGTGTTATGTTTGGACAAATATGATACTTATTTAGAGCATTTTCTGAATACTGATGATCTTCTTGACTTGTTACATAAAGCATTTCCTGATAGACTGAAAGGACTACTGAAATTTTCTTTGTCTAGTATCAATTTTTAAATTAGAGTTATGGAATTAGAGAATTTGGCATGATTTGCTTCTACTCCTAGAAATCTAAAATTATGAAACAATTTGGATAGAAATTCTACTTGCTATCCCTTGATATTAAAATAGCCAACTTGTCTTCAACCATGCTGCCTTTAATAAAGGATATTTAAATAGCTTAATCCTGATGGTCCTTATATTAGTCTGGTCTGTCTCTCATCTTGAGTATAAACTCCTTCTGAAAGATACAAAAGGTTATCATAGATATATTTTTAAAAATTCTCTTGAATCTTGATTCACCAAATTGATAAAAATGATTACAGTGTGGAAGATCTTTAATAGTCCTCTGGTCATTTGAATTCTGGTTTTGTCAATTTTTTTTGTACTTCATATAAATCTCTTTCCTTCTTTGAATCTCTGATTCTTCATTTGCACAATGAAATCGGGGGTAGGTGAATGGATGATCTTTATAAATTCCTTCTAGTCCTGATATTTTGAGATTCTAACTCTTTCCTGAAATTCACTTATTGAAATTTTCATATGCCTTTCTTCTGAACTCACCAGAGATAGAGAATATCTTCTATTGATGTTTTCTGAAAGTTATAATTATTCCTTACCTTTATAATTATATAGAATATTGTTATTCCTCATTTTCTATAATGAATGGCAAAGTATGAGCTCCTTGAGGTCAGGGCCATCTTTTCCCAATCCTTTCCTCCTCTCCATTCACTCCTTTCTAGATTCAGGACCTAGGAAAGTACTCTATATACACAGCAGTCTTGAATTTATATATTCATTGAATTAAATTATTCAATTCAATTATAAGGACATCTCTTTGGAAAACTTTGAATTTTGCTTAAAATACTTTCCTTTTTCTATCAATTTCTGTTTTTTCCACCATTATCCATTGGTTTCCACTTCTGTTATAATGTCCCATCCAAATAATTTCCTTTATTCTTTCTCAAAACTGTTCTACATAAACGATCTAATAGCTGTTATTTAACTGATAGTCTTGTTGTGAAATGATCACTGTGACATTCTTTTCTCATAGGTATTTGTATTTTGAAACATTTTAGTATTCCTTCTAAAGGAAACTCAGGTATCTCTGTGCTTAAGTGGATGGATTGGATAGGTGTTTTTTGGTCTTGATTCTAAAATCACTGTCTCATTTATGTAATGATTTCTGCTACTACTTCTTCAAAGAATGTTTACTATTTCTCAAACAATCTTTTTAGAATATGTTTAAACTGTCCTTTTCTTGGATTATATGGAATTCATGGAAAACAATAACAATAGCCAGTAATAGGATAATAAAATTTAGAACCTAGTCTAGCCTTGACTCTTGAATCCTCTTTTGTTGATAATGTGCCAGATAAGAAGTCATTTAGTAGCCACATTAAAAAACAAAACAATAGAAAAATCCTCTATTTAATTCTGACAATCCTGTCTGCTTTTTTTTTAGGTTTTTGCAAGGCAAACAGGGTTAAGTGGCTTGCCCAAGGCCACACAGCTAGGTAATTCTTAAGTGTCTGAGACTGCATTTGAACCCAGGTACTCCTGACTCCAGGGCCAGTGCTTTATCCACTACACCACCTAGCTACCCCAATCCTGTCTGCTTTCAATTAATACTTATTGTAATCATTTTTCTTTATATCCAGTTTCTTCTTCCTACCTGTAACTTCTACCAGTAACCTGTTTCTCCCCCTCTAGGGCAATGGAAAAGAAAAATAATCCTTCTTTTACCTAATAGCCTTTCAACTATGTCAAGAGAGCTGCATTCTTCTTTGTTAGTGTTCGTTTCTCCAGGCTAGCATCACCTTCTGTGTTCAACCAGTCTCTGTGTCAAGTCCCCACTTGCCATCTCTATTATACTTCTCTGAATGAGCTCTACCTTTTCAAAGTCCTTCCAAAAATATGGTATTAAGAAAGGAGCTCATTTTTATAGCTGTAGTCTGACCAGGGAAGCATATAGTTGAATTTATTCACAAAATAGTTTTTCCTTCTATCTCATCCCTATTAATGAAAGCTAAACTGGTGTTTGAGGTGTTGTTTTATTATTATTTATTTCTTTTTTTGGCAACCTCATCACACTTTTCACTTGGTGGGTATTCCTGATTCAGGTTCCTGCCTGTCCAGCAAGAGCAATAACCTATCAGGTAAGAAAACAGGCAGCAGTAGGAGAGGAAAGGAGGTTTACATATATATGCATATATATATATGTATATGTATATGAATAGGTGCTGTACAGCTAAGTGTAGGGGAATATATGCATATATTCCCCTACACTTAGCACAGCACCTGGTTTATGAGGTAGGCACTTAATAAATGTCTATTGACTTAATTTTATTTATATTGACTTTACAATCCATTATAATCCCAAATTGTTTTTTACATGTGCTACTATTAGACCACATATTCTTCTTCAGGTACCTGTGTAGCTAATTCCTTTTTTTTTTTTAACCAAGAGTAATAGTTTACATTTATCACTACTTAATTTCATTTTGTTTGATTTGAGTATTATTATATAGCTAGTTGAAAGTGGTATTATTTTTTGGAGGGGAGATGAGGAAATCTTGATTTTCAGATCCTAAATACTAGCTATGCAATTTTGAATTAACCACATGCTTCTCTGGACTTTCATCAGAACCACTGGTAGGAACTAACTGAATACAGTAAATAGATCTCTGACAATTTTCTAGAAGAAAACAGCCTTTATCTTATTATTAATCATCATTTGTTAGATCAAGTCATTCAACTGGTTCCCAATCCATTTAATTTTATTCTCTTCTAGTCTCCATTTTTCAATTTTATTCACAAAATAACATGAAAGAGGTTTTTAGTTGCCTTTCTGAGGTGTATCGTGCAATGGAAAGAATGCTCTCTTTAGAGGCAAAAGGTCAAATGCTAGTTTGCTAGTTCCTAATAGGCAAACTTGAGAAATTCAGTCAGTTCCTCATCTATTAAAGAAGGGCCTTGAGGGGGCAGTTAGGTTGCACAGTGGATAGAACACGGGCCATGGAGTCAGGAGGACCTGAGTTCAAATCTGGCCTGTGACACTTAGAATTGCCTAGCTGTGTGACCTTGGGCAAGTCACTTAACCCCATTGCCCTAAATAAATTTTTTTTAAAAAAGAAGGGACTTGAACAAGGTGACTTTGAAATTCTCTTCCAGTTTCTGATTCTTCAAATCTATGTATATTATACATGTATTTTTGAAGCTATAACAGAATAGTAACTCTGCTTCAAAAGAAGATGAGGTTAGTCTGGCATCATTAGCTTTTTAACATACCCAATGACTTTCATGGTTTTCTTTTCTAAAAGTTAACAAAGAATGAGTTGTAGAATTTTTCTAAGAATTGATATAGTTATTTTCTTTGGATCCTTTTTTGAATATTGCAACATGATTTGCACACCTACAGGTCTGTGACACTGCTATTATTATTCTCAGTTCCTCTAAGACTTTTGTTAGCATATCTGCGATGCCATTCATTTTTCATTACAAATGAATTAGTTCATCAGAGTCATTGATCTGAACACTCACCAAGAGCAACAGAATTCTCTTATTTCATTGATCCTGAATTTCAATTTACTTTTGCCCAGTTTTGTTCTATTCTATTTAATCAAAAAACATTCCCATTGGTATACAAAAGAGAGGGAAGCAAGAATTGAGAAGTGCTAGGTTTCCCTCGCTCATACATTCCCATTAGAAATCCACTACAAGTCACAGCAGGACCTCAGTCCTGCCATTTTATAGATAAGGAAATTCAAGACCACTGAGGTTATGTCATTAATTCTCAAAAAACTGAGTCTTCTAACTCCTCATTCATTTCTCAATATTTCCTAAACTTAATAAACTCAGATGAGTGCAAATGCCACCCATAAAATTCCTTACATTCAGAAGATAGCAGACCCATTAGCAACATAAATAAGCTTGATTTATTTCAAGTTGAATTTCATTAAGTTCCTGTTTTTGGTTCTATCACTCTTTTCCTACTTCTTCTCTCCCCTCTCTTCAATATCCTCATGTTCCCTAACACTTTCTCTTCATCTCCTCTACTACTTCATCAATGTTTGATTCCCTACCCAAATCTTTTTTACCATTTTCACTCATTCATCTAAACTCAACTTTCTAGTATATTGGACTGATTTTTTTTCCTGTTACTATTAAACTAACAGGTCCCAAGATATTGGTGACTTGTTGCATTAAACACAGAATAGTAGATTAAAAGGTTATTAGAAATTAAATGAACTTTCAAGGCAATTCATTGCAATTATATCATTTTACAAATGAAGAAATTTAAGTCAAATGAGGTTAATTCAATGACTTATCCTGACTTATACTATAAATTTCAGTCTATCTCTAACAGTAAAATTGGAATATCATGTATTATATTATATATATATCATATATAATATACACATATTTATATATATCCATTCAGGATACTCTTTGTTATCATGATCACTGTTTACTCTCTCAAATCAATACTAGATAGATGTGCTTCTTAATCTACCTGTGTTTAGACCACCCCTGAACAATCTCACAAATGTTAGAATTTGTGCCATGCTTTAATTTCTTTTTTAAAAGGTTTTGCAAGGCAAATGGGGTTAAGTAGCTTGCCCAAGGCCACACAGCTAGGTAATTATTAAGTGTCTGAGACCATATTTGAACCCAGGTACTCCTGACTCCAGGGCCAGTGTGTTATCTACTGTGCCACCTAGCCGCCCCATGTGCCATGCTTTAAAAATAAGACATGCCTGCTTTGAGGATTTAATAATACGCTTTCTGGAAAGTATGCAATAGAAATGTTACATTCAGTCCTTTTTTTATATACTGACACACAGTGCCACATGACTTCCTCTTTATTCCCTTATGGTTTCCATGTGAAAGGTCAAGTCCTGAAATTACTCTTTCCAGGCCATCTGTCAAAGATTTGACCATTTAACCCAGGTGATGAGGTAGGCAGAAGATATGACAGTGGATTCCAAGTGACAGATTGTGGTCTTCCTAAGATACTACTATGTGAAATAAGAATCCTTTGATCTCATTTAAGGACATCCAGAAGTCACAGTAACATTCTTTTATTTGGGTTGATTAGAGGAAACCCTTGGGATTACTAAATAGATGTGAAAAGAGATCATTGTTCTCAAAATTTTCTAATATTTTGCTTAGTATAGTTAAAGCAAGCTATAACGCTATTGGTAAAGTAGCTTCATTATTGTTGTTGTTACTATTGTTTTAGAATGACACACATTTTAGCTTTTCCTTTCATTTTAATCTGGACCTGCAAGTTGTGACAACCCTGCTGGTTCAAGTCAGTTAGTGGAGATAATCATTAGTAGGTCCAATAGAATATATGTGCTTTGTTATTACTGTTGTTTGTTTTTGTGGGGTGTGTGTGTGTGTGTGTGTGTGTGTGTGTGGCAGTTTGGTAGTGCAGTGAATAAAGCATAGGATGGTGTTAGAAAGACAGAAGTTCAAATGTGACCTCCTATTGGCTCTGTGACCCTATGCAAGTCACTTAACTTGTTTGCCTCATTCTCCTAATCTGTAAAATGGAGATAATAATCACACTTACTTCCCAAGGGTTATTGTAAGGATTAGATAAATAATAAACATTATGCCTAGCATATAATAAATAGCATATAAATATTAAACATTATTAGATATTTTTCTGCCTGTGATATTGGTGCAATCATGATAGCATATTTTTGGAAACTCATCAAAAGGAATTAATTAAATGAAAAGGAATTTTACCCTTTTCTATAGATATGGTTGTACTGTTTAATAGTTGTTTCTTAAGTCCTCTTATATCATTGCCACTAATATTATGGACACTTTATGTAAAAAAGAAGTAATTACTTTTCATAGGTCAAATCCAAAACATTTCATACTTTTTAAATACCAAATCTTCATATTTCAGGTAATTTCTAATCCTTGCTTTTCAGATAAAAAAGGAAAATTAACCTCTTCCTACTGCTCCTTTCTGAACTCATATTTTGTTAATAAATCAACAACAAGAAAGTGAGGACTATGTTTCATTGTGATCTCATCACTGCTGATTGCTTAAAAATCATACATTTGTAGGGGTGACTTTCAATTCTGTGTACATAACTTGATATTTTCAAAAATTCTCCCTCAATGTTTTACTTTTTATTTCTTCCAACTTAGTCTACAGTTTGTTTATTAATTTAACTATGTATTTGCTGATTCATTTTATTCACTCATCTATTTGATTATTTATTTGTTCATTCATGTACTTTTTATTAATTTATCTATCTCTCTCCACTTATTTATTTCTTTGTTTGTTTTTTTATTTGTTTATTCAATCATTTATTTTGGAAACTGGATTTCTTTAGCTTTTCCTAGAAGTATAGAGGTTTTAGGGTTGAATATTCTTTTGATAGGCACAAAAAGTTTTACTGGACTGCTTCATTATTGACTAAGAGTACTCCTCTTTAGGTTACATTAGTGACCCTCAACCCCTAGGACTTACCATGCTGGTTCCATCTTTAGCATGGATACCTGATTGGTTTCTGCCCTATTACAATTTAAGACACCCAAGCTTCAGAGATTCACCAGCATCAGCCTTTTCAGTAGTGGGTATTGCAGATCTGGGTTATCCCATCTAGCAAGCATCATGATTCTAAAAGTGACTTTACCATCATTATCCATTTATCTCTCTGATCTCCCTTGTACAGAAACAAATTAGAGGAAAAAAGAAAGCAAAACATTGGACAGCCCTTTCTATGACATTCACCTAATTACACTACTATTTTTCCATATATACTTGAAATCTGGAAATAGATTTCTGATATTTGAAGTTCTATCTCTTGCCCTTTCACAAAAGGAAAGAGAAATCTTATGCATATGCCTTCTGCTTTCAGTTTTTTAAATAAATGATTCAAATGGGTATAAAAATATTTAAAAATTAATATTCCCTCAATATCATTATGTCAAAAGATAATAGAAGGAATTAATTTTTTAAATGATCAAGAGAAAGAAAAACAAAGAATACTCCCAATAATTGCATGTGTATATACAAACATTCATGCACAAAAATATATATGAATATGTGCATGTATATATAAACATATATTTATATGTATATATATGCACATATATAAAGAGGGAGAGAGAGAGAGAGTTTGCTTCTTCTTGAATACTCTGACCTTATGATAAGTGTTATTAAAAAATAATGTCATCATTAATGTTAACTCTGAAGTCATTAGGTCAGAATGTGACCCATGTGAACACTGGTGTTTGAACTTTGATGAATAAGAGGTAAAAAAATGATCAAAATTATTAATTTAATTCTGCTGATTGCCTTTAATATCATTAATAACACAATTTGATTGTTTTATTGTATTATTGATTGTTTTATTGATTTGATTTTTTAAGGTTATCAGTCAAGAATATTAAAAAAATAGTTCCTTCTGTATCCAGATAATATGGTTAACAATGAGTGATATAGAAAACTTAGTTCAAACATGGACATTGGTCTCTTCGGATCTACAGTAAGGGAATAAGACAACAGACATAGCCAAACAACAGAGTAGTGTATGAAACATTCATTAAGGAGCTGCTAAAAAAAGTACTGAGATATGAAAAAGGTTTTATCTCAGAGTCTATACAATGATGTCTTACTAGACTGAAAATATTGATTTTGGAGTTATCTGCAGAGTTGTGATAGTTGAAGTCATGGAAATGAATGAAATCGCTAAGAGAGAAATATATATATATATACAATGTAAAAAGCAAAGAGAAAACTTTAGGGACTATATATATATGTGCATGTATGTATGTAAAAGGTGTGTAAAAGGCAAAGAGAAAACTTTAGGGACTATGTATATATATATATATATGTATATATATAATATATATGCATGTATGTATGTAAAAGGTGTGACTGACCCAACAGAATCAAAATTTGTCAAAATTAGGAATGATCAGTACTGAAACCATTATTTTATTAAAGATGAAGTAACTGAAGATCAGAAAAGGAAAAATAGTTAACTATGGTCAAAGAGCAAATTTTTGGCACATTTGGGATTCAAATTCAGAAGTTCTGATTCCCAGTGCAGGTCTTGCTTTGGAGTTTACAATAGAGTAAGATGATTATAGAATAACGATGGATGAAGAAACTAAAAAATAAAAATTGATACTATGCCAATCAGATTTCTCAATTATGGGTATATAAATAGAAAAGGACGACAGCTCATATTATTATGGAACTCACTATGTTGAGATATACATATATATATATATATATATATATATATATGTGTGTGTGTGTATGTTTATTTATGTACATACATATATATCAATAGAAAGTGATGATAGATAGATAGATAGATAGATAGATAGATAGATAGATAGATAGATAGATAGAAATGTGTAGTAAGTAGCTCAGTGGATAGAGTACTAGAATTGGAGTTAGGAAGATCAGAGTTTAAATCTGTTTTCAGACTCTTACTAACTGTGTGAACCGGGGCAAATCACAAAATCCTTTTGCCTCAGTTTCCTGATCTGCTAAATGAGCTGGAGAAGGAAGTTGTGAATGACCTTGCCTAGAAAACCATAAATGAGGACATGATGAATTGGACCCAATGGGAAAAAGGATTGAAGAATAAATAGTTATGTTTGTATTTATTTCTTTGTATTTATTAATTCACATGTTAATATTTGTGGAATAATTTGAAAAATATACTTGTCATATAATGCAAAGTGAAAAATAATGTATCAAAGTTATTTTTCTCCTCTACCTTATAAAGTAGATGGAGTAGGTGGCCCAATTTCTGTCATGTAATTGAGTAATAGAAATGATGATTTGCCTCCATGACAGTAAAACATGAATTAGAACTTGAATACTGAATCTTATTACCAGGCTTTTTCCCTAGCTATGAGGTGAGTATTACCATTGTTGTTGTTGTCATTGTTGTTATTATGCAAATTGATTTTAACTCAGTTCAGAGTATCAGATCTTCTATTTTATTATGAATTGAGAGAATCTAGGATTCTTTGGAATTTCCATTTTCTTCCAAAATGTTGTGACTGGAATAGGAAATATAGCAACACCCCCCCCCCTTTTTGGAGGGGGTCTCTTTAGCCTTTCCTTACATCAGCTCCTTCTGGTCCACTGATTGTTAGACCATTTTCTATGCCTACCATTTCAGCCTTTACCCAACAGTTCAAGACTCTCCTGTGGATTTCCATTTCCTTTCAGATGAAATGTACTATTCTACCTGTGACCTTTGAAACTTATCATTATCTTATGTCCCCGCTGCCGTTATATTCCATGTATCACTCTATCCAGATACATATTCCTATTCTCCAGTCTGCTGGAACAAGACACATATACTTAGTCTCTGGTCTTTTGGGGTCCTTCGCTTTCTGCCTTCTAAAATAATACATTATACCTTTCTATAAAACCCAGAATCTCACCTCCTTCAGCATTCCACACAGTTGTTCAACAGATATTTATTACTGCTTATCCAAATATACCTTATATATTATATATAACATTACATATATATGCAAATATAAACAATGATATCTGATCATATATTATATATATATTATAATTTAGACAACCTTAAGGAATTTAGGAAATATTTTATATACATATAGATACACACTTGCATTGCACACACACATGAGCATGCTCTGTATATAGATGCATATTCAGGTGTATATATATATATATATATATATAATGTGTATATATATATGATATTTCACAATTTCTTTAATGTTGTCTAATAATCTTAGCAATACAAAACTGAACAAGAAGAACCTAGAATTGGTGGGACCTCAGAAGTTGAATTCCTTCATTTTTTAGGTGAATAAGTTGGGTCTGGAAAGGTAAAATGCTTAACTCACAACCATATAGGGACTTACGTATCTTTGGAGATTTTAGTTGAAATCAGGTGCTCTGATTCCAGAGTCAGTGACATTTCTACTCTAGCAAGGGACCTTAGAAATCAATTAAAGTTCAACTCTCTCCTGAAACAAGAATCCTTTCTAAGTCCCTGACCAATGAGTTAGTCAGCTACTACTTAACAGCTCCAGTGATGGAGAACACAGTGTAGTGCCTCATATGTTCAGAGTTCTAAACTAAAAGAAGGCAGCATGGAACCTGGATATAGCTGGACTCCAAGTTTGGAAGAATTCAGTTCAGGTTCTTCTGACACATGCTACTTGTGGAACCCTGGACAAATCAGTTCTAAGAGATTTACTAAGACTATAGAATTCTGACTTCTGTCAGTGGAGAGATTGTCTTACCCTTAAGTTCCTTTTACTGATGAAATGAATTGTCCGGTACCTATCTGTAGCTATTTGTATGAAAGTTCTTCCTTAAAATGAAATGAAGTACTTCGAATTTGCAACCGGAATAAGTCACGTTCTGCCTCCAGGATCAAGCACATTTTATTTAATTCCTTTTTTTATACATAATAAGCCTTTAGTTATATAAAGGTATGGATCAGATTTCCCACAGTTACTGTTCAATAAGGTCTAGTATTCTTTTAGAATAGATAGTCTGGGACATTCCTCAACCTCTTCTCTTATGGTGATAGTATATTAACTTTTAGATTTTTCTCGGATGTTATCTGAAACATGTTAGTTTCTCCTAAACATCTGTTGCTTCATTGGCAACCATTAAAGATACTAATTTGAAACATAGGGAAGTCACATATCATTACTAAGAAATGTTTAACTTAATGCATAAATTAATTGGGTCATTATTATTTGCATGTGCATCCTGGAATGGGATACATGAAATATGGATAAAACCTTTTCTTCTATTCATTGTGTTTGGTACCATATGCTGTATATACAATTCATGTGCTCACAGGTAACTCTAATGGACAGAACAGAAAAAGCAATAAAAAAGACCTAGGAACAATTCTCAGCCCCACGGCTATGCTGAATCACTTGACTACTCTGAGTGGCTTCATCTGTAAAATAATAATAATTGCTCTTTTTTTTTATTCACTCCATAGAATTATGGCAACAATGGTACTTGATCGTCTCTAAGTATCATAGCATCAGAGCTTTAGAATTAGAAGAGACCTTAGAGTTCACCTAATGCAATTTCTTCATTTTACAAATGTGGAACTTAAGTTACAGAAGCTGTGGTTTACCAAGGTCACGAAGGTAGTAACAGAGCTATGATTTGTAATTTATTCTCTTGACTCCAACATGTTTTCCAGTGTACTGTGCCATGAGATGCTTGTATGATTACTATCAACATATTTTATTCAATTGAGTTCATATAGAAATAGAACAGGACTAAGTTGCAATTCTTTTATGTCTGTTGTTGTACAAATTATTGCTCATGTTCAGAAATTTTGTTTAATAGTTGAATAAAAGTATTTGGATTTCAGCTTATCTTCCATAGCTATCAATAAAAGCATCAAAGCCTTTTTATAACATCTCCAGTAGCAGAGGGAAATACATGGCTTGGATTACTTCTGCTAGTTATTCATATTTTGAAAACGTTTCTTTCATGTCATTTGGAGGTCTTGAGAATTCCATAGAATTATATCTATTAAAATAGTATTCTTAAATTTTTATAGAACAATGATATATCAATAATGGCACATTAGTCTCAATATTTTAGTTGTTGAATTTTCACTGATATTTGGGGAGTTATATTTGAATACTGTCATTTATGTGTTCTGCTTATGAAGTCTAGGGAATTCTGTCCTCTTGATTGGATGTTTCTATCTATTCAGTAGATACTAAATTTCTGTAACATACAGGGATATGTGGCACAACTTCTTCTCTCTCTGTGTGTATGTATGTATGTATGTATGTATGTATGTATGTGTTTTGCAAAATCTAATCCAGTAAAACCTTCTGGCTTCATAAATATGATTTTTCCATACATTTTTATCACAGTGACCAGATGATGAATTACCTTGATAAATCTTGCTGTTTCTTGTAACAGATCTTCATGCCTTTGGTATTTGATGAATGCTTCTTTGTTGACAAATATGTTAGCTGAATTCATGTAGATTTACCTATGGAGGGAATTTTATTTTCTTTATTATATCTTAAATAATTCATGACTGTACCTGAAAGTAGACTAGTTTTGATTACGATGAATTTAATGGAAGGAGGGGATAACTATCCTCTCCCTCCTCCTCCTCTTCTTCCTGCTCCTTCTCCTCCTCTTCCTCCTCCTCCTTCTGCTCCTCTTTGTCCTTCTTCTTCATCTTCTTCATTTTATATTTTTTCTTCCTTTCTCATTCTCATATCTTCTGATTGGGCTCTTGTAAATATTTTTTACAGACTATTCTATATTAAGATAATATAATTGCTTTTTGTAGCTTAATCATATTATTAAGACAGAAGTCTTCTGTAGGTTCACTGAAACAGCAATGCTATTGATATATAACTTACTTGTTCCCATATAATTTTGATCACCTTCTTTAGGTCTCAATATTTTGAAACCTTTTAACTTCCATGTAGATTAAAATCATTAATATTTGACATGGTAGTTCTATTATTTAGTATCAATGTTGCACCTTAGCAATTAGACTATTTGGTCCTTGATAATGACTGAACCAGTGACCTTCAACTTAAGGATATTTTGGAACCTGTATTTGTAGGATGGGGATTTTCCATCTGTCACTGAATAAAATATAGCAAACTTCTGCTATATAACCTTAGCTACCAGGTCCTGTATCTTTTTCTTTTCCTTTCTTTCTATTGTTAATGAACAAATATTTACTTTCTTTTTCACTTCCCTATCACCTTGCAAACTGGAAAAAACAAAATAGAAAAAGAAATTGTAATAGATGTGACTGAATAAATACTGGCAGGTCCTGTTCAAGAATTTATGTCTCTTGGGGGCAGCTAGGTGGCACAGTGGATAGAGCACCGGCCCTAGAGTCAGGAGTACCTGACCTGAGTTCAAATCCTGCCCCACACACTTAAAAACTACTTAGTCATGTGGCCTTGGGCAAGCCACTTAACTCCATTTGCCTTGCAAAAACCTAAAAAAAAAGAATATATGTCTCTTTCAGCATCTTATCTAGCTCTCTATTTGGAGTTAGGCAGCATACTTCATCATTGTCCCTCTAGAATTGTAGTTGGTGATTACATGGATAAGAAGGCTTAATTTGTTTATAATTATTTCAAAATATGAACAATATTTATAATATTATTATTTCCTTGGTTCTGCCCAGTTCATTCTACTAGAATTCATTCAACTTTTCTAAAGTTTTTCTGAAACTAACCCTTTTATACACTAACTATGACTTTAGGCAGGTCATTTTTCCTTTCCTGAGCCCTGGTTTCTTCACTTATGAAAAAAAATTTATCTTCAGGTTCCTTTCCAGTTCTAGCATTCAAAGACCTTTTCTATGGCTCAATATTATTGTTACATTCATTCTATAGTTCACTTTCAAAGAGGGCCATACCAACCAAATTAATGGTGGCATGATTGCACATTGTTTATTATAATGAGGGATATGTTATGCAAAGACATCCTTCTTTCTTGCCTTTTCCAGAATCATTTCACTCTAGGCATGATTTGATAGTAAACAGGACTTCTGTTCTGTATCCTGTAGGAGTCTCTTGATCTTTGTATGTTTTGCTCTCCTATATCAGTGAGGTGCCTTAATGTTACCACATCACCCTCACAAAGCACAAGTATGTGGTCTTTGGTAACAGTATGGTGACATAACCAACAAGTTGTGTCAACATAGTACATCTAATCAAACTAAATCATCAGCGTGGTCTTTCCTCTCAGACTTTTGGTCATATTTCCCCTGGAACCAAGAGTGAACCGAAAGACTACTCCAGATTAAACATTTATATGCCATAATTTTTCTCAATCATTCTCAACTAGCTGGACACCTACTTACTCCTTTGCTATGTCTTATTGACCATTTGGTAGGTGTTAAGTTTTACAACCTGATAAATTGTGTTTTCTAAGTTCTATCATTTATTTATATAATCTACATTTATCACAATTTTAACGATCCTTAAATATATCCCTTCTCTAATTTCTGGTGGGTATTACTTCTTCCTGAATAACCATCATAAACCTTTCCATGTCCACATTATAAGTTATCATGTTTCAATTTTTTGTTTAAGGCTTCTGTTGACTTACTATTGGCTGAATTCATGTGGATATCACCCATGAAGGGAATTTTGTTTCTATTCTTGAATCTCAGACAATCTATAAACTTCATTCAGAGATAAAAGCACTTGGTTACATTACACAAATCCCATGTTGTGTACCTATTATCAGACATTTTTTTTTGGCTCAGTAAATTGATATCTTCTTATTCCAAGTGTTTTCCTATAGGTTTTCTCCCAGCTTATCATGTTTTCTAAGAATATGTACTGGTCATCTTTTTTTTTTCCTTTTTGGAGAAAGAGCTAGTTTTCTACAGGAGTTTTAGAATAATTGACTGTTTTCTTAATATTATATGGGTTTTTTTGGTTATTGTTACTATTAACCACACTAACAAATAACCTCATTTTGACAGGGTGCAGATTAAAATTATTCTTTGAAAAGTTGCTAAATTGCTGTATAATTACTCTTATAGATTTAATATTGTATGAAAAATGGTATTATTCTTATACATTTAATGGTCACAGGCTGTTGCAAAGGTAGGTAGAATAATTTTTTTTTGTAACTGAAGAGTTGTTTTCTGTAGGCTAGCAGAAAAATTTCTTATTACTATTCCAATAGTATGAATGACCTCAGTATGTTGATCATAGTGTGATAGAGTTCATTCTATGTAGAATGGGAGGATTGTTTTCTTTTTATCCTTAGACAAAATCTTTGTGTAAAATGATGACTTAATGCTTTGTCAATTAATGCAGACCTAGAAACTCAGACCATATGGAATTTGACCTCCGGTACCAATAGATTCTGATTTGGGGATTTTGTTAACTTTTTTGGTAAAAAAAAAAAGCTTTTATCGTTGGGGGTTATCATTAATAGCACATTAAAAAGCTCTTTGTTCATTGAAATAAGAAAAGTTGCTACTGGCAAGACAATGGACTTAGTGTGGTTTCCCTCTTCACTGGACACTGGTTATTTTGATATTTTATCAAGACCCATTTTCAAAACCTGTGACTTTGCCGCAAGGCTCTGTTCTGTTTCTCTTCTCAGCCCCATGGTGAGCTATTTTTATTCTGCACATGTTTAATTTTGCAACTTGTGACAATTTGAAAAGTATAACAATGTCTTTTCACCATAAGATGCACAGGATAGAACAAGTCTAATTTAAGGTTTACAAGAGGTATGATAGCCTTTGATACAAAGGCAAGTTAACATGGACAGGCTTACTGAGAAACTTGATGTTTTTCCAGTGGAAGAATGACAGCCTTCCTTGTTTGATAAATGAGGTGTTTATTTTTTCCAGGGATCAAATCCCTTTACATGTGTGAGTATTCCAGGGAGCCATGGAGGTGACCCAAATACATTAAGATCTGTATTACTCTGACTGGGTTTTCTCTGAGGCAGCCAGAAAGAGAGAACATTTCCTCTGATAGGCAATTAAGGTAAATGCATCTTTATATTAGCCAACACTTTCAAATGCCTGTGAAAGGTACTTAATAAGAAAGATCAGAAACTAGTTTGTTATGATCTCTCAGGAAAGGACCTCTAATTCTGGTGCAGGCTTGGTAACTCCTGTGATTCAGTGACATATTAAACCAGTCTATTTTAATTAAAAATATGACAGCATAGGGTCTTTGAA